>NC_136428.1:53596681-54284598 GCF_052849685.1 Lactuca virosa | reverse complement strand
TACAATATTTTGCTGTATGGCCCTTCCGGTTGCATCTTGTGCACATCATCTCTCTGCATTCCCCGAGGTGATGGTAGTTACACTTGGGAAGATTCTTTGTGTACTGCCTCGGAGTATTCGGCGTGGATGAGGCTGGAGCATGTGGTGTTGGGGTAGCTTGGGTTGCTGCATGGACAGTCACTGTCTGTTGCTTCTTAGATGATTCTGAATTCTGTTTACCTCTTCTCTTGTTACTCTTTCCTTTATTTTTCTATTCTTCCTTCTTAACATCCGCTTCCACGATCTTAACACTCTTCTTGTTGCCATGATCATACAGTTTCTTGGCCAATCTTTTGGCGCTATCAAACGTCTCAGGGTTTGCCGCAATGACATTCCCTTGGATAGGTGCAGTCAATCCCCAGATGAACCTCTCAATCTTTTTCCCTTCTGAGGTGATCATACCCGGACACAGAAGGGATAGCTCGCTAAACCTGGATATGTATGCTTCAATGTTGGAGTTCTGAACCGTCAAGTTCCACAGTTCTTGTTCCATCTTTTGTATCTCGCCTCGAGGACAGTACTCTACCAACATCATTTTCTTCAGTTCTTCCCAGGGCATTGCGTTTGCCACTGGAAGGGTCATGGCTTCAATGTGACCATTTCACCATGAAAGAGCTTGATCAACAAAGGTACATGCTGCAAACTTTACCTTGCACCCATCTGGACACCCGCAAATTTCAAAGACAGATTCGATTTTCTCAATCCACCTCTTTAGGGTTATGACGCCTCCCGTTCCATTAAAGGTTCGTGGCTTGGCGTTGGTGAAGTCTTTGTAAGAGCATGTTTTGGTAGGTCCTTGATTTATTCCATTGTTTGAACTTCCAGCTCCCTGCCCGTTTCCTCCGCCATTGTTCCCCTGGTGGATTTGCACCATGGCTGCTGTGACTGCAGCAAATACAGCGGCTTGAAACGCGGCTGAGTTGACTTCCGGTGGTGTCGGTGGTTGGTTATTCCCGCGGATTGGTCTCTGAGGCATCTTGTTGTTACGGAACAGAAAGGTGTTGAGTATGAATTGTTTTTAAATTGAGAATTTCGTGAATCGATTTTTGTATCTAATTGTTCCCATGAATTCACACCAAACAATGATAGTATAATGTACATAGCAAGTCACAACATCACCATAAAACACATATTATTTTTCACTAATAACATCCGTACTTTGATACATGAAAATTTGCTCGAAAGAGCATACATAAAGGTACAAAGTTTGGCAGCATATCGACTCTATGAGTAGTGTAATCACTTAAACATGGAGTCGGTAGTACCTAATATAGCGAACATGGAGAACCTAGCACTAGTAGGAAAGTCTACTGGTCCGAAGTGCTCTGAGATGCATCGGGTGGTGGGGCTGATGATGTGGATGCGCCCTGAAGACGCGCCACCTGACATTCTGTGGCTCGTAGTCGATCCTCCCACATCGCTTGACGTACTTGAAAGTTATGGATTACCTCTTGAGTTTCTCGCTCCGCCCGGGCCACTGCGGCTCGCATCTGATTCAGTTGCTCGGCCGTGTCCTGGGCCAGGTCGCCAGTGTTCCGTAATCGTCTCACCATGACAGGAAGTGCTCGGTCAGCCGATCCTCCCTCCCTCAAGTCATAGAACTGGCGAGCCATGCCAAACGGGGGTCGCTGTCCCTGTTGTCTGCTCCATCTCCAAATGTCGATACCCCAGGGAGGGGTAGGGCCGTTAGGGCCCATCCGGTGAGCTGGCACCCTCACTGGGTATGGGGGGTTGATGACTACAGACTCAGTGTCCGAATTATCGCTGCTGTCGCGACCCGACTCTTCCTCTTCCATGTCTGCCACAGGTTCTGCAGGTCCTTCTTCGATTTCCTCTTCCGGTTCCTCTTCTTCCATGGGGTCCTCTTCAGGCTCCTCGTCAGATTCCTCTAGCCATCCGTTATTTCCCTGATTGGGGAAATACGGATCTCCAGGGAGATGGAACACAGCCATACTGTCTGCACCGGGGGGGGGGGGTATATGTGAAGAGGTATATAAATAATCTATTATTAATCCTAGAATATTTTTAGTTGTTATAAAAATTGGGTCGATGCATTCCCCTTGTTTAACAATAGGGTATGCCTTGGGTTTACTGACCATCGCGATCTTTCCAGGGCATGTGATAGTTGAATTACGAAGAAATGTAGTTGATCAGGCTACATTCATCCCTAATACAACTGTGAATAGTCCTGGCTTAACCGGGATGTCAGGTTCTCCCAATTGTTTTATTCGAGTTGTTATTGTGTTCGTTTTTCTAAGTCGCACAAATAAGAGTGTTTATTGTTATATTTTATTTGTTTTGTTCAGAGTTATTTAGTCCCTTGCTGGGTTTATAGTTGCATATCAATGTGTGGTTAGATATGCCAGTTCACTATAAACAGTGCTCTGATACCAACCTGTCACACCCCCGAACCAGACGGCGGAAACGTCCGAGGGCTCACGTGACTTAAATTGAAATATCATCACAATGAATATATATGAAACATAACACATGCATCACCAACCATTACATAGTACAACTGGCATTGTTTACATCGAGCACAAGGTTTACATTACATGATTTCAAAATATAAAGTGTTTGGTGATTAGCAACTACAAAAGAAACTTTCAACACACCGGATGCTTCCTTGACTAACGATTACCTAAGAATACAAGTTATTTTGAAAACGGTCAACATATATAATATTGGTGAGTTCATAAGTGTGTTTGATGAAAAGTAGTTTATGTCATTGGTAAAACCCAGAAAATCTGATATTTTCTGTAATAAAACTTTCTTGAAAAATAGTGTGATGATCCTGTAAGTATATGCGTGAATGATTTCAAAACATGAATAAATGAGAAGTTTTTTGCATTATAATGTTTGAAAGTACAAGTGAGTAAGATTTATTTTCCCGAAAAACCCGATGTCTTCCGAATAAAAGTTATGATTGTTTTGCTTCATTGAATCGTTACATCGAATGAATATGATTTCCCTTGATTAATGATCTTCCTTTGATTAATGATTTCCCTTGATTAATGATTTCCTTTGATTAATGATTTCCCCTGATTAATGATGTCGGATTTCTACGTGAGTCGTTATAACCATGCATGATAATGACTAGTTCGTCTGTCTTAGTATTCTAATAAACACCGAATTTGATCTTAAGACTTTGTCACCCTAGACTGGCCGAGCCTAACTGTAGCGAACAGCTTAGGTGTGGGGGAGTCACCCCCGTATAGATCTATACACAAACTCTCGCTCTCCCTCCAGGAGACTTTGATTACAACTACAGACTACGACTGACACTTATTGGTGTCACCCGTTATTACTCACTCAATCCACATGAATTTGATTAACCTTGATTAATGATCGAATTTTATTTTACATGAAAAGAAGGTAAGCCTAACAGACGAGGATAAGAGGACTACTAGGCCCTACTAATTTCGTATGTTAATTAAGGCTGTTGAGTATACGAAAGGCGCGCTCGCCCATTTCGCATATAATTTATTTGGACCTTACTAGTAATGCTAATGGGCCACTGAGGCCCAATAGCATGTAAAAACCATTGAGGGTCCATTAAGCATGTAATTGGGTCACAGGAGGCCCAATAACATGTATTATTTAAGTTGGGCCCAAAAGCCATGTTAATGAGTCACGAAGGCCCATTAAGCATGATTAGAATCTCTCAAGCCCAACCATTTGAATGTTTACTTGTTTTGTATAATACTAATGTTGCGAGTTGTTTAATCGATATGTCGTATAAATCACGAAATTGTTTTATAACGATTTATAGATTTATAAAATAGTTATTTTTCTATTTAAAACCCATAAGTTATAAAGTTTTGTATATTTTGGACCGATTATTATTATTATTAACATAATTGACCGAAAACATTAATTTGACCTATTCAGCCCCCCTTATTTTGTAAAGTTGGCAATTTTTGCCCTTTTTTATAAAAAAATGACATTTTAGGTCCTTGAACCATTTTTCTTGACATCTTTGACCCAAAAACTTATTTAAACCATGTTTTAAGCCCAAAAGTGACTTTTTGAAAGTTTAAACCCCTTTAGTTAAAATATTTGTATTTTAGCCCACCTTTTTCGCAACTTTTACACTTTTTACCCAAAATCCAAATTCTTTGCATTTTAAATCCTTTTTAACAAATATGATCATTTTAAACCCCATAAATAGATTTATTTACCTTTCTACCCAATGTTTTGAGAAATTTCAATTTCAGCCCCTTAAGAAACATATATTTTTTTTTTCGCAACTTTGGGCTTATGGGCCGAAACGCCCAAAATTTAGCCCAATAAGTCATAAAATTTCATTTTTAGTCCTTTGAAAAACATAATGTTCATAGAAACTTTTATTTTAACTATTTTGACATTTTGAACCTTGTAAAAACCGCAAATGACAACTTTTTCCCAAACTTTTACTTATTTGACAAAAATAGTCCAAAAATGAGTTTAATGTTGTAGTATGTTAATTTAAAGCTTGTATACTAGTTTATCTTGACATGTTGAGTGAAATATGAATTAGATCACATATTTTTCCTTTTTGAACTATAGATCTCGAAATATCTTTCCTTTTTAGCACAAATATATCACAAAATCACAAGAAATCACACATAACATGCAAATACACATAGATCTTCACATTTTACTTGCATTCTTCCCCATAAAACATATGAAAACCGAAAATAGAGGGGTATGAACTCACCTTGCTTTGATGTTTTCGATTTGAAGAGAGAATGAAAGAGTTTGATGTTATTTTCGGCCCTAGAAAGCTTCTTGAGAAGGCTTTGGCTTAGATAGGTTCTAAGGAGCATGATCATGAACTTTCATGAGTTAGAAGGAGATTTATAAAGGAATCAAGAAACTAAACCATAGATCTAAGTACAACTTACCAAGAAGTGATGATATTCTCTTGAAATCCTCTTGATACACAAGCAAAATTTCGAGAATTTGGATGAAGAATATGGATGAGTCTTGAGAGAATTTGAGAGAATTTGTTGTGATGTGTGTGTGTCTTGGTGATCCTCGGCCGAGAGTAGAAGGAGAAGATAGAGAGGGTGAGGTGACCATTATAGATGCATGTTGGTCCATGCATGGGTACATGTTGGGTAATAGTGAGGTGGCAACCTTAAAGTCAACTCTTCCCCCTTTCTTTTGTAGTTGGGCCGAATTCTTGGGCTTAGGAGGAAGGAAGTAGTTTATCTTGGGTCATTGCTTGATTTTTGTTCGAAACCATGAGCCCATTAAGTAGGTTTTCGGCCCATTGGGCTTTTGGAGGTGGTTCACGGCCCAATGTGCATGCAAGAATGGATTTGTGGCTTTTTAGGGCTTATTGGATTGTTATGGCCGAATAAGGCCCATTAAAGGTAAACTAGTCCATTTTAGACTTATAAAGCCCAAAAAGGTTAAGTCTTATGAGAGTGGGTCCAATTAGAGCCCATTTAAGAGTTCTAAGCCCAAGATAGTCACATTGGAAGTTTATTGGCCCATTAGGCCCAATAAAGAAATCCTAGTCCATAATGGACTTAAACCGGGATTTCTAGGGTTTCCAACCTTTTGTTGACTATTTGAGTGTTTTGAAATAGAGTGTTTGATGGAATTTGGTTGTCATTGAATAAGCATCATACGTTGCTTTCAAGTTTTAGTTACAATGTTATCCTTGTTTAATGTTTACAAAGCATTAGAATTTCTAGTTGTGACACCCGCCAACTCGTCGAGTTCAATCATTAAAACCCACGAACAAAAAATTCTCGACACGACGAGTTGGAGCTCCCCAACTCGTCGAGTTCCCACAAAAACTCCAATATTTTGAGAAATGAGTAATACTTGGATCAAACGTTACAGGTTTAGGTCGGTCACTTAACTTTTGGTTTTGTACCCATTTGGTCACTTTTACTATTTTTAAATTTTAAAAGGTCATCAAACTTTTGACTTTGTGCTCATTTAGTCACTTAACTTTTGGTTTGGTCACTTAACTTTTAGATTTATGCTCATTTAGTCATCTAACTTTTAAAATTGTGCTCATTTAGTCACTAAACTTTAAAAAAAAATTAAAAGTTTAGTGACTAAATGAGCACAATTTTAAAAGTTAGGTGACCAAGTGTGATCAAACCAAAGGTTAAGTGACTAAATGAGTACAAAGCTAAAAGTTTAATGACCTTTTAAAACTTAAAAAAAGTTAAGTGACCAAATGAGCACAAAACCAAAAGTTAAGTGACCAAAAATGACCTAAACCCTATATTGAAAAGCGTTTCGTATATAAAATTATATGCTTAAATGAAATTTTTATTTAATGGACAAATTATATCAATCACCTTTGTTAGTTTTTTTTTTAGAACACTAAAGCACCATCTATGATAATATGACCTATTACTCTATTTTTAACTATATAGTTCATCCACATTGCATAAAGACTGTTTGGTCAATCTTTCTTGTAATCGAATAATGAGAGAATAACAATAGTAGTTTTTTTCTAAGGTTTTCCATAAAATGACAAAAAAATAAAAAATTTCTAAAATAGACACAATTTTCACTGGTAGGCCACCTACGAAAATCATATACTTTTTTTTTATTTTACAAACTTCGAGTTTCATAATTATTTTATATGAACTCCATTTGAGTTGATTTTTTTCCATATGTTCTTTATAATAAGGTTTTCATGAACATATTTTACACATGTTAGAAACTTATATATTTTAACTCCAAAGTAGGTAGGTTAGTTGGTGAAAAATAAGAAAAAATCAACTTGATCTTTCACGAATTTCGTATATGAACTCCACTTGAGCTATTTTTTTTCATTGTGTTCTTTGTAACAAAGTTTTTCATGGACATATTACACTATGAATTTGGATGTCGGAAAGTCAAAATGTTTAGCTACAAAGTAAGTTATGCCGTGAAAATTATGAAAAAACTTCAAAACTTTCGCATACAAACTTTATAACAATCATTATACTATTTGGGTTCTCCCAATAACCTGCACAAAATTTAAAATAAAATTCGTAGGTCACCAAGATTTTTGCAAATGGTGACCTGTGAAAATTTATAAAAAATATCACAACCGATATTGATTTTCGCAAATGTGCCTGCAAAAAATTATGCTTATTTTAAGCATTTTTTATGGGATATTTTATGGAAAGACCTTAGAATAAAAAAAGGCTGATCAATTTTTTTATTGAATAATACAACTTAAAATTTATATATAACATTATGAATCTCAAAGTAATGAAAAATAGTTTCTTGACATCATTTATTTAATAAAAAATGATATGTCAAATATATTAAAAAATAAAATAAAATAGTTTATATTAAAAAAAATTGTTTAATTAATTATAAATACTTGACTTGTTCTCGTAAAATGGCCTTCCATTTAAAAAAACCCATTATTATCAATTTAATTAAAAATTTGCCAGCTTATTTTGTAAGAGGGAGTGAAAATATCAATTTTTTTGGTTGTAGTGAAAGATTTTGGAAGTTTGAACTGTACCTCTATCCCGCTCTCACGCTCCCCTTCTTTCTATTTCTTTCTCTCTCTACATATACATATGTCTCTCTCATACTTACTGTATCGGTGTCTCTAAAATCTCTATGGTGTCTGCATAATGCATTTCAATGGAGCCCTAGTTTTGTTGTTCTCTCCAGACGCCATTGTTGGTCTTGGCATCTGATTGAACCCTCGAAATGCAGAGTGAGCTCATACATCTCTCTCTCTCTCTCTCTCTCTCTCTCTCTCTCTCTCTCAAACGCACACGCAATTTGAAGCTTCAGCTTAAAAAAAGCATATTATTAGTCCATGAATTAAATCCGTTCGAACTGCATTGTGTGTTTTCTTCTGCGCAGATCTACGATGTTATACGTTTATTGTTTACGTTTCTACATTTCCTTGGTTGTGATTTACCTTACATCTATGCGTATATCTTTCTCTTCTGTTTTATTAAGAAAAAAATATCGTGAATCGGTTGATTTAACGTTTTTGACTTTATGAGTGTTGAATCGATTTTTCAAGCTGAATAGACCATATATTGTTTGGCATACCAGTTTGATGCATCTGTTGTTGTATTATCCGCTGATATACTTGTAAACTACTGTAGAACAATAGTTAGAGTCCTGACAGTTCCTTGTCATTTTTTTTTTGGGTAAACGTGGTGTCTTTCCATTTTGTTTTGTACTTCTTTAGTTTTTAAATACTATTTGAACAGTACAAATTTATATATATTTATGATAGTAATTTAGACTTTTGTTCGATATATTAAGCCGCCAGTTTTGTTCTATTCTGATTCTAGTTTTAAGAAGCTTGATGTTTATACCAACAAAACAGCAGTCAACAAGGGGATTATCTTTTAAATGTATATAATATGCATCTGAATTTGTTCTTTTATTGTTTGGTTAATTCTGATTAAAAACTTGAGCCTTCTTATTATCTTAGGATCTTGAGATCTACTCTACCTCTTATGTTGCTCTGAAAAGGGTTTTGATTATATACTCTCAAACTGCGCTACAGTTTATCTACAAAGATGTGGCTTTTGATTTGATTTACATGCATTATCAAATAGAGATGCGTCAATAAGAGTTGCTAACATAAATACGAACGCTTTAGATGCAGAATTCATAGGAAGCAAGTCAATATAACATCATGAACTACTCTTCCTTAAGTCTAAGTGACATGAATAAAGAAAATATTCCTGTTGCTAATACCCAATGCACCACAGCACGTGTCACTAGAGCACGTGCTAAAGCTTTAGGAACATCAGGGGTTTTGCCACCACTACATCCTGTGGTGAAAGTGAAACAAGAACACAAACAGATCCTTCAACCAAAAACCAAAAGAGCATCATCAGATAACAAGTCTGCATCTACTGATGTTGCTCCTATTGTCCAATCCAAAAGAAGAGCTGTTCTCAAAGAGATCACAAACAATCCCTTTAATCATTCCAGCATAAAACTCACAGATGGAATTAGACTTCAGGTACATATTTGATATTTCTATCAAATTTTGACAAACCATAGAACATATTTAAGAACATAATGTTTTTTGTTGTCAGATTAGCAATGAGGTCAAAAGATGTACTTCCAAGAAGAATGATAGGGTGATGGTGGCAGTGGCAGTGGCACCATCTGTTTGTGTGAGCCCTCAGGGAAAAACAACAACAGAAGCCTTAAATGATGAATCCATTATTGACATTGATTCCAAACACAAGGGTCCACAAATGTGCAGCCTATATGCTACAGAAGTGTATAGCAATTTACGCACAGCAGAGGTCTGAATAGCTGTTGACCTCCCTTCATCGGTTAATAACCTCCTTTGTCTATGTTTTTTTTTATATCTAAAAGACTAAAACAATCAACCAAACTTCAATTAACCAATAACCACTACATGTTCTTTGTTTCCCAAAAAAGAAAATATTTTTCTTTTGTTATTCTAAAGTACCTTTTTTTTTCACAGCTTAAGTGGAGGCATTCTGTTGATTACATGAAAACAGTGCAGCTGGAAATCACACAAGAAATGCGGAGTATTCTAATTGATTGGCTTGTGGAGGTTAGCTTTTGAAATTTGAACATTCTATTCTATTCATTCAGAAATTCCATTTTCTATATTGGTGTTTGAATTTTAGGTTTGTGAAGAGTATGGACTAGCTTCAGAAACATTCTACCTAACAGTTGCTCTCATTGATCACTATCTTTCCAAGAAAAACATTGGAAAAAGAAGACTCCAATTGGTTGGTATAACCAGCATGCTTATTGCCTCGTAAGTTCACTTTTCATTGCTTTTAAATAATAAATACATTAATCAAATGGTAATCTAATCATAATTATCCTTTTAATTACTGGTTTAAGAAAATATGAAGAAATTTCTGCCCCACGTGTTGAAGAGTTCTGTTTTATCACTGATAGCACCTACACAAAAGGAGAGGTATGTTAAGTTGTCCTATCAAAGATATATATATATATATATATATATATATATATATATATATATATATATATATATATATTCTATCATCTGTTATACACAGAGTCTGTAAGACTGTACTTTACTTACAGACTCTGTGTAACAGATGATAAAGTAAATACTGTCATATCATGTCATGTCTTGTAGTATATAATGACTGAGGTTAAATTAAGCAGGTATTGGAGATGGAGCAACAAATACTGGATGAAATAAGCTTTCAGCTATCTCTTCCAACTACAAAGAAGTTCCTTAGGTAATAAGTAACACTCATTGTTTCAATCTTCTTTTCTATGTATTTTGTATGGGGTCCACAAAATGGAAATAAGAAATGCAATGAAATTGACTTGTTTTATTTTATTTTTCAGGAGATTTCTTCTAGCAGCACAAAGTTCTTATAAGGTACGTTAATACAAACTTCCAATAAATTGAATTTGCAAACAAAATTGTAACAAACTGCATTTATTTACAGGCTCCTATTATAGAACTGGAATATCTGGCAAATTATTTAGCAGAGTTGACTCTAATCGAGTATAGTTTCCTAAAGTTTCTACCATCCCTCATTGCTGCTTCAGCCGTGTTTTTAGCCAAATGGACACTTGATCATGATGAATATCCATGGGTCAGTTTACTGTTTACAAAATATAAATGTTTGGTTATTAATTATTGTACTATAAAATTGATTTATTCTCTGTTATTTTGCAGAATGGTACTTTAGAACATTATACTGGTTACAAGGCATCCGACCTAGAAGTTACAGTTCTGGCCCTTCAAGATTTGCAACTTAACAATGCAGCCCCTCTCCATGCTATACGCCAAAAGTACAAGCAACAGAAGGTAAACACTAAACACCTATTTTTAAGTAAAATTGAATAATATAAATCATCAATAACAGTAATTTAATTTTGTTTTGTCAGTATAAAAGTGTTGCAACGTTAACTTCCAGAAAACCTGTGAAATTGGTGTTGTAAAATGTGATGAATTATGAGCCGGGATTTTCTGGGAGAATTTGTATTTCCTGTTTTGGATAATTTATCATCTTAATTTGGATGCAACGTTTGGTGCTTGTTGTAAGTGGTAATTATTAATTAACCACATGTTGTAATCAACTATGGAATTTCTACAAGTGTATTGTAATGTTGCAATTATGATGGATCAAACATTTTGTGTGATGTTATGTTACATGAAAAATAACATTTTTTATGTAATTTTAGAAGTATATATGGAAACAAAAATATCTATGGAAAGTAGATTTAACAATTTAACAATTTAGTTTAACATCCTTCTCACATTTTTTGACCAATTTACTTAGTATCAAATATTCAAAATAAAAACAATTATCTTACAACATATTTATCACATGCATCATGATGTATAGCATTATTGTCTTCACCATAAAAGTTTAGTGGCTCAAGTACAGATTTTCATAAATGTCTACTGTTCAAAAAAACCTGATAATGTCATTGTTCCTTGATTTACACCCCATAAGATGGGCCTTGGGACAAGTTTGTTGTAGGCCGTTGAGTCCTTATTATTTAATATATTGAATAGTAATTAAACAAATTTCAAATATAAAATGGTTTTAAGAGGAAAATAGTCATTTTAATTTGACCAAAGATCAAAATCAAACCAAAAATCGAACCAAAGAGACCGCATGAGTAAAAAAATTAGATAAACATGCCGATTGAAACAAATCATTGCGGACAGTTTATTTAATTTTTACTTTTAAATTTATATGAGATTTAACATTGATATTGCAATATACGATATAAATTCATTAAAAATATTTTTATTTAAAGTATTTATTGATTTTGATAAAATATCAGTGTTTTTTTTTAACCGGGAAATACAAATATCAGTGTTTTATGGATTATTGCGTTTTATGTTCGAATAAATGTGGACGAAAATGGAGATGATGTTTGCCAAAGAGATGAAATCATAAATGATCCAAAATTTTTTTATACCTTGTGCATTGTTAGCTGTACATCGATCCTGACGCATTAAAACCGAAGAATATCCAAAGTCATATCGAGCAATACGGAAAAGTCAAAGTTGACACGATATTATAATATCTGTATCTATCGGCCCAAGAAAAAGAAAAAGAAAAAGAGAAAGAAACGATTAATCACTATGTGTGAGGGTGTTTGTTATTCAATTGAACGATTGATCTTCACAACTTCGCCGCAAATCCCTCCGATTCTTTGCTAGTTTAATCGCATACTCACTGGTTAGTCTTTCCTCTTTGTTCGCGTATGATTCTTCCCATAAAATCAGCTCAAATACGCAAGAAATTGATGTTTTGCACTACTAGGGTTTTTCAATTGTGAGTTCTGATGACACCAGTTGTTTCATTGATCCATTGTTTACTTACTTGGTCGTTTTCTCTGAATACGTATTAGAAAGATCAGAATTCCGAAGCTAGGTTTTGCGTGTTGATTAGGGTTTACATTAGGAGAATGTTTATCTGAAAATTTCTCTGCTAAGTTGTAGTTGGTAGATGGGCGTTTGTGAGTTGGGACTACATTGTAAAGTTGAAACAAAGAAGGAACAACAAGTAATGGAGCGAGCAGAAACCAGGGAGGACAATGGGCATGTGATTGATATAACAACTGAACCTTCTTCTTCATCTACCTCAACACAAGATAGACAAGTGAACAGGTCAAACGCACAGCAGAATGAAAACCTCCCTTCAACCAGTGTAAGCGATCCTGTTTTTCAACATTCTTTCTCTACTACCAATGTGACAAATCCAAGAAATACACCATTTGCTAGGAGGGCAAATGGGACAAATGGTCGTCGTAGGAGTCCATTGAATTCTGGATATTGGATATGTTTTGAATTAGTTATAACAATGAGCCAAATAATAGCAGCCATTGTCGTTCTGTCCATGTCCAGACATGAGCACCCTCGTGCTCCTTTATTTACATGGGTTATTGGTTATGCTTCTGGATGTGTTGCAACTCTCCCTCTTCTCTTTTGGCGTTTTTATTATCGCAATGAAACATCAGAACAAGATCCAGCTCAGCCTCGCCAAAATTCTTCCCCAAATTTCCTTTCTGCCATGGCTACCTCTTTAACTTCTTCAAATGCAAGGTCTTCTGTAGGTGACACTAATAATGCCACTAGTACAACAAGACCTGTAAGGGTATTGCTGAATGCAAGGTATGTAGCATGTAGTTGTCAACAATGTTCCATTTGCAACATATGTTTTATAGATTTTATTTTGTGTTGCAGACTGAAAGTACTTGTTGAATACTTCAAAATGGGGCTGGATTGTTTTTTCGCAGTCTGGTTTGTTGTTGGGAATGTGTGGATCTTTGGAGGTCATTCTTCTCTTTCTGATGCACCCAACTTGTACAGGTGTCATTCTTATAATTCTATCGTTTTTATGGTTGCTCTTATATCTTATAATTTATTTATTTTTATTGGTTTTTGACAGGTTATGTTTAGTGTTTCTTGCCTTTAGCTGTATTGGGTATGCAATGCCTTTCATCTTGTGTGCCACAATCTGTTGCTGCCTCCCTTGTATTATTTCAGTCATGGGTATCAGGGAAGATCTTTCACAAAATAGAGGAGCCACTTCTGAATCGATTAATTCTTTGCCTACTTACAAATTTAAAATCAAGAAACATAAACATGGGAGTAACAGAGGGTCCCACGAAAGTACAACCGAAGGCGGTGTTGTGGCTGCAGGAACAGAACATGAATGTGTCCTTTCAGGAGAAGATGCGGTAAGTACCGGCAAAACATAACAGAACAGGTTGTACTGTGTTTGACATGAGACTTATGTGAATGAGACAAAAATTGCAGTTTCTGTCTCATCCAAAAAGCTGGGACACAGATCTGCTATTGATCTCTTGTCTGTGTAAATGACGTTATTGCCCTTCCCATTCTCATTATTGAAGATTTTTTTTTTCTTCTTATATATAATCATGATCCATATATTTTACTTAACAGGTGTGCTGTATTTGTTTGGCAAAGTATGCAAACAATGATGAACTGAGGCAGTTGCTGTGTAGTCACTTCTTTCACAAAGATTGTGTGGACAAATGGTTAAAGATTAATGCTTCGTGTCCTCTTTGTAAGAGTGAAGTTGGGGAGAGTGCTATGAATTCATTAACAGAATCAACAGTTGCTGGTGCACAATTATAGCATGGTGGTTAATTAGGTTCATTTAGGGTTTTTATAAGACATATATACGAGAATGTTAATATGCATATGGTGGTGCTTTTAAGAGTGTTGTTTTTGACTTTTGATATGAAGAAAGGCACCAAAAGTCTTTGATGGTTCTATTGGTTTTTCTTATGTTTTGGTAGGAAATATCATTATTTTGCAATCCTAATCATTCCGTCTGGCACTTCATCTTTATCCAACCACTAACTTTTGTTAAGAAAATGCTCAAGTTTCCAATTTTTGAAACATTAATTTTCAAATTTGTATCTGTCTATTAACTTTTAAAGTCACTATTGATAGTTTTTTTTTTTTTTGGGTAAATTGCAATTTATTGAAATCAACTATTACCTCATTATTAGTTTTTAGGGCATGATCTGAATGCATTGGCCATGCCAGCTATTGGGGAAGTTACAAGGGGACAAGAATTTTTGGAGAAAAAGGAGGGTGATCCTAATTGGGTTTTGTGATGACAAAGTGACATAGACTATGATGTGACGTGGCAGATGACATGGAAACCCAGTGCCATGTCATTAGAGTTGCACAGTGCAGCCCAGTCAATTCAGACAAAAAAGTTCGGTCCAGCTCCGGGGATTGAAAATCTGGCCTGAAAAAGCTCATGAGTATTATCTGGTATGACCAGTCTAATCCAAAAAGTTCCAATCTGTTTCTGATTTATTTCTTATGGAATGTGATTCCTTTTTCTCCATTGAGGATTGATTTTCATTCTATTGCGAGAAGTTTTTTTTAATCTATTTCTTCCGGGAATGGAATGATATATTTATAATTATTCATTTTCCTCTGATTTTCATTCCATGCTAGGATTTTTTTTAGAGCTGGCAAAAATCCACCCAACCCGCCAACCCAACCCGAACCCAACCCAAAATTGGCGGGTTGGGTTGGGATTTTTAACCCATTTAACTTAAATGGGTCAAACCGTCTAACCCATTTAATTAAATAGGTTGGGTTGGGTAAAAATTATCAACCCGTTTTCAACCCATTTAACTTTTTAATATATATATATATATATATATATATATATATATATATATATATAATTTAATATTATTTGAATATTATTATGTATTAATCAAAGTATTAATTTGTAAATTATAATGTTGCATTATTATTATCTATGTTTAATAAAATTCAATCCTAATTTCCATCATTTTTTTAGCGTCGATAATACTGACCACTCTCCAAAATCATTGTGAAATTAAACATTTTTAATGTTATTTGAACAATTTATTTGTATTTATGAATTATGATTGTGTTTTTGTCATATTTATGAAGTTTTATTTACGTTTTATAATTTAAGTGGTATAAAATTTAATTATATAATTTATTTAATTGATTTTAAACGGGTTAACTTAAGTTTAACCAATTTATTTAATAGGTTGGGTCGGGAACTACATAAATAGGTCAACCCAGTAACAACCCATTTATCAAAAAAGTTGGGTTGGGTTGGAAATATCAACCCATTTAAATAAACAAGTTGGGTTGGGTTGAAATTTTCAACCCAATTATTAAATGGGTTGAACCCGAACCCAACCCAGGTCGACCCATTGCTACCTCTAATTTTTTTTTTACTCCTTCCGGGAATGGAATAATATATATTTTTAATTATAAATTACTTTTATTCATTTAGTTTTCAAAAGTATTAGTCCTTTTAAAATTTTCAAAACTTCAATGATTTTTCTTTTTATTTTTTCTAAAAATAAAAAAGTATTTTTTATTTATAATTATACTTCAAAATTTTATGGCTCCAAGGAGTGATACAATGAAGATGGAGTTCCTTAGGTTGCTTATGCAAGAATGATCACTCGTTTTATGTGTTTGTGTTTGAGTTTATGTGTTTTTGGTTGATATTAAATATTTGTATCTGTTTTGGCTGAATTAGTTTTGTCCTAAAATCATTTTCCAATTGTTTCAAGGATCCCAGATACATACTTTTGTCATTTTTCCAATTTCTTTTTGTCCAACGCAACCATGTTATAAAACTATATATTAAGAGCATCCATAATGCAAGTAATATAAGGTCATCTCCAATGGGAGTTGTATAAGAGTTCACTAGAATAAATTTGAATATAATATTGATGAGAGAGAAGGTAGAGTTGAATGACCATTCAACAGTTCAATAGAATTATAATGCAAATTTTTGAGTTTTTTAAGAGTTGAAGTATTCTCAATCCTACTTGGCATTTCATTAAACTCTTCATGGGTTTAATCCATTGGAGATGGCCTAAGAGTTAGAGAGTCATAATTAGGATTGAATAAAAGTTGAATGGAGTGTGGACGATGACATAAAATAAAGTTGAATAAAAGAGTTGAATAATAATTAAATGGTTCAATAGAACAAATAAAATTGTAATTAGGATATGTGTTTAATGGGTTGTGGGTGGTGTTATATAGATGTTTAATAGATAATATCACAATCTATTGAAATCTATAAATTTCAATAAATTATAGATGCCCTAATAGTTGTACATGCCTTCTACTCACGTTATCATGTCGACATAGACTTTGACTTAAACAATAAGAACAAAATGCAAAGTCAAAGTAAACGGCTTTTTCAATCCGTACAAATATAATGGTTTTCTCTAGTCCCTTAATTAATTTAGATCTCGAGGTAGAGACTTCTCCTGTTTTCCATAACAAGCAACGTAAAAACCTTTTGAGGTATACCTTTATTTCATTCCTATCTTTCCGAAATCGTGCGATTGTCATATCAAACTAATTATGGCGATGCTGAAAGAATTGGAGCACCTAAAAATCTCATTAGATGCCATAAAGCTGGCCACCAACAGCTTCCACGATGACTACTTTGTCGGGGTTGGTGGGTTCGGCAAGGTCTACAAAGGAGAGATAATAACCACAACCACAGACGGGGGGCTAGCAAAAGTCGTTGCATTTAAGAGATTAGACAGACGCCATGGACAAGGTGAACATGAGTTTCTGATGGAGATAATGATGCTTTCTCGTTATCGACACAAAAACCTAGTCTCTCTCTTAGGTTTCTGTGACGAAGGGGAGGAAAAGATTCTTGTTTATGAGTATGAGTTTAATGGTAGCCTCGAAAAGTACCTTAGCAGCACCACTCTCACATGGGCTCAACGCCTCAAGATATGCATTGGGGCAGCTCGTGGACTGGAGTACCTTCACAACCCACTTGGGACACAGCAAAGAGTCTTGCATCGAGATGTGAAGAGTGCGAATGTTCTTTTAGATCAGTTTTGGGAAGCTAAAATAGCCGACTTTGGGTTGTCCAAAATGGGCCCAGCAAATCAAGAGTTCACCTTTCTTGTCTCAAATGCAGTCGGGACATTTGGGTATTGTGATCCGCTCTACATGGAGACAAATATTCTGACAAAGGAGTCAGATGTGTATTCATTTGGGGTGGTTTTGTTTGAAGTCCTTTGTGGGAGGCTTTGCATTGGGAAACCTGATGAGGAGCCTCGCTTGTTGACAGAAATAGCAAAACGCAGCTATGAACAAGGAACGCTTGATGACATTATTTTCAATGGTCTACATCAACAAATGGAACCAAAATCTTTGAAAACCTTTTCTTCAGTTGCTTATCGTTGTTTGAAAAGAGAGCGTGAAGAACGCCCAACCATGGCTCAAGTGCTTGAAGATCTTGAGCTTGCACTTGAATATCAGGCAAGTATAGTAGTGCTTCTCCTTTATCTGAATTCTTAATCATAGTTAACAAATTCGATCTGCAGATGCTAAATCCGACATTTTTTGTTTTATAGGAAAGTTTTCAAAGTGGGAAACCCATGGAGTATGAAGAAATAATCCAGATGGCTGATAGGGAGCATCCTTTAGTCTACACAAATAAAAGGGAACTCAAATTGCTTCTATCTTCAGGAATTCTTGTCGATTGGGGAAGAAGGGTAATTTAATTTTTCTTAAACTCAATATGAACTCTGTTAGAAACTTCATGCATTCCTATAAAATTTGCTAACACTAATGAAATATTACTAAAGACCGTATATAATTTGTAAATGTGCATTTTACCAAATGAATTATCAAGGAATGTAATAAAACAGTACTTTTTAATTTGGTTAAGTGCAATAAACAAAGTTAGATTCATGTTGGTACTAATTTGAGATATTTCTAAATGTTTAGTGGTTTTCCTTGAGCAAGAACGAACACAACTGTGAGATGATTTCTGCATCTGAGTTTTCATTCAAAGATCCAAAAATTATCGAATGGGTTCCTGACCAAAAATCAAGGTTCTCTTTCTCTCTTTATCTATGTTACACATATAGACACATACATAGATACATATATATGATGGCTAACTCCTTAATTTGTCCCTCATGTGCAGGTTTTCAGAGGTAGCAAAAATTGAAAGAGCAGAGGATATGAATATAGAGGTTGATATAGAGACGATTTTCTTGACACCCGGGATCACATACGCTGCATACCTTGTCTTCAAAAATTTTGATGAGGATAATTCTGACGATTCTGATCATAACTCTGATCATGATTCTGATGATTCACATACAGTCAAATCCGAGATGTTATTTGAAACACTATATGTGGGTTTACAATATAAATTTAAAGATGCAGGTGAATTTTCAGTCTCTTACCTTGCAGAGCAGATAGATAACGGATGGATGTTGATTGAACTGTGCCAATTCATTAGTCATAAGAAAGCCACAAAGCTTGAGGTTTCACTCGATATCATTCATGTTCGTGATAGCATCTTAATTGAAGGCATCCAGTTCTTGCCTGTGGAGTTGGTAAACATCAATCATGCATCCTTCCACCATAATTACTCCATGAGATTATGACTTTTTGAATTAATCCATTTTATTTTCATTTTACAGGCTATAGAAGAAGAGCCAGTAGCAGTAGACAATTCTAATACGATGATAGATACAAATTGGAAACAAAAACTACCACGTGACTATCAATACATAATCAAAATGGCAAAGGATCATGTGCCATACAACATCACTAACAAGGAAATCTACATGCTATTCATCAATGGGATCCTTACTAATAGAGGCCGAATGGTACATATATAATTAATCCTACTTAATTTCTAATTACAAAGGAGAGATTTATTGATAACAAATTGTATTCTTCTGGGTTGTTAACGCTTATTGTTGAAATCATTGATGTACAGTTCTTCTCTCTTAATAAAGATGGAATCAAATGTTGTATGGTGGCAGCAAGAGTAGTTCTAGAAGACAACGAAGACACAAGCTTTCGTTGGATATCTCTACATGAATCGATGTACGTACCCTTCTTACAAGATTGATGCATATCGTTTTGGTGTGTTTTTTAAAACATGTAAGTGATGCAGATTCGAGAAGGTGGCCGAATGTAAATCGGGGAGTGAATTAAATATCAACTGTCGTATCAACTCCCACATGATGTCAACAAACACGAAGTATGCAACTTACCTTGTGTACAAATTGCCAGAAGTAAGCGATGGGAAATTTGAATGTCCTCTACAAGTAAAAGATTCCGATGGATATTCTTCTGAAGACGAAAAGGTGCAGTTTGTCTTCTTATCCAGTCCGAAAACCCCTTTAATCATGATGGCAAAGAGCGACCAAGATCATAATCAAAGGCCAAATAAGAACCCGTTGCATAGACCTAAAATCGAGGGCACTCCCAGGCAACGAAAACATGGATGGATGGAGGCTCAGATATGGGAATTTACAACAGATGCTACTACTAGTAGTACTATAAACATAAATGTTGAATTGAGCCTTTGTGACAACGAGGAGGAGCTTACCGGGCTCATTGTGCAAGGAATTGAGATCAGACCCAAATAAATTGTGCTTGTGAAATGAGATCTACTAGTTGTTAACAGGGATGTGTGGGCATGTTTAAAGAAAATCAAACATTACTCCCCGAATTGGTGGTGGTTCTTAATTTTTTTTATCCAAGTTTTTAAAGATTGAGTGGGCCTTCGGATATACTTTTAAAATCCATTATTTGGTACAAGAGATGGGTTTTCAATGTAATTTTTTTTTTTGATAAACAAAAAGGGAGGGGTGGGGTGGGGGTACCTCTATTAAATTTTATTAACAGAAAAAATAAAAAAATAGCAGGGCGGAAGAACGGCCCCATACGAGACGCATCATGGGCCAAAACAACCTCAAGACTACAAGAAAAGGCAACGAGAGAAGCCAGAACAAGAACAAATTCTAAACCCCAAATACAGTAACTCAAACATAAATAAATATACCATACAAATAAACAAAAACATAAAGACGAGGGAAGAAACTAACCATTGGACTAAAAGTAATATGATAATAAGATAAATCCTGCCAAAGCCTTTGCGAACATCTGCGGGAAAAAAATTTGGTGTTTGAAATAATATAATAATAAGATAAATTCTGAAAAATAAAAACTAATAATATGTTTTGCATTTTGACGATTTTGAGCATTAAAAGCAAATTTGTCACAAGAACTCAAGAAAATGAATTTAATCATAACTGGATCTAAATTTTTTTTTGAAGTGTATGGGAATCGTCGCTTTCAACCAATAGAAAACTTAATTAATTGCTTGTTTAATTATTTTTTATGGGGTCTCTATGTAATATTAATTATCTTTAATTCATAAAAAACATTAATAAAAAAGCTTTTTTATTGTAGTGATATTTTGAGCTTTTTATTATTTTGTTGAGATGTTTAGCAAAAAACTCACATGTGATGCTCTAAATTGTTTGATTCAACCTCCAAATACAATTAGTATAGGTAGGGGTGTTCGTTTGGATGAATCAGTTTGATCCAATCCAATCAAGTGAATCCAAATTGGTTTCGCTTTTCAAAACATGGATCCCAATAGTCCAAACTAAAATCAAATCCGATCCGATCCGATCCAATTACAATTCGGTTGGATCGGTTTTCATAATTCGGTTTTAAAAACTAAAACATTTTAAAACAACATATAATTATAACATTACCGAATTTTACACAAGAAGCAAAAACAAATTATTTAGTTACGATTTGAAATTTATAAACAACTATTAAGAAGATATATTATATTTTAATATTTTATAGATAAAAAAACTTTTGAAAGAAAATACATATTAATATTTTATATTAGGTGAAACTTTTTGAACCTATTTCAAAAAATAAATTACAAAACTAATAAATAATTATAGATATATATTAAAAATAAATAAATAATAAACCGTTATTTGGTTTTTTTGGACTATTGAGTTCTTATTTTATAAACCATAACCAATCCGAAATTCAAAATAATAATTCGGTTTTGTGGAAACCAATCCAAAAATTCAAAAATCCGAACCAACTAGTCCAATCCAAATTGTTCAATTGGACAATTCGATTTTATCGAAATAGTTAACAACCCTAAGAATAGGTTTTGGAAACTAGTCGAACCAGAATGTCCACTTTTTAATAGTTGGACTAAAATTTAGATATCCGGATAAGAAGATACGGAAAGTCAAAGTAAATGGTTTCATTTTCTTCCACAAAAATAAAAGTCAAAGTAAACGGTTTTTGTATGCAAATTAATAGAATTCAAAGTATTTTGTCGATGCACATTCAGATCTGGACGCGGAAACTTTTCAAGAGATAAGAAGTTTAAAATAAATAACTCTGGGAGCTAATTAAGCTATACCTTTATTTCATACTCCCTCCCCTTTCTGAAATCGATTATGGCGCTGCTGAAACAGTTGGAACACCTCAAAATCTCATTTGATGTCATAAAATTGGCCACCAATAACTTTGGACCTGAGAATTTTATCGGGGTGGGTGGATTCGGCAAGGTCTACAAAGCAGAGATAACTTCCACTGACGGGCTAACAAAAACCGTCGCAATAAAGAGGTTAGACAGACGCCATGGACAAGGTGAACATGAGTTTCTGATGGAGATAATGATGCTTTCTCGTTATCGACACAAAAACCTAGTCTCTCTCTTAGGTTTCTGTGACGAAGGGGAGGAAAAGATTCTTGTTTATGAGTATGAGTTTAATGGTAGCCTCGAAAAGTACCTTAGCAGCACCACTCTCACATGGGCTCAACGCCTCAAGATATGCATTGGGGCAGCTCGTGGACTGGAGTACCTTCACAACCCACTTGGAACACAGCAAAGAATCTTGCATCGAGATGTGAAGAGCGCTAATGTTCTTTTAGATCAGTTTTGGGAAGCTAAAATAGCAGACTTTGGGTTGTCCAAAATGGGCCCTGCAAATCAAGAGTACACCTTTCTTGTCTCCAATGCAGTTGGGACATTTGGGTATTGTGATCCGTTGTATGCAGAGACAAATATTCTGACAAAGGAGTCGGATGTGTACTCGTTTGGGGCAGTATTGTTTGAAGTCCTTTGTGGGAGGTTGTGCATTGGGAGACCCGATGATAAGCATCGCTTATTGACAAAACTCGCACAACAGAGCTATGAACAAGGAACACTAGAAGATATTATCTTCAATGGTCTACGGGAACAAATGGAACCAAATTCTTTAAAAACCTTTTCTTCAATTGCATATCGTTGTTTGAAAAGAGAGCGTGAAGAACGCCCGACCATGGCTCAAGTGCTTGAAGAACTTGAGCTTGCACTTGAATATCAGGCAAGTATAGTAGAACTTCTCCTTTATCTGTTTTCCTAATCATAAGATGCTAATTAAATTGACGTTTTGTTTTGCAGGAAAGTTTTCAAAGTGGAAAACCCATGGAGTATGAAGAGATAATCGAGATGGCTGATAGAGAACAATCCTTAGTCTACACAAATAAAAGAGAACTCAAATTGCTTCTATCTTCAGGAGTTCGTGTTGATTGGGGTAGAAGGGTAATTTACTGCTCTGTTTCTTTAAAGTTTTGATGAGCATAATTGATAAATGTATAATTTACCAACCGAATTAGCAAAAAATAATAATAAATTCGTTTGGTACTAATTTGAGATATTTCTAAATGTCTAGTGGTTTTCCTTGAGCAAGAACGAACACAACTGTGAGATGATTTCTGCATCAGAGTTCTCGTTCCAAGATCCTGGAACTGTGGAGTGGATTCCTTATTCTACATCGAGGTTCTCTCATGGCTCATGATCATCTCTGTATACACACACATACATAGATCAATATACATATGATGCATAACTCCTCTCTCCCACGCAGGTTTTCTGAGGTAGCTAAGATTGAAGGAACACATAATTTGCAGATAGAGGTTGATATAGAAACGATTTTATTGTCACCAGGAATCACATACGCAGCATACTTGGTGTTCAAATTTTTTCATAGATTTAATGACGTTTCACATTTAGACGAATCATCAGAGATCACGTCTTCTCAACCGACATTTGTTGGTTTACAGTACAAATTTAAAGACGCATATGAATCATCATTCTCCCACTTTGCAGACTGGACCGATAATGGGTGGATGATGATTGAACTGTGCCAGTTTGTTAGTTACAGAAAAGTCGCAAAGCTTGAGCTTTTGCTCGAAGGAATTCCTAGTTATAATATCATGTTACTAGAAGGCATCCAGTTCTTGCCTGTCGAGATGCAGGTAGTTATTTAAGCATCATCATCGATCATAACAAGATCAATATCTTGACATTTTGGATAAAATTAAATTTTATTTTCATCTACAGGCTGTAGAAGAAGAACCAGTAGTAGTAGTAGCAGACAATTCAAATACAAACTGGGAACAAAAACTACCAACCGACTATCAATACATAATCAAATCAGCAAAGGATCGTGTCCCATACAACATTACTAACAAGGAAATCTACATGCTTCTTTCAAACGGGATTCTTATCAACAGAGGCCAAATGGTAAATAATAATCTTTTTTATTTCGTTCTTAATTTAAAGAGTAACAAAGGAAAGGTTAATTTGTCGCAAACACTGTATTTGATTGTTGAAATCGTTCCCACAGTTGTTTTCTCTTGATAAAGATGGAATCAAATGCTGTATGGCATCAGCAAGAGCAGTTTTAGAAGAGTGCGATGAGGAATCCAGAAGGTTCTCACAGCTTGCGTGTCTTCGTTGGATATCTCTACATGAATCAAGGTACGTAGCTACATAATTGATTTTGGTTATATATGAAACTTGCAAATGAAAACATTAATTAATTGAATATATATATATTTGCAGATTCGAGAAGGTGGCTGAATGTGAATTAGGCAGGGTTTTACGTATAAACTGCCATATCAACTTCCATATGGTATCATTAAACACACCCTATGCAACTTACCTTGTGTACAAATTGCCAGACGTTAGCCAGGGGACACTTGAGTGTCCTGTAGATGTAAGGGATATCAACAGAGACTCTCCGAATTTCAGTGAAGTTGGTGTGATCTATTTAACCAGCCCAACAATCCCGTTCATCATGCTGACAGATGGTGATCAAGATAGTAATCAAAGACAAAACAAGAACCCATTGTATAGACCCAAAATAGACAGCCTCCCGAGACTAAGGAAAGATGGGTGGATGGAAGTTGAGATATCTCAATTTAAAGCAGATACTCCTACTTCTCTCAACTTAGCATTTGAATTTACCTTTAACGAACGGGAGCAACTTACAGGGCTTATCATTCAAGGATTTGAGATCAGACCAAAATAAATTCTACACTCGGATAGCTATTCCTACACAATTTCCTATCTATTACGTGATCACTTCTTAGATGTTGAGAGGGTGTTTGTGTTAATCAAATTTAATTTGTAAAAATAATTAATTACGATTCCAGTTTGATGGTGAAGCCATTACCCTAAGAATGAGCTCAAATTCCGATGATGATGCCAATAATGTAATGGAGGGACTTCAATAATTACTCTCTAGTTAGTTTTAACGATCAAAATCTGTTAAAAACTAGCAAGATGCTAGAAAAAATTCAACATTACAAATAAGAAATAACAATGATGATGATTTGTGACGAACCAATATTATTAATTTATAAACTTAGGTTTCATATGAACAACCAAAAAATAAGACTAATAAACAATTTTGTCTGTCTTTTTCTTGATATTGTAGATCAAAACACCACATCATTTTAGTAAATTTAAATCCCTCATATTGATGTATAGTAAGAACCAACGCATCAAGACATATTATTTGATTCTTGTTAACACCCGAAGCATTCAACCACCTAATTAATTCATGAATCTTGTTGTGCTAAGGGTTAGTAATATCTCGCCATAATTTTTTTTAGACCAAATTAAGAAAGCTACATGACAAGAGTTGAAAAGATGAACGGTTGTTGCAATATGCAAATAACACACATGACGCAAAATAGATTCAACTTCAACTTTTTTTTTTGTCCAAATTAACTCTTGTAGCCTATCCAAGAAACCTCTCAACCCAAAATGTGTTAAATTAAAAAATGGGGTGAATATATGCCTTAACTCCATGGTTGCTTTCGTGGCAATGGATTGAATACAAAATGTTAGGTATAAAGATACGTTAAACCGAATAATAAATATGTGAAGTAAAATTAAGAAGACAAAGATTTAACATGATTCATACGATCAAAGTAACAGTGTTACCAGTGTTATTCTATGGGCAAATCATAAGGAATTTTATTAGACGTAGAAAAAATACACAATCGTCACACATACATACATACACAATCGTCACACATACATACATACACTTTCTGCTTAGAATTACAAACATACAAGAAAATCCATTTATAATTACAAAATTTTGGATTGCTTGTAGGCCAAGCAAACAAGCCCAAAAAATCACCATCTAGTCTAGTTTTTTGATCTGTGCGCCACAGATCTTGGAATCGAGCGCCGCATACATTAGCACTTCATAATGGTTGTGATAGAACTTTTATAAAAAAAACTAGTGGTTTTTTAGTACAAATTAAAATTAGGCTGTGAAATCGGAAAAAATGAAAAAATATATAATAATTTTTATGTTATTTGAATTATGACAAAATATATAGTGGTTTTTATGTTCTAATTTAGACAAAATTACAAAAATGATTCATATGGTTAGTTAAAAATTGCTACTTTGGTTCAAAAAAATTTAAATTAATATCATTGGTCAAAAACTTTGATTTAGTTAAATATTTTAGAATATTTAAAATGATGAATTTGCCATTGGTTTCTTTTTCTACTTTTTTTTTAATATTTATTTTAACATTCTTCTAATAAAAAAACAAAAAGAAACATTCCACCCCTACCCCCACTTACTTAACTCTTATCCTTAACACCTGAGTTTTTGACAGAGAGGTGTGTTTTAAAATTTTATTTACCAAATAGGTGTAGTTTCAAAAATATATACCAAAGGTGTAGTTTTAAAATTTATGGTTTTTTTAATTTTTTTTAAAACTTTTTGTTATTAATGTTTATCAAATTTGTTTAAAAACACAAATTTTTTTGTAAAAAATAATAATACTTGTTTAGTCAAAAACTTCACTTGAACAACTAACAATGATAAATATCATGAAAAAGAAGATTTATATTTTTTTTCCAAATGAAGTTTAAAGCGTGTTAAACGTATCCAAAGTCCTAACAAATGTTTGTATTTTCGTTAATTATTATTCTAATTCTAAACCATAGTAATTGTTTTTTTATTGCTTAAACTAATAATATATATTTTATTATCTTATTAACGGTTAAATAATTAGAGTTTCTCTACTTCATTTCTTGAATAATGGAATGATTAACGGTTTAAATTAATAAATAAATAATATATAAAATAAATTACATAATAGAAAGGGAGATTACATTTTATGAATATATGTTTTATCAGATTTACGAACGAAACGAATTATCATAACAAAAATGTTACTGTTAAATACAATATACATTTTTAGTTGTATGCTATAATATTATTATAATTGATATTATTTGGTTTTTGAAATCATAAAATTAAACATAATAAAAGTATAATGGAGGACTAACGATTATCTATTGATAAGATAAAATTGCTTAACTTTTAACATGTGAGTTTATATAATTGTCATTCTCATCTTAGAAGTCTAATTTTTTATATCATAACGGCTCTTATACATTTTTGTTTGTTGATTTCTTAATATATTAATATATCATATGCTCAGACAACAAATTACTGAATTACTATAAGATATTATAAAAGAAAAAATATTTGTAAATAAATTTGATAAACATTAATAACAAAAATTTAAAAACTTAAATTAAAGAACATAAGAAATAGAATAAAAGCTGAAAATTTTAGAAAATAGTACAAAATTATAAACCTATACCTATTTGGTAAATATTTTTGAAACTACACCTATTTGATAAATATTTTTTTTAAAAACACTTGTTTGGTAAAAAACTCCTTAACACCTTATACCCACTTCACATTATATGTCACCTTCACTGTCGGACCATTGTTGGAGAATTCGTCGGAGATCTAGAACAATGCGACGACGGGAAAACCCATCTCCCTCTCTCTCTCTCTCTCTCTCTCTCTCTCTCTCCATAAACCCCATCTCTCTTCTGATTTTCAGAAGAAAGAAAGACGAAGACTGGAAAGATCTGACGATTGAGGGTTCCGAAAAAGAGGGTGTCTGAGCACCACCACCTCTCCCTTCGTATCAGCTGAGTCGTCTGGTAACTCAATAGAGACATTGTAACTCGACGAAGACCATGTTGTTGTTCCAGATCTAAAACGAGGGTTTGTTGGGGGAAGATAGTGGCTCTGACGAAGGGTTTGCAAGCTCAAACAAGAAGGATGACCGGGGAAAGAAGGTGACGGCTTCGGTGGTCGTTTGACGATAGATCAAGCCGAAGAAGGACGATCGCCGCTAGACTCGACCACAAACGCCGGTGATGAACATATTTGGTGGCACAAACAAATTCGACGTCATCTTTAGTTTTCAGATCTATGAAAATCGATGGAGGACCAGCTGGTCATTGCCGAAAAAATGATGCTGGTGGTAGTGTTGAATTGGTGGCGATGGTTTACGGCTGGTAGCAGTGGTTTCCGGTTAATGGCGGTGTTTTCCGGTTGGTGGCGGTTATTTCCCACAAGTGGTGGTAGTGGTTGTTCATATTTTTCCGATAGATGATGGTGGTTGTGTTAGTTTGTTTATGTGAACAATCAGAAAGTAAAGAAAGATATGGTAAAGGCGAAGAGGGAAAATGGTTGATTTTGTTAAAATTTCTTTTAATCAGAAAAGTAATTATATAAATAAAAAAATTGAGAAAAAGTAAGAAAGAAATCATCATTATAAAGAAGCTTAATAAAATATTGAATCAAAGTCGTAACAAAATCAAAGTTTTGGACTGATGGTGATTCCAAAATTTTTTAGACTAAAATGACAATTTTAAAATAAACAGGGAGACCATTTTGTAATTTTCTCTATAATTTATAAATAAATAAATATAATATAATACAAAGCAATAACACGTCATTGCTTTCATCAACAAAAGTGTCCTAAAAGTGGAAGAGTAAAGTAATTTGGCTTTGCTAAAACAATGCCAATAACTTAAATCTTTTACTAAGGGGTCGTTTGATAGTTGCTGACTGAGTTAGAACTGACTGGGTTAAAAGCTGACTGAGTTAGAAGGTCTGACTGAGTAAGTTTCTGACTGAAACTTGTTGTTTGATTTTACATCTGAATGACTGTACAAAATGACTATATTACCCTCAAACAATAATTTTTATAATAATTCTTTTATGATTTACCATTTAACTTGTAACATTACATTTTTTTATAACATTACAACTAGTGTTATACCCTTAAATTTTAACGATTGAGCTTATTACAAAAATTAGTTAATACATAATGAAAATGACTCAAATATGAGTTATCTGTCACATTTTAATGTTTTTGTCAAAATTTAGAGGAAGAATGAAATATGGCTTATAGATTAAAAAAAATGCATAAGGACTTGCACTTTGATAATAATAGACTGGGGCATGATCGTTATTATTACCATAACAAATATGAAAATTTTGAAAAAAATTCTAAACCAAAAGTCCAAAAAATTGAGATGAATTAACCTAACTAACTTCCATCCTTTTTTTTTCTCTACGCCATTTTCTTTTCCATTATCAGTGGCATATGAATCTTCATCAATTGGGATGAAACCATTCTACATCAAGGTCTGTTTTGAAAGTTATCCTGCTTCTTTTTTTCTTCTTATAATCAACGACCTGTTGTCAGATAAAGTATCAATATCAGCAACAACACATACATAACTATAATATTCAAGTCCTTCAAGGTAGGTTCAACATAATCTTTATCATCAAATTCTATAGTTAATAACTTCCTTTTGTATCATTTGGATATTCAAATGCCACTTTACTCTATTGAATAACTACTAAACCCATAATGCTTTTTGTATCAAATAAATATGCATTATAGTAACATATTGCCTCATTCAGCTTGATCAAGTTGGTGAAAAACTTCAGTGTAATATTAAAGCTATCAACTTGCAATCAAGGAATAAAACATAAAATCTGTCATCTATAATTAATCAGAAAGAAAAAAAAACCTGATTTGAAGTTATATCAGGTGGAGATCAAGAACAGAGGAAATGAGTAGCAGTGGTGGTCAATGCAGTAGGTAACGATGGAGGCGGTGGTCGGCAAGGAGGATGACAACAGCGGTCAGAGATTGAAGCCTATGGTCGAATGCAGTTTGTGAACACAGAGGCGATGTCTTCATAATCAGAAAGTGGGAGAGCAAGGTAGCAAGCCGATTGAGAGGAAGAAAGCGTCAAAGGGCCAAATGAGGAAGATGACCCAGTCAGCTATTTTTTACTCATTTAGCATACAATTTGTACCATATGAGATTCACAACAACAACACGGGCACAACAACAACACCAAACGAAAAAATATCAGAAAAAAATCATCAATACTTCATTAAATCTAGCATAATCAAAGAAGAACAAAAAAAAAGAAACTTGAACATCACAGCAAAAATCCAACATCTCAGCAAAATTTGAGCACAAAAAAACGGAGAAAAAAGGTATCAAAACTCACATGTTCGGAATCTTGATGGTTGCCTGTTGAATGGTTGGAGGAAGCTGACACCATCGAGCAACATTTCGGGATTGGAAGCAACAGGTGAACTTGATAGCAGCAGTCGTCGATGGATGTTCTTCCTGTGGAGGCATTCAATCGTAGGGCAAAATTAGAATGATGAATGTTTTGTCACATTTTGTCTCGGTCCAGCAAATGAAAAGGTATGACCGAATCAGCTCCAAAGCTTGGACCGAGTCTTTGATTGTAAAATGATCATCAAACATGCTGATTAAGTTTTTTTGGACCGGGTCCTTCATTGGACTCAGTCAGAGGCTATATCAAACGAGCCCTAAATAAGGCAAAGCCATTTGTGTTTCATCACTTTCATTTCATCTTTTCTTTTTCAAGTTTCTAAATTAAATAATTATAAGTTTAGGAATAACTAAATATAATATTATATATTTATTAATATAATATTATATATATTAATCTCTTGTGATTAAAAGTTTGGTTTTTTCAAAATTATCACTATCAATAAAAACTTAAAGCTTTTCGAGACATAGTAAATTGCTCAAACACATTGTTGAAATTATAAGAAGTTAATGTTACAAACTTATAATTCATTATATCCTTTTGAGTATCCTTTTAATTATTGTTTGTTCATTTATTTTATATATATAGCTTGTGTTTATTATGATTTTGTGCAGAAGGGTATATCTTGTACAAGTTGTGAAAGTATTGGACTGGAATGATGATATAGTGAAGTTATGAAACACGCGGGTCATATCCGATCCGTATTGATAATCAGTGGCCCGATTGACTAGTCAGATGTATATATTAGTTGCGTATGTGAGAGTTGTAGAATATACGAGTCTATCTTCTTCCTGATCATTTCATCTTTATCAGATCATTAGGGTTCTAGTTCTTACGTTTATTTTGTTCTTATTCATATTATTCGTAAGAGTGTAGATTAGGTGAGTGACTTTGTAGTGAGGTTATTCTGTAATGAGAAGAGAGATATGTAGTGAGGTTTTGTTATGTAAGTACTCTTGAAAACCTTCTAGTTCTTAATAAATAAGAACTGTTGATGTAGTGATTTATTGTGTTCAAGTTTCTTTTGATGGTATCAGAGCAAGGTTATGGTAGTTCATGATCTGTTCTTCGTCTAGATCGAGTTAGGGTTGGTCATTTAGCTTAGATCGAGTTAGGGTTTCAGTATTCGGTATGGATCTGGTTCTGGTTCGTTTTGTTCTTCTCCTGGGGTTCTTTAGATCTGTAACATATCTAGGGTTTGTTTAGATATGTTTAGATCGTGAAGAGATCATCAACCTGGTTGTTCTTTTGTCACGTCTTAAGAGTAAACGATCAAGATAGTAGTAAACGTATAGGGTTAACATTGTGTTAATCCTAACGGCCAACGCTATCACGACGGCCAACGTTAAGACTGTGCAAACAAGGTTCTAAAATCGGGTTGGTTCTGGCATTTGAATGCATGTTTCGTTTTTTCAGTGGTGAATCTGTGTTTCAGATTCATCAGAACTACATTGCTGCTTGCTGAGCTTTTCTTTTGAGGATCCTTGTAAGTTTCACACACTTTTCTGACTTTGTTTGTTTTTTGATTAATGATAATCTTGATAGATCAGTTTTTTTCTTCTGATCATAGTGTTACCTGTCTGTAAACTAGCCTATTCTGGACTTATATGTGCTGTGTTCTTGTCTAAGTTTATAGAAACTATTGTGAAAAAGTGTGATTGTTTTCTGGTTTTCTGAATTTATCTGATTTCTTGATTGGTTACTCGTTTAATCATGGCTGATACACCACCATAATCGTCTAGTAAAAATGATGTTGTTGATTTTGATGATCCTCTTTATTTGCATCCTTCAGATCATTCTGTGACAACTATTATAAGTTTCAAATTGCTTGGTACTGAAAACTTTAGGGTTTGGAAAAGCTCAATGACTAGGGCTCTTAAAGCCAGAAACAAACAAGGGTTTATTGAAGGTACTGAATTAAAAGATAATAAGGATGCTATTAAATCTCTAAAGTGGGACAGATTTAATGCTATTGTATGTTCTTGGATTCTTAACTCACTTTCTGAATCTATTTACATTGGGCATGCTTGTTCTGAGTTTGCTTTGGATGTTTGGAATGAACTTTGTGAAACTTATTATAAGGCTGATGGTTCAGTTGTTTTTAATATTCATCAACAAATTAATGGTCTCACACAAGGAAGTATGTCTGTATCTGATTATTTTAATAAGTTGGATGGTTTATGGAAAGAGTTTGATGGCTTAACAAAGTGTCCTGATTGCACTTGTGAAGCTGCTACTCATACTAAAAATCATTCGAAGCTCATGAAACTTATGCAATTTCTCAATGGTCTTGATGATTCATATAACCCAGTTAAAAGTCATATTCTTATAATGGAACCTTTACCTGATGTTAAAACTACTTTTTTCAATTGTATCCAGAGAAGAGTCTAATCAGAAACATGGAAGTGTTTCTATGTTATCTACTAAAAATCAAAATTCTTCTGCTTTTTTTGGGGAGATTCTATTTTAACTGCAGTTTTTTTAATAAATAGAACTCCTTCATCTGTTTTAAATGGTAAAACTCCTTTTGAATTAATCTACAATCATGTTCCAGTTTATGATAAAATTCGTGTGTTTGGATGTTTAGCCTTTGCTACAAAGTTAAACAATACCGATAAATTTTCTGAACGTTCTGAGAAATGTATTCTAATTGGTTATTCTAATGTTAAAAAAGGTTACAAATTATTTAGTCTTGATAATGGTTCCTGTTTCTTTTCCAGGGATGTGAAATTTTATGAGTCTGTCTTTCCTTTTAAGTTGGCTTCTAAATCAAATGAAGTTTCTCAGTTTCTTGAGACAACTTTTTTTAATAATAAGGATCCTTGGGATCCATTTTCCAATGATGAGCTTTTGTTTTCTGAAAATTTTGATGACAATCAAAATAGTGGTGAGTTAGGGTGTAATAATCAGGATGGTGATACAGTTGTTGATCAACCATCAAGTGCAACTGATTTTGGTATTGATGGTAGTTCTAGTTTAGATGCAACAACATCTAATCAGGAAGGTACTCGTGGTTGTGAAACTTCTGGTTCGCAACCTGAGATTGTTGTATCTGATCCCACTAGTAGTTCTGTGGAAAATTTAGATAATAATATTGTAACTTCTGATTCTCAGTTGCTAGGTATTAGAAAATCTAATCGTGAGTCTAGATTTCCTCAAAAGTTCAATGATTTTGTTATAGAAGGAAAGTATAAATATGGAATTGAAAGATCTGTTAATTATTCTTTTCTTAGTCAAGATAATAAATGTTTTGCAACCAATTTAAATAAATCTGTTGAACCACAATCTTATTATCAAGCATCTTTGGATCCTAACTAGGTAAATGCTATGAATGAAGAAATTGAAGCTTTGTATAGGAATAATACTTGGGAAATTTGTGATTTACATGCTGATAGAAAACCCATTGGTTGTAAGTGGGTGTATAAAATAAAGTATAAATCTAATGGTGAAATAGAGAGATTTAAGGCAAGGCTTGTAGCCAAGGGATATAACCAAAGAGAAGGTATAGATTTTGATGAAACTTTGTCACCTGTTGTGTCACACCCCCAAACCAAGGATGGCGGAAACGTCCGGGGGTGGAGGACTTCATGTATAGTATCACAACAACGAGTATAATAGTGCTCAAAGTAAATACAACCATCATAAATATAATTGAAAAGGTTACACCATGGAATAAGTTTACATGTTTCAAAATCAATTACATTATGATGACAAAATGAAACGTTTGATGATTTATCGTCCCATCCTCAAATTGCTGTTGGTTTTCCTGTTTCACTGATTTCCTGAGAATACAAGTAGTTTTGAAAAAAGTGTCACAATTAAGTTGGTGAGTTCATAAGAGTTTTGTTTGAGAAAGAAACCGTTTTCCTTGTAAAAGCGACAAAGTATATTTCCAGAAAATTCAATATTTTCTTTATTAAGTTAAATGAATGCTTCTATGTTATGCGATAATGAACCCTAGAAAGACCCATAGATTCCTTCTAAAATCGCCCAGTGTATATAAGTTATATAAAATTTAAGTTAAATAAACCGTCGAATATAATGGGTCTGCCCTAGGTCCACAACCAAACAAGGAACAGGAAGTAAGGCGGGCCCACCAATTCTAAGTCGATTATGACTAGATTCTTATATAACTCTAGCATATACACTTAGCAATTATAGCTGAAGTCTAACAATTCTAGATGAAATATAATTTTAACAGAGATATGATTCCAAAGAAAATCCTATATTTTCCTTATAAAAGTTATGTGGTCCTAAATCCCAGGACCGAAAGTAAACAAGTATTTTCCATACTTAAAGATATAAAAGTGGTTTTAAATCGACATAAAACTCTTTTTGATTTGGAAATATTTTCTTTATTAAGTGAAATGAATGCTTCTATGTTATGCGATAATGAACCCTATAAAGACATGTAGGTTCCTTCTATAATTACCCAACGTATATAAGTTATATAAAATTTAAGTTAAATAAACCGTTGAATATAATGGGTCTGCCCTAGGTCCACAACCAAACAAGGAACAGGAGATAAGGCGGGCCCACCAATTCTAAGTCGATTGTGACTAGATTCTTATATAACCCTAGCATATACACTTAGCACTTATAGCTGAAGCCTAACAATTCTAACGATGTGTAGTTTTAATATCATAAAACCCTTTTTGTGTGAACCTGGTACTTTGTATTTGTACCCCTTTTTGTGTGAACCTGATACTTTGTATTTGTACCCCTTTTGGTGTGAATCCGGTACTTTGTACTTGTACCCCTTTTTGTGTGAACCTGATACTTTGTATTTGTACCCCTTTTTGTGTGAACCTGGTACTTTGTATTTGTACCCCGTTAATGAAAATCCTTTGTAATGAGTTTGAAATGTAAATGAAACATAACCTATACCTATTATAGTTTATCAAAATGTTGTAATGTATATGCAACCTAACTATACCTATTATAGTTCCAGCATGTTTGTTTGTGATGTATAAAGACTCTTTTCTATGTAAGTCGAATGTATAGCAAAAATATAACTATGTTTATCATGCCTTATTTTTGTACTAATGGTAATAATGGAGGATTCTTACAATTCAGTGAGTATTTTCTGTTATATAATTATACCACAACAAGAAACACATGTAAAATATGAAATCTTCAAAGATTAACACTTTGCTCAACAAGTTACAAAGTGTGATGAAAGTTATAAGCTGTTATCTAGATTTTTACCTTTCTACACTGTTTTAGAAAAATCATAGAAAAATCATACGAAGTCGAAAACTGATTCCGTAAATTCTGAGAGTTCAAAAAATGTGTCTAGTTTATTCATAATGTTTATTATGATTTTTAGAAGTCTTTAACTTGTGCTAAAATGTTCATATTCACAGACTGGTCCGAATTCGTTTCTGAAATGATAGGCAGTTTTGTAAAAATCACCATAAATCGTAGAAAAATCGTATGGCGATGTGCAAGTAGTCATTTTAAAGGTATGAACCTGAAATATTTTCATATTAAACAGTTTTGAAAGATATTAAGTTTAAGGTAGTCAAAACAGTCCGTGAATAAGACTCATCGTTTCTGATGAAAGCTGTTGTTTGAGTTTAGTTAAGTTTTTGGTGTTTTAACTTGTATTCCCCCCCTTAAAACTTAAGAAAAACATGAAAAGATAGGGGTATGAACTCACCTTGTGTGTTCTTAGTGGATGGATGTTGAAGAAAAGAAGTGTTCTACTCAAGAACACTAAGAAGATGCCTTGAAGATTTCGAGAATCTAACACAATTATGATGGAGTTTGTTGTAAGAAAAACTATGATTGGAGTAGAAGGAAGTGAGATAATTATATGGAGGATGAATATACTTACCAAAAGTGGAAGAAAAGCTTGGAAGAAGGCCCTTGAATCTCGAATTTTAGTGAGAGAATAGAGAGAGAAAATGTGTTTGATCTTTGGTGGAAGAATGAGAAAATGAGAGAGAGTGTTAGGAGAGAGGATAGATTTCAGCCTTAGACAAGGAATGGGGTTGGGAAATGATGGGAAAAGGACGATGAATGACCAGGTATGGTGGGGGGGGGGTGTGGGCTGGTCATGGAGTGGGTGTGAGTGGTTGCTTGTGTCATAAACTAAAGTAAAGTCAACACTCCACCTCAAGTACTTCACCCACTCTTCTTGGATAAGATTTGCACTCAAAAAACGTGATTATTCATGAAGTATGGGGTTTTATATGTTAAAACATGATTTTGGGTGAAAATCCCACGTTAAAATTATATAAAACGGGCCTAAAATGAAGTCGTAGTAAAAAACCGGGTGAAAAATGCATTACAGCGAGGCTTCTCGGATTGGGCCGGAGGTTCGGTCCCTGATGCTGCTGGGCCCGAAGGCGAAGTGGAGCGAAATAGCCCGAAGGCGAAGATAGGAAGCGAAAGCGAACTTCGGGTTCGGGTCATCAGGCTTCGGTTCGGAAGCTTCGGGTTTGGTTCGCAGGGTTTCGGCTCTTCAGCAGTTCGGTCCCTATAGGGACCTTTGGTTCTAAGCACCTTCGGTCCAAGAGGGTTCGCTTCCTAAAGGGAGGCTTCGGTCCATTAAGGCTATTTTTCAAGAATTCTTCTCGTTTTGCGCCGTTTTTCACCAAGTTAAGTGTCGGGATGCCCGAAATGATTATAAAAAGTTAAAGGAACTTTTGGGAGAGATTTGGGAGAGATTTCACACACTTGGAGAGATTTGGGAGAGATTTGAGAGAGATCTCGTTTGTGACCTTTTTAAGTGTTTAGCTTTGTAACGCAAGGTTTGTACATCTCGTTAAGTCTTGTTATGATTGTTATATGCCCCCGAGGGTTAAGGAAAAATGTTTTATCGAGTAGTTTCATCAGTTGCCCTGATTAGGGTTTAGATTTTCCGAACACGTGAAAACTCTAAGTGATACTTTGTATTAAGATTGCGAGTAGTTCAATAAGGAACATAATGGAAACCCTAATGTACAAGGGTTAGATGAGTTGACCGGTTTGACTTGTTGACTTTAGTTGACTTTGACTTGGCAAAAAATTGACGGTTGTCACATGTTGCAAAAATGGTTTCTATCAGAGCTGTTATTTCTCTTGCAATTAATTTTGATTGGAATTTGTTTCAACTAGATATAAATAATGCTTTTCTTTATGGTGAGTTGGATGAGGATGTTTATATGACATTACCACTTGGTTACAATGATAAAATTAATAATAACAAAGTTTGTAAATTACTGAAATCATTATATGGGCTAAAGCAGGCTCCCAGGAAGTGGAATGAAAAAAGTATGTGGTTTTTTACTTGAATTTGGATTTGTTCAAAGTATGAATGATTTTTCATTGTTTGTAAAAACTTCTAATGGTAATATTGTTATATTACTTGTATATGTTGATGACATAATTTTGAGTGGTAATTGTGATGAAGAAATCAATAAAGTCAAAAGTTTTTTAAAGTCCAAATTTGTAATCAAAGATTTGGGAAAATTGAAATATTTCTTGGGAATTGAAGTTATAGATATAAATAAAGGTGTTTGTTTATGTCAGAGGAAATACTGTATGGAATTATTACATGAGTTTGGCATGTTGAGTTGTAAACTAGTGAAGACTCCTTTAGACTGTAATGTTGTAGTTAGAGGAGAAGGAATTGATGTTAATGATATATTGGTTCAGAATGTTGTTCTTTATCAAAAGTTGGTTGGAAAACTCATTTATTTGACCATTACTCGTCCATATATTTCATATGCTGTTCAGGTATTGAGTCAATTTATGCATTCTCCAAGAAAGTCTCATTTTAATGTTGCTATAAGATTACTTAGATATTTGAAGTTAAATCCTGGAAGGGGTTTTTCTATTACAAAAAGAAATCTAAATTTGAAAAATTTTGTTGATGCCGATTGGGCTAAGTGTTTAGTATCTAGAAGATCAGTTACATGGTATGTTGTTTTTCTTGGAAATGCTATTATATCCTGGAAAAGTAAGAAACAAGAAACAGTTTCTCGATCCTCTACTGAATCGGAATATAGAGCACTTGGTGTTATTTCTTGTGAAATTATGTGGATTTTAAAAATACTGTTTGATGTAGGGTTAAAAGATTTAACTCCTGTTTCCATTTTCTGTGACAATGAGTCAGCAATAAAACTTGTACATAATCCAGTGTTTCATGAGAAAACAAAACATTTTGATGTTGATACTCATTTTATAAGAGATAGGGTATCAAAAGGTGTTATTGAAGTTCATAAGGTGAGTTCAGATTTTAATCTGGTAGACATTTTTACTAAACCTTTGGGAGTTGCTCAGCATGAATGGATTTGTAAATGTTTAGGTCTTATTGATCCTTTTCAGAGTAAGTGTTGAACTTATTTGAATTATAAGTTTGCGGAGGGGTGTTGAAATTATAAGAAGTTAATGTTACAAACTTATAATTCATTATATCCTTTTGAGTATCATTTTAATTATTGTTTGTTCATTTATTTTATATATAGCTTGTGTTTATTATGATTTTGTGCAGAAGGGTATATCTTGTACAAGTTGTGAAAGTATTGGACTGGAATGATGATATAGTGAAGTTATGAAACACGCGGGTCATATCCGATCCGTATTGATAATCAGTGGCCTGATTGACTAGTCAGATGTATATATTGGTTGCGTATGTGAGAGTTGTAGAATATACGAGTCTATCTTCTTCCTGATCATTTCATCTTTATCTGATCATTAGGGTTCTAGTTCTTATGTTTATTTTGTTCTTATTCATATTATTCGTAAGAGTGTAGATTAGGTGAGTGACTTTGTAGTGAGGTTATTCTGTAATGAGAAGAGAGATATGTAGTGAGGTTTTGTTATGTAAGTATTCTTGAAAACCTTCTGGTTCTTAATAAATAAGAACTGTTGATGTTGTGATTTCTTGTGTTCAAGTTTCTTTTGACACATATTGGTGATGTCTACTTGAACCAGCCAAATTTTTATTGAGATTGGATTAATGACATTAATGATTCATATAAGTATTTAAACTCATAATTTTATTGGACAATTCAGATTACACTATATGGTTTGACTATTTGGATTTTGAGATTGGTTTTGATTAAAACTGAATTATTATTTATTTTTTTAAAACCTAATTATTATTTTTTTGGATTGGTTCTGGTTACAAAAATAAGAACCAAATAACTTCATATTTATATATTTATAGTTTATTTTTTCATTTTAGTATATATCTTGAATTATATATTAATTTATCATAGCTCTTTTTTATCATATTACTAGGTCTAGCCTAAATAAAAAGCCTTAAGCCCTTCACCTATTCACAAAGATTAACTTGTTTATGGATTTAAACTAAAAATTGAAACTTATGAATGCTAAAAATATAAAGTTGATTATCTCCATCATTGCTATTCAACGTGATCATATAATATAATAATTTAAACAACTTTTTAATTTTGTTCATATTTAATCATCTAATTTTTTTTGCTTGATATATTCCTTAGTTATTTGAAATTGTTCAATTTTACATTTTACCTAATGGTTATCAAATTAATATATTTAAACAAACATCCTTACATGCACAAAAGAGCATCGGAGTTATCACTTACAATCTTCTCTTTTCATAAGATCTGAAGGTCATTTTGATTAATTCAAATGACCTTTATGAATCATGCCACATGAATTATATTCACATTACAATTTTTTAATCTAACACAATCAAAATTGATTGCCTGATTCCAAATTCTTTAAATTAAAAATTCTCCAATTTAATTAAATTAAATTATCCTTCCTATAATCTATTGAAGACCTCCCAAGTCATAATATTTGGGATCAGATCTCAAAATGTCCAACTTAGAGACCCAAAATCTCATCGACTCATCTAACCATTCTTCAGCCACCACCGTCACCGCCTTCCAGCATCACCCACAACCACCACCATCCACCACCTCAAAGTTACTCCGCCCAATAACATCACTCATACTCCAACCATTACAATGGCTAAAAATGTTATCTTCAGAACTCAACCCATCATTCATCCTCGGAATCTTCCTCGTTTATGGCCTCAGCCAAGGCTTCTCAGCCTCCTTCTTCAAAGTTGTCACCGACTACTACTGGAAAGACGTCCAGAAAGTACAACCCTCGAAGGTACAAGTCTTCATAGGATTGTACCATATTCCATGGGTCATGAAGCCCATATGGGGTCTCATGACCGATGTCTTTCCGGTGATGGGGTACAAGAGACGGCCATACTTCATTGTGGCGGGAGTGGTAGGGGTCGTGGCAGCAACCATGGTGGCACACGGTGGTGCGAGGGTGGGAGTAGGTGCGGCGTTGTGGTGTTTGATAGCGATTGCAGGGGGAATGGCGATGGCGGATGTGACCATAGATGCTTGCATAGCGAGAAATAGTATAGAGATGAAGGCATTGGCTCCGGATATGCAGAGCCTCTGTGGGGTGTGCTCGTCGGTCGGTGCCCTCGTTGGTTACTCCACCAGTGGCTTCTTTGTTCATCATCTTGGCCCTCAGGTTATCATCTGGCCCTCAGGTTAGGTTGGTTTCTATAATGGAAAAAAAAAGTTAACCAAAAAAAAAAATCATTTTAATGTACAATTTTTATATTATTACATATCGATAGTATATATTTCTCTTAACTTTTTAATATTATTACAAACTTTAGTGAAAATATAACTTTTTGATAGTTTCCAAGTGTGTTTTACTTTATTTTGTTTATCAAATTATGAAACACGTGATATGATAGTAACATTAATTTTAGTTCAAAGTTACATTTTTATTTTATTATAGTTTTGTTAAAACTTAAAAGACAGCGGCCATGCTTTGGATTTATACTAAATATATACGCATATAAATATTTCCATTGAACGTAATAAATAATTCAACAAGTGTGAGCTGTTGAATAATATAAAATTCCAAATGAAGTTTGACGAAATGCTACTGCATTTTTATTTCACTTAAAAACACGGTACTTTATTTTGCATATAGTTTAATAAAATATTTAATTGATAATTAAAAACATAAAAAAGTTAGTCATAGGACAAAACTTATAAATTTTGATCAAAACTTATTGGATGTACATGTATACATAAAAAAAGATCAATTGATCATTAATATCATGATTTTTTACAGTGATTGTTAATTAAAAAAATATATATATCAAAAACTAGATCTTTAATTCAGATGTAACTTTTAATGAAATTTTACACGGAACAAAAATACTAACATATGGTTTATTTGTAATCGTGTAAAGATTGCTTTAGGACTTCTGGCAATTCCAGCAGCATCACAGATATTTTTGGGATTTGTGATCTATGAAAAGAAGACATTTAATGAGACTTCTGCAAATAAAAAACAGGTTAGAGTTTGAGAATCTTCACATATTTTTTCATACTATATACTATGTAGATATCGTAATAGTTTATTTAATCGGGTGAATATTGTGAATTTAAGTCTACTGAAAGAGCTTTTTGTTTCACACAGGCAATAATAGAGAATTTAGGAGGAGCACTAAAAGGCATGTATGAAACCATACAGTTCCCACAAGTCTGGAAGCCATCTCTTTACATGTACCTTTCCTTGGCTCTTAGTTTTAGTACACACGAAGGCCAGTTTTATTGGTACACTGACCCTAAAGCTGGCCCTGCATTCTCTCAGGTACTCTCTTTTAAATTTTATTACATCATCATTACACAAACATAATTTTTTTTTTTTTTCTAATTTGAATGCAGGAATTGGTTGGAATGGTACATGCAATTGGAGCATTGGCTTCTATTGTTGGAGTTTTGATCTATCACAAGCTCCTCAAAGACTACTCATTTCGAAACCTACTCTTTTTTGCTCAATTAGTATACGGCCTCTCAGGGATGCTTGACCTCATGTTCATCTTACGGTGGAACCTTGCTATTGGGCTTCCCGACTACCTATTTGTGGTCTTGGAAGAATGTGTTTCCCGGATAGTGAGCAGAGTCAGATGGATGCCAATGATCGTATTGAGCACAACTTTATGCCCAATAGGTATCGAGGGCACCTTTTTTGCATTGTTAATGAGCATTGATAGCCTCGGTTCATTGTCTTCCAAATGGGGAGGCGCGGTAATTCTCCATGTGTTTCATGTCACGAGAACCGACTTTGCAAACCTATGGCTCGTGATTCTTATTAGAAACTTTCTGAGGATTGCAACATTGAGTTTCATATTTCTTGTCCCAAATACTGACCGTTTAGAGCCGGGAAGCAAAAGTACAGATATAGAAACTAATGGTGACAATCTACAATTACTGCCCCTAAAGGAAAGAGACGAAGTTTGATTGTATATTTAGAAGTCATGGAAGAGTTTTAGGCTCTGTAACTTCGTTGTTATATGAATAAAATTATTATAGCTTATAGGTATTAATAGTATACTTTGTGATTGACTTGCCAACAAAGTTAATTGATTATAAGATGAGTACCATAGATAATAAGCAGCGGACTTGTAGAAAATAATTTTTCCCTATGCTTTAAAATATTACATTTTAGAACTCTATAAAATATAAATAATATAAATGATTATATATAGAGAAAAATTGTTATATACAAATCAGTTCTTTAAATAATAACCTTTCATAATACAAACTATGCTTAATTACAAGTCAATTTCGTCATTTATTTTAACTTCTAATTAAACCATCATATAAATAACGAATACTAAACTAGTTTATTTATTATTTTAGTTTCTAGTAAAGCCATTATATAAATGATGAATACTAAACTAGTCCATTTATTATTTTAGTTTTTAATTAAATCATCATATAAATTAGAAAAGATTCCCCGACGTTGCCGGGGTCGGAAGGTATTGCTTTGTAAAGTAAAGTAGCATGTTGGTTGCTTTTTGTCCGTTAATGTGAGGGTAATTTGGTCTTTTCAGGTAGTAGAGACTGAATTTGTCACCATGGGTAAACCATATGGACCATTTATGTAATTTTGGCGGTGGTGGTGGTGGTGGTGATGGCAGATGGTGGGTGGGTTTATGGTATTGAGTGAGTATTTTCTAATAAATAAAACATTAATTTAAAACCAAAAAGAGAATGTTAAATCTGGTAAACCACAGGGACCAATCGTGTAATTTTGTCTAACAATAATAATAATAATGATGAGAGACCATTTCTGCCAAAAGACTAAATACTAATAATATGTAATAAAAGGCGAGGGTTATGAAAAATTCAAACCAACGTGAAATGGTTGTTTGTGAACAAAAGCATAAAGATGAAGGGTCAATGTTGTAAGTTGGAAGACAAAATTGACAAAAAGGTGTCACTTTAAAACTTTTCATAACTTTAATATATATATATATATATATATATATATATATATATATATATATATATATATATAATAATGACGAATAATAAACTAGTCTTTTTATTATTTTAGTTTCTAATTTAACTATCATAGATGAACAATAAACTAGTCTCTCTATTTATTATTCATTGACAATTTACACATAGACTATACTTTCTATGCAACTCAATATATAAGCTTATATAACATCTAGATTGTAAATAAATTGTTATGTTAATAAACATATTTCCAACACTTAGGTGGGATACAACATGGGCTATCGTCATGGGGGCGTTGAGGGGGAGGGGGGGCAAAGTGGGCAGCTGCGTAGGACCCAATTTATTATATATATATATATATATATATATATATATATATATTATATATAGAGAGATAGGTTCATTTGTTTAAACTAATTATTGTGTTATTGTATGGACAAATGTGAACCAATTATTCTTAAAGGGTATTAATGTAATCTTACAATATTATTCATATTTTCCCAGTTAATTAAATTTTGATTGATATCAATCAAATTCCTAAATATCAGGCTATTAAATATGCATTTTATCAACGAATATAACATATATATATATATATATATATATATATATATATATATATATATATATATCTATCGTATACCTTTTAATCTATTGCAAATTAATAGTTCATCATCTTCAGAGCATTTTTCTTATTCTGATATTTCGTTAATGGAGGTATGTTGTTCATGGAAGTTTTTTTTATAGTGTTGAAGTATCGTTTATCATATGCATATAAATTTTTTTATATTCATAGTTCAGAATAATCATTAATCAGATTCATATCATATTTGTTCTTTATGATATTTCAATAATGAAATTCATTTTTTGAATTTTATTGTTGTGTTTTTCAAAACAAAGATAATATTGATAACAATAAGAAGGACTTTTTTGATAACAATGATCGGAATGTCAATCAATGCCAAGTACATAAAGATCGGAAGAAAATAAGAAGATGTGGGATTTGTTTTGGTGTTGGTCATGACAGGAGGAACTGTCCTCAAGCAAGGGTCAACAGAGAGTAGATGTTTACTTCGTCAACATATTTTATGATCTGAATAATGTTTTCAATTTAGTCTTATCGGATTTTATGGAGGTTTATTTCAGTATAATAATGATATGGATTCATGAATTATAGGGGTTTCTCCTTGTAAGTTTATGTTTTCATTCAATTAATATTAATAGTTTTCATTTTGAGTTTGATTAAAATTCCATAATTTTCTTATTTATCATATGACTACAGAGATGTTGTTGTAAATGTATTGTTGTTCTAATATTTCTGGATAAAACAGTTCTTCGTAAATTGTGTTATACTTAATGTTATATGTACACATTCTGTTAGAATGTTTGATATAAAATTCATAATAAAATTATTCGTACAGAACAAACAAAAACACAATTCTTATTATCAAAAGTAGTAGAGTGTAACTGTTGATTACAATATACATAAAAAACAAAAACACAATGCTTATTATTGTTAAAGAATAATAGGCATCTAAATTCGTTTTACCTATTGATTAATCAAAGATTCCGTTAGAATTCTTTGGATCAAATTCTACCAGAAGACTAATTTGTATTACAATATATAGATCAAACATGAGCAAAATAAATTTACTGTTATTATTATCACATATATTTTTACAGAATAAGATTGTGGTATCATGATATCGTGGTATAAGTATGTCTATGTTAAGTTGTACGAGAATATACAGAACAAATGTGTGAAAAATAAATTTATTATAGATCTTGTTTGAAATTTTCACACAGAATAACACTTTTTTGATATTAATTGATTTCTTAGTATACGCGTTTATGCCATAACAAACCAGAAATCATTTGTAAATTCAATAAAAAATAATTTTTTTTTAAAGTTTGCCGAATTAATTTATTAAAAGTCTAATTTAAAACGCAGGATGTGTTGAAGTCATATCTATGCAATTTATTATATTTAGAATTTGAATATGTCAAATATTTACAATATCATGATGAATAATACGATTTTGTGTTGATTATTATCCTTACAATCTTTCTAAAAATTTTAAAAAACCAAATATTTGATAACAATGAATACAGATATCACACATTTTTAGTTACATATCAATTACACGGTTTCTTCTTTTTTAATATATACTGAATTGGCTCAAAGTTTGTAATATTGAATTTATTTTGCTTTCCCCAATCAACTGGTGTTCAATCGTGCTGTTACTTATCTTATGGATGATACAATATCAGCCGGTGACGATCATATTCATGATCAACATGAATATCCTAATGAGTATGAAGATTTCGGGTTACGGGATCATGATTCTTTACATAATGTCGACTTTCAATTATCTGAGAGTAGCAATCTAAATTTAGGTGAATTTACTTTATGAGTTTTTTATATTTGTTAATTTGTATAATAATAATGTTGAAATTTTATATTGTTTTTTGTGATATGGCGTAACTTGCACTTGCAAAGATGAGGATCCATTAGAACACATTCAAGATCACATATATGACAATTCCGAATATCATTTCGGTGATTCTAGTAATCATAACCCAAGTGATGTATTTTAAGTATTTTTTTCGTTTTTATATATATTTACGTATTCATTACACATGCTCTTATTAAAAGATGCAGAAAAGGAATTCGAGTTCAATGATAATGAGACAGATTATACTATAGACGATGATAACATTGATTTTCAGAAAGGTTACTATATGAAAAAAAAAAGTTTAATAAACTATATTAATTCTTTGCCACTTTTTAAAATTTTCTTTTATGCAGAACAATCTCATGTTACACATGATTATGTTTCTCCTGGTGGATCATCGTATTGGATTCCTGTTGTTTCAGACAACATCAAACCTAAAATCAATTCAATTTTTGATTCATATACAGCAACATTATAAATGTATTACAATTATGCATCATTAGCAGGCTTTGATGTCAGGCTTGGACCATTTAGAACAACCGAATCCGGCATTACCACACAACGACATTTGCTATGCAATCGGGAAGGTAAACCAACAACCGCTAAAGTGGATACTTTGGACCCTCAACATAATAAGATTCAGAGAAGGAAAGACTCATTTAGGTGCGAATGCAAAGCGAAAATTGTTGTTATTCTAGTACATGGTACTAATAAATATAATGTCGCTGAATTTGTCGAACAACATAATCATAAGTTGTTTGGTAAGGACAATATGTTTTTGTCTCGTACAAAGAGGAAACTTGATTATTCACAGGAGATCTTTATTCATAACTTGTCAAAGCAAAATATTGGTGCCTCAAGAGCACATAGATTGTATTCCGGACTTCAGGGTGGTTCTGACATTCGAGGTGGGTTGGTTTCTGATTTCAAGAACAGTACGAGAAATCTCAATTCTTACATAGGTGCCAGGGATGCAAAATTCCTTGTAGTGAAGATGCTGGAAAGGAAAAAAAATATCCCAAGTTTTTCTTTCGATTTCAGAGTTGTTGAGAAAAAATTGAATTCAATTTTTTGGGCTGACGAAACTGCAAAGTACAACTACAATGCTTTTGGAGACGTTGTTTCTCTGGATGCCACATTCAGCATGAATAAGTATTTTTAAATTTTGCAATGTTTTCACATAATTTTTCTTGCTTCCAATAACGCTTACCAAGTTTTATATTTTTAAACAGATATGATATGGTTTTCGTACCTTTCACTGGGGTAGATAATCATAAGAAATGTGTGACTTTTGGTGCTGGACTTTTGAGTAGAGAAGATGCTAGTTCTCACTCCTGGCTGCTTAGAGCATTTTTGAAAGCATTCAAAAAACAACCTATGCTTGTTCTTACAGATCAAGATCCGCCTTTAAACAAGGCTGTTAATGAAGTATTTCCAATGTCAGCACATAGGTTTTGTATATGGCATATTACAAAAAAACTTCCAAACAAGGTGAATATTTCTTTTATATTCATCCAAAACTCACTATGTTTACCTTGTTAGCACATATTGTTCAATCAGAAATTAACTATTTCAGAACAAAATCTATGCCACAACTACAATTCAAAACCGACTTCTTGTTTGAATTTAAGATACATTCTGTTAGAATTTTAATAGAAATTCCGTTAGAATTTATAGTTTACAACATTCATACCCTTCATTCCTTGTGCAGCACAATTATATATTTTATACTAACATATATATATATATATATATATATATATATATATATATATATATATATATATATATATATATATATATATATATATATATATATTCAGATAACATCACAACTAGCCACAAACTCAGCCTTTCGCAAGCGTTTTCACTCTATAATTTGGAAGTCTAAGCTGGAACCACATGGTTTTGAAAAGGAATGGAAATCATGTTTAAATGAGTTTAACATTTCAAATAACAAGTGGTTGCAAGAGATGTATGGGTTGCGTAGACGTTGGGTACCTGCATTTTTCAAGGACATACCGATGTCTGGTCTTATGAGAACTACATCATTGTCGGAAGGTCAAAATTGGTCGTTTCAGAACAATACCCTTACTGGTTCTTATCTTTTAATGTTTATGATGACATTTGAGGGTGTTATGGAACGACAAAGGCGTAATCAAGTTGTCAACGACTTTAACACTGCTACAACAATTCCTAGATTCATCACATCTAGTCCAATTGAACCACATGCTACAAAGGTTTACACTCGTAAATTTTTTTATCAGGTGCAGAAAGAGATATCAGATTCTGATAACACTTGTTTCCAAATGAGTGTTACTTCTAATAATGGTGTTGACACTATTATTGTTTTGGAGAAGCAAAAGAACATAACAACAAGGCAACCATCAAGTCCTGTTGTTGATGACAAACTTGAGGAATACCATTACGATCGTCTTACAGAGGATACCCAATACATCGTACGTTATCACTTTAACAATGCATAATTATTTTTTTTAATCACACAACAATACTTTATTACTGAAACTCATATTTTATCATACATATTCCAGGTTACACACTCAACAATAGATGGTTCATACAAATGTACCTGCATGCATTTTGAACATGTCGGTATTTTGTGTAGGCACATATTTTGTGTTTTTAAGTACTATAGTATTGAACAGATTCCTGAAGAATACATTATGAGACGGTGGCGTCGGGATGTTGTTCCAACAGAGTTGCTTAAAAGGCGTTTTTCTAATTCTTTACTAGACTCTAACTCTGACATGACGGCTATTGAAATTTTTTCAAACGTAGATCGTTGTGTTTCATTTTTAAGCCATGATGCATCGAAGTTAAAGTCATACCTTGAAGAGTTGAATAAGCTGAAGAAAAAATTTGTAGATGACTGTCCAGCCCCTGAGATGCCATCCAGAGAATCATTCTGCAACCAGATTATAGGCGTAGAATTAACTAATGATGCTCCCGATATTGACAATCCATCAGATATTCGTAATAAGGGAACTGGCAGTCGTGGTAAGAGATTAAAATCAAAAAAAGAAATGTTGGAAAAAGTTTGTTCGAAGCCTAAGCGAAAGTGTGCTTTATGTAAACAGATGGCTAACCATGATAAACGAAATTGTCCTCTTAAAAAACGTGTCAAAGTAGTATGCTTTATATGTAGTTTTTCTTTTAATATTATATCACAGTAAAACTTTTTTGTTTCATCTTTATTTATTTTAATGCTTACAAATTTCATAGTCTTTAATAAAATTGTCATATATTGTAATACACTTTTGCATAATTTGTAACAATTCTTATCTACCATTAATGACTATCCTAACTTGTAACAACATAATCTTCATACATTCTACCACGATTAATGTGTATCCTATCTGAAATATAACATTGAAACAAACATGGAAAATCATAATGTTCATACATTTACCACTTGTAAAACAGCACATATATTCTATCAGAATATATTATACACATAATATTATTGAAAAACAAAACTTACATGTGCATTACAAACCATCTTTCAACAACTTATTTTGTTACACTTTACCAATTGTATAATAAGTTATTATATTCTTCTTCTTATAACATAAGTTATGATTCTATTAGAATTGATTTTCTTCTCATAGAATTCTTCCAGAAGGCTAATAAGTATAATGTAGACACATACACAGACAATTCTAACATTTCTTACAATTAATCTATTAGAATTTTAATTCTTGAGATCAAATTCTACCAGAATGCTAATAAGTATAGTGTAGAAACATACACAGACAATTCTAACTATTCTTACACATGATTATTTTGTATCCTATCAAACACTTAACATTGAAACAAACATGGAAAATCATAATCTTCATACACTCTACAACTTGTAATCAAGAAGAAACATTCTATCAGAATGTCATGTAAATATACTTAACACCATTAATGTCTACACTAACTTGTACCAACTACCACAACAAATGCATATCATAATTACATTCTTTAATAACAAAACTTACCTGTACATTACAAACCATCTTTCAACACATTGCATATTTTCATAACTTTCATATCCATTTACACATTCCAACATCAATCAAATACTAATGATTTCCAAAAAAAAAAAACTACTAGAACAAACACCATTCAAATTCAACAATTTCTCAAAAACAAACAATTCTAGAACATAATAAAACACATCAACATTTTCCCCAAGCAAAATACTTAGACCAAAACAAACCATGTTATCAAAAGTCTTACACCATAAACCATCCTACCATGATAAATTCTTACCCTAAAACACACAATACTAGACCAAAATAAAACAACATAACAAGTTCCCTAAATAAAAAACATAGACTTAAACCAAACATACTACCAAAAGTCTTTCAACACCAACCATCATAACATCATAAAATGCCCATCTTAAAATCGACGCCTTCCACGTTTCTGCTTCTCCCTGATTTCCTTCACTTCATTCGTCATAGCCAATATCTGCAATGGATCGAGCCTCTCATACGCTTCTGCATCTTTCTCCAACATACTTTTATGTTTCTTGTACTCTGATTTCATAAGCTTTGCCATGTATTTGATTCGTGGACTATTTAATGCAAGTAAATCACTCTATTTTTTTCCTGTAAAACCGCAATCCCAACGCCCTTCATTTTCCCCCATATATGACTCCATATGCCTCATAGGATATACTCCACAGTCTGATCCTTCTTTCTCTACTTTCCATGTCATTTTCATGACACGAGCTTTAATCTTGTTGAAAGCTGTTGACTTTTGGTAATTCTCTGTTTTTAAATAGTTTCCAAGCAACTTTTTCTGCGATACAATACAATCATTTTACAATTCAATCATAAACTCATGTATTTTAAATCTTTCAAAAAATAAAGCTTCAACATACCACATGAACGGGTTTTATTCCATATATTTCCTCAACAGAACCATTTCGGGTCACATGGTCTATAATGTAGTATGTTGGAACCCTTAGATCAAAGCATATCAGATAATATTTGCTTTTATCAACTATTGGGAAGAAAACCTGTTACAAAACACATAGTAGTCCAATAAGATAGGTTTGTATGTTAGGGTTGTAATTGATAAAAAACAATGTTTAATTAAATCACCAGTCCAATATCCTTCAACTTTTCCTGTTTTGGTAGACTTTTAAGGTGTAGTTTCAACATCGAATCAAATAATTTTTGAGTTCTTTCAGGTAACAATGATCCACCCAGTATCTTGTCTGCCTATACACATTAATAAACCAATCAATAAAACACATATTATTGGACTGGAACTAAATTTAATTTAAAAACTTACCAAAAAATTTGTGTCAAAGAAAACTCTAGAAACTGATCCTACATCCCTTAGTTCCTCCATTCTGTTGAGTAATGATAACCAACAGTCAATGATTATCGCATGAATAAACGTGTTGCTTTTAAAATGATATGCGAATCCTTGATGCAACACATGCCCGCTCCCGATGTTCCATATTTCTTCCCTGCTCGACAATTATAAAGTAATCAATGTTATAACACCACATTTTAAAAGCAAACCACTAAATTGTATTATTTAACTTACCCGAAAGAACCCCTTTCTAAACTTTCGTATTTCTGAAAGACCCAAACTTTCATACTTGACAATATAGTTACTCCAAAACATGCTATTTGCATATTCATAAAAACAATATTTTACATTGATAAAGTGGTTACAAACTACTGGATACAAACCGACTATTACAAAGTGTTATATATTACATAACTACCCAGGATATTGTAATTTATACAAACCTAAACTGAAGTACAAAAGTACAATTACAAACTATTCTAAATCTTCGAACAGTATACGATCATACTGATTACATATCTCCTGTAATTGTTAAACATTAATAGGGTAAGCGGAGACGCTTAGTGAGTTCAATAATAGATACAATATAACGTTATGCCATATATATACTTCAATATGGCAGAAGCAAAGAGAAACAAGGAACAACAAAGGTATATGTGAATCATGTGATAAACTTTTCATATCAATCAATGACTTGATTCAAAGATATACAATCAATGAGACATAACAATTTCCATACTTGATATACATCAATAAAGCTTCGGCCCAAATGGCACAGAAGACATACAACTTCGGATTAACATTTTGGTAGATTTCAGGCTTATAGCCCTGTCTAACCATTTGCCAATGCCATAGAATAGAAGTCATTCTCTTACGGAGACATGCTCTACATGGCCAGAGGCTACGTACCAGTACCAATGTGAATCTAAGTCCTTTCACTGATCACATGGTCAAAGGTATTACTTTTGCTATAAAAATAGCGAATAAAATAACACGGGAAAAATAACCCGGAATAATAATACTAAAAAGCACATAGCACATATAACACATAACATACAATTGTTCCTATATATTGAACTCACCTTGAATTAACCGGGGGTCAAAATAGTAATTTGGGCAGCACTTCGTTCCTATAAATAGCTTTCGTCGTTGTAAACCGGGAGATTTATTGAAAAATAGGCCTTGAGAGGATAGAGCTTCAAACCGAAACGATAAATTTCTCGGGCACTTCGGGACGTATTCTGGGCTTTAAAAATAATACCGGGGCTTCGGGGGATATGGAAATAGTCTAAATATGGAAAGTGGGGCCAAAAATGGCAATTTCTTGAATTTAGTCGGAAGGTCTCGCAGGCATCCCTTTTATAGGGTGGAATCCGAAGTCGGCCAAGAAGGGAGTCAGCAGCGAAGGCAGGTGGCAGCGAGGGAGAGAGACACGCAGCTGGTGCGAGGCGTCTTACGAGGCGTCTTAGACGTCGCCTAGGACGCCAAAAGGCGCGTCGGATGCCTAATGGACCTCAGCTTCGGACTAATCAGCGACGGGCACGAGTGGACACGGGTCGGATTCGCGAGGAGAGTGGCGTGGCTAGTACTATTCATGCGAGTTTATCCGAAATTCTCGGATTTTGAGCCAAATTCTTCCGAAATTCATAACTTTCGCATATGAATTCCGTTTTTGACGTTCTTTATATGCACGCGTAGCTAAAATTATGCTCTACAACTTTCGTTTAGACTTCGTCGGCTAATTTTGATTTTAATTTTAATATTATTATTTTTAACAGATCGGGACAGGAAAATCCGTTAAAAATTCATAACTTCTTCATCCGACATCCGTTTTCGTCAGACTTTTTACCGTTATACTACAAATGACGAGACCTTCAATTCTCATTTAGGTTGTGTTGGCTAAATATCTTTCGATCTAAAATTCAAGTTTTTAGCTGTCTACTGCTATTCCGAAATTTAGAAAAATCATAACTTCCTCATACGAAGTCAGATTTTGGCGTTCTTTTTATCGAACTTCTCGGTTTAACGAATACTACGAATTTCATTTAGATCACTAAGGCTAAAAAGTAGTTTATCAAAAACTCACTTTTTACGTCATTCGGCGCCGTGCCGGTTTTGTCGCGGATCTTCGATTGGTCATAACTTCTTCGTTATAACTCGAATTTCGACGAGGTTTTCGCCTATAAGTTTCTAACGAGATTATCTACAACTTTCAATAATAAAATTCTACTTATTTCAAATTTTATATTTTCACTATTTGGCTTTTAATTGGAATCTCATAAGACTTCCAATATTTTCTGAGTGATTCTAAACATAGTTTTACTTCATTTCTAGTAAAAACAATCTGTTAGAATTCAATACTCAAATTCACATAGTATTTCACAATATTATTTATTATAAAACACGATTTCAAAACGTGTATGTTACAAATACCTCCTCCTTTTGAGGATTTCGTCCCCGAAATTACATTGATTAAAACAAATGGGGATATTTTGCTTTTATCTCATTCTTATTTTCCCAAGTATAATTTGGGCCTCGATGGTGTTTCCACTTGACAAGCACCAATTTTACTTCATATGGTGGCATTTTGATTGAAGCGTGGTAACTGTTATTATATGAAAATTCGACAAGAGGCAAGTATTTGTCCCAGTTACCACCAAACTCCAAGACACATGCACGAAGCATATCTTCTACTGTTTGGATTGTTCTCTCCGTCTGACCATCTGTCTGGGGATGATAAGCTGTGCTGAGGGCAACTCGAGATCCTAATTCACGTTGCATACTCACCCAAAAGTGAGAAGTGAAGCGAGTATCGCGATCGGAAACGATTTTTAGCGACACACCATGTCTTGCAACAATTTCATCCAAGTATACTTGTGCATATTTCTCCATTGGAGCCGTTTCACGCATGGCGAGAAAATGTGCACTCTTAGTCAGGCGGTCAACGATTACCCAAATGCTATCATGCTGTCTAGCAGTCTTTGGCAATTTGGTAATAAAATCCATGGACAGCTCTTCTCATTTCCATACAGGAACACTAAGACTTTCTGGGGTTCCGTATGGTTTTTGGTGCTCTATTTTAACTTGTAAACATACTAAGCATTCCTGTACATATCTTGCAATGTCTCTCTTTAGTCCAGGCCACCAATATAATCAGCTCTTACATCATAGTACATTTTACTTGTACCAGGATGTATTGATAGCTTAGACTTATGAGCTTCATCTAAAATCTTCTGTCTTAATCCACCAATCTTTGGAATCCATAGCCGGTTCTTAAATACCTTTAATCCTCGTGGATCATCAAGTAAAACATCAACATAATGTACCATCCCTTCCTTCTTCACATTTTCTGGCTTTAAGGCCTCAACTTGCCACTTCTCTAGTTCATCTAGGATAGTGAACTTCACCGTAGTGTGAGTAATAGTATAACACATATTATTTCGATAAACCTTCCTGCTAAGTGCATCGGCAACCACATTGGCCTTTCCAGGATGGTACATGATTTCGCAGTCATAGTCTTTGATCAGCTCCATGGCTCGTTGTTGTCTCATATTCAGAGTTTGCTGACTGAATATATACTTGAGACTCTTGTGGTCGGTAAAAAGTTGGCATTTTGTACCAAAAAGGTAATGCCTCCAAAGTTTCAAGGCAAATACCACGGCAGCGAGTTCGAGATCATGGGTGAGATAATTCTTTTCATAATCTTTCAGTTGTCTTGAGGCATAGGCTATCACTTTACCACGTTGCATCAACACACAACCGAGTCCCAACCCAGAAGCATCGCTATATATAGAGAAATCATTATCACCTTTTGGAAGCGATAAGATTGGAGCATGAGTCAAAAGATCTTTTAAAGCCGAGAAAGCTTTTTCTTGGGCTTCACCCCATTCGAACTTTGCTTCCTTTCGAGTAAGACTAGTGAGAGGTACAAATGTACGAGAAAAGTCTTTAATGAATCTCCGGTAATAACCCGCAAGACCCATGAAACTACGAATTTCGGAAGCATTGCGAGGCGCTTTCCAATTCTGAATGGCTTCGATTTTGGTAGGATCTACAGATACACCGTCACCAGAAATAACATGGCCGAGAAATTGAACTTGGCGAAGCCAAAATTCACATTTCGAGAATTTAGCATAAAGTTTCTCCTTTCGAAGAAGTTCTAATATTTCACGAATATGAACGGCATGATCAGCTTCAGACTTGGAATAGATTAGAATATCGTCAATGAATACGATGACAGATTTATCGAGCATTGGGCGGCATACCCGATTCATCATATCCATGAATACGACAGGAGCATTTGTCAGACCGAATGGCATGACAAGGAATTCAAAATGCCCATAACGAGTACGGAAAGCAGTCTTCGGTACATCCTGCTCTTGTACTTTCAACTGATGATAGCCAGATCTCAAATCAATCTTTGAGAAATAGCTAACACCCTGAAGTTGATCGAATAAATCATCAATGCGAGGTAGTGGGTACTTGTTCTTGATAGTCACCTTATTCAGCTCACGATAATCAATGCACATTCGTATCGACCCGTCCTTCTTCTTGACAAACAATACCGGAGCACCCCAGGGTGAGGTACTCGGTCGAATAAAACCTTTGTCAAGTAATTCTTGCAGTTGGATCATCATTTCCTTCATTTCAGCTGGCGCAAGACGATAAGGAGTCTTCGCAATTGGAGCAGCACCAGGCACAAGGTCGATTCGGAATTCTACTTGCCTGTCCGGAGGAAGTCCAGGCAATTCATCAGGGAAAACATCAGGATATTCGTTAACAACGGGAACATCATTCACAGTTTTATTCTCCTCTCTTGAGATATCAACTGTATAGGCTAGATAGATAGGGCAACCCTTCGATATAAATTTACGAGCTTTGAGGAAAGAAATTATTTTTAAGATCCTTTGTTCACCGTAGACATAAATAGGATCTTCCCCTTCAATAGGAATGTGTACCATCTTTTCGTAACACAAGAGCTCTGCGTGGTTCTTTGACAACCAATCCATGCCGAGAATAATATCAAAGTTGGGTAAGGAGATAAGGATTAGGTTAGCAAGAAAATTATAGCCTTCTATTTCTATGACACAATCCCTATAGATTTTATCAGCAAGTAATGATATACTTCCTGCAGTATCTACGTGAAATGGTTGCGTGAGTGCATAGCAAGTAGTTTGAAAAGAATGCGCAAATTTAGAAGACACAAAAGAATCTGAGGCACCAGAATCAAATAAGATGTGAGCAGGTCTGGAGTTGACAAGAAATGTACCCGTCACAACATTCGAGTCCTCGCTTGCCTCCTCTGTGGTAATCTGAAATGCACGACCCTTAGCTTTTGGCACCTCCTCCTTTTTGGTTGGAGTACCCTTTGATTGTTGAACAGGAGCTTGGTTTCTCGCTGGTTGTTGAACAGAAGCTTGACTTCCCGTCACTTGGCTGGTAAGAGTAGGGCAGAAACGCTTCTTATGGCCAGTAATACCATATGCATAGCAAGTCACATCCTTCCTTGGGCAAGCTGGCTTTATATGACCAGTTTCTCCACATCCATAACAGATAATGGATTCCTTGTCTATTTTGCATTGGCCCGGATGATTCCTTCCAAAAACGCGACATGAAGGCGATTGAATAGAAAAAGATTGTGACCTGCCGCGGCCACGAAAAGCACTCTGAGACTGTGCTTGCTTGCTAGGATCATTTCGAACAGATTGAGCTGGTGGAATAGTGGAAACAGGAGCAGTTCTTTCCGTACGTGGATGCTTTGGAACCGTAAGAGTGGCACCACGCATCTCTAAGTCATGCTCACGCCTTCGAGCATACTCAACAGCTTTATCAAACGACAGAACATCCCGATTGGCTACAAAATCATGGATTTCATGTCGTAGTCCTTCTAAGAATAACTGAATTTTCTCATCTTTAGTTGGAATATACTTTGCAGCAAATCGTGCTTTTTGATTGAACTGAGTTTCATACTCATTCACAGTCATTCCTCCCTGTTTAAGCTCGAGGAATTCCTTCTCCAATCTTCTCCTCATATCTAGAGGACAATACTTCTCTAGCACATGAGTTTTGAACAACTCCCAGGATAAATTCTCCTGGTCATACCCGTTGATAGCTTTATATGTTGCTTCCCACCAGACCAAGGCTTCTCCGATGAGCATTGCAGAAGCATAGATAGCCTTGTCTTCATTATCCACATGAGAGACACGAAATACTTTCTCGGTGTTCTGAATCCAAGTTAGAACAACTATGGGATTAAGGACACCAGAAAACTCTGTAGCACCACTACTCTTGAAAGTCTTGAATGAGGGATGTCTCGCCTTCTCTCCCGAAGATTCTCCAGTGACTTTCTCTTTTCCTTTATCACCATTCTTTTTGTGTTCTTCGAGAGTCTGTCGAATAACACCGGTAAGTTTACCCAAGAGTCGCTCCTCACGAGGAGATACTGGAGTATTTACTTCCTCAGGTTGAGGGCCTTCACCAACCTCAGGGGTATGACTACTTACTTGTTCAGCCATCGCTTTGTAATATGGAGTAACATTGTATTTTAGAATATTAGGATTTATTATAACCTAATACTTCACTTAAGTCTTTCCTATGGTTTGTATCTATATACTTATAATGATTCAGTTCATATATTGAACTTCCAATAGTTAAAGTCTAAATACCAATCCGTGACATTTAGTTCACTTAAACTACTGCTCTGATACCATGATTGAAAGAACCCCTTTCTAAACTTTCGTATTTCTGAAAGACCCAAACTTTCATACTTGACAATATAGTTACTCCAAAACATGCTATTTTCATATTCATAAAAACAATATTTTACATTGATAAAGAGGTTACAAACTATTGGATACAAACCGACTATTACAAAGTGTTATATATTACATAACTACCCAGGATATTGTAATTTATACAAACCTAAACTGAAGTACAAAAGTACAATTACAAACTATTCTAAATCTTCGAACAGTATACGATCATACTGATTACATATCTCCTGTAATTGTTAAACATTAATAGGGTAAGCGGAGACGCTTAGTGAGTTCAATAATAGATACAATATAACGTTATGCCATATATATACTTCAATATGGCAGAAGCAAAGAGAAACAAGGAACAACAAAGGCATATGTGAATCATGTGATAAACTTTTCATATCAATCAATGACTTGATTCAAAGATATACAATCAATGAGACATAACAATTTCCATACTTGATATACATCAATAAAGCTTCGGCCCAAATGGCACAGAAGACATACAACTTCGGATTAACATTTTGGTAGATTTCAGGCTTATAGCCCTGTCTAACCATTTGCCAATGCCATAGAATAGAAGTCATTCTCTTACGGAGACATGCTCTACATGGCCAGAGGCTACGTACCAGTACCAATGTGAATCTAAGTCCTTTCACTGATCACATGGTCAAAGGTATTACTTTTGCTATAAAAATAGCGAATAAAATAACACGGGAAAAATAACCCGGAATAATAATAATGAAAAGCACATAGCACATATAACACATAACATATAATTGTTCCTATATATTGAACTCACCTTGAATTAACCGGGGGTCAAAATAGTAATTTGGGCAGCACTTCGTTCCTATAAATAGCTTTCGTCGTTGAAAACCGGGAGATTTATTGAAAAATAGGCCTTGCGAGGATAGAGCTTCAAACCGAAACGATAAATTTCTCGGGCTCTCTGGGCACTTCGGGACGTATTCTGGGCTTTAAAAATAATACCGGGGCTTCGGGGGATATGGAAATAGTCAAAATATGGAAAGCGGGGCCAAAAATGGCAATTTCTTGAATTTAGTCGGAAGGTCTCGCAGGCATCCCTTTTATAGGGTGGAATCCGAAGTCGGCCAAGAAGGGAGTCAGCAGCGAAGGCAGGTGGCAACGAGGGAGAGAGACACGCAGCTGGTGCGAGGCGTCTTACGAGGCGTCTTAGACGTCGCCTAGGACGCCAAAAGGCGCGTCGGATGCCTAATGGACCTCAGCTTCGGACCAATCAGCGACGGGCACGAGTGGACACGGGTCAGATTCGCGAGGAGAGTGGCGTGGCTAGTACTATTCATGCGAGTTTATCCGAAATTCTCGGATTTTGAGCCAAATTCTTCCGAAATACATAACTTTCGCATATGAACTCCGTTTTTGAAGTTCTTTATATGCACGCGTAGCTAAAATTATGCTCTACAACTTTCGTTTAGACTTCGTCGGCTAATTTTGATTTTAATTTTAATATTATTATTTTTAACAGACCGGGACAGGAAAATCCGTTAAAAATTCATAACTTCTTCATCCGACATCCGTTTTCGTCAGACTTTTTACCGTTATACTACAAATGACGAGACCTTCAATTCTCATTTAGGTTGTGTTGGCTAAATATATTTCGATCTAAAATTCGAGTTTTTAGCTGTCTACTGCTATTCCGAAATTTAGAAAAATCATAACTTCCTCATACGAAGTCAGATTTTGGCGTTCTTTTTATCGAACTTCTCGGTTTAACGAATACTACGACTTTGATTTAGATCACTAAGGCTAAAAAGTAGTTTATCAAAAACTCACTTTTTACGTCATTCGGCGCCGTGCCGGTTTTGTCGCGGATCTTCGATTGGTCATAACTTCTTCGTTATAACTCGAATTTCGACGAGGTTTTCGCCTATAAGTTTCTAACGAGATTATCTACAACTTTCAATAATAAAATTATACTTATTTCAAATTTTATATTTTCACTATTTGGCTTTTAATTGGAATCTCATAAGACTTCCAATATTTTCTGAGTGATTCTAAACATAGTTTTACTTCATTTCTAGTAAAAACTATCTGTTAGAATTCAATACTCAAATTCACATAGTATTTCACAATATTATTTATTATAAAACACGATTTCAAAACGTGTATGTTACATTACCCATAATCTCTTTTTGATGCAAAGACTGAATTGTATAACGACATTTCATCCTTCTTCACCTTGTCACTCATTCTAACAATCCTTTCAACAAAAGGTGATTTTCCATATACATGTACCTTTTGATCTCTTTTTCCCCTTTTTCCATTGTCATCATCTTCCTCACATACCTCAACTGTTTCCAAAATTTTCTTTCCTTTTTTTTTCTTTTTTATAACTTTCCAACACAGCCTCATCTGTCATTTTAATTGCTGTTGCCAACACTTCAGGTTTCTCCAAGAATTGTGAACATGTTAGATTATCTGTATTATCTACCTTATCCATATTAGGTGTACTGAAACCTCCACCATCATCCTTCTCTTCCCCATGAACTACCAATCCTCTAACTGGAGAGAATTCTGCTTCTTTTCCACCATCTGCCTCTCCTTTGTTACTATGACCATCAAAACTAGCTTCTTTATATTTCATTCCTCCACTCTCTGCATTATTCACTTCTTTGAATAATTTTTCATTTTTTTCACACCACTCCTTCAAGATCATGCTGTCTGGGAATTTCTCAATTCCATGTTTCAGAGCTTTTTCAATATTCTTCTTTTCGGACAATATTACTCCATAGCTATGCTCGATAACAACCACGTATGCCTGTAAGTTTTATATTAACATATCATGATTAATATTATAAAACCATTAATGTTCCACTTTCCAAATAAATCAATAACTATAAATCAAATCATACAATTTAAATCAGCCACGTATGTGTTTATGTTTCATATTAACTTATCATTTTTTACAATTCTGAAAGAAATATTTTTCCATATTCTTAGTGAATTTATAGCTTACCTCCTCGTCACCATAATCCCTCATCATCCCGTCCAACATCTCATCTTCATCAACCATTCCATCATCATCACCAATATCTTCAAAGTTTTCCGGTAACTGCCTACCAAACCCACCAGCACTAATCTCCAACTTCTCTATTTTTTCAAGTAAAGCACCTGTAACATTTCTAATAAACGGTAACCTTTTCACTATCTTCAAACCTGTGAACTTCATACTATATACATACACCAACTACATCAAAAAGATTAAAATTCATTAATTAATTCATTATACATATTCCTGTTGTAAAGTAAAGTAAATATTTAATATAGACAACAATATTACCGTCAAAACGAGTATAGGTCCACTGTAATAGCATGTCTTATCATCTCTTCTCCACAGTTGTTTTCTGCTTACCAAACAATCAAGAATATACTTGCACCAATCAATTTTAGAGAAGTCTTTTACCAAGACCAACTTATTCACAACATTAATTTGATTGGTACCACTCAAAGTTGATTAAGCAAATGTGTTAATGAAAAGGGTCAGGAAATTCAACCTAAACATAAGACTGTCTTGCTTTGTGTTTTTGATCCTTTTCAGGTATTCTTCTCCATTGAACCCTTTTTTTATCATATTGGCCTTTCCATTCTTGCAGAACTTCATTATCTTTATCACAACTACTCAAGCTCAGAAAGTCTTCCCCCACATTTGGTAAACCCAATATGTCATGCACTGTGTCTTTCGTAATTGTTATGACCATATTTTCCAGAACTAGACGGCTACTATCTGGATCATAGTGATCTAACAGATAGTAGTTAAGTAAACCTAGAGTAGTGTCTATGTCAATATGAAGTAGTGAACCAAATCCCATTGACACAATCCTATTTTTCTGTGCGGGTGACATTACTTTCACAGCTGAACTTATCCTTCCAGGAGTCATCCTAGTTGCAAGTCTTCTATAACCTTCTGGATGGTCCTTGCTTATTTTTCTGACCTTCCCCTCCATTGTTTTGATTTTATCATTTTCATGTTCTACTTTTCCTTTTTTTCTCTTTGGACTTTTCTTTGAATGTGCATCTTGCACTACCTTTTTTCCTTTTTACAACATTTTCCTTATCTTCCATATCCACACCAATTTTAGCCTTTTCATTGTCTTTCTTTGCCCCATTAATACTCTCCATAAAAATCTCATTTAAACCTCTTGGTTTTTTCCTTTCACCACTTGCCTCCGACGATTTCTTAATGTCCTTAACAGGTGTATTTCTAGCAGAAGCTTTCCTTTTCAGCCTTTCTACACTTGTGCTGTCAATTTGTATTGTGTCTTTCTTATCTTTGTTAAAATCTGCTATATCACACAAACATAATTACTAATCGTCTAATACAACTTCAATAGAATAATAAACTCTATATTAGCCATATCAGAATCATATAGTTGAACTCATTAATTACAAGCACTTATTATCTAAACTGACTTACCAGATTCTACATTGTTCTTTCCATGTTCTGATCTTGAAGTTGTTTTCCTCTGTTTCTTTGTTTTGCTTGATCCAACAATATTCATATCATTTGGTCCACTTCCGATACCTTCTGCTTCATTAATTAACAAGAAATACATATTGGCTACCAACATTTTCAAAATTTTTTGTTATTTTCCCTCATCAACCAAAAAAGTTAAATCTATCTGTAGGTTGAGTACTAATATTCTCTTTAACGGGTGTTGATCTGGTACGGTAGTTCCTTCTCACATTTGTTTGGCTTGTAGTATCAACATTAATTGGGACTGGATCAGCTTCTGCAACAACTAATGAAATGAATGATTAAAGTCAATTAATAATAGTTTTCAAAGTAACCAGCCATACTTACTTACCTATAAAAACTACAAGTATTATATAAGTTTTTATTCTGTAAGAATGAAACACATATCCAAAACCTGTTTCTACCAGAATTAAAACCAAATAGTAAATACAAATAAATTAAATCATCAAACATCATAGTAATAAAAACATATACATTTACTTAATAGCAATCTCCAGATTAACCAGTCACAATCCAATCTATATGACCCCTATATACACTTACTTCTGTTACAATTCAGTAAGCATGTACACACATACCTTTACAATGAATCTATTAGAATTTTAATTATTGGGATCAAATTCTACCAGAATGCTAATAAGTATAATATAGACACATACACTTCTGTTACAATGATTCTATTAGAATTTCACTTCTTCTCATTCTGTAAGAATGCAACACACATAAGTATAATGTTTATATTACAATTAAAGCCAAAGCTTTGTTACAAAAAACCTAAATCATCAAAAAACATAGTAACAAAGACAAACAAACAAACACATATACAAATACTCAATATTAATCCCCATATGAACATTAATTTTTAAAGATTGTGTGAGAATTAGATTTATTTAACCACTACATCCCCTTCTCATGTTCCACATTCTTTACGAATTTAACACATTTAATTAAACTAATTATGTTAGAATTACATACACACTCTACATACAACTAAACTGCAGCATCAGAATAATAGGAATAAAACTACAAATTATAAAAACAAAAAAACCAAATAAAATAAAACAATACAACATTATATTACAAAATTTTATCATAACATAAAGACCTTGAAAGATTTATGCATTTTTTTAAAAAAAATATCTCGAAATACTAAAAAAAATTTAAATAACAAACAAAACCTTCACACCCTAAATTACCACAACAGCAACTGCGTTGCCTCCTTTTACATATTTAGTATTCTGTAAGAATGTACTTCACATAAAACCAACACAGAACCTTTTACTTCTTACAGAATATCCTCAAGACTGACTTATATCACAAATACAACAACATATTTCTAAGAAAAAAAAGGACAGAAACAACATCGTTTTTGGCGGTTACAAGACACAACAAAATACACAATCACAGACCCTGTTCTTGAAGAATCACATTACAATAACTGTAAAGTAAATTTTTTTACTTAGTTTGTAAATCCCCAATTTCAGAAAACCCTAATGTAAAAATACTCCATTTTTACAGACTTTTGTTCTGTGTTACTTAACCGAAACTTAACAACCACATGCATCTACTTCATTGTTCAAAAATTTCAAAAGAATGTTCTGTAATCAAACGATTACCTTAAAAATAACTAAAAAAAAATACCTCTAGGCGGAGTAACGAAATCATCATCGTCTTCATAGATTCAAAACCGTTGCTTGTGTGTTCTTAAATTTCGATTTGAAAGAGGTCGTCCTTGTATTCCTCATTCTACTGCAATTTTTTTTTCGAACGATCACGGTGCAATTTCTTTGAACAATCTTCGATAATATAACACTTTATACTAAGAAAACAACAGAATCTACCGCTGTTTTTGGTTGGTTATAGAAGATATACATTGATTTCGTGTTCCGATACAGAGGGTAGTGGAATCCAGATTTATGCGAAGTTGTAGGGATTATGCGGGAAGTTATGAAAATAGAGCAGTTTCCTATTTTAATGGAGAGGACAAATGTACACATATACCCTTCCTGATCCCTTTCTTTAAATGTGAAGACTTTTTCATTTATTGGATATCAATTTAATGATAATCGTTTTCATTTAAAAATTACATATTTCATTGGCCTACAATTAGTAATACAATAACACAATAAATAGTGTTAACAAAATAACCTAAGCCTATATATATATATATATATATATATATATATATATATATATATATATATATATATATATATATATATATATATATATAACTTATAATAATGACAATGGTCATTTTTTTCTTAGGGAAATGACACTGTAGCACATTAAAATTTTGTTATTTATCCGATTTGGTTACTAAAGTTATTTTTTTGCGCAATAGACCACTAAACTCATATTTGACCTGTCAATTAAGCCATTATGCTCGAATTTATCAGGTTACCCGGTAACAAGGCTGACATGGTATTTATAATTAATTTATCTTTATATTTTGGGAGCCACATCATATAATCCACATAGGCAATAATATATTTTGGTATTTATAAATGTAATTAATTTTTTAACCTTGGATATATCAGACATCTCTTTCTTCTTCTTGCCTCCACCTCCTATGCTTCTTCTTCACGCATCCTTTTCACCTTTGCAAGTGGGTTCCGATATTTCTTGGTTTTCGATTCTGATTTGCTTCTAGTTTCTGTTTTCCTCCTTCTAGGTTCTTTTTCCCAATTTGCTAATTCCGATTCTGATTTGTTGGATTAGGTCGACGGCTTCAATGGAGGAGACGGCGTTGGCCATTGATCTGACGCTCACAAATCGTCAGAATCCCTAATTCCCACCGTCGAGTGCTTCACTATTTGTTTTTCCAGGTCGAAGCTTCAATTTGTGTAAAAATTTTGCTGAAAAGGTCTTCCAGTCATTCTCCATCGTTCCTCTCTGTGAACTCCTTCCATACCTCAAGTTCTTCGGCCTCACATACCACAAACAGGTATATCAAGTTTCGTTTTTTATTATGATTTTAGATTAGATAATGGATTTTTTTCTTGATTTGGCTTTTTCATGATTTCCCGATTTCAAAATTTGGGTTTTGTTCTGATTTTGATTCCGACTTTTACATCTGGGAATTCGTTTTGTTCGGATTTTGATTCAATTTTTTGCATCCACGAATTCGTTTTCTTCCATATTTGTTGCACAGACTTCGTTTTTTGCATCTAGGTTTCTTTGATTTGGACAGTATTCATTTTTCCCATCTGTGTTCTTTGACCTCTAAAGGAAAAAATTAGAATCAGGCTTCATTTTACAATATGAATTGTTGAATGCTTTGATTTTTATTTTGCAGATTAAGTAAAGAATTTGGTATCCGATTTGTGTTCTCTTTCAAGAACCCATATGAACGACTAGTTTATGATTTGCGATTTCTGGAACTACTGAGGAGACTGATGTTGCAGGTCCAACTTGTGTTCTCTTTGATTTGCGATTTCATCTGACCTGGAGACGAATTTTTGGGTGGTTGTATATTTCTAGTTTTCGGTTACGATTGCGAATTTTTTGGGAAGTGCCATACGAGGGCATTACTAAAGGCATGGGTGAATATTTGATTTTTTTAATTTTTAAAATATTAAAAAAAGCCACCTAAGCAAAGGTAACCGGTGAAACCGTTTAATTTTTTGAAAAATTGTGTAATTAGAAGGTAAAAATGGAGTTTAGTGGTCTAATGTATCAAAAAAAAACTTTAGTGACCAAATTAGACAATTGTCAAAACTTTGATGTGCTACAATGTCATTTTCCATTTTTTCTTACTCGTCCTGGCATTTGAAGATATTTAATTCCTCAGGACCGCCCTGACTATCGCCCAAGACCTAAAACTTTTAGAGGTGGTATAATTATTTTTTTATACCTAATATATATAACAATTTCCACATTATGAATAGAAAAAAAAAATACAAAAATATATAAATATTAAGGAGCTCTAACTATTTAAAAAATGCTTAATACTCTAATTATTGAAGCATATTCATGTAACTGTAACATTTGTTGTATTTAGAAATTTATCAAATTAAAGTTAATAAAAGAATTACTTGAGGTTATATATGTTACAAGAAACTTTGAATGATTTAATACACACACAAACACACACGCACATCCTCGTTGCCTTACCACCGCTTTAGCTCTACGTCTAAATCTATTTTCTGAATCCAAACCTGCACAATCAATATCCTACCCCCGTAACATTGCTCAACTTTCACTGCCTTACCGTTGTCAATATCCTCCATTGTCGCTGGTCTTCACCGGTGGCCCCCCGAATTCCGTCAATATTCGAATTTTAACTCGAATCTGATCAGATATGATGTGTGTGGTCTCATCGATATGAAGTCAGGGATAATGACATCTTAGATCTGCCCTACAACCGCCAACAGCCTCATGCAGTCATTCCAACACATCTGACCACCGTTGTTATTTTTGATTCTCCAGTCAGCCTCCATGAGTATGTACACAAAGTGTTTGCTGAAATGTCTCAATGAAATGGGGATAAGTATTTTGTTGTATATGTATAATGCTCTTATATTAAATTGTCAATACTATGTGAAATGTATAATTTTAAAGTCAATATTAAGCTGTGAATGTATACTTTTCTTATATTAAGATGTGAAATGTATAAGTTTTAGGTAAGTTGTGAATGTATAATTTTCTTATATTAAAATGTGAATGCTGTGTTTTATGTATAAGGTTTTTTGTGTTAAAATTTAAATGATGAATGTAGGAATCTTTTGTACTAATTTTTTGTTGAATACATAATTTTGACAAAATTACATAAATGGTCAAAATGGTTTACCAATGGTCACAAACACAGTTCAGTTTAATTTTTTTACGCAAATGGTCGTCGTGGGTCGCAAAACTTGCAAGTAAGTTCCTTTTTACTCACACCTAGCTCTGTCGAAAATACCCGTTACCCGAACTACCCGTCCGATTTTTTCGGGTATTGGGTTAAGTTTTTCGGGTATTTGGGTAACCCGATTTTTTTCGGGTCGGGTAAAGGGTAAGTTTTTTGGGTTTCGGGTATACCCGATTACCCGAAATATATTTATCAATTTTATTTTTCTTCTCTGCAAGCTTATTTTCTTGTTTTTCAATTTCATTTCTATATTTAGCTCGTTCCTTTTCTTTTTTGCATGATTCATTCTCGTAACCACCCAATTCATTCTCAACTTCTTAAAGTCTACTACTTTCAGCTTAAATCTCGTGATTGGCCTTCTCAATATCGTTTTCTATGTTAAATAACTGCGCTTTGGATCATATGTTGCATGTCTATAAAATTAAATTATGTAATGAAGGGTTTTGGGTCAAAATTATGGTGTATATACATGGAAGAATGACAAGTCGTCCAAATGGCATATTTCTTTCCTCCTTATTTCCAAATCAATTGAGAACAAAGTAAAGGTTATTAGACATACAAATGAGCTTCCTGTTTTTTTCTTTAATGAAATTTTCACATATTATGTTTCCAAATCTCCTATGATGAACTTATTTTGATAACTCAGTTTATTTGTTTTCATTGTCACAAATAATTATTTATATAGATTTGTGATCAAACTTCATATTTATATTAACTTTTTAAACTTTGTCATTCATATCATTTTTCCTTTATTATTCTTATTAAATTTGATTAAATTGTTAAACGAATACTTATATCTCAAATATTATTGACTAAAAAATCTCAATGTTTAAAGTTTGAACACGACATATTTATTTCATTAAATTTATTTTTAGACGCCATTTAACAAAAAAAAAAATCGGGTAATACCCGAATTACCCAAACCCGACCCATTACCCGAATTACCCAAACCCGAATTACCTGAATTTAATTTGGGTCGGGTAACGAGTAATTTTTTTAACATGAAAAACCCGAATTACCCGAAACCCGAAAAATTTACCCGATCAACACCTCTACTCACATCGTTCATTCAATCGTTAGGCATATCACGTGCCTAGCATGTGAGGGTAATTTGGTATTTTTAGGTATAACATAGAATGAATTCTTGACATTTGATAAATCACAAGAACCACTTTTATATCTAATTTTAAAAATAGAAGAAATGGCAAAAAAATAAAAGGAGAATGACTCAAACTCGTGACCTCCTTAGACAATGCCATAACAGACTGAGGTGAAGGTTCACTTGGTTTATATTTTCCTAAACTCATTTATATTATAAAAATTCGTTAAAACATAAATAATAATAAAAAAAATACAAAAAACATATTTTTACATAAAACTTTTTTTAATAAAACAAAATATATTTTTATATATTACAAAAAAGTAAGTTTTTACAAACAATTTATATGTTTTTTTATGTATTTATTTTGCATAAAAATATGTTTTAAACGTGAAATTAAATTAGATAACATTCCTTTGATAAACTGGAATGTCCTTTTTACCAACTTTCATTTAAGAATTTTAAATGTGAAAATAATTCAGATGATATTCATTTGATCAACTTTAGCTATTTGTATAGACTCTGCTCTAAATGACATCGATTTAGAAAATTAAATGATTTTTTTTATTTTATATATTAGATAATTTATATGTAACCTTTTTTACAAAATAGTATTATACTATCTTTTAAGTTAATGAATATGAGTTAAAAGATAATAATTCCACTCATTGTCGTTTGAGTTAGTAATATAACTATCACATTATCTAATATTATTAAAACTCTAAAGAAATTAAAGAGAATAATTCCAATAATTATATTTTGAATTCATAAAACCATATAAACAAGTTTAGTTTTGTATTTGGTTCGATTGATTCCATGTTCTATTTAAAAAATCTTAATCAAGTATGTTTTATGATAATAACAATGTAATAACATATTATACGAAAACGTATTTTTTAAATACATAAAACATATTTTACATAAAATAAATATGTAAAAGAACATATAAATTGTTTGTAAAAACTTATTTTTTTTAGTAAAAAAAGTTATATGTAAAACTATCGTTTTTATATATATTTTTTATTATTTATGTTTTAACGATTTTTTATTATATAAATGAGTTTTAGTAAAATATAAACCAAGAGAGGCTTCAAATTAGTTGGTTAAGGCCTTGTCTAACGAGAGGAGGAAGTCCGGAGTTTGAGTCCTTCTCCCTTTATTTTCTTGTCATTTCTTTTATTTTTTTAAAAAATTACAAAAATGGTCTTTAAAGTTTATCAAATGTCACGAATTCACTCTCTGTTATACCTGAAAATATCAAATTACCCTTACATGCTAGACACGTGATATGCCTAACCGTTGAAAATGGACGACATGAGTAAAAATGACTTATGTGCAAGTTTTACAAACCACAAGGACCATGTGCTTAAAAAACTTAGCAGGGACTGAGTTGACTTTTGGTAAACCAAAAGGACATTTTTGAAATTTTGACTTTAAATTTTGTGTTGTATAAATTTGTATGGAGAATATGAAAGATTTTTGTGCTTTTCTATAAGTGTGAAAAAAAATAAAATAAGAACGACATCGACTATGGAAAAAGGTAAAGGGTCAAAATTGATCGGTGTCCATGTGACAAGACACGCAAGCAATTAACTAATAGTTATTGACTTTACAAGCCACGTAGGCCATTGGAGGCCACCTTGGACGACTCGCAGCTTCAAGTAGATGATGTTGGTAAAAAGAACTAGGCAGGCGAGTTTGTTAAACCATAAGAACCAAACAGATAGATGTTTTCATAGTTTCTAGATTGCTTATTTTGGGAAACAAGAGGTCCGATGAGCATTGCCGCTATCAGTTAGACAGATAATACGAGGCAAAGTTAGAGGGCAGAAAGTGATTGATGAGGAGAGTCATTTACCTCCGACGACTGATTTTTAACTGCGGTTTTTTTCGCTTCACCAATTAACAAAAACGAGTATGTATTTACCCATTAATTACTTTTTCATTATTAAAAATTCCGAATATAGGGGAACTTGTTGTGAAAATATACTGCTTGTTAGAAGTGTGATGTTAGTATATTATGTATAGTGTATTGTATTGGTAGCCCAATAGCATAGACGTATTGTGTATAGGCCCAAGGCCTTATTTGTATTTCTGTGTATTTACACCTTTGTGAGTTATGACAATACACATGGGAATTTATCTAATTACATGGTATCAGAGCTCCTTTACGTCGTACCCTACTCGTCATCTTCTCCACGGAGCACCCTAATTTTTTCCCTTCTTTTTCTTTCAACGACTTCTAAGAAACCTTACGGGATCACCAATATCCACACATTTGTCCCCCTCATTCTTGATCTTGATGATGCCTGGAGGGAACTTTTCCTCACCCACTGTGCTGGGTATGGTGTCGACATCCATCTTACCTCAGCTACCAAATCCCCTGAAACCATAACTGATGTTGAATGATCATGGATTGACATTATTGTTAAATCGTAGATTTATGGAACTCTCTTGCAAAATCTTCTCTACACCATTCTCAAGCAAAAAGCTTCAGCTCATGTTCTTTGGTCCAGTCTTGAGCAATTGTTTCGATCCAAAAAAGAAGCCAAAGCATTCCAACTTGACTCTGAAATTAGGAACATTGCCATTGGTGATTCTACTGTGGTTGCCTATTGTTCCTGTATCAAAATAATGTAGATCTGTTGGAGAATCTTGAAGCATCGGTCCTGGAAAAGCAACTGATCATGTATACAATAGATGGTCTTTCTAGCAATTTTGATTCAATCAAGACAATGATCCGCCACACTTCTCAAACTCCCTCTTTTGCTAACATTCGGGCAATGCTTGAAGTTGAGTGTCACACCGCCGTGGCGGCGGAACATGTCGAGCTGTGTGACTAAGTTCATGGATCACAGATACACTGAATATATACCACAAGTACAACAATAAACAAAACAACATGTAACATCCCAAGATTTGTCATTTATAGTCCGTGGGGATAAGAGGGTGAAGCCATGAAAGTCTAAGGGCTAAATTGCAAATATTGGGATCAGGAGGAGTACGCTGCGCGTACATAAGGGTACACTGAGCGTACTAGGCGCGCCCTAATACGCTGGGCGTACACTTGTGTACGCTGGGCGTACTCATGGCAGAAGGAAACCCTAATATTTAGGGTTTGGGGACTATATAAGCAACATTATGAGCACAAGACCCTCCCTTACCCCAGCCTCCACTGCTTAGAGTCGTTTTCCCCAAACCATAGCCATTTCCTTGAGTGTTTGAGCTTTTTGAGTGTTTCTTGAGTGTTTTAAGAAGAAGGTGTTGCATCAAGGAGTTGGAGAAAAAGATCAAGCTTGTAGATCTAAAGTTGGTTTGTGCCCTAGAAGCTCCAAAAGGTAAAAATCTTGGAACTTTATACTTGTATGAGATAGATCTAGTCATTTTAGCTTTATGGAAGCATTCTTGTCCCAAAAGTCCCAAAATGGTGCATGTTATGATTTGGACGAAATGAGCTGTCCTTTCAGACCTTAGAGGAGGTCCTAAGTGATAAAACTGGTGTCCCAATAGCTAGATTTGTCTCATACATGAAGTAGGAAGTGCTTAATGGATTAAGACCATGTGTTAAGAACTTTATGGACGTCCAAAGTGATAAAGTCCGAGACTTTATAGTCCTATGGAACATTTTGTAGATGGATCTGGAGTTTGGACTTAAGTGCTTAAGCCATTAAGCACTTAATAGGGTTTTGGTGAAACCCCGCGTACGCCCAGCGTAAATCCAGTACGCCCAGTGTACTGGGTCAACCACTCCGATGGTGGTCAACATATGGACAAGTACGCCCCGCGTACCAGAGGATTACGCCCCGCGTACGTCCTCTGTTAGGCCTTTGACAATTGGGCTTCGGTTTTTGGGCTGTTTATGGACTAGTTGGATTTGGGCCTTGTTGGACTTTATGAATATAATGTTTTGGGGCCAAGTTTTGATAATGGATCTTGGAGTGAGGCCTAATTAGGGAGTTGGGCCCAATTTGGTAAATTGGGCCAATAATGGGTTTTCCTTAAGGACTTTCAAGGTTATGGTATTGGCATTGGGCCTTGGCCCAATAAAGAGATGGACATGATGGATTATATGGACCCCTAGTCAAGATTGTTTTGTTGTGTAATGACTTGGTATTTATTATTTGGATAGTTCGCGATTTTGGTAAGGCAGCGATTCGGGAGTTCGATTCTTCAGTTCAGATCGGCATTGCGATCTGAGTTACCTCACTATACTAAGGGGTCTAAGGCACCAAGGTCAGCCCATTGGATATGATATCCTAGCAGTTGGTAGTATGTTGAGTATGAGTTAGTGTTGCATGCTAGTTGTTATGCCAGTTAGGTAGATCTGTAGGACTACCTGTAGTATTATGTGATTATCTGTATGCGCATTGGTTATATTATATGTCGACATATTATGTGGGATGGGTTGAGGTGATACTTGTTGAATTAGTGTCTAAGTCCATAACTATAATTGGTATATACTTGACCCGACCCGACATGGTCCATTTGGGTTGCATGGCATCGGGACATTTGGATAGACCTTTTGTGAGAAGAGGATATTTGTGACATATTAATATATTATAAGTTCTAATATATTAATATGAAATCATATTATTTAATTAGTATTGATCAAGAATTAATTTGGAATTAGTTTAGTGATCAAAAGACACTAATGAAATATATGGGGATGGATTGTGTAAATCATTCATTCTTATATATGTGGGCTTATGATCCATGATTCCTTATGTTGGGTTTAACCCATGTGGTGATCCATGGATACTCCATGGAGGTTAAAACCCATGGAGCACAATGAATGGGTAAAGTCATGAGTTACATGGTGTAACCCTAATAGCCACACTATATAAAGACCCCATTGGTTGGTGAAATTGGCACTAGTGTATACACAAGAGGGCAAGCCAATTTCTATGAGTCAAGTATCCTCTCTCATGGTTATTCCAAGATGTTCATGATGTTGTGTGAACCATTTGAGGTGTCACACTTGGGGCACTAGGCTCTTAAGCTTCATGGAAACAAGCTACAACAAAGAGGTATGTATTCTATCTAGTTTGGTTATCCTATTACATATGATTGTATGCTAGTTAGGGTAATACCTTGGAAAATTGATATTTGCATGTATAATACAGAAAACATAGATCCAAGGTATTTAGGGTTGCATGTACACCATAGGAGTGTTAGAATGCTCAAAACCCAACAGTGGTATCAGAGCCTAGGCTTGTTTTCAATTATACTTGCTTATATTTGCTGAAAATCGAAGTTTTTGCTGTTCTGGGCTGGGGACTCGCCGAGTCCACTGATGGACTCGACGAGTCCATGTGTAAAATCATCCAACTCGACGAGTTGGCTCATGCACTCGACGAGTTGGACCCCCTGACAACATATCTTAGTGTTTTAAGACTGAAATTGGTCTAGAATAATTACCTTAAACTATTTTGGACTTATAAAACCTGTTTTTGATGTGGTAATGATTATGGTAAACCAATTTCAAAGTTATTATCAAAGTTTCAAGTTTTATATATGTTTATATGATTCTTGAAAATTGTTGATATGGATTATTCATGCTTATGAGTTTTGGTAGATCATAGGAATTATGTGCAAATTGTTTATTAGTGTAATTCTTGATCTTAATGAAATTGTATGGACTCCATAACTTGTCCTCAAGTTACGGATTACCAAAAGTTTTTTGTGTTACCTTGTTTATGGGTTAATTTAGATTATGAAAAAAAATTATGTGTTAGTTGTTTTCAATCCATATTGATCTAAAAGTAGTTCATAAAATGTGTTTTTGTAACTTGTCCTCAAGTTATATGAAAAGTCACATTTATGCATCTTAAAACTCATAAAAGTGCCATAGGTTACACAAATGAAGAGTCATCTTTGTCATAAATAGTTTTATGAACTTCATAACTTGTCCTCAAGTTATGGATGTTGAAGAGTCTCTTCATTAAAATTTTTTTTAAAAAAAACTTTAATTAAACTCATAAGTTATGAAAATCCAAAAGTTTTGAAAAGTTTCAATACTTGCCCTCAAGTTTTGGAATTTGTAAAGTTATGCTTATGAATGCTTTAATTCCAAATCTAACCCTAGAATTTTAAAAGTTTAAAATTCAACCCTTATACTATTATTATAATTTTAATTATATAGATATGTATAAGATAAAGTCAATCTTACCGTTAGTAGGCCTCATTCACGAAGCCGGTCTATAAGGGGGGTGTAAGGTTACTGCCTATAAAATGACAGTTTAATGGGTGTCCACTCTCACCCACCGCTTCTTTGACTGGTGGAGGGTCGTTAGCCGAACGGGTAGGATAAAGACTATAATTCTCTCTTCATTAAAAGTATAATGATAAATACTAAGTAACTAAACACTTATAAATTCCCAATCTTAGTTACTTAGGAAAATGTGAAAAGGTGCTAACTCATGAAATTGCACTTTGCACCTTTGTTAAGTTGTTAGTGGAGCGTGTGTGGTTAACCAGCACACTAACATGGGACTGACAATGTGTGGCGAAGGGTAACTTAAGTTTATCATAGATTGGTGGAGCGTGTGTGGTTAACCGGCACATCAATTAGGTGATAAAGTTAAGGGTACCAAGTTAATTTGCATGGTTATTCACACCTTGTTTGTGATCCTCGGCATCCCAGTCACAAAATTGAGAGGGCACAATCGAGATTCAAACATGCCATTGAAAGTTGAATGTATCTCAAAAGATCTAGGAGTTTCAAATCCAATTAAAACTTAATTATATTTCGTTTTCATGGTGTAAATTGGTAAATCATCATTTACCCACCTTCAACTATTTTATAGCTTGGATTACGGCATCCCTCTTCCGGTTATAAATAGGTTGTTGGATCCTAGCCTTAATATTTCATATTGGGTGTTATATTAAGGACTTAAATCAACTAAACTTGAATTTCTCCCTCATAGATGTCTATCTCAAACAACTATGGTCTTCCCAAAATCTTTAGGAACAAGCCTTCCTAATGAAGATGATATCCCACATGGCAATCAAGGTGAAAGATTAATCCCTTTGTTGTGCATTAATGGGACTGGAAATCATGCTTCACTTCCTCCACCTCCTCCAATAATTCTCCCTATCCCACAAGTTTCAAGACTTGAAAAGTTCTAAGTCACTCAATCCCTATTGGCAAGCAAAGACTATATGTGCTTACATCTTGGAAGTTAAGTCACATATTGGCAAGCCGGGAGAGTCGGGTGTCGAAGTCTCAAGGTAGCTGGCTGTTGACTTGGTTCTTCAGTCACTCCCTGATGACAGATCACGACATGATCCTCAGTGATCTTACCTATTTGCTTGATGCTGCTAAATCAGCAATGATTTGGAGCATTGGTAAAGCAAATTAGATTGGAAGATCTACTTCCCAAACCTATTTGGACATTGACAATGGTGACATTGGAAGTCCAGAAAAGCTTTCTCTTCCCAATAGAAAGGGATTGGCCATGTTCAAGTCATTTGACCAATGGTAAAGAGAAAGGCTAAGTCTGAGACAATCAAGTGTACCATTTCCAAAAGGTCCATATGTTTTTTTGCCAAAGGAAGGGACATTGGTTGCGAAGCTGCCGAATTTACCTGAAAAGTTCATTAGGATGAAAGTCAAAAGTTTGACTTTGCTTCAGGTAAAGTCCATTATCTAACTCTATGAAGTCTCTTTTGGAGGTTCTTAATACATGATGTAATGTAAATTACATTTTGATGTTTTGGAAGAACCAAAGGAAACCTAAAGAAAGAGTATGCTGATTCTGATCGCGAAGATGGGTTTCGATCGCTAGGTTCGGTGATCAGAATTTTGAGCTGCTACTTAAGAGTTATGATATATTTCTTAGGAATAGACAACAACATGTTTTTCATATGTATTTGCATTGTAGGGATAAGATTTTTCTTCAAGTTTTAAAATAAAAGAAAAGGTTTTGATTTTATTTATTTTAAGTATCCTTACAATGGCATTTGTGAAAAAAATTGTTGTTTATATGTTTCCATTGATAAGCAATATTGGAAAATGGATTTGATTCTTTCATTTGTGGCAGTGTCATAATTTACCAAATAAGGAAAGATTCTAATCACCCAAGTTTCAGTTGGATAGAAACTTGGAATCATGCAAGTTGTATTGTATGATGAGTGAGAAATTTTCATTTTTAGGAAATTAAGACTAATTCCTTGTTCACATGTATGTGTGAGTCAAGTGAAGGACTAAAGGATTGGGTACACTAGGTTGTGCGCTGGTCAGGTACACCACAAAGGTTGATAAGATTATTCATCATGATTTACTAAAGTTTAGTAAATATGGTTATACTTACAAGCTTAAGTGTAATTCTGAAACATTGGAAAAGTTTCAATGTATGGCAGGACGAATAAGAAGAATCAAATTACGCAGAAAGATAAAAGTTTCTCCAATATGAAGAGATGGGAGAGTACTTGAGTATCTTGTTTTATGATTATCTTAGTGATTATAAAACCATATCAAAATTGATCCTCTAAAGACACCTTAGTGCATTTGTTTGGCTAAGGAGAGGAATCATGAATTGTTGAAATGGTTAAATCAAAAGATAAATCATACTTCGTTCCAAAATCAAATCTTAGATTCATAGTCCAAGATTGAGCCTTGAGTGACATAATCTTAAAAGGTGTAAAACACTTGTCAAATGTAGAGTAAAATGTTTTCTACTCTTGTACATTTGAGATTGGTAAGTTGTGATGTTTTGGATAAGACAAAGACCAACTAAGACCAATTGTGAGAAGTGTTTAACTTGATAAGAATCCGCACTAACTCTTGAATATTTGTTTTGCCAAGGAATGATTCTTGACAAAAGAGAATCTTATATGTCAAGAGGTCAGTGGGAGTCTTTAAAAATCTTGAGATGGTTTCAAGAACTAATCAAGAGTATTGTTAATTACTAGCCCACAACTTGAGGTTTGTAACCTATCGTGTTGACATATTCTTATTTCTGTGCCTATTCCAGTTAAAGTTGACTATGCTTGTGAGTTCTATGAGTTCTCAATTGTTTGCATAACAATGTGGAAGCAATGGTAGGCCCTTGAGCTGCCAAGTGGCAAGAAATTAAGATTAAACAAGTTCAGTCCATATGAGTTTGGGTTTGTCACTAACCCTGTCTTGTGATTATGTTTTTTCCATATTCACATGGATAGGAATACATACACCATAAAAATCTAAGTGTCATAAGGTTTCTCTCCGATTCATGAAAATGATGGTGAGGAAACGCTTTCACTAAGTAGATTTTAAGTAGATAGCAATTGTGATATTTGCATTCTCATATCGTTAGTGGAGCGTGTGTGGTTAACCGGCACAATAACTAGTGAGAATGGCAAAAGGTCTAGACAAACATGTGAGCTATCTAAGGAAAGGTGTATGATTTTGATAAAGTCTTATCAAAGCAATCTTGAATCAGAAATATGAACTTTGGCAAGAAAGTCAATAAAGTATTGATTTCTAGAAGTCCAGTTGATTTCTGAGTACATGTCAAAGCTAGTGGGAGCATAAGTGTTGTGCTAGTAAGATAATAATCATTGTGCTAGTGGGAGCATGATTATTATGGTTAGTGTTGCAAGTTAGCAATGTTAATTATAGAAAACAAAAGGTTCAATTCGCTGTGAAAAGTTGTTTTGCTATAATTAAGGGAGAGGATTTATACTTCATTCCAATTCTAAAAGCTTAGATTGAGATTTTAATCAACTTTAGTCAAGGACATATATGAATGTTATGTTGGAATGGTTCAACATAAGGAAATTCTATATATGTTACATTCTCAAAATTCGATTATGACTACGACATCCCTCTTCATAGTTCGAATTTTGAGAACATGAAAAATAAAAAATTTTATAGCATGAATCGGGTCCCATATGATTCGGGTATAGGATCGATTACATGTGCTATAATATTTATCCATTCTAAATTTTCCAAATGCCCAGGGCGTTAAGAGGGAAAAAGGAATAGAACTGGATTTGACTAAAATGATTAAGCAATTGTCGAGGACAATCTGAGGTTTGCCAAAGATTGGTTGCTCATGGACAATTGCAAGTATAGAGATAGGACCATATTGACATATTCTGAAAGGAGGCAACTCTTGTTCAGAAGTGATAGTCAAAATGGGAATATGGAATTGTCTCCATAGGTGGAAGTTATTCTTTGAATCTGTGTAAGATTAGAGAACTTAATGCAAGAAGGGTGTTTAAAGGAATGTACTTTGAATGTGAGACTTCGTTTCCATGGAATTGCTCTCCATTGGAATACTTTGTAATGTCTGTTGCTAAGTCTTTGTGACTTGTGTGCATATTCATTACAAGAGGATCATTTCATATAAGTTTAGAATCTAACAAGATTACGGTAAATAGCAAGAATTTGGTATTCTTACATTTATTGTAAAGGATTGGGATTGTGAAATGAGCATCATTGAATATTGTCAAACCATCTGTTTCACAAAGTAAGGATCATAGACAAACATAGTGTGCATACTTGGAGTATGATATAGCTAGTGTTTGGAAAAACATAGTGTGCATGCTTGGAGCATGGCATGACTATTGTTTTAATTCAAGTATTAAGTTGATGAATCGAAACAATGAATAATGAGTAATCAATATGGTGCTTAGATAAAAGGTGTTTTATTTACACTCAAAGTGTTGGGACCATATAGGATTAGTATTATTCTTGTGTTTCACTTTGCATGTTTTGACTTCCAGAATAACTAGGTCATTCTTACCGAATGACTAAGTTATTCAAACCATCCACAGTTGATAATACGTTGGAAGTAGGTATTAAGGCAAGACTGTCATGAATTGGGTTTGTAGATGTCTAAAGTGTTTAGACATAGCAAAAGGTTACTGCAACATTCATGAGTGCTCCTGGAAGGAGATTCGAGTATTGGATTAAACCCACGCTCATTTGAATCACTTCATGGATTTTATCACGAGTGAATCATGAGACGATAATTTCTTATATTCTTCAAACCTAGAGATATGATTTGTTGACTTAGAGTTGGTTATACATTGATTGCACGAAAACGCATTGGTAACTCGATGTTATAAAACGTGCCTTTGTGTATGATTCAACAAGTAGTTAGTACAAGCATATGAGTCAAAGTTTATCCATTCCTTTTACTCTTAAAGGGATAAAACCGATATATGTGGGCCCCTCGATGATTTAGTGATGACACCCTAAGTGGTTGGCCAAGCCTGGACTGATTTTATTTGTTCAATTAGTCGGTCGTCATAAATCGGAAATCGGGAAACAAAAAATGGACAGAGAGAATGATTATAATCCATGTCTCAGTCCATATGATATCTATAATGGAGGAATATATGATCACTTATCTAATGGACGCGTCATTGATTTGTTCAGAGTTCGGCAGCAGCTTTTAAGAGCTATGATTGCTGGTCAGGTTGGAGTTGTACTTGCAATAATAGTTATTAGACTTATCCAAGTACGAGACTGTTGGATTAGTGTCTAAGTCCATAACTATAATTGGTATATACTTGACCCGACCCGACATGATCCATTTGGGTTGCATGGCATCGGGACATTTGGATAAACCTTTTGTGAGAAGAGGATATTTGTGACATATTAATATATTATAAGTTCTAATATATTAATATGAAATCATATTATTTAATTAGTATTGATCAAGAATTAATTTGGAATTAGTTTAGTGATCAAAAGAGACTAATTAAATATATGGGGATTGATTGTGTAAATCATTCATTCTTATATATGTGGGCTTATGATCCATGATTCCTTATGTTGGGTTTAACCCATGTGGTGATCCATGGATACTCCATGGAGGGTAAAACCCATGGAGCACAATGAATGGGTAAAGTCATGAGTTACATGGTGTAACCCTAATAGCCACACTATATAAAGACCCCATTGGTTGGTGAAATTGGCACTAGTGCATACACAAGAGGGCAAGCCAATTTCTATGAGTCAAGTATCCTCTCTCATGGTTATTCCAAGATGTTCATGATGTTGTGTGAACCATTTGAGGTGTCACACTTGGGGCACTAGGCTCTTAAGCTTCATGGAAACAAGCTACAACAAAGAGGTATGTATTCTATCTAGTTTGGTTATCCTATTATATATGATTGTATGCTAGTTAGGGTAATACCTTGGAAAATTGATATTTGCATGTATATCAGAGAAAACACAGATCCAAGGTATTTAGGGTTGCATGTACACCATAGGAGTGTTAGAATGCTCAAAACCCAACAATACTGCTCCGTGCGGTAACCAACAAACCCGGGAGCATTCGAGATACGAGCTGAGGGAGATTCATACTGTGGGCTCGGGAGCATTCCAGTTACGAGCTGAGGGAGACTCGTACTGTGGGCTCGATGGCAATCCAGATGTGAGTTGTGGGCCCGGAAGGCAATCCAGACTCACACTGTGGGCCCAGGGGTAATCTAGTCTGTAAAGCTGTGGACCCAGTACATGCTGTTATGTGTATATGTGTTATGTGCAGTGTATCGGTATTTTGGGGGAACTCACTAAGCTTTCAGGCTTACAGTTTCAGTTTATTGTTTCAGGTACAACAGGGGATCGCGGCAAGGCAAAGGCGTGATCGTACATCTCCTCATGTTTTGTTTATGTTTCTGGGAAAACTCTGATATTATACATTTTGAAAACAAGTTTGTAATGATTTAATGATTTTGAAATGTTTTTAAATGTTCAAATTTGGCATGATTTTAATGGGTGTTACAAGTTGGTATCAGAGCCTTGGTTTGAGTGAATTGGAGGAACACTCGTGTGAATCCAGTCTCAAACTAAAGAAAATGTTTTCAAAATAATTTTCAAATGGTTTTCAAAATAATAAAGGAGGATGCAAGTGTACGATCAGCCGAAGCTAGTAAGTAGACCCCAAAATACCATACAAGTTATTTGATGTTATGTGATATGTTAGAACAACATGCTAGTAATAAGATAGGGATCCTCAGGAATCGTATGATAGTATTGCCTGATATTTGATGCCTTATCTTATGTAGAGTACCTCACTGATTGTTTGTGACTCTTTCGTGTGTGAACTAACTATTGGGTGAATACTCTAAGTCACATGCTACATGGGTTAAATGGTCTTAGGGTAAGGGATTTGGTCCTGCTGCGTAGCTCTTGTCTGAGTCCAACCGTTGTGGGATTAAATCTTTTAGTCTAAGATTGTTTAAGCCATGCGGTATGTGATTGTATTCATGCAATAGTTAACTGGCACCAATGGAGGGTCGTGTGGCAGTTGGTGGATGGGTGGGTAGTGAGAGGCCGGGAGGCCAGTTATGAGATATTTAACATTCCTCTAGGAGTGAGGATTTAGCACTCGCTATGTATATGTATATTGTAGGGTGTTGTGGTGATACTTGAGACAAATATGGGTAGGTGTGGAAGGTAGTATGGGCACGTACTACTGAAAGCACAAGGCCCATACGCGTATCAAGGAAGTCACAACCCCTATGGTTTGGTTGGGAGTAGGTTCCCCGTCGTGTATGCGGATTGTCTGATATCTTCCTGGTATATGTTCAGTATGGTGATGGCGAATCGATTTGAGGCGGGATCCGGATCAGGATCGGGAGCGAGTGGCCAGGATAGGTCGGTATTGTCCGTCGATCAGATGCGGGAGATGATTTTCATGGAGGTTTCTCAGATTTTGCGAGAAGAATTTTTCGGTGTCGTGGACTGGGTTACCGCCAGGGTGATCGCCAAGTTCGAGGAGCAAGTTGCAGCGTTGCAATCTGTGAGAGATGTTGCTACCGGGATGACTACTGGGGGAGTGCCGGTGGTGGGGTCACAACTAGGAAAGAGGAGGAGGGACTTTTTAGTAGAGGACGGAGAGTTGGAGATGGCTAACCTAAGTACTGGAAGTCAGGGGGGTCAGGAGGTGCGTGGCAAGTGTGGGGGAACCCACAGATTTGCTTGTCACAAATTCAGGTGCTACAAGTGCGAGGAGAGAGGGCATGTGCAACGGGATTGCAAGAAGGATCAAATATGCTTTCACTGTCACCAGCCAGGTCATTTTAGGTTCAGCTGTCCTGCGTTGAGGACGGAAGGAATTCATATTCCAGCGGTCATCGTTCCTCAGGAGGTCAAGGTCGAGCCGCAAGAAGTCTCTGCTATGTAATTGGAAAACCCCATTCTGTAATAATATTGTGGCCAAATCGTTCGTGATCGGTATTTATTTTGTCTTGGAATATTGTTGAGTATGGATAAGCAGTAATTTCAGGTTAGTTGCCTGTTCTGTCTAATCTATGTGTTGCGGAGTTTCATGAGTTGTTAGGCCATTGGAGGTGTCAGGAGAAATTTATTATCAAAGGATTGTAGGTGATTAGAGTTCAGGGATTCATTAGAGGATGGGAAGTAGAGTGGTTGATTAGTATTTTATCATCTATGGCAGGGGTTGTGCCCTTTCAGTTTTTTGAGCTCGAAGGAGTGAGCAGGCTTGTGACCCCAGAATCAGGCTGTATTCCAGCTCGGGTCAGTTGGTTGCAGGGATTGGCGATATTATTTCAGCGCCGGTGAGCGCAGGTGGGTCGATGTGGCATACGTATTTTGTGATGTCCGGTTTGCCTTGGATCTCTTGTATCAGGCGGTAAGGATTGATTGTGCGGCCTATTACACTTTTGGGATTGTAGACTATGTATTGGGAGTAGTTTGTAGTTCGGTTTAGGGCAGAGGTTGCTTCAACTACTACAGTTCAGCTGTGGATGTTTGAGCGGGTGGGTGAGTCAGGGTGCGAACCCTGAATGAAATGATTTCTAGAGCCCGAGGCTGGAGACTTGTTTGGAGCACCTTTGGAAAAGGGGTATTATGTGAGGTCTGCGGACAGGGTTCTACAGGATGGTTATTCAGCCTTGTCAGGAATCAGTGGTTTTAGTAACCGTTATTGATTGGCGGATGAAGGCGCCAAAGGAAGTAGCTCGTTGCTGAGGTATTAGTTGGAGTATCTGTCTTTTAGCGCTCACGATTTGAGTGTGGGATCATTCAAGCATTAGTGATTGTCGGTTTCACTGGGATTCAGGAAGTGTTCATCTGGTTCTTGGAAGTGTGTGATCAATTGGGATGGGCTAGTAATGGAGCGCTAGTTAGAAAGAGTTTGTTGTCATCGGATCAATCGTTTGGAAGTAAGAAGGATTGGGAATCCTCCAATTTTCATGTATTGTGAAGGCTTAGTCGAATCTAAGTGGGGGAGAGTTACCCCGGGATGCAGAAGTGGGAGAGGTTTTGAAACGGGATAAGTTACACAAAACGACAGGGAGAATGGAGGCCCCATTGGCTGCTTGGTTTGAGGGTTGTGTTGGTTGGGGGTTCGGTAAAACTCCCCAGCATAAGAAGCACGTCTTCTTGGTGCTTGATAACGAAAGTTGGGGAACCAGGTTGGTGTTCTAGTCATGTATTGAGTTCAGTTCGAGTTTTTGGTCGAGGGTGTGCTCGACTCTAAGGGTTTTTGGATTGATAGATGGAGGGTTTTGTTAGCTGCCAGGGCTCGACAGTGCATTCAGCACGGGTGTGCGAGTTATTTAGCATATGTGGTTGACACGAGGGTCAGGGTACAGACCATAGATTCCGAGAGGGTAGACGATCGACATGAGGCCTAGGGTTAGGCCGGGGTTAGAGTCCACGGAATGGATCAGGAGTTCGGAACCCCAAGTGGGTGAGAACAGTCTGCATGGGAAAGATCACCAGGAGGGGTGGTCTAAGGAGATGCTCAACGGTTTAGAGCGGTCCAGACAGACTGAAGGCCTGGTGAGGCGTCAGTCATGCTGAAGACTCTGTATGTGTTAGTAGATCTATGTGCGGGTATTGAGTATGCTGCTATGCTATGGAAATCAGTAGGTCTATCCCTAAGTATTGAACATGCGGATGGAGTATGCTGAAGACTTTGTATGGGTTTTGTTAGTTATATGTTCAGGTTCTGAGTATATATGTGTTATGGGGTAGCAACTTGTTCTGCAAGTGGATAGTGTAGGGTGAGGTTTCAGCACTGTGACACTTGTTGGTGTTGTGAAGGACATTGATTAGGCCTTCTTGGGGAATGGAGGAGTTGAGTACCTCCAGGATGGAGTGCTGGACATCTGAAGTGACGACGGCGGTGTCGATAGGTTATCGGGAGCATTCCAGTCATGAGCTGAGGGCCGGAGAGGGCATACCTGACTCATGATGTGGGCTCAGAGGCAATCCAGACCTATGCTGAGGACCATGTAAGGGTATTCCAGTCATAGGCTGTGGTCGTATAGATTGTGTTGGTTATGTCTCTGGTAGGAACGCGTTCGGATTGGATGTATTGTTGAGATTCGGGGGAGTTGCACTCGGTTGTGACGAATTAGAGGATTATGGATGAGACGCAAGGATAGATCCTTGGATCTCAAGATATGTGTAGACCTGAGTTATGTTCTTAGAGGTATTCCAATCTAGGGTATTCCATCCTGAGGATGACCGGACCCTATGATTGATTGGACCTGATATGTTTGGTATTCCAACCCGAAGGTTGACTGGGCCAAACATGTATGTGATACGAGGGTATTCCATCCTAGGGATGACTGGACCCGTCGTAGGCATGCCTGGTATTCCAGCCCGAGGCTGATTGGGCCAGGTATGAGTGTTCGTACTTGTTAGCTGGTTGATTATGTATGATATTTTGGAAGCTGAAGGACGCTTTATCCAGTCAGCACAAAGGGTTCGCTTCAGGAAGAAAAAAAGTTAGGTTTCTGATACTTTGAATCATCAGGATTTTGTCAGGTTAGCAAAGTGGCATGTAGGTTAGTCTTTTTGAAAAGGTCCGGTTAGATTCACATCGCCATTCACGTTTGGCGGCTGCAAAGGCATATATTGGATGAGTAGGCGGTTGTATCGCTGGGTGATGTTCAGGTCGGAGAGCACTTGAACTATGTAGGGAAACTAGTGGTTGCATCGGAAAGGATCCGACTAGACTTGGGAGCCAGAGTCCAAGATGCGGGAGCATCATCGTGAATGGTTCGCCGCAGCAGGCTTCGAGGACGAAGCCTAGCTTAAGTGGGGGAGAATTGTAACATCCCAAGATTTGTCATTTATAGTCCCTGGGGATAGGAGGGTGAAGCCATGAAAGTCTAAGGGCTAAATTGCAAATATTGGGATCAGGAGGAGTACGCTGCGCGTACATAAGGGTACACTGAGCATACTAGGCACGCCCTAGTACACTGAGCGTACACTTGTGTACGGTGGGCGTACTCATGGTAGAAGGAAACCCTAATATTTAGGGTTTGGGGACAATATAAGCAACATTATGAGCACAAGACCCTCCCTTACCCCAACCTCCACTGCTTAGAGTCGTTTTCCCTAAACCCTAGCCATTTCCTTGAGTGTTAGAGCTTTTTGAGTGTTTCTTGAGTGTTTTTTTTAAGAAGAAGGTGTTGCATCAAGGAGTTGGAGAAGAAGATCAAGCTTGTAGATCTAAAGTTGGTTTGTGCCCTAGAAGCTCCAAAAGGTAAAAATCTTGGAACTTTATACTTGTATGAGATAGATCTAGTCATTTTAGCTTTATGGAAGCATTCTTGTCCCAAAAGTCCCAAAATGGTGCATGTTATGATTTGGACGAAATGAGCTGTCCTTTCAGACCTTAGAGGAGGTCCTAAGTGATAAAAATGGTGTCCCAATAGCTATATTTGTCTCATGCATGAAGTAGGAATGTCTTAATGGATTAAGACCATGTGTTAAGAACTTTCTGGACGTCCAAGGTGATAAAGTTCGAGAATTTATAGTCCTATGGAACATTTGGTTGATGGATCTGGAGTTTGGACTTAAGTGCTTAAGCCATTAAGCACTTAATAGGGTTTTGGTGAAACCCCGCGTACGCCCAACATAAATCCAGTACGCCCAGCGTACTGTGTCAACCACCCCGATGGTGGTCAACATCTGGACGAGTACGCCCCGCGTACGTCCTCTGTTGGGCCTTTGACAATTGGGATTTGGGTTTTGGGCTGTTTATGGACTAGTTGGATTTGGGCCTTGCTGGACTTTATGAATATAATGTTTTGGGGCCAAGTTTTGATAACGGATCTTGGAGTGAGGCCCAATTAGGGAGTTGGGCCCAATTTGGTAAATTGGGCCAATAATGGGTTTTGCATAAGGACTTTCAAGGTTATGGTATTGGCATTGGGCCTTGGCCCAATAAAGAGAATGGACGTGATGAATTATGTGGACCCGTAGTCAAGATTGTTATGTTGTGTAATGACTTGGTATTTATTATTTGGATAGTTCGAGATTTTGGTAAGGCAGCGATTCGGGAGATTGATTCTTCAGTTCAGATCGGCATTGCGAGGTGAGTTACCTCACTATACTAAGGGGTCTAAGGGACCAAGGCCGGCCCATTGGATATGATATCCTAACAGTTGGTAGTATGTTGAGTATGAGTTAGTGTTGCATGCTACTTGTTATGCCAGTTAGTTAGATCTGTAGGACTACTTGTAGTATTATGTGATTATCTGTATGCGCATTGGTTATGTTATATGTCGACATATTATGTGGGATGGGTTGAGGTGATACTGCTCCGTGTGGTAACCAACAAACCCTAGAGCATTCCAGATACGAGCTGAGGGAGACTCGTATTGTGGGCTCGGGAGCATTCCAGTTACGAGCTGAGGGAGACTCGTACTGTGGGGTCAATGGCAATCCAGATGTGAGCTGTGGGCCCGGAAGGCGATCCAGACTCACACTGTGGGCCCAGGGGTAATCCAGTCTGTAAAGCTGTGGACCCAGTACATGCTATTATGTGTATACGTGTTATGTGTAGTGTATCGGTATTTTGGGGGAACTCACTAAGCTTTCGGGGTTACAGTTTCAGTTTATTGTTTCAGGTACACCAGGGGATCGCGGCAAGGCAAATGCGTGAGCGTACAGCTCCTCATGTTTTGTTTATGTTTCTGGGAAAACTCTGATATTATACATTTTGAAAACAAGTTTGTAATGATTTAATGATTTTGAAATGTTTTTAAAAGTTCAAATTTTGCATGATTTTAATGGGTGTTACACAACATTTGTATTCCATCTTTAAGTTTGAATACATGGTTCTTATAGATAATAATATAATATATGAATTGCCTTAAACAGGTAGGCGGACATTACAAAAAGTAGTAAACTAAATTGCCTGATATCCATGACTATCCGTCGTCTGAATTTGTGTGATTACTGATTCCCTGAGAATACATGTAGTTTTGAGGGTCAACACAAGGTTGGTGAGAGTTACAGGTTTTCTGCTAGCAGCAGTAATGATACTTTTAAAAGCGTTCAAAAAGTATTTTCTATATAAGTAAACCATATTTAAATAAACTTTGAAAAATCCAAAATGTGTCTTGGTATAAGTAAATTCATGCTTAAAACTGTTTTGAAAGAATCAAGTTTATGAGTGGTAGTATGAGTGAGAGAGATTCGAGTTAATGTTTATAGTGAGTTCTATAACCGAGCTATGTGACTGAATGTACCCTGCTACAACACTTTATTAGATATCGTAGTAACAATTGTAGACACTTATCACCCGCTTCGATTGATCGGTCGGGGTTTTAGCTAGCAACTGCAGGTGGGGATGTCAACCCCGTATAGATCTATACATATGTATCTCGATCTGAAGATTAACGGTTATAGTAGTGTGGGTATGCTAAGTGTTTAGACTTTAGCTAATGAATAGCGTCTCACTATAAAGCCCTTAACTAGGGTTTGAATAGCTCTCATTCCTAACTTAAAAGTGGATAAGTTCAAGGCATAATGAATCGTAAAGAGCTTATAAAAGTTGAGCATAATTAGTATTCATGTATAGTATAAGGCACTAGCTTTTATAAACTAAGTATGTTTCTTGTATAAACTTTTTACGTTTGCACGTATAGTTCAAATCCTTAGGAATACTACAAGGTTTTATGACATGCATTTTATGACACACAATGTCACGTAAAAATCACAGGGTTTTGTGTAAAAACGCATATGCTATTTTTAAAATATGTATTATTTTAACAACACAACATATGAGAATATTGAAGTTTAAAACTAATTTTTGTGTTCGTGACATATAAAAGTTAAACCAATAAATTATAAACAAGTTATAATTTATAAAATAATACTTTATGTGTATTTTTGTATTATCTAGCATAAGTAGTACATGTATTCTCCACCGAAAATATATAAAAAAGGGGTCGTAACACTCACCTTAACATGTGGTTGTTGATTTGTTTCGAGAATTTGACGCGAGGAATCGAGATGTATTGCTGTAAACACGAATCTTCGAGACTAATTTAATTGCGTAGGAAATATTAACATAAATTAATATGTGGAGGGTTATTTGGTAATTTAACCAAAGTGTAGGGTTCATTTACTAATTTAAATAAATCAAATGGGACTAAGTTTGTCAATACTTTCAAATGAGGGACTAAAATGATTTATTTAAATTCTAAGGTTGAGTTTTGGATTTATTTTGCAAATAAATCACAAGGAGGGGTGTAAATTAAATAAATAGAATGAAAGTTTGAGTACTTTGTATTTGTTTTGAAAAGGATTTTTGGTGGAGGGTAGGTTTTGAATATTTTAAATGTAAGTTTAGGGACTTAGGACCATACTTGAAAGGATTTTGGAACTTGGGGTCAAAACAAATAATTTGGAATACAAGTTTGGTATTTGAGTTTGATTAAGAGGAGGTTTGATACCTCCTATGTTATCGTCGAGCATCACGCACAAAATAAAAATAAAAATGGTCTTGTGGTTCGGCTGTTACGATCGACGAAGGAACAACACAAAGGTTAAGTGGGTGTTGGAGAGGACTTACCACAACAAGATGTGGCTGATGGCGGTGACAGAAGGCGACAGTGGGAGGTGGCGAGTGGCTGATCTTGGCTGCTTCTGTTTCCTTTTCTGCCAAACAATAAAGATGAAGGAGGAGGGACTGTAGGTGGTTGAAGGGATGGAGGAGGGCAGCGGTGGTTGGTTGATGATCACCGGAGGTATAAGGTGGTTTGGTGGCGGTGTTGGGTATTTGTTTACCGAGAGAGATAGAAATGGTATAGAGAGAGAGAGGGAGAGATCGATATTTGAGAGAGGAAGAGAAGAGCTGATGATTTGAGTGATTTAAGAGGCTCTTAATGCTCTCTATTTATAGGAGAGGAGTATACACTCATGCCAAAGAAGGCCATACCCTCAAATCAAATCAAGAGCCATGCTTTGTACCATTTGAGATAGAGTCTAAGCAAGAAGGAAGAGGGAAGGGGAGAGAGCACGTGGGAAAGATAGATGGGGCAAAGAATGAGCTGATTTTTCTACTAGCAAAGTCATGTGGGCCCCACATGAGGTTACACCCTCTTTAAAGGCTCAAAAATACAAATAATCGGGTGCATCGGGATCTGAATGTCAAGAATTTTTTTCGAACGTGCCGATAGATAGAGTTTAATTCAAGGATTTTAAAAACTCAAACAGATTGATTTTTTTGAGTTACGGAACTCCGGGAAATCGCATTTAAAGTTTCGCGTCTAAATAGCCCGTAACGCTCGATTTTTTGATTTTCACAAATATTTTTGCTAAAAATATTTTGAGTATGAAATTAAATATTGGGCTATAGCCTGAGTCCAAAAACACTCTTGGAATTTCCATCGGAGGTCTGTAAGTGCCTCAATGAATCGATTCAGTTTTATGCGATGGAAGAAAACCAATGTTTCACTGTCCGTTTTCTTAAAACGGTCGTGTCTTTTGCATACGAACTCCGTTTTGGACGTTCTTTATATTTTTGGAAACAGGGGAACATATACTATAAGGTTTTAATGTTTGCTTTGCTCAAAACTGCTTAATACGAAATATCAGTTTTTTGGACGCATTAACTAGTGTTGCAGTTTGAGCAGTTTGATTGGTTTGGCAGTTTACACATTTGGGAGTAAGGTATCACTTTTTGAAATGAACCCATTTATTTTACATTAGATGCAATAAAACTGAATGAGTTAAATTACAAAAAGATTTAATGTAATTTAGTCGTTCGTAGTCTATGACCTAAATTCTGGGATGTCACATTGAGGAACAACAACTGAACCTGGATTGACATATTTATCCTCATCACTATGATCATTCCTCATCTTCCATTCTGCTGTACACCGACACCTCTCGTGGTGGTGCTGGAAACAGTCGTGATTACCCCACCAATCATCGCGAATACCATTGTTATGAACTCTCTTCTAAACAAATCATGTAGGCCATTGGAGGCCACCTAAGACAACCAATGACTTGAAGTAGATGATGTTGGTAAAAAAGAACCAGGCAGACAAGTTTGTTAAACCATAGGAACCAAACAGGTAGATGCTTTCATAGTTTCCAGATTGCTTGTTTTGGGAAACGAGAGGTCCGATGAGTATTGGCATACTACCCCTTGTGTGTATCTTGGTTACCCCACAAATCATCGTGGATACCATTGTTATGACCTATCTTCTAAAAAAATCCTTATCTCCTGCCATGTCATCTTCGATAAAACAATATTTCCTTTTGGATGTTTTACTCCCGATGAAGCACCTCGTTATGATTTCCTCGATGACATCTCTCCTTCTTCTCTCCTATAGCTCACTACTTTCACACTTCTCCCCTCCCTCTCATACATCTGGTAATCTCCCATCACTCTCGGTCTTGGCGCCTACTGGTTCCACACAACCGGCGTCAAATTCAACCGATGTTTCCAATCAACCGACAGACTCTTCGGATGTCGTGCCTCCTACCCAATCTCCTTCCAACAACCCCATATACCCTAACACTTCCCACCCCATGCTCGCTCGTTCCAAAAACGATATTAGAAAACCAGTCACTTGTCTTAATATTCTCACTTAAACTAAATCATCTATTCCTTGGTCTTACTTACATGCATTAGATGATCCAAACTGGCTTAAAGCCATGAAAGAAGAGTATAATACTTCAGTTTATAACAAAACGTGGATTCTTGTTCCACATCTGCAGTGGGTAAACATTGTGAGATCCATATGGTTGTTTAAAAAGAAACAGAATGCAGATGGTTCTCTAAATAAGTACAAGGATCGGTTAATTGCAAATGGAAAGCGTCGGCGCTCGGGTATTGATTTTGATGAGACTTTTAGTCCAGTGGTCAAACCAGCTACCATTTGGACGATTCTGTGTATTGCAGTCACTCATCATTGGCCAGTTCATCAGCTGGATGTGAAGAATGATTTTCTTCATAGTGACCTTCTGGAGACAATTTATATGCACCAGCCCCTGGCTTTCATGACCCACAACAGTTTGATCGTGTTTGTTTTCTTCAGAAGTCTCTTTATGGCCTTAAACAGGCACCTCGTGCATGGTATCACCGATTTGCTCACTTTTCTACTCATATCGGATTCACTCAGAGTCGTTGTGACTCCTTATTATTTGTTCTTCATGAAGGGTATTATATGGCATACCATCTACTATATGTTGATAACATTATGCTCACTACCTCCTAGCAGTCTCTTCTGCAACAACTTATCTCATCTCTCAGTAAGGAGTTTTCTATGACCGATCTTGGTGACCTTAATTACTTCTTGGGTATATTAGTTCAACGATACCCTAATATGTTCATAAGTTAGAAGAAGTACATTGTCGACATACTCACTCGAGCTCACATGATGACATGTAACCCATGTTGTACCCCTGCTGATACTCAGTCAAAGCTGGACTTGTTTGGAGATCCGGTCGATGATCCCACTCTCTATAGGAGTGTAACACCCTTTTTGGATCAGTATGTAATATAGGGCTCATGGGCTGTAAATCGATTATGTGAACACTTTGGGGCTTCGAGAAAGTAAAGTTTAGGCCTTATTGAAGGTTAACAAGTTTGGTTGTGAGGTCTAATCCTTTGAATCGTGAGTGGAACCAAGGGTGAACTGGGGGAATAGGATTATAGTTTTGAGTTCTACTTGTGTTAAGCCAAATTTAACAAGATAGGTTGTAGAACCTTTCAAGACCTTTCCGTGGATATAAAGAACGCCGAAATCGGAGTTGGAGCAAAGAAGTTATGGCCGTTTGAAGTTTAAATGAAAAATGGACTTTATCTGGTATGCTGTGCGTACCTAATGACGCTGGGTGTAATTACACAGGGTGCAAAGCCTAATTTTTTTTTTTTTGGGTTTGAGCCCTATTTAAGCAACTTAACTCTTGGAAACTCTCTCCATATTCCTCCTCCATCCTCTCCAAAGATTCATCTCGAAACCCTAGCCCCATTTGTGAAGATTTTGAGCTTATTGAGTGTTTATGAGTGTTTTTGGGTACATCTTGAAGAAGAAGAGGTCCACCATTAAAGCTTGGTGAAGCTCAAGCTCGTGGATCCAAAGCTTACATTGCTTTTCTCAACTCTAGAAGGTATAAAGCTTGAATCTTGATGATGTATTTGTTAGATCTAGCTAGTTTTGGATTTTATGAGATTTTTAGTCACTTTAGTGCATAAATTTTAGATCTTGAAAGTTTGTGGCATTGTTATGGATAAAGTTGGAAACTTTATCCATCTAAACATCATTTTAATTCAGATATGAAGGTTGGAGACTTAGACTTAAACGATTCAGTTGAGAAAGATGCATTCTTGGTCCCTTTGAGATTTAAAGACTAGAACTTAATTGTTTGGACTATCCTAATGGATAAAGTTGGAAACTTTATCCATTATGGAGCTATTTGAAGTCATAAAATGTGACCTTGGTCCCTAGTTTTCCTCCATGCATGGTCTTTGATGACTTACGAGTTAAGAAGATATGTTTTTGGATGTTGAAGACTTAATAGCCATGCAAGACCATAAAGTTGGAAACTTTATGGCTAAGGACATCATTTGAGGGTTAGATATTGATTTTGGAAAAAAGAGCTTAAAGAAGATCTTAATGGATTGGAAGGATGGTAGTCGCGTACGCTGGACGTACCAAAGGGTACGCTGCGCGTACGTGGTCATCCCCTCGACTTCTATTCAAGGCGTAGTACACCCCGCATACGTCTTGAGTATGCCCAACATACTAAACTGAGTTGACTCAGTTGACTTTTGACTTTGACCAAGTTTGACCAAAGGGCATTTTGGGTAATTTGATTTATAGTTTGAGATTTGGGTCCCTGTTAATTGAATATGTGACCGATAGAGATCGCTTTTAGAGTAGTGATCGGTGCAACTATTCTTTCAGACTGTGAGGTGAGTCCTCTTACCACATCCATGGGCCGAAGGCACTAATGCCGACCCATTATTGTGTTATTTAGGATGATAAATGTTATATGGTTTATATGTGGTTGTATGATGGGTTGAAATAAACCCCAGGGTGGCACCCACTATCCTATGTTCGTGTTAAAATAGACCCCAGGGCAAGGCCCGCTATTGTATGATTGGGTTGAAAGATATCCGAGGGGGAGGCCCCATGGCGGGGCCCATATGTGTTGATCGGGTTGAAATACACCTCAGGGCGAGGCCCCAAGTGTGACATCCCCATTTTCACGGCCAGAAAAGACCGATTTTGTTTATGCTTTATAAAAATCAGAGTACCTCTTTTAATAAAAATGTTGCGGAATTTGTTCCCAGAAGAACATGATAAATACGTTATCAAAGCATTTCCGAAGAAATGTATTTTTATTCATTTTCAAAACCTTGGGATGTCATTGTCAATACAGAAACATAAGCATAAACAGAACTTACATTCATTTACACTAGTGATCTACATCTCTTTTAAATCTCTCAGTGTAAAGTAGCTTCATATCGACACCTGTGATAGAAATAAGCTGGAGTGGGTCAGGTTGGGAAACCAGGTGAGTACATAGGGTTTTCAACCCACAATAATATAATTATTATGTTTAAACATCAAACAATCAACCCAATTACCCATCCCCATTATCTTCTTTACTCTTAAGGGTCTACCCTAAGATTCAGCTATTCCTCGATCATTCATTCCTAAGGAGTATCCTAAGGAATCGACACTAAGTCTGCATAGTCGCCAGAGTTTATCTCGTTTATTAACAGTATCATTTTCGAGAGTCCACTCGTAATACCTGTCTATGGGTTTTTAGAGTACACCAGGTGAACACATCGTTCACAACACCTACAGGTTGCGAGCATGCTAGTGTGCCACTAGACTGTCTAGAATAGTCCGTGGTTGTCATCCATACTTTGCTAGATGACGGGGCCATCGCTTGGGTCATCGTTTGGCTCATCAATTTGGCTCATCGCTTTGGCTCATCGTTTTGGCTCATCGCTTAGGTCATCGCTTCGCACCATATTTTATCACTCATATATCATCGCTCATCGTTCATCTCATCTTTCATCGCTCATCATTTATCTCATCTTTCATCGCTCATCATTTATCTCACCTCTAATCTACCCATGTTTTACCCAACACATTTTGTAGATATAAAATACATATACAGTTTAGATCATTTAAAACATGTATAAAACGTTTCATCCAGCATAGACAACAAGTATTCAGATAGTATACACACATAGCACGTAATTTATATAAAATACTTCATATCTATGTGTAAGATGAATGTAACTATGCACTCATCTGAAAGGTGGTGACTCGGAACTCGGACATCGCTTCGTTATCTCAAAACAATTTTCCCTTGACAAAACAACGGGTTTTTCTCAAAAACCGGGTTTCGCCGGAGCAGCGTTCCCGAGCCGAAAGGCTCCTTTCTCGGGACTCCGGGATCCTCGGGGCTTCCTTCGAGTGCTAGGGAGGTTCCCTAGGCTTTTGGGGGGTTTACGGGCTAGAGAGAGGTTCTAGAGAGAGAGAGAAGAGGTTGGAATGGTGTGAAGAATGAGGGAACCCGACACCTCTATTTATAGGATGGAAAACAGCTCTACTCGTCGAGTAGGTCCTCCTACTCGTCGAGTCCATGCCACATGTCACCTTCTGGTGGCTTGCCATGGGGAGAAAGCCTTGGCCCATAATCAGCCACGTCACCCCTTTTGCAGCAGCACCCTGCCGACTTCTAAACCACGTAACTTTCCCATACGAGCTCCGGTTTCGACGTTCTTTTTTTCCACGCGTAGGTAAAAACAAGATCTACAACTTTCATTTAGACTCCATCGGCTAATTCTCGACTGATCTTAAATTTAACAGTAGGATGAGATTAGACTGTTAAATGACCACGAAGAATTCGTAACTCCTTCATACGGACTCCGTTTTTGTCTGTCTTTTTACCGTTGAGTTCCTATTAATGAGATATTCAACTCTCATTTAGGTTGCGTAAGCTAAAAACAGCTCGAACTAAAATTCGAGTTTCGGGTCGTGCACTGCTATGCCAAATCTTAGAAAATTCATAACTTCCTCATACGAAGTCAGATTTGGGCGTTCTTTTTATGGATGTTCTCGGTTTAACATATACTACAACTTTTGTTTAGATCACTAAGGCTAAAAATTCCTCTATTGTAAATTCACCATTTACGTCTCCCGGTGCCGTGCCGGTTTTGCCGAAATACTTCGACGGGCCATAACTTCTTCGTTATAACTCGGATTTTGGCGTTCTTTATATGTACGGAACCCTTAAGACATATTCTACAACTTGGTTAAGATTATTTATTCTAAATAATCTTTTTTTCGAAAAGTCGTTTTCGACCCCTATTATCTCTAAATTGACTAGCCCGGATCTACGGGCGTTACAATTATCTCCCCCTTAGGATGATTACATCCCGGAATCATCAACGAGACAGGGCTCACATGATGACTCCATACGTTATCTCTTCATCATATGTAATAACCGTAACTTTGATGTTTCTTCGAACGAGTATCTAACTCTAAGACTTCCTGAATGCAGGTGGTGCCCGATCTTGGACCCGCTCTCTATCTCATGTTAGACTTTCAATCATGATCTTCATGTCACGATCTCGATCTTTATTGGAGACTCCTTCTTTAACAAACTTGAGAAAAGTTTCTTCCTTCGATTATCATAATAAACCGATGGGTCATGTTCTAATGACCTCTCATCGTATGATGCATTGCTTGGACTCAGATATTTTAGAGTCAAATTCCAGAACAGACTATACCTTCCTTCATGTTCTAATCACATATTAAAAGGTAGCATTTCTAGCTACAAGCAACTATCGCGATACCTCTACCGATCGCTTTGATTTTATTTCAATCTTCCGGCTTAAGTCAGATGCTACATCAAACTTGGTTCTCTGAACCACGTAACATACTCATCGTAGTCGGACTCAATTCGATATGACCACTAGGGTCGGAGTAACAATCATATTCTTAGTTATTACTGAAACGATGGTAACGACATATTTGAATAAAACGGTATCAATTACTAGCTTCTTGGTAACCTTGTAACTTTCCCTGGTCCAAGTGTGAGTCCTGTGCTTCCGGTAGTATAGGCCTCTACTACCATTCACACCTACTCATACTCGTCCCAAGTATTGTCTCGCAGTTCTCCAAGTCACCATACAAGAAAATCACATAATAACTTAACACATCAGATAGCAAAACGAAGGTTTTATATTATTCCTTGAAACGATTACATAGGTGTTCAAGTTCACCCTAGACTATGCCTCTAACAGGCTACATCATACGATACTATGGCTACTACATAACTCGATCTTCAGATATGAAGTCCTCATCCTTGATTCCTCGCGTTGTTATCTGCTTCGTCGGGGATAATGTGAAATGCCCTTGGATTTGGCGGTGCATTTGGCCTTGCTGCTTCGTTTTTCTTTGGGCAGTCTCTAGAAATATGCCCTTCTTTGTTACATCCGAAAGATACCTTCTTGTTGAATGTGCACTCGTTGGCGTAATGGCCAGACTTGTTGGATTAGGTGTCTAAGCTCATAACTATAATTGGTATGTACTTAAATTGATAGCAGCACAGTCCTTTTGGGTTGCCCTCAACCTAAGAACTGGACAAGGAAATTATGAAAGGAGAGATATTAATAAGATTAATAAATTAGTATAAATGATTTATTAATATGTTAATAGATTAATATATTAATTAGAAATCGTTATGTTTAATTAATAGTTAGCCAGAAATTAATCAGAATTAATTTTGGGGTTAAAAGTATTAATTATAAAGTGCAGGGACTAGTTTGCAATTATCTAATAGTTGAGTGGAAGGCTCCAGAACCTCCTTGGAAGGAGGTGAACGAAATCCATAAGGGAAACCCTAGAGATTTCGTCCAAGGGGTCCAGATAAGGCCCTTGGATCTTGCTTAGGCCCTAAGCAAAGGATAACTAGGGTTTTCCCTAAACCCTAGATCCCTCAGCTATTTAAGGAGCCTCCTGGCTTACATTTGAGGTGACTGATTTCTTTGGAAGAAACCCTAAGGCCGAAATTGCATACTCACTCCATCCTCTCTCCTACTACTTTCCTTCTTGCTAGTTCTTGGGTGTGATTCCATTAGAGGCATTACATTTGTGGTGCTAAGCTTCCAAGAGGATCAAGATCAAGGTCAAGAGGATTATCAATTGTTTACTATAACAATTGAAAGGTATGTAACTCTTAAACCCTAGTTTGTTAATTTCGAAATTAGCCTCCTCCTCTAGGGTTCTTGTGTTGCAATTCAAAGTTATATGTTCAATAGTTAAAACATAGATCTAAAGTAGGTTGCATGTGAACTTAGGAATTGTTTTCTACTTTATTTGTTTTACCTAAAACCCATCAGTGGTATCGGAGCCATTGTTTGTTTTAAATTGAATTGCTATAATTGTTGAATTGCAAATTAGGGTTTATAGCCATTAAACCCTAAAGGCCAAATTTTCGCAATTAGGGTTTTGGATTGAAGGGTTTTTCGAAAACCCTAGCCTCCAAAGAACCCTAATCGAAATTAGGGTTAGGATTTTGAAAACCCTAGCCTCCTCCTTTGTAAATTTCGAAATATGCTAGAAGTTTTAGGGTTTCTTGTTTTGGATAATTGTTACTTGATTAGATTAATTGGATAATTATCCTTACCCTAATTTTCGAAATTTAGAGGGATAAGGATTAGAATTAAATTAATTGATTAATTTAATTAGATAATCCTTACAAGATTTAATAAATTGATTAAAAGTTAATTAATAGATAAATATTAAATCTAGTTAATTGGTTTATTTAAAATTAATTTAAATAGTTTAAATTTCGAAATTTATAAACCTTGAAGTTTTAAAAAGTTTTAAAACACACCTTATATATGTATTATGATTAAATGTTTAATATTATATATGTATAAGAATATGGTCAGTCAAATCGCTAGTATGCCTCATTCACGAAGCTAGTCTATAAGGGGGGTATAAGGAAACTGCCTATAAAATGGTAGTTGAATGGGTGTCCACTCTCACCCACCGCTTCCTTGATTAGTGGAGGGTCGTTAGCAGAACGGATTTGATAGGACAACGACTTCTCATTAAAAGTATAATGCTATTAAAGAAAGTACTAGAACATTATTTTTCAAAATCCCAACTCTAGTTACTTTAGGAAAAATGTGAAAAGTATGCTAATCCATGAAATTGCACATTATGCTTTATTGGTCGTTAGTGGAGCGTGTGTGGTTAACCAGCACACTAAAAGGCACAAATAAAGAGTAGTAATGGGTATCTCATAATTGTCATTTTGATGGAGCGTGTGTGGTTTACCAGCACATCAATAGTTAATGATAAAGACAATGAGGTTACCAAGCACATTTGCATGGTTATTCACATCTTGTTTGTGATCCTCGGCATCCCAGTCACAAATAGAAGAGCATAATCTGAGATTAAAACATGCCATTGAATAGTTTCAATGTATCTCAAAAGAATTAGGAATTTCACTTTGTTTGTTTCGTCTAATGGTGGAATTGGTGAATCGTCATTCACCTACCTTTATGAAATTTACACTTGGATCTCGGCATCCCATTTCTAAGTTGTGAATCTTCATAGTTGGATCCTAACCTTGATATTTTATCTTTGGGTTATTATATTGAGGTATCTTGAAATCTAACTAAAACTTTCTTTCTTTTCAGATGTCTACTCCTGGAAACACTTCTGCTTCATCCTCCTCCAACCAAAACTTCTCTTTGCTCAATATCTGCTCCAAAGTCGTTATGGATGGCTCTAACTATAACGATTGGATGCGCAACATCAAGATGGCTCTTCGTTTTGAGAACAAAGAATATGTTCTTGAAAAGGAGCTCAAAGAACTTGATGAGTCTGAAGCTACTCCTGAAGAGCTTGCTGCCTACAAGAAACACTATGATGATGCTACCAAAGTAGCATGCATCATGGTAGCAACTATGTCCCCAGAACTGCAGAGGTACTATGAGGACTACTGGCCTTTTGAGATGAACAAGGACCTTATGGAAAAGTACCATAAGCGAGCTCGTCAAGAAAAGTTTGAAGTAGTCAAGTCACTCATGGCTTGCAAGATGAAAGAAGGGGAGTCAGTTGTGTCCCATGTGCAAAGAATGCAACGCTACATAGAGCGTTTGGTCAAGCTCAATATTCACTTTGATGAGGAATTGGCCATTGACATGGTTTTGAACTCACTTCCTGAATGTTATGGTCAGTTTATTCTAACTTACCATTTGAACAACACTGAGCAAACTCTGGCCCAATTGCACAACTTGTTGCAGACAGCTGAAGCAGGGATGAAGGGTAAAAGTATACCCTCTACACCTGCAAGTGCCCCCGTCTTGGCTATTGGACAGGGAAAGGAGAAAAAGAGGAAAGGTCCTCCCAAGCAAAACTGGAAGAGCAAGGCTCAAGCTGGGTCATCTAGTAATGGCCCAAAGGCTAAGCCCAATGGTTCCACTCCCCATGTTTCTGATCCAAAAGAGGTCGTTTGCTTTTACTGCAATCAAAAGGGGCATTGGAAGAGATCTTGCCCACAATATCTGCAGGATATCAAGGATGGTAAAGTGAAGCCATCTTGGGCAGGTATTTACACTATTTCTGCTAATAACTCATTATCTTCTCGTTCATGGGTCCTTGATACAGGATGTGGTTTTCATATCTGTTCTGATATGCAGAGACTAAAGGAAAGTGAGGAGATAGAGCGAGAAAGGATAAACTTGATCATGGGAAACAGAAAGTCTTCACCAGTAACCAAGATCGGAGTTTATCAGCTTTTGCTTAGTAATGATGTTAGATTAGATTTGATAAATTGTTGCTATTCGTCTGAGATGACGAGAAACATTATTTCATTTCATGCATTGTTCAGACAAGGTTTTAAATATTCTTTTAATGATTTGAATGGTTCAATTTCTGTTTATAAGAATGGTGTTTTCATGTTTGAAGCTTTACCTTGTGATGGTGTGTATGAAACAGTGACTTGTGTTGATAGCTTAGGAAATAGTGTACTTAATATTGACTTGTCTAATAGTGTAGACAAGGCATGCTTGTGGCATTGTCGTCTTGGATACATTAACAAGAAACGCATAGCCCAACTCCAAAAGGATGGAGTGTTGGAATCATTTGACCTAAAATCAGATGATATGTGTGAATCTTGTCTTTTGGGAAAGATGACAAAATCACCATTCACAGGGTCTTGTGAAAGAGGTGAAGGTCTGTTGGATCTCATACACACAGATGTGTGTGGGCCCTTCAGATCAACCACAAGGGATGCTAATCGATTCTATGTGACTTTCAGTGACGATTATAGCAGATATGGTTATATCTACTTGATCAAACATAAGTCAGAAACCTTTGAAAAGTTCAAAGAGTTTAAGCATGAGGTCGAAAATCAATTGGGCAGAAAGATAAAGATACTTAGATCCGATAGAGGCGGGGAGTATCTTAGTATCGAGTTCAACGACTATCTGAAAGACTGTGGGATAGTCTCACAATTGAATCCTCCTAGGACACCACAGTTAAATGGTGTAGCTGAGAGGCGTAATCGGACCTTGTTAGACATGGTTCGTTCTATGATGAGTCGTGCTTCGCTTCCTATTCACTTCTGGGGGTATGCCTTAGAGACAGCCGCCCACATCCTCAATCTTGTCCCTACAAAGAAGGTTGCCAAAACACCTCACGAAATGTGGACTGGGAAAGTCCCCTCGTTAGCACATATTAAAGTCAGGGGTTGTGAAGCTTTCGTAAGACGAGAGACTCATGACAAGCTAGCAGCTAGAAGTGAGAAATGTGTTTTCATTGGTTACCCAAAGCAGTCTTTTGGATATTTGTTCTACAGGCCTAGTGAAAACGTGGTCTTTGTAGCACGAAGAGGAGTCTTTCTAGAAAGGGAGCTCATATTCAAAGAGGACAGTGGGAGCACCATTGAACTTGAAGAAATTCAAGAATCAGCCAATGAAGGAACCTTAGATGACACTAGTACTCAACCAGAGGAAACAGTTCCTGTTGAACCAGTTGATAACTCATTACCTCTTCGAAGGTCCACTAGGGTGAGTGTGCCACCTGAGTTGTATGGCTTTCATATTACTTCAGATGGTGACACATTCATAAGTGACAGAACACTGGTAAACTTAGATGAACCAGTCAATTATAAGGAAGCGATGGCAGGCCCAGAGGCTTCCAAGTGGAAAGAGGCAATGGACAGCGAGATTAAGTCCATGTATGACAACCAAGTTTGGAATTTGGTTGATAGTGCACCAGGTCGTAAGACAGTTGGGTGCAAATGGATCTTCAAGAAGAAGACAGACATGGATGGGAATGTGCATACATTCAAGGCTCGACTGGTTGCAAAAGGTTTCACTCAAACCCCAGGGGTTGACTATGATGAGACTTTTTCGCCAGTAGCTAAAATTAAATCTATTAGGATATTGCTCGCCATAGCTGCCTTTCATAACTATGAAATCTGGCAGATGGATGTCAAGACTGCTTTCCTTAACGGGAAGTTGGCTGAGGATGTTTACATGAATCAGCCAGAGGGTTTTGTTGATGCAAAGTTTCCCAACAGAGTGTGCAAGCTTGAGAAATCCATTTATGGATTGAAACAAGCATCTCGCAGCTGGAATCTTTGCTTCCATGAGAAAGTCAAAGAGTTTGGTTTCTCTAGAAGTGAAGATGAGTTTTGTGTGTATATCAAGGCTAGTGGGAGTATAGTAACTTTTCTGGTGTTATATGTCGATGACATATTACTCATTGGTAACGACGTTCCAACCTTGAGAGATGTTAAGTCTTGGCTTGGAAAGTGTTTTGCCATGAAAGACCTTGGAGAAGCTGCCTATATTCTTGGGATTAGAATATTGAGAGATAGAAAGAAGAGACTAATTGGACTTAGTCAGAGCACATACTTGGATAAGGTACTAAAGAGATTTAGTATGGAATATTCCAAGAAGGGAGAGCTACCTATCCAGAGCAATACCAAATTGAGTAAGACTCAATGCCCGAGTACAGATGAGGAAATAGATGACATGAGTCGTGTACCTTATGCTTCCGCTGTCGGATCGATCATGTACGCTATGACATGTACTCGCCCTGATGTGGCTTTTGCTTTGAGCATGATCAGTCGCTATCAGGGAAACCCAGGTAGAGCTCATTGGATAGCAGTAAAGAATATACTCAAGTATTTGCGAAGGACAAAGGACTGGGTCCTTGTACTTGGTGGCAATGATACTTTGAGAGTAGATGGTTATAGTGATGCCAGCTTTTAGACGGATAGAGATAACTTCCGTTCTCAGTCAGGCTGGGTATTTTTACTGAATGGAGGAGCAGTTACTTGGAAGAGTTCCAAGCAAGATACGACGGCTGATTCTACTTGTGAATCAGAGTACATAGCAGCGAGTGAAGCGTCGAAAGAAGCAGCTTGGTTGAGGAACTTCATCGGAGATCTCGGAGTTGTTCCAACCATCCAGGAGCCTATGGAACTGTTCTGCGATAATGAAGGAGCGGTTGCCTTGACAAAGGAACCGAGAGATCATGGTAAGACCAGACATATCAACAGAAAGTACCATTTCATCAGACATAGAGTAGAAGAAGGCCATCTTATAGTTAAGAGGGTGTCATCTGAAGATAACGCAGCAGATCCCCTCACAAAGGGTCTGAGTAGGGCTAAGCATATTCAGCATGCTCGGAGCATAGGACTGAAAGATGATATTAGTTTTAGTAGTTAGATTAGTTTTGTTCTGAAACTTGTAACAAAGTAAATGTAATTGACTTTTGGTGATTAAATAATAAAGTATTATTTATAAGTTTGGTTTCGGCCTTTTGTCAATTGTTTATTATTGTGTTTCATTTTTGCATGTTTTACTTCCCGAATAATAAGATTATTCAAACTCCACAGTCGCTCGTACTTTTGGAAGTAAGTAGTGAATCAAGACTGTCATGAACTGGATTGTAGATTGTCTAAAGGATAGACATGGCAATAGAATTGCTGCAACATTCATGAGTACTCAGAAATTGAGATTTGAATATTAGATAAACCCTCGCTCGGAGTATCACTTCATGGAATTCATCACGAGTAATACTGAGACGATAATATCTTCTAATTTTGAAACGAAGATATATGAGTTGTGATTTACAAGTCGGTCATGCATTGGTGATACGAAAACGCATCAGTAACTTGGTGTTATAAAACGTATTGTCATGTATAATTTGATGAGTAAAAGATACAAGCATATGAGTCAACGTTTATTCGTTCCTTTTGCCCTAACCGGAAAAGCGATATCTGTGGGCCCCTCGATGATTTGGTGTTGACTTATGTGCTGGGCCCAACCAGGACTAAATTGATGTGTTCAATTAGAAGTCCTACATCATCACAAATCAGGAATCGGGAAACATAGATTATGGACAAAGAGATTGATTACATTCCATGTCTTTTGTCTAGGGATATCTAGCAAAACGAAGGATTATATGATCACTTATCTTAGGACACGTAACTGACTGGGTCAGAGTTCGGCAGCAGCTTTTGGAAGCTACAATTTGCTGGTCAAATTTAGAAGGCATACTAGCAATTATAGTTACAGACTTATCCAAGTGGGAGACTGTTGGATTAGGTGTCTAAGCTCATAACTATAATTGGTATGTACTTGAATTGATAGCAGCATAGTCCTTTTAGGTTGCCCTCAACCTAGCAATTGGACAAGGAAATTATGAAAGGAGAGATATTAATAAGATTAATAAATTAATATAAATGATTTATTAATATGTTAGTAGATTAATATATTAATTAGAAATCATTATGTTTAATTAATAGTTAGCCAGAAATTAATCAGAATTAATTTTGGGGTTAAAAGTATTAATTATAAAGTGCAGGGACTAGTTTGCAATTATCTAATAGTTGAGTGGAAGGCTCCAGAACCTCCTTGGAAGGAGGTGGACGAAATCCATAGGGGAAACCCTAGATTCGTCCAAGGGGTCCAGATAAGGCCCTTGGATCTTGCTTAGGCCCTAAGCAAAGGATAACTAGGGTTTTCCCTAAACCCTAGATCCCTCAGCTATTTAAGGAGCCTCCTGGCTTACATTTGAGGTGACTGATTTCTTTGGAAGAAACCCTAAGGCCGAAATTGCATACTCTCTCCATCCTCTCTCCTACTACTTTCCTTCTTGCTAGTTCTTGGGTGTGATTCCATTAGAGGCATTACATTTGTGGTGCTAAGCTTCCAAGAGGATCAAGATCAAGGTCAAGAGGATTATCAAATGTTTACTATAACAATTGAAAGGTATGTAACTCTTAAACCCTAGTTTGTTAATTTCGAAATTAGCCTCCTCCTCTAGGGTTCTTGTTTTGCAATTCAAAGTTATATGTTCAATAGTTAAAACATAGATCTAAAGTAGGTTGCATGTGAACTTAGGAATTGTTTTCTAGTTTATTTGTTTTACCTAAAACCCATCAAGACTTTCCTCACTTGAAACATATCACCTCTTCGCCACATTTTCCTAAGTGTTTCTTCTTGCATTTATCACACCATCTTGCTTCACTTCCCCCTCCTCTAGACTTCGGGAATTTTCTCTCCTTGTTGGACCTTGAAGATTCTTCATGCTTCCTTTTCTCCCCAACTTCAGCTTTCTCCAGACCCTTCTCTTTTATCTGGGTCTCCACATTCTTAGCAGCCCAGATGTCGGCTTTCAGAGTGGTTGCTTGCTTGACCATTGGACCAAAGTCCGCTGGTACTCCGTGGGCATACTTGCTGACCTTGGAGAGCTCGGTTGGAACTAGATAAGGAACGAGCTTCATCTTCTCCGTAATACTTGCAGCATACTCGGTGACACTCATCCTCCCATTCTTTAGATTCTGGAATTCATTGTTGATCTCTAGAAGATCCTGCTCAGAGCAGTACTGCATCTTCAATTGCACTAGGAAATTTTCCCAAGACATCTTGCTTGCTTCTCCCTTGGGCATCGTGTTAGCTAGTAGCTTCCACCAGCTCAGTACTCCAGACTTTAACAGAGGAACCGCAAGGGCGGTCTTCTGTTTGTTTCTACACTCACAACTCTCAAACATTGTCTCCATCTCGGAGATCTAGTCCATAACTTCCACCGGTGATGGGCTTCCAGAAAGACTCGGGGGTTTGGATGCCATGAAATCCTTGTACTTGCATCCACGTCCGTCATTTCCTCCATCCTGATTGTTTCGTCTAACTATTGGTGGGTTGGCTTGACCAACCGTCCCACTGTAGTTCCCTCCTTCTGACTGCCCATCATTCAGCTCGGGCTGTTCAATAGGCATCGTAAGTTATTCTTGATTTTGTTGAAGTAAACGCCTTGTTTCCTCCATTTGACGATCCAACATCATTTGGATCATCGCTTGTACTCCGGCCATCGTGATTGGCTCAGGAGAGGCTACTACAACATGTATTTGCTCAATCACTGGTGGTTGATTCCTGTTTCCATTCACATACCCAGCTCCACTGCGGGTTCTTGCCATTTCGATCTATTCACCAATTTAAACGTTTGGTGTGTAGCGACGAGAATTTAGATAAGAAAGATTTTATTTACGATCAACGTGTAAATCTCCTTATCACTCCGAAAAGTTACATGCCAGTTCTAATACCGTAATTAAACGTTTAGAAATCTGAACACATAAAGTTTCCAGATCCGGTCGGCAACAGACCATAGATCCAATCATACATTTAGCATCATAAATCATTTAGCACATAAGAGCATGTTAGGCATTTTCCCTAAATAAGCTAGTGCTTGTGTATATTATGGTGTATTACCTAAGACACACTCCTCACAATCATTGCTTAGCATTCTAAGTTTAAGTCTAGAAATAAATCCTTATTCCTAGTTCGCTTAAACTAATGCTCTGATACCAACTGTGACATCCCCATTTTCACGGCCAGAAAAGACCGATTTTGTTTATGCTTTATAAAAATCAGAGTACCTCTTTTAATAAAAATGTTGCGGAATTTGTTCCCAGAAGAACATGATAAATACGTTATCAAAGCATTTCCGAAGAAATGTATTTTTATTCATTTTCAAAACCTTGGGATGTCATTGTCAATACAGAAACATAAGCATAAATAGAGCTTACATTCATTTACACTAGTGATCTACATCTCTTTTAAATCTCTCAGTGTAAAGTAGCTTCATATCGACACCTGTGATAGAAATAAGCTGGAGTGGGTCAGGTTGGGAAACCCGGTGAGTACATAGGGTTTTCAACCCACAATAATATAATTATTATGTTTAAACATAAAACAATCAACCCAATTACCCATCTCCATTATCTTCTTTACTCTTAAGGGTCTACCCTAAGATTCAGCTATTCCTCGATCATTCATTCCTAAGAAGTATCCTAAGGAATCGGCACTAAGTCTGCATAGTCGCCAGGGTTTATCTCGTTTATTAACAGTATCATTTTCGAGAGTCCACTCGTAATACCTGTCTATGGGTTTTTAGAGTACACCAAGTGAACACATCGTTCACAACACCTACAGGTTGCGTGTGACATCCCCATTTTTCACGGCCAGAAAAGACCGATTTTGTTTATGCTTTATTAAAATCAGAGTACCTATTTTAATAAAAATGTTGCGGAATTTGTTCCTAGAAAAACATGATAAATACGTTATCAAAGCATTTCCGAAGAAATGTATTTTTATCCATTTTAAAACATTTGGGATGTCATCGTCAATACAGAAACATAAGCATAAACAGAACTTACATTCATTTACACTAGTGATCTACATCTCTTTTAAATCCCTCAGTGTAAAGTAGCTTCATATCGACACCTGTGATACATATAAGCTTGAGTGGGTCAGGTTGGGAAACCTGGTGAGTACATAGGGTTTTCAACCCACAATAATTTAATTATTATGGTTAAACATCAAATAATCAACCCAATTACCCATCCCCATTATCTTCCTTACTCTTAAGGATCTACCCTAAGAATCATCTATCCTGCATTCGTTCATTTCGAAGCCCATTGCTTCCAGGGTTTATATGATAGACACTAAGCCCATAGCTGCCAATGCTTGTCGTAAAGCAATAATTCCATAGCTGCTAAAGTTCATTCATCGGGTACTAAATCCATAGCTACCGGTGTTCAGCTAATAGGTACTAAATCCATAGCTACCAACGTTTATTTAACAGGTACTACGTCCATAGCTACCAATGTTTATTCTATAGGCACTAAGTCCATAGCTGCCGATGTTATTTGTTAGGCACTAAGTCTATAGCTGCCAATGTTCACTCATATCATCTTTCATCTCTCATCATTCATCTACCCATGTTTTACCCAACATATTCGTATATATAACTACATATACATTTTAAATTATTTAAAACAAGTATAAAATAGTTCATCCAGCATAGAAAGCAAGTATTCAAATAATATGCACACATACCACGTAATTTATATAAAATACTTCATATCTATGTGTAAGATGAAAGTAACTATGCACTCACTTGAAAAGGTGGTGAATCCGAACTCAGACAGCGCTTCGCTTCTTAAAAATAATTTCCTTCGACGAAACCTAGTATTATTACCACTAGAGTTCAGTCTATTATTCGCCGAGACTAATTAATAGTCTATCTATTATTACTATTATATAAGCGTTAAACAATACTTATATAACCCATAATAATAGCCCGAGTACTTATTATAAGTTCCTAATAACGTTACTATAATTAAATAAATGACATATTAAAAATAGCGTAGGCGTAGCTCATTTACAGCGGGTTATATAGAAAATCGGACTTTGCTTGGAGCAGCGTTCCCGAGCCGAAAAGCTCTTCTTCTCGGAGCCGTCGAGCACTCCGGGGCTTCCGCCTCGTGCTAGGGAGGTTCCCTAGGCTTTTCGGGGGGTTTCGGGGCTAGAGAGAGGTTCTAGAGAGAGAGTAAAGAGAAGAAAGAATGGGAAATGTGTGAATAAAATGAGGGTGGGAGAGGTTCTATTTGTAGGGTGAAAAATGGCTGAACTTGGTGCCACATGTCACCATCTAGTGGCAAGACTTGGGGAGAAAGCAATGGCCAAGATTGTGCCACATTACCCATTTTCGCACAGCACACTTCCGACTTCTAAAATCTGTAACGTTCACATACGACCTCCGTTTTTGACGTTCTTTATATCCACGCGTAGGTAAAAATAAGATCTACAACTTTCATTTTGACTCAGTCGGCTAATTCTCGACCGATGTTATATTTAACAGTACGAGGAGATTATACTGTTAAAAGTTCGCGTAAAATTCATAACTTCTACATACGGACTCTGTTTTCGTCTGTCTTTTTACTGTTGAGTTCCTATTAATGAGATCTTCAATTCTTATTTAGGTCGCCTAGGCCAAAAACCGCTCGATCTAAAATTCGAGTTTCGGGCTGTGAACTGCTAAGCCAAATCTTAGAAAATTAATAACTTCCTCAAACGAAGTCAGATTTGGGCGTTCTTTTTTTGTATGTTCTCGGTTTAACATATACTACAACTTTTGTTTAGATTTCTAAGGCTAAAAAGTCCTCCATCATAAATTCACTATTTACGCCTCCCGGTGTCGTGCCGGTTTTGCCGTAAAACTTCGACGGACCATAACTTCTTCGTTATAACTCGGATTTCAACGTTCTTTATATGTACGGAACCCTTGAGACGTATTCTACAACTTGGTTAAGATCATTTGTTCTAAATAATCTTTTGTCAAAAAGTCGTTTTCGACCCCTATTATCTCTAAATTGACTAGCCCGGATATGCGGGCGTTACAATTATCTCCCCCTTAGGATGATTACGTCCCGGAATCATCAACGAAACAGGGCTCACATGATGACTCCATACGTTATCTCTTCATCCTAAGTAATAACTGTAACTTTGATGTTTCTTCGAACGGATATCTAACTCTAAGACTTCCTGATTGCAAGCGGTGCTCGATCTTGCACTTGCTCCCTATCTCACGTTAGACTCCAAATTATGACCTTCAAGTCACAATCTCGATCCTTACTGGAGACTGCTTCTTCTTCTTAACAAACTTAAGATAAGTTATTTTATTACTAAAATGGACCGACGTGTCATATTCTAATGACTTGTCATCGTATGTTCCCACGCGTAGACTCAGGTCTCTTAGAGTCTTCCAGAACAGACTATACATTTCTTCATGTTCTAATCACATCTTAAAAGGTAGCATTTCTAGCTACAAGAAACTATCGCGATACCTCTACCGATCGCTTTGATTATCTTTTATTTCAATCTTCTGACTTAAGTCAGATGCTACATCAAACTTGGTTCTCTGAACCACGTAACATACTTATCGTAGTCGGACTCAATACGATATGACCACTAGGGTCGGAATAACAATCATCCTCTTAGTCATTACCGAAACGATGGTAACGAAATATTTGAATAAAACGGTATCAATTACTAGCTTCTTGGTAACCTTGTGACTTTCCTTGATCCAAGCGTGAGTCCTGTGCTTCCGGTAGTATAGGCCTCTACTACCTTTCACACCTACTCATACTCGTCCCAAGTATTGTCTCGCAGTTCACCCAAGTCACCATACAAGAAAATCACATAACAACTTGACACATTAGATAACAAAAAGAAGGTTTTATATTATTCCTTGAAACGATTACATAGGTGTTCAAGTTCAACCTATACTATGCCTCTAATAGGCTATACCACGTGGTACTATTTACACGACTACTTCATAGATCCTCATTCCTGATCCCTTTCATTTCCATCTTCTTCGTCAAGGATCATATGGAACGCTCTTGCCTTCGGTTTCGGTGGAATGTTTGGTCTTGCCGCCTCTTTCTTCTTCGGGAAATCCTTAGCAACGTGCCCTTCTTCACGGGATTACTAACACACCCTTTTGCTGGCGGTGCACTCGTTGGCGTAATGTCCGGTCTTCCCACACTTGTAGCAAGTCACTTCCTCGCTACATTTCCCGAAGTGCTTCTTCTTGCACTTCTCGCACCATTTCACTTTATTTCCTCCTCCGCTAAACTCCTTTGAACCAGACTTGATCTTCTTATTGGGCCTCGTAGACCCCTCAAACTTCCTCTTTTCGCCAACCTCAATCTTGTTGGCAGCTCTTCCCTTAATCATATCCTCCACAGACTTGGCAGCCCAGATAGGTGCCTCCAGAGTAGGTGCCTGACGCACTGGCATCGCGTACTCCCATGGAAGTCCCTTTGCGTACTTGTCGATTTTCGTCAGATCATCCGGAACAAGATGCAAGGCGGACTCCATCTTCTCTGTGAAGTTGTTGGTGTATTCATCAATTGACATTCTTCCTTTCTTCAAGGTCAGGAACTGGTTCTCTAGCTCGAGCAGGTTTTGGGCTGAGCAGTACTTGCGTTTGAACTGCACCAAAAACTCTGCCCATGTCAGTTGCAGGGGTTCATTGGGGCTCAGAGTCTTTCCCAGTGTATTCCACCAGCGCACAGCACCTCCTTGGAATTGACGTACTGCAAAGGTGGTCTGTAACTTGCCTCTGCAACCACACGTCATGAAAGCTAACTCCATCTCCGAGATCCAATCCATGACTCCTATCAGATCTTCCTTTCCAGTGAAAGTCGATGGCTTGCAAGTCAGAAAATCCTTGTACTTGCATCCATTCCTCTCGACTCCGTCATACTGGTTGTTTTGTCGAACTATTGGTGGGTTGGCTTGACCAACGGTCCCACTGTAGTTCCCTCCTTCTGACTGCCCATCGTTCAATTCAGGCTGTTCAACTGGCATTGTAGGTTCGTCCCTATTTTCATGCAACATTTGCCTCATCTCTTCCCGTTGTTCAGCCAACATAGCTCGTATCATGGCTTGTACTCCGGCCATTGTAATTGGCTCAGGAGCATCTGCTACAACAGGTATTTGTTCAATCACTGGTGGTTGATTCCTGTTTCCATTTGCATTCCCGGCTCCACTATGGGTTCTTGTCATTTCGATCTATATACCAAATCAGACGTTCGGTGTGCAATGACGAGAATTAAGATAGGAAAGATTTTATTAACGATCGACGTGTAATTCTCCCTATTTCTCCAAAAAGTTATATGCCAGTTCTAATACCGTAATTAAACGTTTAGAAATCTAAACACATAAAGTTTCCAGATCCGGTCGGCAACAGACCATAGATCCGATCATACAATGCATATCATAAATCATTTAGCACATAAAAGCTTGTTAGGCATTTTTCCCTAAATTAGCTAGTGCTTGTGTCTATTCAGGTGCTTTACCTAAATTTTATTAGACACACTCCTCACAATCCTTCCTTAGCATTCTAAGTTTAAGTCTAGAAATAAATCCATATTCCTAGTTCGCTTAAACTAATGCTCTGATACCAACTGTGACATCCCCATTTTTCACGGCCAGAAAAGACCGATTTTGTTTATGCTTTATAAAAATCAGAGTACCTCTTTTAATAAAAATGTTGCGGAATTTGTTCCTAGAAAAACATGATAAATACGTTATCAAAGCATTTCCGAAGAAATGTATTTTTATCCATTTTAAAACATTTGGGATGTCATCGTCAATACAGAAACATAAGCATAAACAGAACTTACATTCATTTACACTAGTGATCTACATCTCTTTTAAATCCCTCAGTGTAAAGTAGCTTCATATCGACACCTGTGATACATATAAGCTTGAGTGGGTCAGGTTGGGAAACCTGGTGAGTACATAGGGTTTTCAACCCACAATAATTTAATTATTATGGTTAAACATCAAATAATCAACCCAATTACCCATCCCCATTATCTTCCTTACTCTTAAGGATCTACCCTAAGAATCATCTATCCTGCATTCGTTCATTTCGAAGCCCATTGCTTCCAGGGTTTATATGATAGACACTAAGCCCATAGCTGCCAATGCTTGTCGTAAAGCAATAATTCCATAGCTGCTAAAGTTCATTCATCGGGTACTAAATCCATAGCTACCGGTGTTCAGCTAATAGGTACTAAATCCATAGCTACCAACGTTTATTTAACAGGTACTACGTCCATAGCTACCAATGTTTATTCTATAGGCACTAAGTCCATAGCTGCCGATGTTATTTGTTAGGCACTAAGTCTATAGCTGCCAATGTTCACTCATATCATCTTTCATCTCTCATCATTCATCTACCCATGTTTTACCCAACATATTCGTATATATAACTACATATACATTTTAAATTATTTAAAACAAGTATAAAATAGTTCATCCAGCATAGAAAGCAAGTATTCAAATAATATGCACACATACCACGTAATTTATATAAAATACTTCATATCTATGTGTAAGATGAAAGTAACTATGCACTCACTTGAAAAGGTGGTGAATCCGAACTCAGACAGCGCTTCGCTTCTTAAAAATAATTTCCTTCGACGAAACCTAGTATTATTACCACTAGAGTTCAGTCTATTATTCGCCGAGACTAATTAATAGTCTATCTATTATTACTATTATATAAGCGTTAAACAATACTTATATAACCCATAATAATAGCCCAAATACTTATTATAAGTTCCTAATAACGTTACTATAATTAAATAAACGATATATTAAAAATAGCGTAGGCGTAGCTCATTTACAGCGGGTTTTATAGAAAATCGGGCTTTGCTTGGAGCAGCGTTCCCGAGCCGAAAAACTCTTCTTCTTGGAGCCGTCGAGCACTCCGGGGCTTCCGCCTCGTGCTAGGGCGGTTCCCTAGGCTTTTCGGGGGGTTTCGGGGCTAGAGAGACGTTCTAGAGAGAGAGAGAGTAAAGAGAAGAAAGAATGGGAAAGGTGTGAAGAAAATGAGGGTGGGAGATGTTCTATTTATAGGGTGAAAAATGGCTAAAATTGGTGCCACATGTCACCATCTAGTGGCAAGACTTGGGGAGAAAGCAATGGCCAAGATTGTGCCACATCACCCATTTTCGCACAACACACTTCCGACTTCTAAAATCCGTAACTTTCAAATACGACCTCCGTTTTTGACTTTATTTATATACACGCATAGGTAAAAATAAGATCTACAACTTTCATTTTGACTCCGTCGGCTAATTCTCGACAGATCTTAAATTTAACAGTATGAGGAGATTATACTGTTAAAAGTTCGCGTAAAATTCATAACTTCTACATACGGACTCTGTTTTCGTCTGTCTTTTTACCGTTGAGTTCCTATTAATGAGATCTTCAATTCTTATTTAGATCGCATAGGCCAAAAACCGCTCGATCTAAAATTCGAGTTTCGGGCTGTCCACTGCTAAGCCAAATCTTAGAAAATTAATAACTTCTTCATACGAAGTCAGATTTGGGCGTTCTTTTTTGTATGTTCTCGGTTTAACGTATACTACAACTTTTGTTTAGATTTATAAGGCTAAAAAGTCCTCCATCATAAATTCAATATTTACGCCTCCCGGTGTCGTGCCGGTTTTGCCGTAAAACTTCGACGGACCATAACTTCTTCGTTATAACTCGGATTTCAATGTTCTTTATATGTACGGAACCCTTGAGACGTATTCTACAACTTGGTTAAGATTATTTATTCTAAATAATCTTTTGTCAGAAAGGTCATCCTACTCGTCGAGTCCATGCCACATGTCACCTTCTGGTGGCTTGCCTTGGGGAGAAAGCCTTGGCCCATAATCAGCCACGTTACCCCTTTTACAGCAGCACCCTGCCGACTTCTAAACCCCGTAACTTTCGCATACGAGCTCCGTTTTCGACGTTCTTTTTTTCCACGTGTAGGTAAAAACAAGATCTACAACTTTCATCTAGACTCCATCGGCTAATTCTCGACCGATCTTAAATTTAACAGTAGGATGAGATTAGACTGTTAAATAACCACGAAGAATTCGTAACTCCTTCATACAGACTCCGTTTTCGTCTGTCTTTTTACCGTTGAGTTCCTATTAATGATATATTCAACTCTCATTTAGGTTGCGTAAGCCAAAAACCGCTGGAACTAAAATTCGAGTTTCCGGTCGTGCACTGCGATGCCAAATCTTAGAAAATTCATAACTTCCTCATACGAAGTCAGATTTGGGCGTTCTTTTTATGGATGTTCTTGGTTTAACATATACTACAAATTTTGTTTAGATCACTAAGGCTAAAAAGTCCTCTATTGTAAATTCACTATTTACGTCTCCCGGTGCCGTGCCGGTTTTGCCGAAAAACTTCGACGGGCCATAACTTCTTCGTTATAACTCGGATTTTGGCGTTCTTTATATGTACGAAACCCTTGAGACATATTCTACAAATTGGTTAAGATTATTTATTCTAAATAATCTTTTTGTCGAAAAGTCGTTTTCGACCCCTATTATCTCTAAATTGACTAGCCCGGATCTACGGGCGTTACACTAAAGGCTGGGCCCATGTATGTATATCGGGTTGGAATATACCCCATGGTTAAGCCTAGTTGTATGATTGGTATGTGGTATTTTGGGGAACTCACTAAGCTTTGTGCTTACAATTTATGTTTATGGTTTCAAGTATTTCCGTTTCCAAAAGGAAGGGCATGGATTGATCGCACTACATCACCTGAATATTTATTCCGCAATGAGTATTTATGATTTACTCTGATGTTTTGAAAATACTTTTACTCTGATCGTCTTTTGGGATGATGAATGAATGGTTTTGACTTAATTAAAATGAAAAATTTTACTCGGTATTTTTGGGACGTTACTAGTTGGTTTCAGAGCCTTGGATTCGGGCACACTCTCGGGTGTGTCTGAACTCAAACTGAGGAATTGGTAATCTTTTTGAAAGAAAATAAGTTTTCTAAAAATATTTTTTAAATAAAAAAGGGGAGTGATGCATGCAATCAGCCGTGCTCAAGTAAGTGATTCCCAGAATATCCATACATGTTGATATGTTATATGAATGCTTGCATGGTAGGATGAGGCTAGGGATACTTTCAAGAATTGCATGATAGATTGGCCTGATATGTGATGCCCTTTAGCTTAGGAGAATTGGATGTTATTCTAAATTTGGAATCTATATTGGTAGAATTGATTTCTAAGTGTATGCTTTAAAAGTTGTATACGATTAGGATCATATAGCCCTAGAAGGATTGATCTGGCCTTATTTCTTGTTCCTTGTCTGGTTGTGGGCTTAGGGTAGAATCATTCATTCGACAGTCTATATGATCCCTTTTTGTGTATAATTTGCATGTATAAGGCAACCAGAAGTGAGAGTAGAAGTTCCTAACATGGTATTAGTAAGTAAGCTTAGAATGTCCTTTGTTTGCCTTGTGGCATGGAGTGTTACTTCACGAATGATGCTTGATTTGTGCTTTGTGGGACCCTTAGTGATGTGAGTTAACTATTAAGTGAATATGTTAAGTCATATTCTTCAAATGTTAAATAATCTCAGAGTAATGGATTTGACTCTATTGCACATCTCCCGTTTGAGTCTAACCGTTGTAGGGTTGAGTCTTTTACTCGAAGGATTATCTAATCTTTGTTGCATGTGATTGTATTCATGAAGTAGTTAGCTGACAATAGTGGGGTTCTTCAGCAGCTGATGGCAGGGTGCGGTTGGGAACCTAGGAGAGCCTAGGAAGTGTTCTAGTGAGTATGGATGCACTGTTTAGCAAGTACTTGGAGTACCAGTTTGAGAAGGTGACTTAGAGTATTCAAGATAATTCTTGAGAAAGTATAGATAGGTGTGGAAGGTAGTATTCGGCCCATACTACTGAAAGCACAGGATCTGTACTCAAATCAAGGAAAGTCCCATAAATTCTAAGGAGCTGGTGGAGGGTAGGAACATGGTTTGGCACCATGATACCGTTGCAACATTTTAGTATTTATCAACCTTTTGGTTATGGCTGTCCGGGATGAAGGCATGTTTGATGATTGTTTAGGCCTTAGTGGCCATGTCAGGTTGGGATTGAATGGTGTAAATCTAGATGAGTATTTGATTTTGAGGTTTTGGGGGCCCTACTTGAGGTAGTGCCAGTTTAAGTCACGAGACCCAAAGAGGGAGCGATTGGGATGAGCGACTTGAGGATTGCAGCCTTGAGGTTGAGTGTAACCTCCCAAAAAGCAGAGTAAAATTTTCATTTTTCCAAAACAACCCCAAGTCAATAATTCTTTACAAAAACATTGTTTCAAAAGTATAGTTCATAAATCAGAGTATCCCAAAATCCAATAAAATAAAATCCGATGGATGTGCACGATCACGCCTTTGCTTTTCCCGATCATCTAAAGTACCTAAAACCATAACAAACAACTATAAGAACGAAGCATAGTGAGTTCCCCCATAGTACCACCACACAAATAGATAAGATATACAAACAAGCATGATGGGTCCAATAAGTCGTCGTACCGGAATACCCTCAGGTCCACAACCTCCCGATTGGATTACCCCGGCCCACAACCTTCTGGTTGGAATGCCCCGACCTACAACCTTCCGGTTGGAATGCACCGACCCAATCAGTCATCGGACTGGAATGCCAATGTGTAATGGGTCCAATCAGTCATCGGACTGGAATACCCTCGGGTCCACAACCTCTCGGTTGGATTACCCCCAACCCACAACCTTCCAGTTGGAATGCCCCAGTCTTTTGACTCATGTACATAACAGTAAACCCTCAACCCAAAACCATAACATGTCGAAATATACATAACATATAAACTTACAAACATTCAACAGACAAACAAGCAAATCTGCAGACCACTATCTCATAACATCATCCTATATACCAGGACACTGATTTAACAGATCACTATAGCATAACAACATCCTATATACCAGGATACAGATGTAACAGATCACAACAACATAAGAACATCCTATATACCAGGATACATAACCTAGTGGGCCGAAATTGGTGCCTTCGACCCACAAGTACAGTAAGGAAAACTCACATCTCAGTCCGAACAAATAGCTAAATAGGTCTCTGCTCCGAATATTAGCTCTACCTATCACCTATTCATCAAATAGTGACCAATCTCAAATACAACTCAAAATACACAAAATACCCTTGGGTCAAACTTGGTCAAAGTCAAAAAGTCAAACCTGGTCAACACAGCTGAGTACGCCCAACATACTCAGCTTGTACGCTTGACGTACACGAGTTTGACCAGAAACACGATGGCTGACCACGAACGCCCAATGTTCCTGGGGGAACGTCCAACGTTCGCGACTATGTCCTTTTCCTTCTTATTAAGAGCTTAATCCTTAAGGTATTTTGTCCGAATTCCATATCTAGCCCTAAATTAACGTCCTTAACCATAAAGTTTCCAACTTTATGGTCTTGCATGTCTACTAAGTGTCCAATAACAAACATCCTAGCCTCTCAACCATAAGGACCTTATAACTCATGCATGGAATGAAACCAACAATCAAGATTTCATTTTTGTGCTTCTAAATACTCCAAAACGTCTGAATGGACAACTTATATAAATTAGAGTAACCCATACTCATAATAGCAAGCTTATGGTCCAAAAGAACACAACTTCATGGCTAAACAAAATCTAATCAATACTTCATCAAGTTCAGAGCTTTTTACCTTCAAATGGTGTCAAATGATGTTTTTATTCTGGATCCAAAGTGTTCCACTCACTACAAGAAAAACGCAATTTTGCTAGGGAAGGTTGCTATGGAATGTATTTTCGTTGTTAATCTGCAATGGATCGTGCTATGGAATGTCGTTCCATAGCAATGTTGCTATCACATTGTCTACGGATTTTATTTATGGTAGCGAGAGTGGGAGTTGCTAGGGAAAATGCTACCGACTCCATATCCCTTGGTATTATGCTACCGATAGTTCTATGGAACAAAAATTCGTAGCAATTTTCCAACGACATTTGTTACCAAATCACTTTCCGTTGTACTGCTGCTATGGAATTCATCATCGTGGTTAATATGCAACGAAGTTTGTGACGGAAACCAATTCCATAGTTGAATTGCTATGGAAGTACCATTCGTAGGTATCTGATAGGAAATTCTGCTATGGAATATGATTTCGCTTGCTTGTTTTGCTATGGAACAAAACGCGTAGCTAATTTGTGACGACATTTATTGGGATGTTGTATGCTTAATTAATTTTGTTATACTATGGATGAATTATTATTATGATCATTGGAGTTTGTAAGATATGGTTTGAATGAAATGTTTTCGAATTGGTAATATGTGGCATAGACTAACGGCTAAAAAATGTAAAAATGAATAGATATTGCTGGCAAGCAGACTCGAACTTAAGCTTATGCTAGAAAAGGGCGCGGTAAGCCAGTTGTGCTAATCAAGGTGTGTATAATTTATTGAAAACATAGTATTATAATGAATAATTAACAACGAATTCATTACAAAGTTATTTTTAATTACATTAACCGGGTATGTTAAAGTATATATAATCTATGTAGATTATTTTCCTTAATAACGAATTCATTACAAACTTATTTTTAATTACATTAACTATACTTCATCACAAAAATAACATGGGTTTTACAAATACTTCATCCTACTCAAACAACATAGCAAGAAAAAAGGACTGAAATGTCCTTTTAACAGAATGATGTAAACACAAAAACAACTACCATGTTGACCAATGACTCATATGTCATCCATATGTCATCCATAAGCAACTACCATGTTGACCAATGACCCATATGTCATCCATGGACACCATAAGCAACTACCATGTTGACCAATGACCCATATGTCATCCATGGACACCATAAGTAACTACCATGTTGACCAATAAGCCATATGTCATCCATAAGCAACTACCATGTTGACCAATGACCCATATGTCATCCATGGACACCATAAACAACTACCATGTTGACCAATGACCCATATGTCATCCATGGACATCATAAGCAACTACCATTGACACCTACTTCACCACTTCACCACTAGTTGCTAAATTTTTATTTTTCACAACTCAAGCCATGAGTAGAAAAATAAAAATATTTATATTATCATTCAGAATTTATAAATATTAATAGATATATAAGTTTTAAAATAATGATTATATTAAAAAGTTATTAATTATAAGATAAAAAATAATAATAAATATTATAAAATAAAAATTATATAATAAAAAAATTTATTTATTAAAATTTTTTCCTAAATTTAAGATAGATAAATTTTTATAAATTTTGATATTCCCTCCTATATTTTTAAAATATTTTGGTGTTCCCTCCTTCGTAAACGAAAATCACCAAAAAAAAATTTCAAAACCCCGCTTCCCTAAATCTATCCCTATAGAATGATCAAGAGAAGGCAAAACAAAGAGAAACAAATAAATATATGCGTGTGTGTGTTTTCTCTGCGATAGGGAGAAACGAACAGCACACACACTGTGTGTGTTCGATCGACTGAATCAGAGATATCACATATATGAGGACGAAGAGAGTTGGAGAGTAGGAGCAGGGCTCTTCGGGAAGGCGATACAAATGCGGTTGGGGGAGGTGTCAGATGTGGTACTCACGAAGGCGCTGGTCATCAATGACTGAGATTGATGCTAGATATGTCTACACAGTTCTCTGTTATGCTAATTTAAAAAAAAACACGATGTAATTTCAAAACCCTAACTAAGCTGATTGATAAATTAGGGTTCTTGGGTATCTTGTATATTCTCAATTGATTTATTTTCTCTATTTAAATTCTTTTTCATATGTTTTGCTTGCTGTTTTACAGGTTGTATTTTTTTGCTGCCCTATTTTGCATTTTTCATGTACTTCATGTTTATATTGCTCGATTGGAATACATCTAATTACACGGGTTCATTGAAGGTACTAATTTCATATGTACCTTGTGGAACATTGATATGCATACAACCTGTTTGTTTAAATGCCTAAGCGAGGGTACAGTGGCCATGGCAAAAAAAAAATTAATGGATTAAGAAAGGTGTCATAGTGTATAAGTATCCAAGACATGCATTTTTATCGTCTTGTTGTTGACCTATGTTATATATAGCTTATGGGTGCGTCAATTTATACTTTTGTTTGATTTTGTGCTTTTTTTTCATACCATCTTTATTAGTATTGTTATGATTTATCTGTATTAATGTATTACATCTTTCATGTCATGTTTGTATTAGTGTGTGTAGAGAAAGGGAGTGATGGAATGAGTCAATTATTTAACTTTCTTTAGACATGATTGTTAATGAGATAATTATGGAGTTTATATATTTATTTTTCTTAATGCAGGTGCTTGCTGCTTTTTTTAGTTTCAAATGTTGGTGGAGTCAACAATTTACAATACCATTGAAAGGGTCAATGGTATTGTAAATTAGCATGTAGGGATATCATTCTTAAATGGTTTCATTGGAGATGGTTGGATATGTTTTTGCTCAGGTGTTTTCATCAAAATTTGTGGGTTTTGATGGGATCGTATATTAAATTTGTTTGTTGTTCTATGCAGGTCATTGCTTTATTGGTTTGATGCTTTTTTGGTGACGCCCCAAAAGTTAATGTCGTTTTGCTATTTGTCCCCACAATGGAGTAGGTTTGGTTGCTCTTAAATTTAGAAGTGTCAATTGATTTTTAGGTGGTTGCTATTAGTTTGATTCTGTTTACATTCCTGCTACATGCTAATTGTATTTTACTTGTATTTGGCTCATTTGTAAAGGTGATTCCGATGATTAACTGTACAATGGAACTATGTTATATTTCGGAAAAAAAATGATGAATTAGAAGAATTGAGAGAGTTTCCAAGTAAACAAAATGAGGAAAACGAAGAACTTATGGAAATAATGAAAGCCAAAGATCAACAACACAACACAACACACAAGCAGCTTGAATGACAACTACAATCGGCAAAGAAAATTGTTAAGGCTTTTAAAGAACTGCAAAAATAGTAGATAATAGAGTGTTAATTTGTTTATCGCAAAATATTAATTTTAGATTAACCGCTTTTCATTTTCCAATGTAATACATATTTATTGTTTTATTTTATGATATAAATGTTATTTGATTTTTTTTTATTTTTGTTTATATATATTACTACAAAATAATTAGGATTTAATTTGTAAATTAATTATCCATTCGTAGCTATCCAGCTTTGCAACGAAAATATTTCTACGTTATTTACAATGGAATCTGCCATGGAATATAAATCATCGATTTTGTTAGGGATTCATTACAACGGGTTTAGCTAGAGATTTATCACTACGGATTTTGCTAGGGATTCATCACAACACATTTAGCTAGGGATTCATCACAACGGATTTAGTTAGGGATTCATCACCACAGATTTCGCTAGGGATTCATCACCACATATTTAGCTAGGGATTCATCACAACGGATTTAGCTAGGGATTCATCACCACGGATTTAGCTAGGGATTCATCACAACGGATTTAGCTAGGGATTCATCACCATGGATTTTGCTAGGGATTAAATACAACGGAATTTGTGGCGGAAGAACTACCACGGAATTTGTGATGGAAACCTACTACGGAATACATGACGGAATACCATCTACCACGGATTTCATTCCGTTTGTCACAATTGCGACAGAATTATCGTTTCCGTTGCAAACCCCTCGCAACGTCGTTTTTAGGGACGGAAATAGGTCGTTGCAAATTCCGTCGCTATTCGCCTTTTGCAACGGAATTTCAGCTTTTCGCAACGGATTCCTTTCGTAGCAAAATCACGTTTTTCTTGTAGTGACTCCTCCAAGATGATCTTCTCTTCTTTCTACCTCCTTCAAGATCACCAAAACACAATCAATGGCTCAAAAATGCTGTCAAATGGATTAGGGTTTGCAATATGGTCGAAATGGGGTTGGAGGTTGATGAAAGGAAGAAGATATAGGAGTTAAGGATTTTTAAATAGGGTCTAAACCCTAAAAATTAGGGTTTTCATCCTTGCCACTTACACCTAACGTTCTTGGGGAACGCCCAACGTTCGCGTGCATTGCCCAAAACTACAAAAATGCCACTATGGACCAATTTGCAACCAATTCTCATATATAAGGGTGAAAATGTAATTAATTCTCATGCTCAGGGGTTAAAAGGTAAATACTTGTAAATCGAGGTGTTACATTGAGTGATCGACTGACGGCTTATGATGTCATTTTCTATGACCGGGATTTTGTTCTTCCAGTTTTCTATGTTGGGGGAAAGAGATAGCGAGCGTATGATTCAGAAATTGGAGGACGAACCAGTGGGGGAAACTATATGGTTGTGGTATCTGCTACAAGTGTGGAAATGCACAAGAGGATTATTGTGGTTTGATCGCCTCGAGATATTTCATATATGGAAAGAGATTCATTTTCGTAGAGACTGTACAAGATGAGAAACAGAGGTATGCCTTCCTTAAGTTCAGTTAGAGCGTGTTCTGATGGGTTGTTCCACGTACTCAGGAGAAGTGAATCGAGAACGACAAATTTCGTTGTCTATGTTGTATCTCGACTATGAGGATGATGCATCTTGCTTGTATGATCGAATCTCACGATGGAGTGAAGGTCAGGGATTCAGAAGCAAAGTGTGTGGTAGTACATTTGTTCATAGATGGAGCATCGGTTCTACGAAGGGACTATCAGAGTTTTTGCATGTGTATCTGCATAGGATTCTTGATGATAGAAGCGATTATGATTTGGATGTTCCGAGGTAGAAGCGATTATGATTTGGATGTTCCGAGGTCTCCATATGAGATTCAGAATGTCCTAGAGTTTGATGGGTCTTTATCTGGGACTTATCTTGCGTGGTGTTATGCATTCCAAGGGTCAGGGATGGTATGTATCTGGATGAGGCGGTTTGAAGTGTAGCTTGTCTGCAACGTCTGTTGGTGATACTTCGAACCGAAGTGGGGGAGAATTCGGTAGGCCACTTAGAAGATCATCGATCTGATCGAGTTCATGGTTCTAAGAGAATGGATTACAGGGATCGACGGTTCGGGTATGCGAGACTTTGGTTCGAGATGAGGGTACATAGCAAGTTACCATCAGATGTATGTTCTCGGAATACATGAGTTGTCTTCATGAAAGGAAGCTATTGGTCAAGGAGCTCGTTGTAGCCATTGGTCCCTTTCAGAAAGGCCGATGAACTAATCAATAGGTGGTTAGGTCGCTCCGGTCGAGCATCGGTTGGTGAAGGATTTTTCAGCTTGATGTATAAATTTCTACCTATAGTCTAAGATAAGTAGTGGTTGAACTGTCAATTAACTTCAGGGTTGGGTATATGTAGTTCCGCATGGGTTTAGTTCAGTAGAAAAAATTGGATTACTAGGTTGTTTCCAGTGCATTCTCGATCGTTGGTTGTTCTCATTTCTTGTCAATAGTTGGGATGCTTCGAAGGTGTCAAGCAGCATAATTCGGAGGTCAGTGTACATGATAAACTATTGTCAAGTTCTCTTTACGGTATATCATGGCTTCTGGGTATGTTTTCCCTAAATTGTTGGATTGTAGAATTATTGTCTATAGCAGAATCACGTTTTGATTCAGTAGTAGGTAGAGCAATGAAATGCGTATCTATTTTTTTGGAAAGGGAACTTCCCTAACGAGGGTTTCCGGGCCAGCTTTCGCGCACCGACTAATCCCCCGCTGCAAACATGAGGCTTTGCCTCATGCCCTGGAGTCACTACAGGCGAACCTCCATGGCCACAAGGGCTGAGTAGTGCCAGGATTTGAACATGGATCAATAGGTTATCCACCATATCTTCCACATGCCTTACCAAGTCACCACAACCCAAGTGCGTATCTATCTGTTTCAATTTGTGGGTCTTTTGGGTTCCTTGTCATTAGTTGGGATTGTAAAAGGATGTGGAATTGTATCAAGGAAGGCACTTTGGATACGACAATCTTTGTCGAGAATAGTAAAATGTTGCATCTGGTTTCGGTGTGGGCACTCGATGTCGTTTGATCATGGGATCTTAGTCCAGTAAGCTCAGTGTGGTGGTGGTTGGGTAGAGAGATTTTGGGATGGCTCGATAATCCAGTGATTATGAGGTTTTCAGAATGTAGATGAATCCAAGTGAGGGATAGTCACTTAAGACCGTCGAAGATAGCTCCAAGTGAGATCCATTTTAGAATATGTACCCATGTTAGGGATTCAGATCGGTATATCTCTGGAGGGAGTGTCATGTTTCCTTGAGGTTAGGAAGAATCCAAGATAGGTCAGGATTGTAAGTGTGGAGCAGACTACCGTTTGGTCGGCGAGGCCTTGAACGGCTAATCGGGTGGTGCAGATAAGATATTGTTTGGCTAAGGATTAACCGAGAAGGACAATCAACATGGTATCATCCTAAGACAACTAGAGAGATAGTTTTGGTTGTAATAGGGTTCAGGTCTAACCAAGGATTAGTGTTATTTGGTCAGTGGTGAGCATCGGAGAAAATGATATGGATTCATGGTTAGGTTCAGGTTGAGGGTTGTGTTAGGACCTCTCTGCCTGTTCTTGTCTGATAAAGCTTTGGGGTCTAAAGGAGGACCCAAACACCTTATAGATTCTGGTAGTACGGGGTTTTGACTCGCAGTGTTTTTGGTTTGTATGCGGTTGTGGAAGTGTTGTAGGAATGTGGAGCAGCCGTAGCATTCACTAGGTGGGTAGGCGGATGTAACAGTGATGGAAGTCTATGACTTAGCTCGTGGAATTCTTTAGGGTGATTTGGATAATCACATGTTTGGGTGAGGGGTTGTGGGTGAGCCTCAACATTTGTAATACTTGGGAAAATCATAGGCTGGGTTGGGGCCGAATGTGATGTGAGAACTAGATTCGGTTTGTATCCATCACTAGGTTAAAGCGGACTTGGTGATCGTTTGTTCATTGGTTGGTTGAGTTTTCCTTCATCGGGAATGAATGACTGATGGAGTCGTGTTGGTGGATAGACCAGTACCGCCTATACCTGTTCAGTTTTTTAGTCTGGAGCCGATATTGTTTTCGATCAGGATTTTTTTCGATATCGGTAAGTGGTCGGGGTGTATATGTTTCAAGTATCTGTAAATTTGTTCAGGACGGATAGGTTTTTTCGGTTCGGGTGGTGAAGTTGAGTCTTTGCAGGAACAGTTTGGATTGGTTCTGTCTTCCTGGGCAAAAGTTTTAGGCATAACGGTTCTGTCTGTCTGGGAGTCAGACATCGTTCAAGGTTTTCAGTTTCAGGCATAACGGTTGGATACTCATTGGCTTAGGGCATAAGTTGAGGTTCATTCTTCATTAAGACTTGTGATTTCTGCTAATTTGGGTTTGATAACAGTAAGGATGGGTGGTCATCGAAGTGAGGTGACTTCCCCAGTCATTTTTTAGGATTCAGGGAGTTCAGTCAGGATCATTTGGTTCAACAGAGGAGATAGTAAGGAATGATTTCGAGGACGACATATAATTTAAGTGAGAGAGAATTGTAACAACCTGTTTGGATCATTCTGTAATTCAGGGATCATGGGCTGTAAATTGATTATATGAATACTTTGGGGCTTCGAGAAAGTAAAGTTTAGGCCTTATTGAAGGTTCACAAGTTTGGTTGTGAGATCTAAGCCTTTGAATCGTGAGTAGGAACCAAGGGTGAACTGGGGGAAAATAGGTGTCAGACTGCTTGCAAGGATTATAGTTTTGAGTTCGACTTGTGTTAAGCAAAATTTAACAAGATAGGGTTGTATATCTTTTCAATACCTTTCTGTGGATATAAAGAACGCTGAAATCGGAGTTGAAACAAAGAAGTTATGGCCATTTGAAGTTTAAATGAAAAATAGACTTTATCTGGTACGCTGGGCATACCTAATTACGCCGGGCGTAATTACACAGGATGCAAACCCTAGTTTTTCGGGTTTGATCCCTATTTAAGCAACTTAACTCTTGGAAACTCTCTCCATATTCAGCCTCCATCCTCTCAAAAGCTTCATCTCGAAACCCTAGCCCCATTTGTGAAGATTTTGAGCTTCTTGAGTGTTTATGAGTGTTTTTCGGTACATCTTGAAGAAGAAGAAGTCCACATTGTTTTTCTCAACTCTAGAAGGTATAAATCTTGAATCTCGATGATGCATTTGTTAGATCTAGCTAGTTTTTGGTTTTATGAGCTCTTTAGTCACTTTAGTGGATAAAGTTTAGATCTTGAAAGTGCGTGGCACTGTTATGGATGAAATTCGAAACTTTATCCATCTAAACATCATTTTAATTCAGATATGAAGGTTGGAGACTTGGACTTAAACGATTCAGTTGAGAAAGATGCATTTTTGGTCCCTTTGAGGCTTAAAGACTAGATCTTGATTGTTTGGACTATGCTAATGGATAAAGTTGGAAACTTTATCCATTATGGAGCTATTAGAAGTCATAAAATGTGACCTTGGTCCCTAGTTTTCCTCCATGCATGGTCTTGGATGTCTTAATGAGTTAGAAGTTAGGGTTTTTGGATGTTGAAGGCTTAATAGCCATGCAAGACCATAAAGTTGGAAACTTCATGGTTAAGGACATCATTTGAGGGTTAGATCTGGATTTTGGACGAAAGAGCTTAAAGGATTAAGCTCCTAATGGATTGGGAGGATGGCAGTCGCGTATGGTGGGCGTACCTAAGGGTACGTTGCGTGTACGTGGTCAGCCCCTCGACTTCTGGTCAAGACGTAGTACGCCATGCGTACGTGTTGAGTACGCCCAACGTACTCAACTGAGGTTACCCAACTGACTCTGTTGACTTTTGACTTTGAACAAGTTTGACATAAGGGCATTTTGGGTAATTTGATTTATAGTTTTGAGATTTGGGTCCTATTAATTGTATAGGTGACCGGTAGAGATAACTTTTAGAGCAGTGATCGATGCAGCTATTCTTTCAGACTGTGAGGTGAGTCTTGTTACTGTATCCATGGGTCGAAGGCACCAATGCTGACCCATTATTGTGTTATTTAGGATGATAACTGTTATGTGGTTTATATGTGGTTGTATGATGGGTTGAAATAAACCCCAGGGCGGCGACCACTATCATATGTTCGGGTTGATATAGACCCCATGGCGGGGCCCACTATTGTATGATTGGGTTTAAAGATACCCCAAGACGGGGACCATATGTGTTGATCGGGTTGAAATACACCCCATGGCGAGGCCCTACGGCTGGGCCCATGTATGTATATCGGGTTGGAATATACCCCATGGTTAAGCCTAGTTGTATGATTGGTATTTGGTACTTTGGGGAACTCACTAAGATTTGTGCTTACAGTTTATGTTTATGGTTTAAGGTATTTCCGTTTCCAAAAGGAAGGGTCCGACTTGATCGCACTACATCCTCTGAATATTATTCTGAAATGAGTGTTTATGATTTACTCTGATGTTTTGAAAATACTTATACTCTGATCGTCTTTTGGGATGATGAATGTGTTGGATTAGGTGACTAAGCCCATAACTATAATTGGTATGTACTTGATTTGATAGTAGCATGGTCCTTTTTGGGTTGACTTCACCATAGCAACTTGACAGGATGACTTTTGGAGAGAGCGGTTATTTAATGATTTGTTAATATATTATAAGAATAATATATTAATTAGAAATCATATTATTTAATTAGTATTTGATCAGAAATTAATTTGGTATTGATTTTGGGATTAAAGGAACTGATTAAAAGTACGGGGACTGGTTTTGCAAATCATTGATAGTTGCAAACTGGGCTGTTGGACTCCCTTGGAATGGGGTGGACGAATTTCTATAGGGAGGCCCTATAGAAATCTTCCAAGGCCTTCCAGAAGGGATGTCCATAGGCTGCTTGGAGCATAAGCAAGGAATTAGGGTTTTCCCTGAAAACCCTAGTAGCCACGACTATATTAAGTCCCCTAGACCTCCCAATATCGGTCACTGGTTCCCAAGGAGAAACCCTAGCCGATATTTTGCCCCTCTCTCACTCATCCTTTTCTTTTGGTGTTTGTCATTCCATTAGAGGTGCAACACGTGAGGCACTAAAGCTTTCAAGAGTCAAGATCATCCAAGGAATACTTGTTATTACTAGATAACAAGCAAGGTAACATTCTAACCCTAGTTTTCATAAAGATCTCGAATTATATGCTAGTATTATGGTTGTTTCTTTGGAATTTCTATTTGTATGTATAACTAGAGAAAAACTTAGATCCAAAGCAATTAGGGTTGCATGATCACATAGGAATGTTATTATGCTCAAAACCCAACAGTGGTATCAGAGCCTATGATGTTTTTCAGTTATATTTGATGCAATAGTGAACTATCCAAATCCAATGGAAAGCAGAAATCGTTTTTTGTCTGTCAAACTCGACAAGTTCAATGAGGAACTCGACGAGTTGGATGAACTCGACGAGTCCATGCCCTGACTCGACGAGTTGGCTAGTCTGTTAGCTGATTTCTCGAATTTTTGATCTATTTCGGATTAGGATAATTACCATAATTCGTTTTATCATCATAAATTGAATTTTCTGAATGGTAATCTGATTTCCTTATCAAATTAGATGGATTTGGTTAAATTTTAGATAATGCCAAAATTTTTGATTAATTAAATTATTTGAATTTTAATTCAGTAATTTTGAAAAGTTTCAAATTGCACCCTTTATGTTTTGGAATTTAAATTTTAATTAAAAGTTTAATATTGAAATATTAAATTCTAAAACCCTAGTATTTTAAAAGTTTAAAATACAACCTTATACTATTATAAAATTAAAAGATTAATTTATGTATATATATATATATATATATATATATATATATATATATATATATATATATAAGATGAGTCAGTCTTACCGTTAGTAGGCCTCATTCACAAAGCTGGTCTATAAGGGGTGTTTAAGGAAGCGGCCTGTAAAATGACCGCCATTGTGTATCCATTATTACCCACCGCACTCTTGACTAGTGGAGGGTTGTTAGCCGAACGGATAGGATAGAACATTAATTCTCTCATTAATAAGTATAATGATAAATATAAAATAACTAAATATGTTTTATAAATTCCCAATCTTAGTTACTTTAGAAAAAATGTGAATATGGTGCTAATCCATGAAATTGCACATTTCACATTGTCAAGTTGTTAGTGGAACGTGTGTGGTTAACCGACACACTAATTTGGACTAACAAAGCATGTCAATGGGTTGCTCGTAAATTATCATTGATCAATGGAGCGTGTGTGGCTAACCGGCACATTGATTAGGTGGTAAATGACATCGGGAGTACCAAGCTAATTTGCATGGTTATTCACACCTTGTTTGTGATCCTCGGTATCCCGGTCACAAATTTGAAGGACACAATCGAGATTAGACATGCCATTGAAAAGTTGAATGAATCTCAAAAAATAGGAATTTCATTTAATAAAACCTAATTTGTTTAAATTTTGTTTTTCATGGTGGAATTGGTAAATCGTCATTTACATTTACAATTGGATTATGGCATCCTTTTTCTAATTTTGAATTGTTGTGTTGGGTCCTAGCCTTGATATTTCGTTTGGGTGTCATATTAAGGAATTCATATCTAATTAAAACTTGTTCTTATTTTCAGATGTCTGGCCCAAACAACAACGCTTCTGGCTCAAACTCCAACTCCTCCAACAACTCCTCGAACCCACTCTCTCTCTTGAACATCTGTGGGAGGGTTACCTTTGATGGATCCAATTTCAATGATTGGATCAGAAACATCAGAATGGCCCTACGTTACGAGGATAAGGAACACATTCTCGACAAGGAACTCGCTGAGATAAATGAAGAAACTACTACTCCCGAAGAAATTACTGAGTATAGGGCCAAATGCAAGGAAGCGACCAAGGTGTCGTGCATTATGGTTGTCACACCCCCGGACCAGAACGGCGGAAACGTCCGGAGGCGGGTGACGTCATTGTGCAGTATCATAACAATTGTATATAAATGAAACATAGCAAACCCAAACATCATACATCAATATAACAAGCTTACATTGTTTTACATCATGTTCATGTTCTCAAATTTTACACAAAAGAGACATCAGTAAGCACATTCCAAAAGATAGCAAAATAATCTTGAGTCCGCGATCCAAAAACCTGCTTATTGGTTTCTTGAGAATACAAGTCATTTGAAAAGCGTCAACATAAAATATGTTGGTTAGTTCATAAGCATTTTCGTATAAAACTTGATGATAGTTTAGAAATCCAGAAAATCCAATATTTTCTTATCAAAATCGTTGTAAGTCTTGTTTCAAATCGAGTATAATTGCATGTGTGTCTTAGTTCTTTGTTTTCAAAATCATATAAAATCGTTACCTCCAGAAAATCCTATATTTTCTGATGTATAAAATAGTAGCTTTTAAAACAATAACACTTGTGTGAAAAGTCTCGTTTGAGGTGATTCAAAACACAGTTGATTATAAACTAAAGGTGAAATCTGTATAAGTACACTTTTGATATATTCTAGTGAGTCGTTATAACCATACTAATATGACGGAGTGCCTGTTATGATGTTCTTCAGGCGTCGGTTTGTTCAAGACATTTGTCACCCTAGATTGGCCGGTCTAGCTGTAGCGAACAACGAAGGTGCGGGGTGTCAACCCCGTATAGATCTATACACAAATTCCCGTTCCCCCTCCAGGAGACTCTGGTTATAACTCTTACAGGACTTTTAGGCGTACACTATTGTATATAATATACGTATCGTGAAGATTTGTCTGACTAGAATGCTAACAGTTTCGAGTAAATCATTGAGATTCATTATTTACTAAATAAATAATAATAGTTGTACTCGTTGACTAAATATTCCGTTTCGTTTCGTTTGTTGAAAATAATCCGCTTTAAATGTTTATCAAATCGATTCAATAGTAGCAAAGTCGGATAAAATGGTTTTCCTCTCTATATATTACTAAGTGAGATCCCATTTACCGGAAAATGTCAAGTTATGATTTGTGTAAAACTAATGCTTGTGTGAAGTTATGACAGCAGCTTTATGACATGCAAAATTTTCTGTCATAAAGTTTCTATTTGCATATAATTCTTGGTGAACTTACTTATATCAAATTTTTATTAATAACACCTTTACAGTTTGCAAATACTCATTTATGGAACACAAAGTTCAAATTTCGAAATTCTAGACTTAGTGTCAACATTTCAAGGTCTATTTCAACAACTTTTATCTCTAACTAGAAAGGTTACCCCCGCTACGCGGGGGCCAGAAGCTTTCAATGTTGTTTCCGAATTGATAAATATGACAGACATAGAAAGTGCAAGGATGAAAAGTCCGGGCTTTGCCCCGGACAAAAAATGTAAAAGTTTTGACTGCAAGGACCAAAAGTGTGAAAATGGCTAAAGAATTAAAGAGGTAGGAATTAGCAACTTTTTAGAAAAGGGATCAAAGTTGTCAAACCGTTAAAGTTTTGTGGCCAAACTTTAAATATTAAAAGGTTCCAAAAAAGTGTAAAAATATTGATTGCAAGGACCAAAAATGTCAAAATGGGTAAAGAATAATGAGCAAAGTTGTCAAAAAACATCCAAATTTAGTATTCCTAACTTCCAACAATAATACAGGGACCAATTCTGCCAAAAAAATGGGAAGTTGAATGGAACACAAACAAAAGGACATGAATAAATTAATTAAAGAAGTATAGGGACCGGATATGTAAATCAAGGGGCCAAAGCTGGACAAAGTATGCCAACTTTACTATTCCTTTCTTCCACAACTTTAATATATATATAATAATTATGAAGAGCATGAATACAAGGGTGGTTGTTAAATACCCCCAAAAACTTGGGAGGCTCCTTTTGTAAATTGTATTATTCATGTAGTGATTAAAATATTATTTATTTTCATGGGTTCTGTGAAACCTCACGTTCACAGAGAGTAAAAAAAATAAATGATAATATTTAAACACACATATTAAACACACGTATACATGCAATCATTCAAGAATTTAGAACAAGAGGTGACTTGTACTCTTCCCCAAAATCAATAAAAACTAAGGAAAAAATGGGGTATGAAGCTCACCTTGGTTTAGCTTGTTGGGTGATTTGAAGAGGTGTAAGGAGTTTCCAAGTTCCAGCACTTGGAAGTGTTCTTTGAACTTTAGAAAATCCTAAGGATAATTGTATGTGTAAATATAAGGAAGTCTTAGGAATAATATGAAGAATCACTAGTAAAATTACTAGGATGAATACTTACAAAAATTCTGGAAATTTTCCTTGAAGGAATGAAGCTTGAGTCTTGAAGGAGTTTGAGAGAATTCTTAGGAGTTTACTGGATGAGGAAGTGAGAAGTGGAATAAGGGAGGAAAAGAGATTCACGTATCTGAAGGGGAGGATAAGGGAGTGACTTGACACTTGCATGGAAAACTGGTGGGTAAAGCTCCTTTTCTTATGGACAATGTGTGTTTATATGGGATTTGCATGGGAAATGAGGAATCAACATCCCATCATAAAGTCAAACCCCTTACTCTTCTAAAAATCTCTTTAAAATCTTGTGTATTATTTTATATAAATATATTAAAATAATTGATTTTGGCATAAAATAGTGATTTAAGGGATCTAAGATAGGAAAAATATGAGTTTGGTGTGATTTCCGGCGTCAAAATGCCTTATAATGGTAAAAAGGTCCGAAAATGATGAAAATCCAGAGTGGGATGTTGTTCCTGCGAGGGTCCGAAGGGTTTAGGAGGTTTCCAGAGTCATCTTCTAAGTTCCGTAGCAAGGAGTGCATTTCTGAAGTCAATAGTAGAATCCGGAGCATGTCCCTCGGAACCGGAGTCAGGAGCGAAGCCAGCAGGTCCGGACCGAGGATTCCGAAGCGGGTCTATTCCGAAGTGAAGCGAGGTCCGAAGCAAGCATTGACCCTTCCGGAGCATGTAAGATCCGAAGATGCACTCCTCTTGGTTCCGGACCAAGAGGGTTCCGGACCAGGAGGGTTCCGGAGCAAGAGGTTCCGGACCAAGATGGTTCCGGACCAAGAGGGTTCCGGAGCAAGAGGTTCCAGACCAAAATGTTCCTATTGGGTTTTCTTCTCCGGTTTTGGGCTGTTTTCGACTGAGGAAGGTACATAGAAAGATTTGGGAGAGATTTCACATACTAGGAGAGATTTGGGAGAGATTTCACATACTTGGAGAGATTTGGGAGAGATTTGTTATTCTTGGAGAGATTTGGGAGATACTTCATATTTTTGGGAGAGATTTGATATTCTTGGAGAGATTTGATATTCTTGGAGAGATTTGGGAGAGACTTCATATTCTTAGAGAGATTTGGAGAGAGACTTCATATTCTTGGAGAGATTTTGGAGAGACTTCATATTTTTGGGAGAGATTTGATATTCTTGGAGAGATTTGGGAGAGAATTCATATTCTTAGAGAGATTTGGAGAGAGACTTCATATTCTTGGAGAGATTTTGGAGAGAGAGAGAGATACAGTGGGAGAGATTGAGAGAGACTTTGTCGGGGGCCTTTATTAATGTTTTTCTTCGTAGTTCAAAGGTCGTAGACTTAGTTACATCCCATTTCGAGTGTTATATACCCCCGAAGGGCACTTACTAATGTTTTATAGAGCTATTACTTCCTCAATAAGATTAGGGTTTTAAGTTTGGAACATTTAAAACCTTCAAGTGTTACTTTGCGTTAAGATTTAGAGTCATACATTAGCAAACATAAGTAAACCCTAACAAATAAACACTAAATGAGTTGAGCAGATGACCCGCTGACGTTGACTTGACTTTGACTTGACCAGAAACTTGCCGGTTGTCACATCATCCCCCGCTTGAGGGAATTTCGACCCGAAATTTTGCTTTGAAGTAGCCTTCAAGGGTTCGCGAATAGATGGGGATACTTCTGCAGCATTTGATCTTCACGTTCCCAGGTGAATTCAGGTCCGCGTTTGGCACTCCAACGAACCTTTACAATTGGGATGCGACTTTGCTTGGTACGCCTCACTTCTCTATCCATGATTTTGATTGGTTCTTCAATGAACAATAGGTTCTTGTTTATCTCAATCTCTTCTAAGGGAATAACAAGGGTTTCTTCCGATAGGCACTTCTTCAAATTGGATACGTGGAACACGGGATGCACGTTGCTGAGTTCGGAGGGTAGTTGCAGCTTATAGGCCACTGGACCGATTCGGGCAAGAATCTCGAATGGTCCGATGTATCGCAGGTTTAACTTTCCTCGTTTCCCGAAACGGATCGTCCCTTTCAAGGGAGAGACTTTTAGTAACACGCGGTATCTCACTTGGAACTCCAGTGGCTTTCGCCTTTTGTCCGCGTAGCTTTTCTGTCTATCCCGGGACGCTTGGAGTCGTGACTTGATTTGGACGATTTTCTCGGCTGTTTCCCGGATGATCTCTAGCTCTGTGAGGGTGCTATCCGCTAGTTGTCCTCTTTCTAACTAGGTGTCACCCACCTCGGCCCAACAAAGAGGCGATCTGCACTTCCGACCATACAAGGCCTCGAAAGGGGCGACTCCTATGCTGGTGTGGTAGCTGTTGTTATATGAGAATTCAACTAGGGGCAGGTGGGTATTCCAGGCTTTGCCAAAATCTATCACACATGCTCGGAGCATGTCTTCTAGAGTCTGAATGGTTCGCTCGCTTTGGCCATCTGTCTGGGGGTGGTAGGCAGTGCTCATATCTAGTCGGGTTCCCAATGCTTTCTGGAGCGACTGCCAAAAACAAGAGGTAAATCTACTATCCCGATCCGAGATAATAGATATGGGGACTCCATGCAGTCTCACCACCTCTTTCAGGTATATCCATGTGAGCCTTTCCATTTTGTACGTCTCCTTTATTGGCAGGAAATGGGCGGATTTTGTTAGTCGGTCAACGATTACCCAGATAGCATCTAGGCCGTCTACCGTCTTGGGTAATTTGGTTATAAAATCCATTGTTATCCTTTCCCATTTCCACTCAGGTATTTTGGGTTGCTGAAGTAGACTCGAGGGCTTCTGATACTCCACTTTAACCTTGGCACAGGTGAGACACTTGCCTACGTAAGTGGCAATCTCCGCTTTCATGTTCGGCCACCAATAATGTTGTTTGATATCCAGGTACATTTTATCAGAACCCGGATGGATAGAGTACCTGTTGTTGTGAGCCTCATTCATTATCACGTCTCGAAATCCACCGAACTTCGGTGTCCAGATTCGGTCCATAAGATAATAGGATCTGTCTTCTTTGACCGTCAGGTTCTTTTCCATTCCGCGCAATGCCTCATTGGTGACGTTTTCCGGCTTCAAGGCTTCCTGTTGAGCCTCTTTGATTTGTGAGGATAGGTGGGAATGGACGGTCATGGTTAACGTCCTTACTCGACGACCCGAGTACTCTTTTCGGCTTAAGGCATCGGCTACCACATTTGCTTTGCCTGGATGGTACTTGATTTCGCACTCGTAGTCATTTAGCAGTTCGACCCATCTTCGTTGTCTCATCTTCAACTCCTTTTGACTCAGGATATGCTGGAGGCTCTTGTGGTCTGTGAAAACGGTGCACTTTGTACCGTATAGGTAGTGCCTCCAAATCTTCAATGCGAAGACAACAGCTCCCAGCTCGAGGTCGTGGGTGGTGTAGTTTACTTCGTGGATCTTTAGTTGCCTTGACGCGTAAGCTATCACTTTTCCCCGTTGCATAAGCACACTACCTAACCCTTGGTTAGAAGCATCGCAGTATACTACAAAGTCCTCCGTTCCTTCTGGCAAAGACAACACTGGAGCAGTGCAGAGGGCTTGTTTCAGGGTTTGGAAAGCAGCTTCTTGTTTGTTGTCCCAATGAAAAGGTACGCCCTTCTGGGTGAGAGTGGTGAGAGGCTTGGCAATCTTGGAAAAGTTTTGGATGAACCTTCGGTAATAACCAGCAAGGCCGAAAAATTGTCGGATTTCGGTTGGGGTTCTTGGAGTTGCCCAGCCCTCAATAGCTTTGATCTTGGTAGGGTCCACATTTATTCCCTCTTTACTGACTACATGGCCCAAAAATTCCACTCTACGAATCCAGAACTCGCATTTGGAGAATTTCGCGTAAAGCTTTTCTGCTCTCAATGTTTCCAAAGTTTGTCGTAAATGCTGGCTGTGCTCTTCCTTGCTCTTGGAGTAGATGAGTATATCATCGATGAAAACAATTACGAAGTTGTCAAGGAACGGCCGACAGACTCTGTTCATCAGATCCATAAACGCTGCTGGTGCGTTTGTGAGACCAAAAGGCATGGCCACGAATTCAAAATGCCCATAACGGGTTCGGAAAGCAGTCTTTGGGATATCCTCCTCTCAGACTCTTAGTTGATGGTATCCGGACCTCAAATCTATCTTGGAAAAGTAGCTGGCTCCTTGGAGCTGGTCGAAGAGGTCATCGATTCAAGGGAGTGGGTATCGATTCTTGACGGTGAGTTTGTTTAGTTCTCGATAATCTATGCACATTCGGAAAGATCCGTCTTTCTTCTTGACAAACAGAACCGGAGCTCTCCAAGGTGAAAAGCTCGGCCTGATGAATCCTTTGTCGAGAAGCTCGCTTAATTGACTAGATAACTCTTGCATTTCAGCAGCAGCTAACCTGTAGGGTGATTTGGCGATTGGAGTGGCTCCAGGTACAAGATCGATTCGGAACTCGACCTGGCGCTCGGGAGGGATTCCTGGCAAATCCTCGGGAAATACGTCAGGAAAGTCACGTACTTCAGGAATACCGTTAAGGTTTTTTTCCTCCTTTGTTTTATCAATGACATGAGCAAGAAAGGCGTGATTCTTTTTATGCAAGCACTTTTGCGCTTGGATGCAAGAAATGATTCGGAGGTTTGAACTGGGTTTATCGCCATAAACTATTAGGGTTTCGTTGTTGGGTAGGTGAAGGCGAACGCCCTTCTCGTGGCACATAATTTCAGCATGGTGGGGGCTTAACCAATCCATGCCAACAATCACATCAAAGCTCCTAATATTAACAGACATCAAACTGATTGGGAATGAGTGATTATTTAACGCTAGCGTGCACCCCACGTAGATATCGTTGGTTGATTCTGTTTTACCGTTGGCCATTTCGACTGTATAAGTTTCGTTCAATTTGTGGGGAGTTTGATTGAGTAGGTGTTTGAATTTGTGACTTATGAAGCTTCGCTCAGCTCCAGTATCAAATAAAATGCACGCATAAGAGTTGTTGAGGAGAAACGTACCAGTCACCATTGTTGGATCTTGCACCGCCTCTCCTTGCCCCATGGTTAAGACCCTTCCTGCGTTCTGATTGTTGTTCTTGGTGCAGTTGCGTTTGAAATGGCCGGTTTCCCCGCATCCGTAACATGCGCGGCTGGCTCCGACGTTGTTGTCATAAGGCAGTTTGTTTTGTTGTGGGGGCATCTTGCAATACCGGGCAGTGTGTCCTTTTCGATTGCAGTTGGTACATTGGAAATCTTTGCATGCCACATAGTGGTGATAGTTACACTTGTCACACTTCGGACTGGATCCCGTGTATGGCTTTGTTGGCGCGGTTGTGGTTGAGGCTGGGGCGGTTGGGGCTGGTGCTGCTGGAGCTGTAGCAGAATGGACCGCTACTGTCTGAGGCTTCTTGGATGGCCTTGAATTTTGTCGCCCTTTACGCTTGTTGTCTCGGTTCTTCTTGTTCCCTCCTTCTTGTTTGTTCTCTCCCTCGGCTGCTTTGGTACTTTTCTTGTCACCGTGATCATAAAGCTTCTTTGCCAAGCGCTTTGCACTGTCGTAGGTTTCGAGTTTCGAGGCAATCACGTTACCTTGAATGTGAGGTGTCAGCCCCCAGATGAAACGCTCGACCTTCTTTCCCTCGGAGGTAATCATACCAGGACAGAAAAGGGACAACTCGTTAAACCTTGAGATGTACGCGTCAATGTCCGAGTTTTGCACCGTAAGGTTCCACAGTTCTTGCTCGAGCTTTTGTATTTCTCCTCGGGGACAGTATTCGGCGATTAACATCTCTTTGAGTTCTTCCCAGGTCATGGAGTTTGCAACGGGAAGTGTCATGGCCTTGATGTGACCGTTCCACCATGACAATGCTTGATCGATGAAGGTGCAGGCAGCGAATTTGACCTTACTTCCTTCCGGACATTCGCATATCTCAAACACTGATTCAGTCTTCTCGATCCATCGTTTCAAGGCTATGACTCCTCCAGTCCCGTTGAAATTGCGGGGTCTTGCATTGGAAAAGTCTTTGTAGGTGCAGGCCCTCACAGGCCCTTGATTTATCCCTTGGTAGGAGCTTCCCGTCCCTTGACCATTACCACCATTATTTCCATTTTGAATGTGGGCTAACGCTGCTGTCACTGCTGCTGAAACTGCCGCTTGGAAATCCACAGTGTTCATTTCTGGTGGCGGCGGTGGTAGTGGTGTGTTGTTGTTCCTACGGGTCGATCTCCTCGGCATCTTTCTGTCATGGCACAGAAGAACAATGAGTATCCAATGTATTTTGTTTCACGATTTCCTTGATTATTGAATAGTATCGGTGATTTGGTTGTGTGCGAGTAAGTGTGGATATGAAATTAACATGCAATAATAGTAATAGAGCACATCACAGATAAGACATCATATATATCCGTTTTTCATTGATGTTAATTTCCCGAGTACATGAAAATTTTGCCTTTAAGGCATACAAGTACATGGAGTGCAATAAAATCTAACGAAGTAACGACTCCATGAGTAGTGTAATCACTTAATCATTTCATCGATATTACATAGGGAAATGCATAAAGGAAAACCGATACAGCAGCAAATAAACAGATACTAGTCGCAATGAGTAGGGTCGGGTGGTGCTGTCGATGAGGTAGATGTGCCCTGGAGTTCGGCTAATCTACGCTCGGTGATCCGTACGCGTTCCTCCAGCGCGGCATGTCTTTCCTGGTATCCTCTGACTTCCGCTCGTGTTGCGACAAGATCTTCTATGAGACGTTCCATTGGGTAGAAGTCTCGCTCTAGGTCTCGCGTACGAGCATCTGTAACCTGCATAGCCGCCAACATCTGCATTACCCGGTCGGTGGTCACTTGAGCTGGGTCACCGATGTCCCTAATACGTCTGACCACGACAGGGAGTGCGCGATCCACTGGTCCTCCATGCTGGAGGTTGTAGTAACCTCGGTTCATCCCAAATGGTGGTTGCTGACCCTGACATCGGCCCCACCTCTCTATATCGTCAGCCCAAGGAGGTGTAGGGCCATTGTAGCCCATCCTATGCGGTTGTAGTAACCTGCGTCCGATTCCTCGTCCTCCTTAACCTCTTCCTCGTCATCTTCCTCATCGATGTCCTCTTCCTCCAACTCTATCGGTTCTTCAGGGCCCTCCATGGGTTCCTCGGGGTCTTCTTCTGGGTCTTCCTCAATCCAACCTCCATTCCCTTGATCGGGAAAGTAAGGGTCTCCAGGGAGATGAAATCTAGCCATAGAGTCTGCACAAGAGGTGAGAAATGGGTAAGGAGAGTGTGTGTGTGAATAGGTTCAAAAATACTCCTATAGTATTTTAATTGTTTAGGTTTGGTTCCTTACAACTTTTGAACTTAGTTTGGTAAGTTTCTAGTTCATTAGGCACCATGATCACTCCCAAGCACATGTTAGTCGTATTCTGAATAAATATAGTTGATGAGGCTATATTTACCCCTAATACGATTACATAACTGCTTGGGTTTAACCGTGATGTCCAACTCTTCCAAAAACTTTTGTTTGTGTCCTTGTTATGATACAGCCTTAGCATGTATGTATACTTTTAGTCAGAGTGTTTTAGTCCCATTGTATTTATAGTTGTATATCTTGTATGGCTAGATATACTAGTTCACAATAAACAATGCTCTGATACCAATCTGTCACACCCCCGGACCAGAACGGCGGAAACGTCCGAAGGCGGGTGACGTCATTGTGCAGTATCATAACAATTGTATATAAATGAAACATAGCAAACCCAAACATCATACATCAATATAACAAGCTTACATTCTTTTACATCATGTTCATGTTCTCAAATTTTACACAAAAGAGACATTAGTAAGCACATTCCAAAAGATAGCAAAATAATCTTGAGTCCGTGATCCAACAACCTGCTTATTGGTTTCCTGAGAATACAAGTCGTTTGAAAAGCGTCAACATAAAATATGTTGGTGAGTTCATAAGCATTTTCGTATAAAACTTGATGATAGTTTAGAAATCCAGAAAATCCAATATTTTCTTATAAAATCGTTGTAAGTCTTGTTTCAAATCGAGTATAATTGCATGTGTGTCTTAGTTCTTTGTTTTCAAAATCATATAAAATCGTTACCTCCAGAAAATCCTATATTTTCTGATGCATAAAATAGTAGCTTTTAAAACAATAACACTTGTGTGAAAAGTCTCGTTTGAGGTGATTCAAAACACAGTTGATTATAAACCAAAGGTGAAATAAGTATAAGTACACTTCTGATATATTCTAGTGAGTCGTTATAACCATACTAATATGACGGAGTGCCTGTCATGACGTTCTTCAGGCGTCGGTTTGTTCAAGACATTTGTCACCCTAGACTGGCCGGTCTAGCTGTAGCGAACAACGAAGGTGCGGGGTGTCAACCCCGTATAGATCTATACACAAATTCCCGTTCCCCCTCCAGGAGACTCTGGTTATAACTCTTACAGGACTTTTAGGCGTACACTATTGTATATAATATACGTATCGTGAAGATTTGTCTGACTAGAATACTAACAGTTTCGAGTAAATCATTGAGATTCATTATTTACTAAATAAATAATAATAGTTGTACTCGTTGACTAAATATTCCGTTTCGTTTCGTTTGTTGAAAATAATCCGCTTTAAATGTTTATCAAATCGATTCAATAGTAGCAAAGTCGGATAAAATGGTTTTCCTCTCTATATATTACTAAGTGAGATCCCATTTACCGGAAAATGTCAAGTTATGATTTGTGTAAAACTATGCCTTGTGTGAAGTTATGACATGCAAAATTTTCTGTCATAAAGTTTCTATTTGCATATAATTCTTGGTGAACTTACTTATATCAAATTTTTATAAATAACACCTTTACAGTTTGCAAATAGTCATTTATGGAACACAAAGTTCCAATTTCGAAATTCTAGACTTAGTGTCAACATTTCAAGGTCTATTTCAACAACTTTTATCTCTAATTATGAAGACCATGGATACAAGGGTGCATGTTAAATACCCCCAAAAACTTGGGAGGCTCCTTTTGTAAATTGTATTATTCATGTAGTGATTAAAATATTATTTATTTTCATGGGTTCTGTGAAACCTCACGTTCACAGAGAGTTAAAAAAAATGATAATATTTCAACACACATATTAAACACACGTATACATGCAATCATTCAAGAATTTAGAACAAGAGGTGACTTGTACTCTCCCCCAAAATCAATAAAAACTAAGGAAAAAGTGGGGTATGAATCTCACCTTGGTTTAGCTTGTTGGGTGATTTGAAGAGGTGTAAGGAGTTTCCAAGTTCCAGCACTTGGAAGTGTTCTTTGAACTTTAGAAAATCCTAAGGATAATTGTATGTGTAAATATAAGGAAGTCTTAGGAATAATATGAAGAATCACTAGTAAAAGAGGATGAATACTTACAAAAATTCTGGAAATTTTCCTTAAAGGAATGAAGCTTGAGTCTTGAAGAAGTTTGAGAGAATTCTTAGGAGTTTACTGGATGAGGAAGTGAAAAGTGGAATAAGGGAGGAAAAGAGATTCACGTATCTGAAGGGGAGGATAAGGGAGTGACTTGACACTTGCATGGAAAACTGGTGGGCAAAACTCCTTTTCTTATGGACAATGTGTGTTTATATGGGATTTGCATGGGAAATGAGGAATCAACATCCCATCATAAAGTCAAACCCCTTACTCTTCTAAAAATCTCTTTAAAATCTTGGGTATTATTTTATATAAATATATTAAAATAATTGATTTTGGCATAAAATAGTGATTTAAGGGGTCTAAGATAGGAAAAATATGAGTTTGGTGTGATTTCCGACGTCAAAATGCCTTATAATGGTAAAAAGGTCCGAAAATGATGAAAATCCAGAGTGGGATGTTGTTCCTGCGAGGGTCCGAAGGGTTTAGGAGGTTTCCGGAGTCATCTTCTAAGTTCCGTAGCAAGGAGTGCATTTCTGAAGTCAATAGTAGAATCCGGAGCATGTCCCTCGGAACCGGAGTCAGGAGCAAAGCCAGCAGGTCCGGACCGAGGATTCCGAAGCGGGTCTATTCCGGAGTGAAGCAAGGTCCGAAGCAAGCATTGACCCTTCCGGAGCATGTAAGATCCGAAGATGCACTCCTCTTGGTTCCGGACCAAGAGGGTTCCGGAGCAAGAGGTTCCGGACCAAGAGGGTTCCGGAGCAAGAGGTTCCGGACCAAAAGGTTCCTATTGGGTTTTCTTCTCCGGTTTTGGGTTGTTTTCGACTGAGGAAGGTACATATAGAGATTTGGGAGAGATTTCACATACTTGGAGATATTTGGGAGAGATTTCACATACTTGGAGAGATTTGGGAGAGATTTGATATTCTTAGAGAGATTTGGGAGAGACTTCATATTTTTGGGAGAGAATTGATATTCTTGGAGAGATTTGGGAGAGACTTCATATTCTTAGAGATATTTGGAGAGAGACTTCATATTTTTGGAGAGATTTTGGAGAGACTTCATATTTTTGGGAGAGATTTGATATTCTTGGAGAGATTTGGGAGAGACTTCATATTCTTAGAGATATTTGGAGAGAGACTTCATATTCTTGGAGAGATTTTGGAGAGAGAGAGATACATTGGGAGAGATTTAGAGAGACTTTGCCGGGGGCCTTTATTAATGTTTTTCTTCGTAGTTCAAAGGTCGTAGACTTAGTTACATCTCATTTCGAGTGTTATATACCCCCAAAGGGCACTTACTAATGTTTTATAGAGCTATTACTTCCTCAATAAGATTAGGGTTTTAAGTTTGGAGCATTTAAAACCTTCAAGTGTTACTTTGCATTAAGATTTAGAGTCATACATTAGCAAACATAAGTAAACCCTAACAAATAAACACTAGATGAGTTGACCAGATGACCCGCTGACATTGACTTGACTTTAACTTGACCATAAACTTGCCGGTTGTCACAATGGTGGCCACTATGACTCCAGAGCTCCAACAGTTCTATGAGGACTATTGGCCTTACGAGATGTGCCAGGACTTGATGGAAAAGTACCATCAAAGAGCACATCAAGAGAGGTATGAAATAGTCACCTCATTCATAACAACCAAAATGGAGGATGGAGAGTCCATCACGACCCACCTATAGAGAATGCAGAGGTATGTGGATCGATTGCTCAAGTTAAATGTCAACTTTGATGAAGAGTTGGCTATAGACATAGTCTTGCACTTTTTGCCTCCCTGCTATGATCAGTTCAAGATGACTTATCATCTGAGCAAGGAGGAAGTCACTTTGAGCAAACTTCAAGGTTTATTAAGAACTGCTGAAAGTGGATTAAAAGGCAAAGCTGTCGAATCCACCCCTGATGCTGCTGCCCCAATCCTGGCTATTGGACATGGAAATGGGAAAAAGAGGAAAGCTCCCTATAAGAACTGGAAGGGAAAGTCTCATGATGGGTATTCTTCAAGTGGATCCAAAGGAAAACCCGGTTCTGCCCCTCCCTCCTCTGATCCAAAAGAAGCAACGTGCTTCTACTGCCATGAAAAGGGGCATTGGAAGAGAAGCTGCCCGAAGTACTTGTAGAACATCAAGGATGGGAAGATAAAGCCCACCTTTGCAGGTATTTATACTATTCTTTCTAATAACTCATCACATGCTAGTTCTTGGGTCCTTGATACATGATGTGGTTTTCACATTTGTTCTTATTTGCAGGGGCTAAGAAGAAGTAGGGATGTGCATGTAACATCCCAAAATTTAGAGCTAAAAATTTCATTTTTAATTAAGTAATTATAAAACCAATAGTCTAAAAACATCCAAAGTGTAATCCCATGTCAAAATCAATATGTCAATAATCAAATCATGTCATAATAGAACAACATCAGAGTATAATTCCCAAAGATCTCATGTGCGGAAATCATGGTGTGATGCGCTGCAATCATGCTGGCTCCTTTCCTTTCGAAGAAGAAGTACCCGAAACCAAAAATGAAAACCGTAAGCACAAACCTTAGTGAGTTCCCCCATCATACCACATAATCACATACTGCCAGGCATATCTGGGTGCCCGACCTACCCTGTCAAGCATATCTGGGTGCTCGACCTACCCTATCAGGCATATCTGGGTGCCCGACCTACCCTCCGGTATATTTCAACCGGTTATGGGGTCTATTTCACCCCTACCACTACCACATAATAACATAGCATAACCATACTTTCAGGCATATATGGGTGCCCGACCTACCCTTCGGTGTATTCCAACCGGTTACGGGGTCTATTTTACCCCTACCACTACCACATAATAACATAGCAATAAGCACATAAAATCGTAATAGATAGTCGCATACCAGAAAATTATCACAAAGACAATCATCTCTACTATAGATAACTACTAGTGGGCCGACATTGGTGCCTTCGACCCACTCATACAGGAAGGTAACTCACCTCGAATACTGGAAAGTAGCTGAAAAATCCTCGAATCCGAATATCAACCCAACTCAAGCTCCTAAACATAAAAGATTTCCTTTAAGTAACCTTTCATACTCATAACCCTTTACGGGTCAACTTAGGTCAAAGTCAAGGTAAAGTCAACACCCCGGTCAAAGCAAAGTCAACATTCCGAGTTGACTCAACTCGCCGATTTACTCTTCAACTCGTCGAGTTTCCATAAATCACATAATCGTGATATAACGATCCAACTTGTCGAGTTTCTCCTACAACTCGTCGAGTCCTTCTTTTTCCAACAGAGTCGGGACACTTTCAGAACAACTCGTCGAGTTCTCTTATGAACTCGTCGAGTTCTTCAGTCTGTCAACTTTCTTAATGCATTAAGTCCCTATTCTTGAAATCAAGGCCCTATCTTCTGGATCCAAGATGGAAATATGTCTCGAAGGGTAAAGTTTCTAACTTTACCCATTAAGGACCTCTTCCCAACACATAAAACTCAAACCCTAACCCAAAAGGGTTTAGATCTAACTCCAAAAGCCATCAAAACTTCAAGGTAGACCATGAGGTCATAGATCTGGATTCAAGGGACAATTTGGTCACGTAAAGCTCCCATCTTTACTCTCATGCATGACCTATTAGGGCTTAAAAGACCAAAAATATGGTCTAAAAGTTGCATGGGACTCTCATGGCCATAAAGTTGGCACCTTTATGCCATGAAGTCCCCTCAAGACCTTAGATCTGAAGGGTTTTCCCAAGTGGGACGTCCAAATCCCAACCTTCAATCTATTTGAACCAAAACATGAAGCAAAACATCCTAAAACTAGATCTAAGCATGCCATAGACAAGGTTGAAGCTTTATACATCAGATGAACCAGAAATGAAGCCCAACTTCTGGATCTACTCTCCTCCCACACGTTCTTGCTCCTCCTTCAAGCTTCTCCTTCTTCAAACTCACAAAGAATGCACAAGATTATCTCACAATCACCAAAAATGGCTTAGGGTTTCAAGATTAGGGTTTTGGACAGTGGAGGCTGGAGATGAGGCCAACACCTTGGGATTAAGGTGTTTAAATGGGGTGCGAAACCCTGAAAATAGGGTTTCATTTCTACCAGCCTAGTCGTCGAGTTGAGGCCTCCCAACTCGTCGAGTAGGTTTCTAAACCCGCGGTCCAATTCATCTCTACACGACGAGTTTGGGGCCTCCAACTCGTCGACTTCTTATATAAAAGTGAATAATTATGAATTAAAAACATACCAGGAACCAGGCGTTATAATTCTCCCCCACTTATCTAAGAATTTGTCCTCAAAGCCTCCTGCGGCTGGAAATAACTCTGGGTAGTGCTCCCTCATCTCATCCTCTGGCTCCCACGTCCATTCCGAGCCCTTGCGGTGCTGCCACTGCACCTTCACCAACTCTACCCTCTTGTTCCTCAGATCCTTCGTCTTCCTGTCGAGAATGGCTACCGGTCTCTCGATGTAGTTCAGGCTGTTGTCCACCTGAATATCCTCCAAACGAACCACCGCAGTATCATCGACTATGCACTTTCGCAGCTGCGAAACATGAAAAGTTTTGTGGATCTGTCTAAGCTCTTCCGGAAGATCCAACCTATACGCCACCTTGCCCACCGGGCTATAACCCTGAAAGGTCCGATATACCTGGGGCCCAGCTTGCCCCATTTTCTGAAGCGGATGACACCTTTCCAAGGTGAAACCTTCAGAAAAGACCATATCCCCGACCTGAAACTCCAGGTCCAATCGGCGTCTGTCGGCGTAGCTCGTCTGCCGATTCTGGGTCGTCTGGAGTCTACTCTGGACCTACTGGATCTTCTCTGTCATCTTGAGTACCACTTCGGTACTCCCCATGACCTCTGTCCCACCTCACCCCAACATATCGGGGTCCTGCACTTCCTCCCATAAAGCATCTCAAAAGGAAGCTGATCAATACTGGCATGGTAGCTATTGTTATAAGAGAACTCTACCAAAAGGAGGTAGGTATCCCAGATACCACCAATGTCTAGAACGCACGACCGCAACATATCCTCCAATGTCTGGATGGTCTGCTCGCTCTAACCATCCGTCTACGTGTAGAAAGCCGCGCTGAAGTGCAGACGAGTACCCAATTCGTCATGAAATTTCTTCCAGAATCTGGAAGTGAACCACACATCCCTGTCAGAAATCACTAAAACTGGCACCCTGTGTCGAGCTACTACCTCTCTAATATAGATGTCTGCTAGCTTCTCGGCTGAGATACTCTTCTGAATCGGTATGAAATGGGCGCTCTTGGTCAATCGATCTACGATGACCCATATCGCGTCAACTCTATGCACCGTCCGAGGTAACTTCGTAATGAAGTCCATGGTAATATCCTCCCATTTCCACACAGAGATATCCAACGGCTGCGTCTTGCCGTGAGGTCTCTGGTGTTCGGCCTTGACCTTCCTGTAGGTCAAGAACCTCTCGACGTACGAGGCTACATCCCGCTTCATGCAGGGGCACCAGTAATCAGGATGGAGATTTCTATACATCTTTGTCGCCCCGAGATGGATGGAAAATTTGGATTTGTGCGCCTCCTCCATTAGGATTTGACGCACAGCACCTACGTACGGAACCCACACTCTATGATGGAGTGTCAATAGCACGCGACTATCATAGCCGAAGGAGAAAATCTTACCCACAATATGCTCACTCTTCCGGTGTTCCTCCTTTATATCCTCCTGCTGAGCCTCCCGAATCCGCTCCAAAAGCGGAGGCACTACTGTCATCCTCAGTCAGATGTATCTGATCGATGTTGCAGCTGCCTTACGGATAAGAGCATCGGCCAGCCCCCGGGTGGTAGAGCATATCACAATCGTAATCCTTCACCACGTCCAACCATCGTCGTTGTCTCATGTTCAGATTTGGATGGTCCATCAAGTACCTCAAACTCTTGTGATCCGTGTAAATGGTACAACGGACCCTATAAAGGTATTGTCGCCAAATCTTCAGGGCAAAAACAACTTCCCCCAACTCCAGGTCATGCGTCGGGTAATTCGCCTCATGAGGCTTCAACTGCCTCGAGGCGTAACTGCATCAACACTGCGCCTAAACCATAGATAGACGCATCATAATACACTACGAAATCCTCAACGCCCTCTGGCAGGGCTAAGATCGGCGCCTCGCACAACTTCTGCCTGAAAGTCTCGAAATCCGCCGACTGCTCAGGACCCCAACGGAAAGTCACCGACTTCTTGGTCAGTCGGGTCAGTGGAACAACAATCTTGGAGAAATCCTGGATGAATCTCTGATAATAACCCGCCATACCAAGAAAACTCCGAATCTCGGATGGAGACCTCGAAACCTCCCATCTCATCACGGCCTTTACCTTGGCCGGATCGACCAGTATACCATTCAGGTTTACGAGATGCCCCACAAACTGCACCCCACGCAACCAAAACTCTCACTTGGAGAACTTTGCGAAAAGTCTCTCCCTCCTCAATGTATCCAACACCACTCTCAGGTGCTCCTCATGCTACTCATGCATCTTTGAGTAAACCAAGATGTCATCAATAAAGACTATCACAGACCGATCCAACATCGGTCTGCATACGCGGTTCATGAGGCCCATGAACGCCACAGGAGCATTGGTGAGCCCAAACGGCATCACCACGAACTCGTAATGACCATATCGAGTGTGAAAGGATTTCTTTTGTACATCTTCATCTCTAACTCTCATCTGATGGTAGCCTGATCGCAGATCAATCTTGGAGAACCAAGATGCACCCTGAAGCTGGTCAAATAAGTCGTCTGTAACGCCCCGATTCTTAGGTATTGTTTAAATAAGAATTTAATTGGTTTCAAGGCCTACTCGACGAGTTGGTTGCCCTACTCGTCGAGTAGCAGCGGGCTTGGTTCGCGTATTTAATGGCCTACTCGCCGAGTCCATGAAGGGACTCGACGAGTAGGAGTTGGCAGATGGAACCCTAAATCCCGGGGTTTTGCACCCTATTTAAGGAAGCATAAAGCCTCCTTTGGCCTCTTTGCAGTCCTTTGAGAGCTCAGAAAACCCTAATTCGTGTGGTGTTTCATTCTTGTGTGTCTAAAGCTTTGGAGAGGAGATCTTTTGAGAAGAAGAGCTTGGAGAACAAAAGGCTAGGAGCAAGGAAGTGTGGGAAATCAGAAATCTACCTCAGATAGCATCATTTGGAGATATCAGGTCGTCACCTTTTCTTCTTTTCCTTCTAGACCTCTTTTGGTTGAGATCTAGGGTTTTTATGGTTTGATTGAGAAGATGAAGTGGGATATGGGCTAGATCTGAAGTTGTAACTTCAAATCTGGACCCTTCTGGGGTTCTATAGTCATAAAGCCCCGAATTTGGTCATGTATGAAGCCTCTTTGAGTATGAAACCCCCATTGTGAGCTTGGATTTGACATTAATAGCCTTTGTAGCTATGCATGCACGTAAAGTTTGCAACTTTATGTGAAAAGCATGCCTTAGAAGCTTGTATCTGTAGTTTGGAGCCGCTGCATGGCTCAAATGAGTCTGTATGGAAAAAAGGACTGAAGGGACTCGGCGAGTCGCATGGTCGACTCGGCGAGTCATATGAAGATAGGCATGGACTCGGCGAGTTGGAAGAACAACTCAGCGAGTCCGATGAAGATTGCCATAGACTCGACGAGTGGATGAACAACTCGGCGATTCGGTTGAGGTTGCCCTAATTTATGTATGCGCGGGCAACTGTCGAGTTGCAAGAAGGAAGCTCGACGAGTGGCCTTACGGTCTCGATCGTAAACCAAAGGAACTCGACGAGTCACTCAGGTGACTCGGTGAGTGAGTTAGTACTTCAAGGAACTCGGCGAGTAGCCGAGGGTACTCGGTGAGTCAAGGTCAACATGGACTGCTGACCTTGACTGATAACTTTGACTTTAACCAGGGTTTGATTAGTTGGCTTATGGGTATGTTTATACTATGGTAATAGGTGGTGGAGTTTGTGGCAGTGATCCGAGGGTTGAAGTTTATCTACCGAGACGACATCTGCAAGGTGAGTTATCCTCACTATATCGATAGGGTCTAAGGCACCAAGGCCGGCCCTTTAGTTGTTATCGTTATGGTATGTTACATGTGGATATGATCTGTTAGATCGGAATCAGGATAGACAGTATGTTATGCTCTTATGATCCGTAGGGATTAATATGTTAGTGACCTGCTAGGTCAGTACTCTAGTTATGAGAGATTCCTATGTTTGGTGATCAGTGAGATATATATGTTTGATGTTTGTATATGTCAGTATATGTTAGTTATGCACACATGGTTAATTGCTTGTTGCTTGGGTTGAGGCGATCCTGCTTTGTGCTGAAGGCCAACACACCCCATGAGCGTTCCGGGGAGACTGTAGGCCCACGTGGCGGACCAGTCATGCCGAAGGCTCGGTATAGATTCAGTTAGACTGTAGGCCCTGTAGGGCGGTCCAATCAGGCCGATGGCCCAGTATGCATGTTGATTAATTGATTATTACGGATATGGTATTATCAGTGTGGTATTGGTATTTTGGGGGTAGCTCACTAATCCCTCGGGCTTACAGTTTTCAGTTTATTGTTTCAGGTACTTCAGGAGATCATGGCAAGGCGAAGGCGTGACCGTACCGCTCCTCATCCTTATGATCTGGCTTTTGGGACACTCTGATCGAATAAAGATTTGAAAACATTTTTGTAAACAATACTATTGGGTTTTATTTATGATTGAAACGTTTAAATTTTGCGTAAATTTTATGGGTGTTACAAGTTGGTATCAGAGCCTTGGTTTGAGTGAATTGGGGGAAACACATGTGTGAACCCAGTCTCAAATCAAGGAAATTTTCGGAATAAATTCTAAAATGGTTTTCAGAATAAAGGATGGAGGATGTAGTGGGTACGATCAGTTGGAGCCTGTAAGTAAACCCCAAAATACCATACAATTATTGATATTATGATATGTTAGAACAATATGCCAATGCTAGGCTAGGGATCTTCAGGAATCGCATGATAGACTTGCCTGATTATATGATGCCTACTAGCCTAGGGTTTCTTGTATATGGAATTGACATCATTACTGTAGTCGTTAGTGTAGGTATCACGGCTGCGCGTAATCAAGATCTTATAGCCTGAGAATGTTTGATTCAGTCTTCGGATAGGATTGGATATTCGAAAGTCTATTGGGTCCAGTGTTATGTGCGACTAGCCTGCACTAGCACTGCAGGGGTTGATGAAAGTTTTATGGATGTGTGGGTTATGAGGAGCTGTGAGATCAGTTGTGGGATAGGCGATGTTCCCTAGGAGTAAGGGTTGAGCGCATAGTATGTTGATGATAGTGTTAAGGTGTTGTGGTGATACTTGAGACAAATATGGGTAGGTGTGGAAGGTAGTATGGGCCCGTACTACTGAAAGCACAGGACCCATACGCGTAGCAAGGAAGTCACAACCCCTAGGGTTTGTGGGTTTGGTCTCCCGATATTATGTTATTTATCTGATGACTTAAGTACATTTTTCAGTATGGTGGTGACGAGACGTTTTACTACTGGATCCGGGTCAGGATCAGGATCAGGATTAGGATTGGGAGACGGAGGGTCGGAGGTGCCGATAGCACCTGAGCCCGTGGTACAGATACGGACAGAGGAGTTGGATGCCAGGATCCAGGAGATTATGCACGACAAGATTGTTGCGGCATTCCGAGCGCAGCTGGCAGAGATGTTTGGGTCGATTAAGACCGTGATGGTTGAGTACTTCGATGAGCGATATGCAGCTCTAGCAGAGACAGCTACCGCTGCAGCCACATCGGCTGTAACTGCGGCAGGGGTTGGAGGAGGAGCCGACAGGGCTTTCCAGTACCGGGACTTCGATAACACGAAGCCCCCGACGTTTGATGGTACACAGGATGCGATAAGGGCTATGAGGTGGTTATCTGACGTGGAGGGATGTTTCTTCACGTGTTCATGTCCTGCTGACCAGAAGGTCAGGTGTGCCCGGAACTTGATGAGGCTTGGGGCAAAGGACTGGTGGAGATTGACGACAGGGTCATACACTAATGATCAGCGAGCTGCTGTTACTTGGGAGCAGTTCCGGGATATGTTCCGCACCCGCTACGTTCCACGCGTTGAGCGGGAGCGGCTTGCTCAGGAGTTTTTGACATTGAGACAGGATGGAGAGTCAGTGATAGAGATCACTTGTATGTTCATGGAGAGGGCTATGTTCTGCCCGGAGTTTGCTTCAGAGCAGTCTCAGATGACTCGTTATCTGAGTATGATCAAGACTGATATTCGACAGTTTGTTGCTACGCAATGTTGTGAGACTCTTTTGGATCTTCAGGAAGCTGCGAGGCGGCGTGAGTTGGAGATAGAGCTGCAGTTGAAGGAGCAGCGTCAGGTTCCGGCACAGTCTCAGCCGACACCTAAGCGGTCCAAGACCGCTAATACTCGGACTGGGGGTCAGCAGAGCCGCACTTGTGGAAAGTGTGGCAGGGGTCATTCTGGGATTTATCGAGCAGGAGGTGGTTGCCACAAATGTGGCAAGGAGGGGCACTATGCCAGGGACTGTCGCCAATCCGCCCCTCCAGCAGATATGAGGATTTGTTATCATTGTCATCAGGTTGGTCATGTGAAGACCAACTGACCGTAGCTCGCCAACAAGCCTGCGCAGGGATCTGTACCAGCTACTTTGAGGATGGGAGATGGGAAGCCAGTCAAGGTGGAGCCTCCAAAGGCTCATGGGAGTGCCTTCCAGCTCACGGCCGAGGAGGCCAAGGAAGCATCGGATGTGGTTGCTGGTATGTTTCTATTTTCTGTCTCAGTTATTTTATCTATGTTGTGCTTATCGTTGGTACCTGTGTTTAGGTACCTTTTTAGTAAACTCTTTGCCTGCATTGGTTTTATTCGACTCGGGGGCAAGTCGGTCGTTTGTATCTCAGACTTTCAGTAGAGAGTTCAGTGTGTCGATGGATGAACTTGAGTGTCCGTTGAGAGTTTCGATCGCCAATGAGCACGGGATTTCTGCTTCTTCGGTTTACCGGGGATGCGAGCTGGAGATTTTCGGGATATCATTTCCGATAGATTTGATTTCTATTCCCATGGGGGAAGTATGTGTGATCGTAGGGATGGATTGGCTCAGCCGGTTTGGCGCCATGATCGATTGTGAGGGACAGCGAGTAGTAGTTCGAACCCCAAGTGGGGGAGAACTAGTGGTATATGGTGAGGGCACCAGAGTAGGATCAGGGTTTTGTTCGGCCGCCAGGGCTCGGCAGTATATTCAGAACGGATGTGCAGGTTATTTAGCGTGTGTGGTGGACACGCGGGTCAGGGATCAGACTTCAGTTTCAGAGGTCCCGGTGGTTAGAGAGTTTGCTGACGTGTTTCCAGAGGAGTTGCCTGGAGTGCCTCCGGAGAGGCAGGTGGAGTTCAGGATTGATCTGGTGCCGGGTGCGGCCCCTATTGCTAAGGCGTCGTACCGACTGGCACCGCCAGAGATACCGGAGTTGTCATCTCAGTTGTAGGAGCTGCTGGGTAAGCAGTTTATTCGTCCAAGTAGTTCCCCATGGGGAGCACCGATCCTCTTCGTCAGAAAGAAGGACGGTTCGCACAGGATGTGCATCGACTACAAGGAGTTGAACAAGCTAACGGTGGAGAACCGTTATCCACTCCCAAGGATAGATGATCTTTTCGATCAGCTGCAGGGTGCATCTTGGTTTTCCAAGATCGACTTGAGATCCGGGTATCACCAGGTCAGGGTGAGGGAGGAAGACGTGGAGAAGACCGTGTTTCGGACTCGTTATGGTCATTACGAGTTCGTGGTGATGCCGTTTGGGCTCACCAACGCGCCGACAGTGTTCATGGATTTGATGAATCGGGTCTGCAGACCGATGCTCGATCGCTCGGTCATTGTGTTCATAGATGATATCTTGGTGTATTCCAAGACCCGAGAGCAGCACGAGGAGCACCTTAGGGAGCTGCTGGAGGTTCTGCGATGAGAACGGTTGTATGCCAAGTTCTCGAAGTGTGAGTTTTGGTTACGAGAGGTCCAGTTTCTCGGACATCTCGTTAACCAGGAGGGGATTTTGGTCGACCCGACCAAAGTCGAGGCGGTTATGCAGTGGGAGATTCCGAAGTCTCCCTCAGACATCAGGAGTTTCTTGGGATTAGCAAGGTACTACCGGAGATTCATTCGATATTTTTCCAAGGTTGCAGTACCCCTAACTCGTCTAACGAGGAAGAGGGTGGATTTCCGGTGGGGCCCTGAGCAGCAGAGGGCGTTTGAGACCCTCCGGCGATGTTTATGTGAGGCGCCAGTGTTGACGCTCCCCGAGGGAGTCGAGGATTTTGTAGTATTTTGTGATGCGTCCATCACAGGTCTGGGGGCGGTCCTCATGCAGAGGGGACGGGTGATAGCCTATGCATCGCGGCAGCTGAAGCCGCATGAGACGAGATACCCTACGCACGATCTTGAGTTGGGAGCAGTGGTATTCGCTCTCAAGATTTGGAGGCATTATTTGTACGGGGTCCGATGTACTATATACACGGACCACAAGAGTTTGAGGCACATCATGGATCAGCCGAACCTGAATATGAGGCAGCGCAGGTGGCTGGATGTAGTCAAGGACTATGACTGCGAGATCCTTTACCATCCTGGTAAAGTGAATGTGGTTGCGGGCGCTTTGAGCCACAAGTCAGCTGGGTCTACTACCCCAGCAAGGTGTATGAGGATAGCGGTGGATTCCCCGCTTGTGAGTTTGATTAGGGAGGCTCGGGTTGAGGGCATGAGACCAGAGAACTGGAAGTTGGATCGGATTAAGGGCGAGAGCACCCGGTTTGTTCAGGATAGCCGCAGATTATTGACCCGATACGGTCGGGTTTGGGTTCCGATGTCCGGAGGGGTCCGGCAGATAGTGATAGAGGAGGCTCATAAGTCTCACTTTTCTATACACCCGGGGGCCACGAAGATGTATCGCGATCTGAGTTTGAGCTACTGATGGCCATGTATGAAGCGAGAAATCGCTTGGTATGTTGAGAGGTGCCTGACCTGTAGAATGGTCAAGGCCGAGCATCAGAGGCCGCATGGTAAGCTGCAGCCTCTGGAGATTCCCATGTGGAAATGGGAACAGATCACGATGGACTTCATTACGAAATTGCCGAGGACGGCGAAGGGGTTCGATGCTATATGGGTCATCGTGGACCGGTTGACCAAGAGTGCCCATTTCTTGGCCATACGGGAGAGTTCGTCGGCCGAGAGATTGGCCGATATCTATGTCAGCAAGATTGTCTCTCGCCATGGGTTTCCAGTCTCCATTGTTTCCTATCGGGATGTCAGGTTTACTTCCCGTTTTTGGCAGAAGTTCCATGAGGAACTGGGTACGCGGCTGCACTTTAGTACATCGTTCCATCCGCAGACCGATGGACAGAGTGAGCGAAGCATTCAGACCCTCGAAGATATGTTGAGGGCGTGCATCATTGACTTCGGTACTTCTGCCAAAAACGGGAAGTAAACCTGACGGAGGTAGTCTTGTAGACTACTGAAAAGATCCAGCAGATCAGACAGCGGGTGCAGACCGCTCGGTGTCGACAAAAGAGTTACGCTGATAGACACCGATCAGATTTAGAGTTTCAGGTTGGTGACATGGTACTTCTGAAGGTCTCTCACTGGAAGGGTGTGATCCGCTTCAGGAAGAGGGGAAAATTGGGTCCCCGTTATATTGGGCCGTTCAGGATCATTGCCAGGGTTGGCAGAGTGGCTTATAGGTTAGAGCTACCTGAGGAGCTCAGTCGAATTCATAGCACGTTCCATGTTTCGCAATTGCGAAAGTGTATTATGGATCAGGAGGCAGTAGTATCGCTGGATGATATATACAGGTCGATGAGCGCCTGAATTACGTGGAGAGGCCTGTAGCCATCTTGGAAAGGAAGAAGAAGATTTTGCGGAACAAAGAAATACCTTTGGTAAAAGTGCAGTGGGAGCACCGGAGAGGATCCGAGTGGACGTGGGAGCTGGAGGCGGAAATGCGAGAGCATTACCAGGCGTTGTTTATTCCAGCAGACTTCGAGGGTGAAGTCTAGTTCAAGTGGAGGAGAATTGTAACGCCCCGATTCTCAGGTATTGTTTAAATAAGAATTTAATTGGTTTCAAGGCCTACTCGACGAGTTGGTTGCCCTACTCGTCGAGTAGCAGCGGGCTTGGTTTGCATATTTAATGGCCTACTCGCCGAGTCCATGAAGGGACTCGACGAGTAGGAGTTGGCAGATGAAACCCTAAATCCTGGGGTTTTGCACCCTATTTAAGGAAGCATAAGCTTCCTTTGGCCTATTTGCAGTCCTTTGAGAGCTCAGAAAACCCTAATTCGTGTGGTGTTTCATTCTTGTGTGTCTAAAGCTTTGGAGAGGAGATCTTTTGAGTCCTAGCCTTAATATTTTATTTAGGTGTTGTATTAAGGATTAATCAACTAACTTGAATTTCTCCCTTTTTGTAGATCTCTAGTTCTGACAACTATGGTCTTTCTCAATCCTTTTGAAAAGGATTTCCATCTGAAGATGATATTCCATGTGTCGATCGAGGTGAAAGGTCATTCCCTTCTTCGTGCATTGGTGGAACTGGAAATCATACTTCTCTTCCTACACCTCCTCCAGTGATTCACCCTGACCCACGTTTTCATCGACTTGAAAAGTTCAAGGTCACTCAAGCCCTATTGGCATGTAAGTATCAAGATGGAAGTCATGTGTGTGCACACGTTCTGAAGATGAAGCTGCAGATTGGCAGACTGGGAATGTTGGGTGTCGTTTTCCCGAGGAAGTTGTTTGTCGACTTGGTTCTTCAATCACTTCCTGAGTCATATAGTTAGTTCGTTAAGGACTACTATATGACAGACCACGACGTGACCCTCATTGATCTGACATATTTCCTAATTTCTGTTTAATCAACAATGATTTGGCGCACTGGTAAAGAAAGATTGATTGGAAGATCTTCCTCTCAAATTTCCATGGATGTAGGCTATGACATCGATAGTCCAGAAATGATTTCCTCTCCTAAGGGAGAGAAATTGGCCAATATCAAAAAGTTTGATCGTAAGAGAAAGGCAAATTCTGAGATGGGTCCACGTGTCACTCCTAAAGAGTCTATCTGTTTCTACTGCCAATTAAAGGGGCATTTGAAGCGAAGCTTCCCTGAATACCTGAGAGATCTAAGAGATGGTAAACTCAAAATTGAATGACTCTACTTCAGGTACATCCACTATCTAACTCTATTAAGTTCCTATTTATAGATTCTTAATACATGATGTAAAGTTACATTTTGATGTTTTACAGAATCAAAGAGAAAGAAGGAAGCTTAAGGAAAGTAAAGGCTAATTGTGATCGTGAAGAGATGGATTTCGATTGCATGGTTCGATGTTCAGAATTTTGAGCTGCTGCTTAGGAGTGATAATAGATTGCTTAGGAAAATTTAGAAACATAGTTTTCATATGAATTTGCATTGTAAGGACAAGTTTTTCCGCATTTTATAAATAAAGAAAATTTTTGATTTTGTCTTATTTTTTGTTTCCTTGCAATGGCTTTTGTGAAAATTGGTGTTTGTATATTTCTATTATTAGCAATGTTGAAAAATGGATTTTATTCTTTGTTATATCGTTTGTGGTAGTGTCGTAATTTGCCAAGTGAGGAAGGATTCTCATCGCCCAAGTTTCAATTGGACAGAAACTTGGAATCATATGATTTGAATTGTATGATGTATGAGAATCTTGATCCTTGGTAAATTGGGACTGATTCCTTGTTCACATATGTATGTGAGTCAAGTGAAAGACTAGAGGATCTAGTACACATTGATGTGCACTGGTCAGATCCGCCACAAAGGACGATGAGTCTATTCGTCATGATTTACTGATGGTTCAGTAAATATGATTATGCTTACAAGTTTAAGTGTAATTCTGATACATTGAAAAGTCTCAATATATAGCAGAACGAATTAGATCAACCTAATAATTATGGAACCATGTCACAATTGATCCTCTAAGAACATCTTAGTGCATTTGTATGACTAAGAAGAGGAATCATGAATTGTTGAAATGGTTAAATCAAAAGGATGAGTCATACTTCGTTCCAAAATCGAGTCTTAGAGTCATATTCTAGTTACTTCAAGTTGTATCTTGAGTGACATGTTTTAAGTAGGTTTATAACGCTTCATGAAATGTGGAGTAGACATGTTTTCTTACTCTTGCACATTTAAAATTGGTAGTTGTGATGTTTTGGTTAAAACAAAGACCAACTAAGACCAATTATATGAAGTGTTTTCTTGATAAGAATTCACACTAACTCTTGAATATTCGTTTGTCAAGGAATGTTCCTTGATAGAGAATCTTATATGTCAAGAGGTCAGTGGGAGTCTAAATGGTCTTGAATAGGTTCAGGAAGTAATCAAGAATAAACCTTTTAGTTATCGCTGGCACATGACCCGAGGTTGATAACCTATCGTGTTGACATATTCTTGTTTCTGTGCCCATTCTAGTTAAGTCGACTATGCATGTGAGTTCCATGAGTTCTCATTTGATTGCATAAGGCAAAGCACCTTAATCAATGAAAGTACATTGAAGTGTACGGGTTAGATGCTCAATGACCTGGAAGCACTGGTAGGCCTCTTGTGCTACCAGATAGCAAGAAATTAAGATTAAGCAAGTTCAGTCCATATGAGTTTGGATTTGTCATAAACTTTGTCTTATGATAGTGGTTGCAAATGACAAATTCACATCGATAGGAACACATACACCATAAAATCTAAGTGGTAAGAGTTTTTTCTATACTTCATGAAAATGATCGTGAGGTAACACTTTCACTAGTATATTTTAAAGGATTGATTAATATCGTTAGAGTTAGCAGTTGTGATAATTGTGTTCTTAAATTCGAGTATGATTACGGCATCCCTTTTCATAGTTCGATTTGTGAGAAATGGAAAATAGTTTGAACATTCAGGACTTACTGCTATAAGTTCTGAAGTGGTTTAGACACGCACATAAGTTATCTAATGAATGGTGTATGAGCATGAGAAGTCTCGGTAAAGACCTATCAAGCACCACACATCAGAAATATGAACTTTGGTAAGAAAGTCAATAAGTATTGATTTCTCGAAGTCCAGCTGATTTTTGGGTACGTGTCAAAGCTAGTGGGAGCGTAATTGTTTTGCTGATGAGAACATAATTGTTATGCTAGTGGGAGCGTGATTACTATGTTGAGTATTGCAAGTTAGCAATGCTATTTATAGGAAGCGAAGTTCTGAATTTGCAAAGTTGCAGAATTTGGAAATTGTTTCTCTATAGTAAGGTTTAAGGGAGAGGGCAATAATACTTCATTTCAAATATAAAATTTTAGATTGAAATTTTAATGGATTTTAGTCATGAACATATATGAATGTCGTGTTGAAGTAATTCAACATAGGAAATTCTATATATGGAAATATTATAACAAGAGACTAGTCTAGTATCACGTCTTTATGTAAGACATTATGTATCGAACTTCGGGTATAGGATCGATTACATATGCTATAATATTCACTCGTTCTGGTTTTCCAAATGCCTATGGCATTAAGAGGGAAAAAGGACCAAAATTAGATATGACTAAAATTATTAAACAACTGTAAAGAACAATCTAAAGTTTACCAAGGATTAGTAGCTTGTGGACAGTTGGAAGTATGGTATAATTTTGGAAGGACCATATTGACATGTTTTGAGAAGAGGTAACTCTTGTTCAGAATTGATAGTCATATGGGAATATGGAAATGTTTCTATTATGGGAGTTGGATATTAAGAATCTATATGTAAGTTTGAAACTTTTATGCAAGAAGGATGTTCAAAGGAATGCACTTTGAATGTGAGACTTCATTTCCATGGAATTGTTTTGTAACCAATCTCCAATGGAATGTTTTGTAATATCATTGGCAAAGTATCTGTGAATTTTGTGCCTTCACATTACAAAAGGATCATTGCATGTGAGTTTAGACTCTAACAGATTCTAGTAGTGGTAAGAATTTGGTATTCTTACGCTTGTGATAAGGATTTGGAATTGTGAAATGAGCATCATTGGAAATGTGTTCAATTGATGTGTTTCACAAAGAAAGGACCATAGATAAACATAGTATGCATGCTTGGAGCATGGGATGACTATTGTTTTATTCAAGTATTGAGTTGATTAGTCGAAACATTATACAATGAATAAAGTCTAATTAATATGGTGATTAAATAATAAGTGTTTTATTTATATTCAAAAGTTTTGAGACCATATTGGATTAGGTTATTTTTGTGTTTCACTTCGCATGTTTTACTTCCCGAATAATAAGATTATTCAAACATCCACAGTCGATCATACTTTGGAAGTAAGTAATGAATTAAGACTATCATGAATTCGACTGTAGATTGTCTAAGTGCTTAGACATAACAAATGTTTGTTGTAGTGTTCATGAGTACTCCTGAAATAGGATTTAAGTATTGGATTAAACCCACGCTCATTTGAATCACTTCATGGATTTTATCATGAGTGATTGTGAGACGATAATATCTTATATTCTTGAAACAGAGACATATAGTTGTTGTTTGCAAGTCGGTTGCGCATTGATAATATGTAAACACATTAGTAACTTGATGTTATAAAACGTATTGTTGTGTGTGATTTGATGAGTAAATTGTACAAGCATATGAGTCGAAGTTTATCTGTTCCGATTACCCTAAATGGGATAAAAGCGATATCTGTGGGCCCCTCGATGATTTAGTGATGACACCCTAAGCGCTTGGCCAAGACTGGACTGATTTGATTTGTTCAATTAGTCAGTCATCATAAATCGGAAATTGGGAAACAACACATGGACAGAGAGAATGATTATAATCCATGTCTCACGTCCATACGATATCTTGTAGAATGGAGGAATATTTGATCACTTATCTAAAGGACGCGTTACTGATAAGATCAGAGTTAGATAGCGGCTTTTGAAAGCTACGATTGCTAGTCATATTATGAAGTCATACTTGCAGTAATAGTTATTATACTTATCCAAGTTGGAGACTATTGGATTAGGTGTCTAAGCCCATAACTATATTTGGTATGTACTTGATTTGATTTGTAGCATGGTCCTTTTGGGTTGCCTTCACTTATGCAACTTGACAGGATGACTAGTGGAGAGAGAGAGAGAGAGAGAGTAGGATTTATTATATGAATAATAAATTGGTACTCGAAATGATTTTATTAATATATTATAAGATTAATATATTATTTGGAAATCATACTATTAATTAGTAATTAATCAAAAATTAATTTGATATTAATTTTGGGATTAAAGGAACTGATTAATAATGGAGGGGTTGTTTTACAAATCATTGATAGTTGCAAAACTGGGCTAATGGACTCCTTAATTAGGAGTAGACGAAATCCTATAGGGAGGCCCTATAGATTTCGTCCAAGGCCTCATAAGGAGGAGTCCATGGGTTGCTTAAGCCTTAAGCAGGAATTAGGGTTTCCTCCAGAAACCCTAGCAGCCCACAGCTATATAAGGAACCCTCCACATGAAGGAATTTTTGGCCCTATGCTTCTAGATTGAAACCCTACCCGATTTATTCATATCTCTTACTCATCCTTTGCATTGGGTGTTTGTGACTCCATTAGAGGTGCAACACTTGGGGCACTAGGCTTTCAAAAGTCAAGATCAAGCAAGGATTGTTCTTGTTATTACAATATAACAAGTGAGGTAATCTTTTAACCCTAATATATATGTGAATTTCGAAATTGTATATGCTAGATCTAGGGTTATTGATTTGGTGTTCATATTTGTATGTTCAATTGAGAAAAACTTAGATCCAAAGCAATTAGGTTTGCATGATCACATAGGAATGTTGTTATGCTCAAAACCCATCAATATCTACTTAACCAAGCATAAGTCAGAAACCTATGAAAAGTTCAAAGAGTTTAAACAAGAAGTGGAGAATCAATTGGGCAGGAAGATAAAGATGCTCAGATCTGATAGAGGTGGTGAGTATCTTAGTATCGAGTTCCACGACAATCTTAAGGAATGTGGAATTTTTTCACAATTAACGCCTCCTAGGACACCACAACTTACTGGTGTGGCTGAAAGGCGTAATCGAACCTTGTTGGACATGGTTCGTTCCATGATGAGTCGAGCTTCGCTACCAATCTCATTATGGGGGTATGCCTTAGAGAATGCCGCCCATATCCTTAATCTAGTCCCAACTAAGAAGGTTGCCAAAACACCTCATGATATGTGGACAAGGAAGGTTCCCTCATTGTCACATATCAAGGTTTAGGGTTGTGAAGCTTTCGTAAGACGAGAGACTCACGACAAGCTTGAACCTCGAAGTGAGCGGTGTATTTTCATCGGCTACCCACAGAAATCCTTTGGATATCTTTTCTACAGACCTAGTGATAATGTGGTTTTGTAGCAAGGAGAGGAGTTTTCCACGAGATTCAATTAATCTTGAAGAGATTCAAGAATCAAGTGGTGAAGGAACCTCTAACACTAGCGCTCAACCTGAGGAAGAGATTCCTGTTGAACCCATTGACGAATCATTACCTCTTATACGTTCCACTCGAGTTAGAATGGCACTGGAGTTTTATGGTTTTCCTATTACTAAGGACGGTGACACATTTATCAGTGATAGTACACTAGTAAATTTGGATGAGCCTTCTAGCTACAAGGAAGCCATGGCGGGCCCTGAGTCTGCCAAATAGAAAGAGGAAATGGACAACGAGATCCAGTCCATGTATGGCAATCAAGTTTGTCAAGGAATGTTCCTTGATAGAGAATCTTATATGTCAAGAGGTCAGTGGGAGTCTAAATGGTTTTGAATAGGTTCAGGAAGTAATCAAGAATAAACCTTTTAGTTATCGCTGGCACATGACCCGAGGTTGATAACCTATCGTGTTGACATATTCTTGTTTCTGTGCCCATTCTAGTTAAGTCGACTATGCATGTGAGTTCCATGAGTTCTCATTTGATTGCATAAGGCAAAGCACCTTAATCAATGAAAGTACATTGAAGTGTATGGGTTAGATGCTCAATGACCTGGAAGCACTGGTAGGCCTCTTGTGCTACCAGATAGCAAGAAATTAAGATTAAGCAAGTTCAGTCCATATGAGTTTGGATTTGTCATAAACTTTGTCTTATGATAGTGGTTGCAAATGACAAATTCACATCGATAGGAACACATACACCATAAAATCTAAGTGGTAAGAGTTTTTTCTATACTTCATGAAAATGATCGTGAGGTAACACTTTCACTAGTATATTTTAAAGGATTGATTAATATCGTTAGAGTTAGCAGTTGTGATAATTGCGTTCTTAAATTCGAGTATGATTACGACATCCCTTTTCATAGTTCAATTTGTGAGAAATGGAAAATAGTTTGAACATTCAGGACTTACTGCTATAAGTTCTGAAGTGGTTTAGACACGCACATAAGTTATCTAATGAATGGTGTATGAGCATGAGAAGTCTCGGTAAAGACCTATCAAGCACCACACATCAGAAATATGAACTTTGGTAAGAAAGTCAATAAGTATTGATTTCTCGAAGTCCAGCTGATTTTTGGGTACGTGTCAAAGCTAGTGGGAGCGTAATTGTTTTGCTGATGAGAACATAATTGTTATGCTAGTGGGAGCGTGATTACTATGTTGAGTATTGCAAGTTAGCAATGCTATTTATAGGAAGCGAAGTTCTGAATTTGCAAAGTTGCAGAATTTGGAAATTGTTTCTCTATAGTAAGGTTTAAGGGAGAGGGCAATAATACTTCATTTCAAATATAAAATTTTAGATTGAAATTTTAATGGATTTTAGTCATGAACATATATGAATGTCGTGTTGAAGTAATTCAACATAGGAAATTCTATATATGGAAATATTATAACAACAGACTAGTCTAGTATCACGTCTTTATGTAAGACATTATGTATCGAACTTCGGGTATAGGATCGATTACATATGCTATAATATTCACTCGTTCTGGTTTTCCAAATGCCTATGGCATTAAGAGGGAAAAAGGACCAAAATTAGATATGACTAAAATTATTAAACAACTGTAAAGAACAATCTGAAGTTTACCAAGGATTGGTAGCTTGTGGACAGTTGGAAGTATGGTATAATTTTGGAAGGACCATATTGACATGTTTTGAGAAGAGGTAACTCTTGTTCAGAATTGATAGTCATATGGGAATATGGAAATGTTTCTATTATGGGAGTTGGATATTAAGAATCTATATGTAAGTTTGAAACTTTTATGCAAGAAGGATGTTCAAAGGAATGCACTTTGAATGTGAGACTTCATTTCCATGGAATTGTTTTGTAACCAATCTCCAATGGAATGTTTTGTAATATCATTGGCAAAGTATCTGTGAATTTTGTGCCTTCACATTACAAAAGGATCATTGCATGTGAGTTTAGACTCTAACAGATTCTAGTAGTGGTAAGAATTTGGTATTCTTACGCTTGTGATAAGGATTTGGAATTGTGAAATGAGCATCATTGGAAATGTGTTCAATTGATGTGTTTCACAAAGAAAGGACCATAGATAAACATAGTATGCATGCTTGGAGCATGGGATGACTATTGTTTTATTCAAGTATTGAGTTGATTAGTCGAAACATTATACAATGAATAAAGTCTAATTAATATGGTGATTAAATAATAAGTGTTTTATTTATATTCAAAAGTTTTGAGACCATATTGGATTAGGTTATTTTTGTGTTTCACTTCGCATGTTTTACTTCCCGAATAATAAGATTATTCAAACATCCACAGTCGATCATACTTTGGAAGTAAGTAATGAATTAAGACTATCATGAATTCGACTGTAGATTGTCTAAGTGCTTAGACATAGCAAATGTTTGTTGTAGTGTTCATGAGTACTCCTGAAATAGGATTTGAGTATTGGATTAAACCCACGCTCATTTGAATCACTTCATGGATTTTATCATGAGTGATTGTGAGACGATAATATCTTATATTCTTGAAACAGAGACATATAGTTGTTGTTTTCAAGTCGGTTGGGCATTGATAATATGTAAACACATTAGTAACTTGATGTTATAAAACGTATTGTTGTGTGTGATTTGATGAGTAAATTGTACAAGCATATGAGTCGAAGTTTATCTGTTCCGATTACCCTAAATGGGATAAAAGCGATATCTGTGGGCCCCTCGATGATTTAGTGATGACACCCTAAGCGCTTGGCCAAGACTGGACTGATTTGATTTGTTCAATTAGTCAGTCATCATAAATCGGAAATTGGGAAACAACACATGGACAGAGAGAATGATTATAATCCATGTCTCACGTCCATACGATATCTTGTAGAATGGAGGAATATTTGATCACTTATCTAAAGGACGCGTTACTGATAAGATCAGAGTTAGATAGCGGCTTTTGAAAGCTACGATTGCTAGTCATATTATGAAGTCATACTTGCAGTAATAGTTATTATACTTATCCAAGTTGGAGACTGTTGGATTAGGTGTCTAAGCCCATAACTATATTTGGTATGTACTTGATTTGATTTGTAGCATGGTCCTTTTGGGTTGCCTTCACTTATGCAACTTGACAGGATGACTAGTGGAGAGAGAGAGAGAGAGTAGGATTTATTATATGAATAATAAATTGGTACTCGAAATGATTTTATTAATATATTATAAGATTAATATATTATTTGGAAATCATACTATTAATTAGTAATTAATCAAAAATTAATTTGATATTAATTTTGGGATTAAAGGAACTGATTAATAATGGAGGGGTTGTTTTACAAATCATTGATAGTTGCAAAACTGGGCTAATGGACTCCTTAATTAGGAGTAGACGAAATCCTATAGGGAGGCCCTATAGATTTCGTCCAAGGCCTCATAAGGAGGAGTCCATGGGTTGCTTAAGCCTTAAGCAGGAATTAGGGTTTCCTCCAGAAACCCTAGCAGCCCACAGCTATATAAGGAACCCTCCACATGAAGGAATTTTTGGCCCTATGCTTCTAGATTGAAACCCTACTCGATTTATTCATATCTCTTACTCATCCTTTGCATTGGGTGTTTGTGACTCCATTAGAGGTGCAACACTTGGGGCACTAGGCTTTCAAAAGTCAAGATCAAGCAAGGATTGTTCTTGTTATTACAATATAACAAGTGAGGTAATCTTTTAACCCTAATATATATGTGAATTTCGAAATTGTATATGCTAGATCTAGGGTTATTGATTTGGTGTTCATATTTGTATGTTCAATTGAGAAAAACTTAGATCCAAAGCAATTAGGTTTGCATGATCACATAGGAATGTTGTTATGCTCAAAACCCATCAATATCTACTTAACCAAGCATAAGTCAGAAACCTATGAAAAGTTCAAAGAGTTTAAACAAGAATTGGAGAATCAATTGGGCAGGAAGATAAAGATGCTCAGATCTGATAGAGGTGGTGAGTATCTTAGTATCGAGTTCCACGACAATCTTAAAGAATGTGGAATTTTTTCACAATTAACGCCTCCTAGGACACCACAACTTACTGGGGTGGCTGAAAGGCGTAATCGAACCTTGTTGGACATGGTTCGTTCCATGATGAGTCGAGCTTCGCTACCAATCTCATTATGGGGGTATGCCTTAGAGAATGCCGCCCATATCCTTAATCTAGTCCCAACTAAGAAGGTTGCCAAAACACCTCATGATATGTGGACAAGGAAGGTTCCCTCATTGTCACATATCAAGGTTTAGGGTTATGAAGCTTTCGTAAGACGAGAGACTCACGACAAGCTTGAACCTCGAAGTGAGCGGTGTATTTTCATCGGCTACCCACAGAAATCCTTTGGATATCTTTTCTACAGACCTAGTGATAATGTGGTTTTGTAGCAAGGAGAGGAGTTTTCCACGAGATTCAATTGATCTTGAAGAGATTCAAGAATCAAGTGGTGAAGGAACCTCTAACACTAGCGCTCAACCTGAGGAAGAGATTCTTGTTGAACCCATTGACGAATCATTACCTCTTATACGTTCCACTCGAGTTAGAATGGCACTGGAGTTTTATGGTTTTCCTATTACTAAGGACGGTGACACATTTATCAGTGATAGTACACTAGTAAATTTGGATGAGCCTTCTAGCTATAAGGAAGCCATGGCGGGCCCTGAGTCTGCCAAATAGAAAGAGGAAATGGACAATGAGATCCAGTCCATGTATGACAATCAAGTTTGGAACTTGGTTGACAGTGTGCCACGTCGAAAGACGGTTGGGTGAAAATGGCTCTTCAAGAAGACGACCGACAAGGATGGAAAGGTGCACACGTTCAAGGCACGACTGGTTGCGAAGGGCTTTACTCAAACCTCGGGGGTTGACTATGATGAGACCTTCTCACCAGTAGCCAAGATCAAGTTTATTAGGGTTATGTTAGCCATCGCTGCGTTTCATGATTATGAAATATGGCAGATGGATGTCAAAACCGCTTTCCTTAATGGGAAGCTGGCTGAAGATGTTTACATGTGTCAGCCATAAGGTTTTATGGATGCTAAATACCCCAATAGAGTGTGCAAGCTTGATAAATCCTTTTATGGATTGAAGCAAGCGTCTCGCAGATGGAATCTTTGCTTCGATGAGAAAGTCAAAGAGTTTGGTTTCTCTAGGAGTGAGGATGAGTCTTGTGTATATGTCAAAGCTAGTGGGAGTATAGTTAGCTTTCTAGTATTATATGTCGATGACATACTGCTCATAGGAAACAACGTTCCAACCTTGCAGGAGGTTAAGTCCTGGCTTGGGAAGTGTTTCGCTATGAAGGATCTAGGTGAAGCTGCTTATATTCTGGGGAAAAGAATCTTGAGAAATAGGAGTAAAAGACTAATTGGACTTAGTCAGAGTACTTACTTGGACAAGGTGCTAAAGCGTTTTAGCATGGAGAATTCCAAGAAAAGGGAGTTACCTATCCAGAGCAATACCAAACTGAGTAAGACTCAGAGTCCGAGTACTGATGCATAGACAACGGAAATGAGTCGAGTGCCATATGCTTCCGGTGTTGGCTCGATCATGTACGCTATGACATGTACTTGCCCTGATGTGGCTTTTGCGTTGAGCATGGTAATCCGATATCATGGAAACCCGGGTAGAGCTCGCTGGATAGAAGTCAAGAAAATTCTTAAGTATATGCGAAGGACTAAGGACTGGGTCCTTATACTTGGTGGTAGTGATGACTTGAGAGTGACATGGTATAGTGACGCCAACTTTCAGACCGACAGAGATAACTTCCACTCTCATTCGGGCTAGGTGTTTACCCTTAATGGAGGAGCAGTGACTTGGAAGAGTTCCAAGCAGGAGACCGTGGCTGATTCAACGTGTGAATTTGAATACATAGCTGCGAGCGAAGCGTCGAAGGAGGCTATATGGTTTACGGACTTGATTGGAGACCTTGGAGTTGTGCCAGCCATAAAGGAGCCCATATATATTTTCTGCAATAATGAAGGAGCGGTTGCCTTAACCAAGGAACCAAGGGATCATGGCAGATCCAGACATATCGACAGAAAATACCACTTCATCAGACATCGGGTAGAAGAAGGACTCCTCGTCATCAAGAGGGTATTGTCAGAAGAGAATCCTGCAGATCCCCTCACAAAGGGTCTGAGTAGGATCAAGCATGTTTAGCATGCGAGGAGCATTGGTCTGAAGGACGATATTAGTTTTAGTGATTGGATAGATAGTTAGAAACTTGTAACAATATAAATGTAATTGACATTTGATGATTAAGTAATGGAAGATTTATTTATGAGTAAAGTTTACTATCTTTTGTCAATTGATTATTGTGTGTTTCATTTTGCATGTATTACTTCCTGAATAATTAAATTGTTCAAATTATCCACAGTCGATCATACTTTGGAAGTAAGTAATGAAGTAAGACTGTCATGAATTGGCTCGTAGATTGTCTAAGTGCTTAGATATAACAAAAGTTTGCTACAACGTTCATGAGTACTCCTGAAATAGGATTTGAGTGTTGGATTAAACTCACGCTCATTTGAATCACTTCATGGAATCTATCATGAGTGATTTTGAGACGATAATATCGTATAATCTTTAAACCGAGATATATGAGTTGTTGTTTACAAGTTGGTTGTGCATTGATAATGCGTAAACGTATGTGTAACTTGATGTTATAAAACGTATTGTTGTGTACGATTTGATAAGTAAATTGTACAAGCATATAAGTCAAAGTTTATATGTTCCTTTTATCTCAAGGGGGTAAAAGCGATATCTTGGGCCCCTCGATGATTTTATGTTGACTTATGTGTCGGGCCCGGTCGAGACTGAATTGATGTGTTCAATTAAGTTCGTTGTCAAACAAATCAAATTTCGGGAAACAAACTGTTGGACAGTGAGAATGATTATGTTTCATGTCTTTGTCCACACGATATCTTACAGAACGGAGGGTTATATGATCCCTTATCTAAAGGACGCGTCATTGACTAGGTCAGAGTTCGATAGCGGCTTTTGAAAGCTATGATTGCTAATCAGATTCTGAAGCCATACTTGTAGTTATAGTTATTAGACTTATCCAAGTGGGAGACTGTTGGATTAGGTGTCTAAGCCCATAACTATAATTGGTATGTACTTGATTTGATAGTAGCATGGTCCTTTTGGGTTGCCTTCACCATAACAACTTGACATGATGACTTTTGGAGAGAGAGGTTATTCAATGATTTATTAATATATTATAAGAATAATATATTAATTAGAAATCATATTATTTAATTAGTATTTGATCAAAAATTAATTTGGTATTAATTTTGGGATTAAAGGAACTGATTAAAAGTACAGGGACTGGTTTTGCAAATCATTGATAGTTGCAAACTGGGCTGCTAGACTCCCTTGGAATGGGGTGGACGAATTTCTATAGGTAGGCCCTATAGAAATCAACCAAGGCCTTCCAGAAGGGATGTCCATGGGTTGCTTGGAGCGTAAGCAAGGAATTAGGGTTTCCCCTGAAAACCCTAGTAGCCATAACTATATAAAGGCCCCTAGACCTCCTAAAATCGGTCACTGCTTCCCAAGGAGAAACCTTGGCCAATATTCTTCCCCTCTCTCACTCATCCTTTGCTTTTGGTGTTTGTGATTCTATTAGAGGTGCAACACGTGAGGCACTAAAGCTTTCAAGAGTCAAGATCATCCAAGGAATACTTGTTATTACTAGATAACAAGCAAGGTAACATTCTAACCCTACTTTTCATATAGATCTCAAATTATATCCTAGTATTAGGGTTGTTGCTTTGGAATTTCTATTTGTATGTATAACCAGAGAAAAACTTAGATCCAAAGCAATTAGGGTTGCATGATCGCATAAGAATGTTGTTATGCTCAAAACCCAACAGAATGAATGGTTTTGACTTAATTGACATGAAAAATTTTACTCGGTATTTTTGGGACGTTACAAGGAGCTTAGATGGGGCCCTTCAATACCTTATATTCATTCGCCTCGATATCGCTTTTGCAGTCCAGCAGATTTGCCTCTACATGCATGATCCTCGCATCCCTCACCTTTATGCGTTGAAGTGCATTTTGCGATATCTTCGTGGCACTCTAGATCTTGGCATCCAGTTTAACGCTTCCTTTGATCATTGGGGGGATGCCAAACCACTCGGTGGTCTACATTTGGTATTGAGTCTTCCTTGGCAGTAATATTATCTCATGGTCTTCGAAATGACAGGCTACCATTTCCCGCTCTAGTATCGAAGCAAAATATAGAGGGGTCGCTAACACCGTTGTCGAGACATCCTGGTTGCGCAATCTGTTAAGGGAGCTCCATTTCACTCCCACCAAGGCAACGATCGTGTATTGTGACAATGTTAGTGTGGTTTATCTCTCAACAAATCCGGTTCAACATCAACGCACCAAACATATCGAGATTGACATACACTTTTTTCGTGACAAAGTAACTATTAGTGATATTTGTGTTCTTCATGTCCCTACCATGTCTCGGTATCCCAACATATTCACCAAGGGACTTCCGTCCTCATTATTTCTCGATTTCCAATCTGGTCTAAATGTTCGGTCTCCTCCCGTTACGACTGTGGGGGGATGTTAGTATATTATGTATAGTGTATTGTATTGGTAGCCCAATAACATACACGTATTGTGTATAAGCCCAAGGCCTTATTTGTATTTCTCTCTGTTTATACCTTTGTGAGTTAATGAGAATACACATAGGAATTTATCCAATTACATGTGATTTTCTTTTCTTATTTCTGATTGTATTGAAAATCGATATTATACGGTTGTTTGTGTAAGGTATCTACCTGATACCTTGCTGCAACCTTGTTGCCTAAGAACAGAAAACAAAACAGAACAGGAAGGAAAGAAGGAAAAAAACTGCACAACAAGCAACAGGTGATAACAGGGGAAGAAAAAAACGGGATTTTTTTGATTTTGCTTGGTGGAAAAGGAAAAACTTTTATTGCTGAAAAGCTTCATTCTAAATATCTATATACATATCATATTTATAGTAAAAGAAAAAGAGTTTGGCTCATAGTCTAAAACCGGAAAACAAAAATAATAAAAGCAATTTTCCTAAAATGCCCCTGTGGGCTTTTTCCTGAATTACGCCAACATTTCCCATCCTAATTCAGGAACCAAGATGTTCTTCACTCCTAATAAACTTCTCATCTCTTCAAACTTCACTTTAGCCTTAGATTTAGTGAGTATATCAGCCCGTTGTTCAGTAGTTCCCACATCTTGCAAGATGACATCTCCTTTCTCAACCAAGTCACGTATGAAGTGGTATTTTGTGTCTATATGCTTGCTTCTTCCGTGGAACACCGGGTTCTTCATCAGTTCCAGAGCTAATTTTTCGTCAACATACAACACTATAGGCCGACCCTTCTTCCGGTTAACTCTTCAAGCAATCTTCTTATCCAAACTCATTGACACGTGGCACTTGTTGCTGCCATAAATTCTACTTCACACGATGAAAGTGCCACACTTTGTTGCTTCTGTGAGTTCCATGTAACAAGGTTCTCATTGAGATAAAATGCCATACCTGATGTACTTCTCCTGTCAATAACATCTCTAGCTAAATCTATATCTGAATAGCCTATGACACCATATTCTTCACTACTTCTTACATATTCCAGACCATACATAGTTGTTCCTTTTATGTATCTTAGAATATGTTTAAGACCTTGTAGGTGTTGTGAAGTTGGTCTTTCCATAAACCGACTCACCATTCCAACTGAAAAAGCGATGTCTGGTCGTGTATGTGTCAAATATCTCAATCCACCAACTATACTTCTATAAAAAGTTGGATCAACAAGTTATCCTTGTTCATCTTTACTTAGCTCCAGTCTTTGCTCCATTGGGTATTTGCACGGATTACAATCAATCATACCTGATTTTTCAAGTATGGATTTTGCATAAGCTATTTGTTTTAAAGTTAATCCCTCCTTTTGTTGACTTACCTCAATCCCAAGGCCACTCATGTCAAACTCGATGCTCATTTGTTGTTTGAACAACTTTACATCATCAATACGATTTCTAGTGACAATTAAGTCATCCACACAAATTCCAATTATAAGTAGATTTCCATTTTTGTTTCTTGTGTAGACGGAATACTCTTGTGGACATCTTACAAAACCCAAGTCTTTAAGACATTTGTCTAGCTGAGAGTTCCAAGCTATAGGAGCTTGTCGCAATCCATACAACGCCTTTGATAATTTATACACTAATTTTGGCTTGTCTTTGTTTATAAAACCTTATGGCTGAGTTGCATACACCTCTTCTTCTAATTCTCCATTAAGAAAGGCTGATTTCACATCAAGGTGATGTACCATCCAACCATTCTTGGCTGCCAAATCAAGTAAAATACGCACAGTTTCCATTCTAGCCACCGGTGCGAAAACTTCATCGAAATCAACCCCATGTTTTTGTACATAGCCTTTTGCGACTAACCTCGCCTTGAGCTTCAAGATATTTCCATTTGGATCTCTTTTTATCTTGAAGACCCACTTGAGACCAATGGGTTTTCTTCCTTTTGGAAACTCTACTAGCTTCCAGGTTTTATTTTTCTCGATTGCTCTTAGCTCACTCTTCATTGCATCTTCCCATTCATCAATTCCTTTTGCCATAGAGTCAGACGAGGGTTCCTCGTCATCATGTAAGAACAAAAGTTCACTACAATCTTCGTATATTTCATCCAAGGTATGAAACTTGGTTGGAGCATTGCTTGTAGACGAGGTCGATCTAGCTGCACTTTCATGGGAAGATTCAGGAGTCGATGGAATATTATGAGGACTTGATGGAATATTATGAGGACTTTCAGGTACAATATTATCCGGATTAGTATTTTCTTTATTTGAGTTTTCACCATATTGCTCGCTATCTCCACTGGTGTTTTAATCAAGATATAATGTATCAAAGGTGAAGATTTCATTTGATGTTTGTTTGAATTTTATTGCTTACCCCCATTCCCATGTTTTATTTTCTTCAAAAATCACATCTCTACTTACTCGAATGGATCCCATACCAGGATCAAGCAATATATAACCTTTCGTGCCTTTTTCTACCCCCAAGTGTACTAGCTTTTTGCTACGTGCTTCTAATTTACTCGAATGCCTTCCGGTTACCCACATGTGTACAATGCAGCCAAAAACTCTTATATGATCGATCTGTGGTTTTCTTCCGGTCCATGCTTCATATGGTGTACCATCTTTGAGAGATTTAGTGGTTACTCGATTAAGAATGTAAATTGCATGAGTTACTGCCTCACCCCATAACACATCAGGTACTTTCATGCTCTTTAAACTACTTCTTGCCATCTCTACAACGGTGCGATTGCATCGTTCCACAACTCCATCATGTTGTGGGGAGTATGGTGTTGTATAGTGTCTGTTTACGCCATTTTCTTTGCAAAAAGAGTTTAATTGATTTGAAAGAAACTCACCCCATCGATCCGTACGAAGTGTTAAAATCTTCTCACCAGTTTCCACTTCGACTTTCGATTTGAAATTTTTAAAAACGTGCAAGGCTTCATCTTTATTTTTCATCAAATATGCCCACATAACTCTTGTATTGTAACATCCTGTTTTCAAGACGTTTTCATTTCGAAATGGTGAACAAGGTTTGGTTATTAGCAGGGTTAGAATCCTTGAAGAAGTCAATTATTCGGCTCAATTGGAGATGGATGCTATATTGGATGTTTTGGGTATTCGGTTGTGACTTGGAGCAAAAAGAGTATTTCGATGATTTGTTAATCGGGCTTTATGGGAAATGGATTTTAGATTCGGGATGTCTGATGGAAAGTATAAATTGGTAATAGTGTTGAGCGTCTCGATGCCTTTCTATGAATATATGGATGGTCGAGATCGGAGCTGTATTGAACGAGTTATGGCATTCGGAAGAGTTAGGGTTTGGGAGAAAACCCTAGTACGCAGGGCGTACCAAGTGATACGCAGGGCGTAATGAGGAGAAAATGTCTACGTGATGCGTAGCTGGGAAGAACGTGCAGCGTAGGTGCGAGGTTTGAGTCGGGGCGTACAAGAAGGTACGCGGGGCGTACGAGGATCAGAATGAAAAACTCTAATTTTAGGGATGCACACTATATAAAGAACACAATGCCTCAAAGATCAGCCTCCCTCTCACCCTTGGACAACTTTCACGAAACCCTAATCCTTCTTGTGGGTTCTTGGGGCTTAGAAGACCATTAGAAGAGTGTTTTGGTGATTTTGAAGAAAGTGCTCACTCTTGAAGATTCATTGAAGAAGCCAGAGCCTTTAGATCCAGAACCTCATCAGCCTTTGGCTCTCATTTGAGGTATAAAGTCTCAAACTTGGTGGTTATTTTCTTAGATCTCTTTTGGGTTGAGTTTATGGACTCTTTTGGTCCCATTGATGAAGTCCCTTGAGTCCATCTCGTTTTTAGAGCTTAGAGATGCCCCTCTCAATGTTATTTGGGACCTAGAATCATAGAGTTACTATCTTGGAAGTCTTAATGGGTTCATGCAAGAGTTAAGACCATTTTCATGGAAGTAGAATGCCATTTTTGGAGTTTGGACTTATGTGGGGCATGAAAAGTCACCAAGCCATTGACTTTAGGGGTTTAAACGTTATTTGGGACTCAGATCTGTAGTTTGGACTTATGGCTTAAAGCGTTAAGTGCTTAATGGAAAAGTGGGTTTAATAGGGACGTACCCTAGGCGTACAAGCCAGTACGCGCAGCGTACAAGCCATTAAGCGAGTACGCGCAGCGTACCACTGAGTACGTCCTGCGTACTCTGTCTGAGTGGGTTTGCATATTTGAGCTTCGGTTTGGGATGTCTTCTTGGGCACGATTGCTGGTGATTGTTTAGGCCATCTGAGAAAGGGTGTTAAGTCGTGGGCTTTAGGGTAAGGCCCAATTAAGGGTTTGGGACCAATTTGGAAAATTGGGCCATTAGTGGACCTTTTTGGTCTTGGGCCTTGGTGGGCCCAATGAGTTGGGTTAGTAGTGGGCCTGGTTAGATGGACCATCTATGGGGTATAGTGTTGAGGTGTAGCCTTGTATAGTCTTTGACTATATTGTTGGGTTGTTTTGGCCCAGTTTAGGAGTCAATGTGCAGCAGCAACGACAGTGTAGGGTTTCGCGCGTAGTAGTTGAGGTGAGTCTTCTCACTATACTTACCTGAGTGGTAATACTGTGTGACCGGAGGGTCCTATTTGAGTCATGACCAGAGGGTCCTATGTGCTTATATTGAGTTATGTGATATTATGCATTTTGTCATTGTGATATATGCTATATTATTCTGTGCTTCCTGAGTTAGGACCGGAGGGTCCAAACCGAGTCGTGAGACCGGAGGGTCTTCACTGAGACACAGGACTGGAGGGTCCAACTCGAGCTGTGAGACCGGAGGGTCTTCACTGAGAAACATGACCGGGGGTCCACACTGAGCCGTGAGACCGATGGGTCCTCACCGAGATGCATGACCGGAGGTTCCATGCCGAGCTATAGCCATGATAGGCTTATTATTTGTGTATGTGGTATTTTGGGGAACTCACTAAGCTTCGTGCTTACCGTGTTGCGTTTTTTGTGTTTCAGGTACTTCTCAGGATCGCGGGAAGGCGCCGGCTTGGTTGTACACACCTGTTTGAGATTATGTTTGAGGATTCTGGGATATTATCAGTTGTTTTGTTGATTTGTGTTTTGAAAATTGATACATTGTGGTTTTGAGAAAATGTGATATTGAGTTTTTATGTGATTTAAAAATGAAAAAAATTTGTTTGAAAATTTTCGGCGTTACAAGTTGGTATCAGAGCCTTGGTTTGAGGGATTCGGATGTACTCTCGGGTATGTCTGGACTCAAATTGATGATTTGAGAAATTTTTCTAAAAAGAAATGATTTTTCAAAAACTAGTAAAGAGAAAGCGAGACGGAGCAGTGTGTACAATCAGCCAAAGCCCGATCCGTGATTTCCCAAAATACCATTACTTGTTTACATTATGAGATATTAGAGTTGCATGCTAGAGGATAGGCTAGGTATTTCATAAATTAAGGCTAGAGTTGCATGGTTCATGATGCCTTAGCCTAGGGGATGCTATTGATTGATATTATCTGCTATTTTCTCTATGTATGTGCTAAGTAGGAGCGCCTAGCAGGAATCTTTTAGAGAGAGCGTTGAGTAGAGGAGTAATCTAGGAGAGATACCTAGTTGTGCATTTTGAGGAATCTACTGAGAGAGTAGTTAGATATCTACAAGAGGTAGGGTTTCCTGAGTTCGGTGATGCCTTTTAAGTTGTGGATAGAACGAGTGGAGATGTAAGCTAGAGTGGCTTTATGTGCTGGTTAGAGGATATTTGGTGCCCAAATGCTGCTTGCTTCGTGCTTTGTAGAACTCTTGATGATGGGAGTCAGCTACTAAGTGAATATGATGATATTCAGGAGGTAGATGGCTGGCATCATAAGGAATTCTTCAGCAGATGATGGCAGGGAAGTGTGAGAACCTAGGAGATCCTAGGGAGTATTTTTAGTGCGATGAGTATGCTGTTTAGAGGTGAGTATTCACTGGAGAGCGAGCATGCGCAGGGGGATGGGTGATCGAAGAGGTCGAGCAGCTACTTAGGAAATCTGGGACGATCCGTGTGGAAAGTATGGGTAGATGTGGCAGGTAGTATGGACCCGTACTACTGAAAGCAAAGGACCCATACTCGAAACATGGAAAATTCCAGAGGTTCTAAGCAACAGATTAAGGGGAGATAACATGGTTCGGGTACCATGATTTGTAGCAGAGTGTGCTTCCGTCTTTACCAGTTATCCCGTTGTGGTTGTTCAGACTGAGAGTGGATATGGTAGATTGTGGGGCCAGAGGGCCATGTCAGTCGAGCTTTAATGGGGGTGTACCTTTCGAGGAAAATTGAGTTAGATCCCGAAGGGTTTGACTAGTGAGGTGCCAGTTGGAGTCGTAGGACTCAAGGAGAAGTGGAGATGATGCTTTATGGGGGATTGTGGTCTGGGTTAAGTGATCGGCCGATGGTTGAGGTGTCACATTCTGTGACGAGAACTACACTATTTTTGTTTCCTGTGTGGAGCGAAAGGGATAACGAGCTTCCGGTTTCAGAATTTAGAGGTAAACCTTGGGGGTAGCATATAGGTGTGATACTTTCACCAGATTATTTTATGGTATGTCTGCTGCGAGGTATTTCTTATACCATGAGGGAGTCATCAGAGGGGACTGAGATGGATGAGGACAAGGATATGCCTTAGTGCGTATAGTAAGGCATATTTTTGTTGGGTTTTATGTACTCTAACATTCTTATGGTGCACATACAACCCTAATGCTTTGGATCTAAGTTTTCTTTAATTATACATTCAATAAACATTTTCCAAAGCATGAATCCTAAACTAGCATGCAAGGTGGTATTTGAATCACAAAAAACTAGTTAGAATATTACCTTGTGTAGTAGCTTGAATAACTTGGGCTCAAGAAAGCTTAGCACCCAAGTGTGATGCCTCAAATGGAATCACAAAATACCAAGAACAATTAGGATGGATATGGAGAGGTTATGGAGGCACTAAAATCGGTTCACACTCTTTTAGAAACAAGTGGTGGTGATTTTGGTCTTAGAGATACATATATATATATATATATATATATATATATATATATATATATATATATATATATATATATATGTGTGTGTGTGTGTGTGTGTAGAATATCAAGGGTCATGTGTAACCCTAATCCATACACATTAGCCCATGACCCATCCATTTGATTTGGATAAACACTTCATGGATTAACCCATAAGCCCATCACAAATCAAACCATGGATCTTTAGCCCAACTCATATGTATCATTTTAATTAGTCTTTTTTGATCACTAAATTAATTCTCAAATTAATTCTCGATCAATACTAATTAAATAATATGATTCCTCAATTAATATATTATACTTATAATATATTAATAAATCATAAATAACCTCTTACTCAAATATCCTTCCTAACATATTGTTTTGATGAATGCAACCCAAATGGACCATGCTACTATCGGGTCAAGTACATACCAATCATAGTTATGGGCTTAGACACCTTTTCCAAAAAATTTAGCAACAGTTCCAGGTAATCAAGAAGAGTATATCGGGGCGGTGGTCCTCGTTGTCTATGTTGTATATCGACGGTAAGGGTTGAGAGTCGTAACTAATTCGGGACAGTCGAGATGTCCAGTGGTATGTCGGTACGAAATTTTGGGTGACTAGAGGCAATCACATTGGGAGGATTCCGAGGTTTTCATCTGAGATTTAGGATACTTGGAGTTATTTGTTCATTTTATGAAAGGTCATTGAGTGCTGCGAGGTACGTTCCATGAGTCAGGAATGGTAAATCTGGTGAGCAAGTCTGTAGTATGGTCTGTTGGGTATGTCAATGGACGATGGTTCGAACCATAAGTGGGGGAGAAATGGGTATTATGTGTGGTCGTGTGGTAGTCAAGGCAACGTACAAAGCGAGATGATGCATGTTGCACATGCTCAGGAGAGAATGAGTATTTTCAAAGCAGGTGGATGTTGGACAGGAATCCGATTAGGGTCCGTGTTTCTTCGAGTGTTTCAATGTTTGAGTTTCGAGACGGTTGGGTTGTTGAGGTCAAGATTCGATTGTTGGGAGATTGATAGTTCGATGTATAGATTGTTATCTGTACTCCAGGAAGGGAAGAAGTTGATTTGTCAATCAACTTTAGAGTCGGTATGAGTAGCTTCGCATGTGCATGATCAGTAGAGGATGGGGCTTTGGATTATCGTCAATATGTTCTCAGTCATGGACGATTCCTCCATGCTTCAAATTGTGAGTTGGAGTACTTCAAGGGTTCGAGTTGTGTGGGTAGAAGATCAGTAGTCGTGGCAAGACATCGTGAGATTCTGTGATGGTGTATCGAGGTATCCGAGTATGATGCCCTAAATTGTTGGATTACTATGAGACTTGGGTTTCTCAGACGGAAAGTGGAACATCAAGCGACTATATTTCCAGATATGAGACCATCAATTAATTGTCGCCAAACGGGGATTATATAAGGGTGTGACTGTACTGAGGAAAATGCCTTGTCTAAGAGAACTTTCGTCAAGAGTAGTGATGCATAATCTGGGTAAGTGTGTGCACCTAATTATGTTGGACTGCGGAGCATGAGATAGTGAACTCAGTGTGGTGACGAATTGATGATGAGATTGCGGGGTGATAAGAGAGTGAGCGGATCCAGGTGGGAGTAATCACTTAGGACTATCAGGGAAAAACCATGGGGGTGAGCCCATGGCGAGTGAGAGAATATTATAAGACTACGGAGAGTCGTAGCATTCACGAGTCAGTGAGAGGGAGTATTGTATGACTGCAGGGAGTCGTAGCATACATGAGACAGAGGGAGAGTATTGTATGACTGTGGGGAGCTGTAGCATACATGAGTCAAGATAGAGAGTATCGTATGACTGCGGGGAGCCGCAACATACATGATTCAGAGAGAGAGAGAGTATTGTAAGACTGCGGGGAGCCGTAGCCTTTACTAGTCAGGGTGTGACGCAGAGGGGTTCTTAGGCCTGGGTAGCCTTGCCAAATGAGTCTGTGGGAACCTGGTGGCGGGACCAGGGGCGAGACTGGGGTCTCTGTGATGGTAAGAAACCGTATTATCTCGATTGAGAGAGAAGTTGTCGCAAATCAAAAGGATGGGAAGAGTAATGTACGCGTGGATTCGCGGATCTCGGGTCTTGAGTTGAGTAACAGATTGGATACGAGTGGTTCGAATTCTGTGACGGGCCAGACTCTTGTGTTGAGTTTAGGCTCTATCTGTACGGAGGACGGGCAGGTTGGGATTTCGGAGTTTTCAGATGGATTTCGTTGTGAGTGGGGATGTTTCCCATCTGATGTTTTATACCTGGGTGGATCGGGTCATTGGTTTGAGGAGGACCACGACACGCATGAAGTAACAAGTAGTAGACGACAGAGGTCGGAGGTGAGGCGCGACTTCAATTCGGTTGTAGACTTGTAGTAATCGCTTAGTGAAAAGCAAACTTGGTGATTGTGAGTACAGTGTGATTGGTTGAGACAACTTGGTTGGATAGAACGACTGTGAAGTCGTATTGCCAGATGTGTTAGGGTAGCCTCGGAGGTACAAATGTTAGGTCGGGAGCTGACCTGGTACTCAGTGTTGGAAAGGACATTTGAAGGGAAGCTGAGGCTTATGGGTTGAGATATTAGAGGATATTTTCGACCGGGCATGGTCATTCTTATAGTGCTTGAGGGCAGAGTATTGAGGTTCAATCTTCTTTGGGTTGGAGGTTTCTGTTGGATTCGGTTGTCTTGGGGAGGTCATGTTACATTCTGATTTTTTCTGTTGCGTTTCTCGGTTTCTTTGGGATGATCTGAGTGTTATCCAGGAGCGATTTCGAGGGTGAAATCTAATTTAAGTGGGGGAGAGTTGTAACATCCTGTTTTCAAGACGTTTTCATTTCGAAATGGTGAACAAGGTTTGGGTATTAGCAGGGTTAGAATCCTTGAAGAAGTCAATTATTCGGCTCATTTGGAGGTGGATGCTATATTGGATGTTTTGGGTATTCAGTTGTGACTTGGAGCAAAAAGAGTATTTCGATAATTTGTCAATCGGTCTTTATAGGAAATGGATTTTAGATTTGGGATGTCTGATGGCAAGTATAAATTGATAATAGTGTTGAGCGTCTCGATGCCTTATTATGGATATATGGATGGTCGAGATCGGAGCTGTATCGAACGAGTTATGGCATTCAGAAGAGTTAGGGTTTGGGAGAAAACCCTAGTACGTGGGGCGTACCAAGGAGAAAAGGTCTATGGGAGGCGTAGCTGGAAAGAACGCGCAGCGTAGGTGCGAGGTTTGAGTCGGGGTGCGCGGCCTCGTACACGGGGCGTACGAGGATCAGAATGAAAAACTCTAATTTTAGAGATGGACACTATATAAAGAACATAATGCCTCAAAGATCAGCCTCCCTCACCCTTGGACAACTTTCACGAAACCCTAATCCTTATTGTGTGTTCTTGGAGCTTAGAAGACCATTAGAATAGTGTTTTGGTGATTTTGAAGAAGGTGCTCACTCTTGAAAATTCATGGAAGAAGCCAGAGCCTTTAGATCCAGAACCTCATCAGCCTTTGGCTCTCATTTGAGGTATAAAGTCTCAAACTTGGTGGTTATTTTCTTAGATCTCTTTTGGGTTGAGTTTATGGACTCTTTTGGTCCCATTGATGAAGTCCCTTGAGTTGCCCCTCTCAGTATTATTTGGGACCTAGAATCATAAAGTTGCTATCTTGGAAGTCTTAATGGGTTCATGCAAGAGTTAAGACCATTTTCATGGAAGTAGAATGCCATTTTTAGAGTTTGGACTTATGTGGGGCATGCAAAGTCACAAAGCCAGTGACTTTATGGGTTTAAACGGTATTTGGGACTCAGATCTGTATTTTGGACTTATGGCTTAAAGCATTAAGTTCTTAATGGAAAAGTGGGTTTAAGAGGAACGTACGCTGGGCGTACAAGCCAGTACGCATAGCGTACAAGCCATTAAGCGAGTACGCACAACGTACCACTGAGTATGCCCTGCGTACTCTGTCTGAGTGGGTTTGCATATTTGGGCTTCGGTTTGGGATGTCTTCTTGGGCCCGATTGCTGGTGACTGGTTAGGCGATCTGAGAAAGGGTGTTTTGGATTAGAGTTAAGTCGTGGGCTTTAGGGTACAACCCAATTAAGGGTTTGGGCTCAATTTGGAAAATTGGGCCATTAGTGGACCTTTTTGGTCTTGGGCCTTGGTGGGCCCAATGAGTTGGGTCAGTAGTGGGCCTGGTTAGTTATGCCATCTATGGGGCATAGTGTTGAGGTGTAGCCTTGTATAGTCTTTGATTATAGTGTTGGGTTGTTTTGGCCCAGTTCAGGATTCAGTGCGCATCAGCAACGATAATGTAGGGTTTCTCGCGTAGCAGTTGAGGTGAGTCTTCTCACTATACTTACATGAGTGGTAATATTGTGTGACCGGAGGGTCCTATTTAAGTCATGACCGGAGGGTCCTATGTGCTTATATTGAGTTACGTGATATTATGCATTTTGTCTTTGTGATATATGCTATATTATTCTGTGCTTCCTGAGTTAGGACCGGAGGGTCCAAACCGAGTCGTGAGACCGGAGGGTCTTCACTGAGACACAGGACTGGAGGGTCCAACCCGAGCTGTGAGACCGGAGGGTCTTTACTGATACACATGACCGGAGGGTCCACACCGAGACACATGACCGGAGGGTCCATGCCGAGCTATAGCCATGAGAGGCTTATTATTTGTGTATGTGGTATTTTGGGGAACTCACTAAGCTTCGTGCTTACCGTGTTGTGTGTTATGTGTTTCAGGTACTTCTCAGGATCGCGGGAAGGCCCCGACTTGATTGTACACACCTGTTCGAGATTATGTTTGAGGATTCTGGGATATTATCAGTTGTTTTGTTGATTTGTGTTTTGACAATTGATACATTGTGGTTTTGAGAAAATGTGATATTGAGTTTTTATGTGATTTAAAAATGAAAAAAATTTGTTTGAAAATTTACGGCGTTACATGTATAGTCATCAACTAGCCACATGAAGTACCTATTCCCTGCTGGTGTGGGTGGAGAGATGGGACCACAAAGATCCACATGCACGAGTTCGAGTCTTCTTTTAGCTCTAAAAGTTGTTTGTGTGGGGTATGGTTTTCGTGTTTGTTTTCCGGCCAAACATCCTTCACACAAGCTGATGGGGTTGTCTATCTTGGGTAATCCTTCCACAATATTTGCATCAGACATATGTTTAAGGGTTGAAAAACTTACATGGCCTAAGCGATTAAGCCATAACCATGTTGGTTCTATCGTTTCACTTCGTAGGCACATGGTTTCTTCTTCTTCAAGCGTGATTTTGTAGAGGCGATTTTTAGATTGCATGACTTTCATCAATAATCTTCCCTCTGCATCGTGAACCCACAGGTAAGTACCATGCATAACGATTTTGTCACCATTTTGAGCCAATTTCCCCAAACTAATAATATTGTTGCAAAGTCTTGGTATAAAATATACTTCCTTGAGTTCTCGATGTTCTCCATTCCTGCATTTAAAAACGATGGAACCCCTTCATTCTATTCGAACTCTAGACCCATCCTCAAATTTGACAAAGCCTTTAATTGGGGTATCAAGTTTTCGAAATTTACCTCTTTCACCCGTCATGTGGTTGCTGGCTCCATTGTCAAGGCACCATACTTTTGATTGGCTTGATACTTCTTCATTTTTTCTTAGGGTTGGGTTTACTTTTTCTTCATTTAGCATGACTTCATCTTTAACATGTTCATTGTTCACGGCTGCAAGTAATAGGGCTGGTTCGACATCATTGAAATCTTGGGTTAGATTAGCTTCTTGAATCCTTTCTCTTCGTGGGTTTTTGCATTCGGAAGCATAATGCCCGTATTCTTGGCAATTATAGCATTGTATCTTGCTTTTGTCATAGTTTTGAGTTTGGTTTTGCCCATGACTTCCTCTATTCTGGTGATTACCACCTCTTCCACGACTTGAGTTGTTCCAATTACCTCTATTGGAACTTTGCTCTACAAGATTACAATGTGGGACTTATCCCACATTGGTGGAAGAGAAAACTTTATCCCACTTTATAAGGCTTGTCTCACTCATTTATACAAATGGATCAAGTAATGGGTTGAGCAAATTGGGTTTGGGTTGTGGTGTTGGACTACTCAAATTGGGCTAGTAGTAGGCTTGGATTATAGAATATTAATGGTCAAAGATAGGGCCTTGGGCCTTGGGGCTCTTGGGCTCTTCTTGACTAAATAATATTTTTTATATATATAATCCGAATTTAGTTAGTCATTAATTAATTTTATTTATTAATTATAAAATAAATTCTGTTAGATAAAAGATTAACTGCAGTTAGTTTTTTAGCAGTTAATTTCGGTTGGTGGTTTATAACCACCATTGCAAGCCTATAAATGGAGGATTTCTGACAGAATTTAAAAGGCTAATAAACTACAAACACTTTCTCTGAAAATCATTCTTGATGTCAAAGGGATCATGGTGAATTTCGACAGATTCAAGATCTGTTCTTGAATTGGTTGTTGTATCCTCAAGACAGATCCATTCCAGGGAAATTTCTGTCTTAGGACACTGCAAAAGCAGGCCTCAATCTGTATAATTTCGAGATTTAATTTCCTGTGTAATCAACATTCAAGTATGTTTTCTGTAATCTTATTCTTGTATAATATATATATTTGAATTTTGTTTGTTTCATTTAAATTACTTTGTTGATTGTATACTTCTGTAATAACAATCTAAGACAGAAATCAAAGAGTGAAGAATGGATCAAAACTCCATCATCAAAACACATGTGGAAAAGCCTGAGAAATTCAAAGGCTCAGATTTTCGGAGATGGCAACAGAAGATGTTGTTTTATCTAACAACTCTTCATGTTTCCAATGTTCTCACTGATGATTCTCCCTCTCCTCCCACTGGGGTAACTACTGCAGAAGGAGTAACACCACCCACTGCAGCCCAATTGGCAGAACACCAAAGGGCAGTGGAAACTTGGAACACAAATGAATATAATTGCAGAAATTATATTCTAAATGCCTTGGATGATTCCCTCTATGATATCTACTCTACCATCACAACTGCAAGAGAGATATGGGAATCACTGGAAAAGAAATACAAAACAGAAGTGGCATGTTCCAAGAAATTCGTGATTGGAAAGTTCATGAATTTCAAGATGGTGGATACCAAATCTGTCCTCAAACAAGTGGAGGAAATTCAAGTCATTGCACATGATCTTGAAGTTGAAGGTATGGGTATAAACTCTAACTTTCTTGTTGGTTCAATCATTGAAAAACTTCCTCCTTCTTGGAAGAATTTCAAATTATATCTTAAGCACTTAACTGATGACATGAGTTTTGAGCAACTTGTGTTGAGAATTTGTGTGGAAGAAGATAACAGATTGAATGAGAAGGCAGATGCAAATTCATTGGAGCCAAGTGCAAACTTTGTTGGAGAATAAAGTACTTCAAGGACAAAGCACAACAACAAGAAAGGGAAGCAAGGCTCCAAAAACTCTTCCAAAGATGGCAAAAATCATGGCCCTAATAAGAAGAATTTCAAGAAGAATTATGGTCCATGCTATGTTTGTGGCAAAATTGGACACAAGGCCAAAGATTGCAGATTCAGGAGGGGTCAAGGAGGAAACAATGGAGGAAATAATGGAGGGAACAATGGAGGGAACAATGGAAACAATGGTGGTAATTCTGGTGGAGGAAATTCTGGTCAAGCCAACATGGTTGAATCACCAAATCAGTTTGTTGCTGTGATTCAAACCAACATGGTTAGCAATTGTGTGGATTGGTGGATTGATACTGGAGCCACAAGGCACATTTGCAACTCCCGAACTATGTTTTCTACATACCAGAAAGTCTCGGATTCTGAACCAATGTTTATGGGGAATGGCTCTACTGCAAAAGTTGAAGGAAAGGGAAAAGTGAAGCTGCAACTGACTTCTGAAAAAGAACTCATTTTAAGTGATGTTTTTGCATGTTCCTGAAATTACTAAGAATTTGATTTCTGGTCCTATTCTTAGTAACAAAGGTTTCAAACTTGTATTTGAGTCTGATAAGTTTGTTCTCACCAAGGGTGGGGTGTATGTTGGAAAGGGATACCTTAGTGAGGGTCTCTTCAAAGTCAGTGTCTTACCTTTGTACTATGGTGTTGAAACACCAAACAATGATGTAACCAATGTTAATGCTAATGCAATAATGGGCACTACTAGCCCCTCTTCTATGTATATGCATGATCCTTCAATTTTGTGGCATTCTCGTTTGGGACATGTCAATTTTCGTTCTATTCAAAGAATGGCAAAACTTGGCATGTTACCAAAATGTTCATTAGATAAAAACATAAAATGTGAGGTTTGTGTAGAATCCAAATTCTCACAACATCCTCATAAATCAGTTGAAAAATCTAATGAAATACTTGGCTTAATCCACTTTGATTTATGTGATTTTAGAGCAACACCTACAAGAGGAGGAAAGAATTATTATATATCTTTTATTGATGATTGTAGCAAGTATTGTTATATTTATTTGTTAAATACCAAAGATGAAGCCTTGAATTATTTTAAGAATTATAAGGCTGAAGTTGAAAATCAACTTGACAAAAAGATCAAAATTCTAAGGTCTGATCGAGGAGGAGAATATGAATCCAAAGACTTTGCTGAATTTTGTTCTTTAAATGGTATTATACATCAAACAACTGCTCCATATACTCCTCAACAAAATGGAGTGGCAGAAAGAAAGAATAGAACATTGAAAAACATGATTAATTCAATGTTAATTACTTCTGGAGCACCACATAATCTGTGGGGAGAAGCATGTCTTGCAGCAAACTCAATACTTAATAGAATTCCTCATAAAAGGAGTGATAAATCACCCTATCATCTGTGGAAAGGGAGGTTACCCTCTTATAAAAGGATGAAAGTGTGGGGTTGCCTTGCTAAGGTACAAGTACCTCTTCCTAAGAGGACTAAACTTGGACCAAAAACCATAGATTGCATCTATCTTGGCCCTGCCATGAATAGTGCAGCCTATAGGTTTCTTGTGTTTAAATCACATGTTGATGATATCCATAACCAAACCATCATGGAATCAGCAGAGGCTGAATTCTTTGAAAATGTTTTTCCTTTTAAGGATAAAGGGAAAGAGGTTACCTACTCTAGGAAAAGACCTCTAGATGATCGACTAAATGATACCATTCCAGACAAAAGTTTACAATCAAATGAAGAAAGTTCTTCTAAGGTTCAAGAAGAGAACCTAGAACCTAGAAGAAGCAAACGGGGCAAAATAGCCAAAGATTTTGGACCTGATTACATGACCTATGTAGTGAATAAGGAACCATAAACCTACAAGGATGCTATGGATTCGTCTGAAGCTCCCTTTTGGAAAGAGGCAATCAAAAGTGAGATCGATTCCATTGTGCAAAATAACACTTGGAAATTGGTAGATTTGCCACCTGGGCAAAAACCAATTGGGCACAAATGGATATTCAAGAAGAAGTTTAGACCTGATGGTACCATTGAGAAGTACAAAGCTCGTTTAGTAGCTAAAGGGTATCGTCAAAAAGAGGGTTAAGACTTCTTTGACACCTATTCACCTGTTACAAGAATTACATCAATTCGCACATTAGTAGCAATTGCAGCCATTCACAATTTGGAAATACACCAAATGGATGTGAAAACTGCCTTCTTGTATGGTGAACTAGATGAAGAGATATATATGAACCAACCCGAAGGGTTTGTGGTTAAGGGTCAAGAAAGCAAAGTTTGTAAGTTAGTTAGATCACTTTATGGACTAAAATAGGCTCCAAAGCAATGGCATGAGAAGTTTGACAACACATTACTCTCTAATGGATTTAAAATTAATGAATGTGATAAATGTGTCTATGTCAAACAATACAAGAATGCTTGTGTCATCATATGCTTGTATGTGGATGATATGCTTATAATGGGTACTAATTTGGATGTGATTAATCAAACCAAGAAAATGCTACACTCCTCCTTTTCCATGAAAGACTTGGGAGTAGTAGATGTGATCCTTGGTGTAAGAGTTCAAAGAAGATCAGATGATTATACTCTTACTCAGTCCCATTATATTGAAAGTATACTTAAGAAGTTTGGACACTATGATGACAAGCCGGTAGTCACCCCTTTTGATCCTTCTAGTCATATTAAGAAGAATAAAGGTGATAGTGTAGCTCAGTTAGAATATACTCAAGTTCTTGGTAGCTTAATGTATATTATGAATTGTACTAGACCGGACTTGGCTTATAGTGTAAGTAGATTGAGTCGTTACTCCCACAATCCTGGGAAAGATCATTGGTATGCATTAGTAAGAGTGCTTAGATATTTAAAGCATACAATGAATTATGGGTTGCATTACACGAAATATCCTCCTGTTCTTGAAGGGTATTGTGATGCAAATTGGATTTCCAATACTTCTGAGGCAAAATCCACAAGTGGATATGTGTTCACTCTTGGTGGAGCTGCTATCTCTTGGAAATCATCTAAGCAAACTGTGAATACTCGTTCTACAATGAAAGCAGAGTTTGTTGCTTTAGACAAAGCTGCTGAAGAAGCTGAATGGCTTAAAAGCTTCCTAGAAGGTATTCCTCTATGGCCTCAACCTGTTACTGCCATTGCCATACATTGTGATAGTATGGCTGCTCTTACTAGAGCACAAAGTCATATCTACAATGGCAAGTCGAGACACATTAGGCGCAGACATATTACAATAAGAGACTTGCTGAAGAATGGAATCATTTCCATTAGCTACATAAAGTCAAAGGAAAATATAGCTGATCCCTTGACAAAAGGCCTTAGTAGAGAGCAAGTTCTCTTCACATCGAGGGGAATGGGCTTAAAGCCAACACAATGAGTCACCACCTGGCGGAAACCTAACCTAGCAACATTGGAGATCCCATGGTCTAGGTTCAATAGGACAACTAGTTGGGGAAGACTCAAAGAACCACCAACACAAAGGTATGCTCACTCCTATGATATTATTTTGTGTTTTCCGTTGATGATATAGGGATGAATTCTTTATTCTTAATAATCCTGATAGCTTTTAGAGTGGAATAGTACGGATTGTTCCAGATTAGCATTACCTATGTGAGATGGATGTGAGGTCGCATCTTTGGGAGCTGATGTGGCTAAGCTCTCTAAAAGTCTCATGAAGAAAGGATTGTTCACGACCGAAAAGAACACAACGGTAAGAAATGAACCATGCTTAGATATGATATGTGTGATACTTCTTGTTTTGATTCTACTATAAAAAGTGGTTAGTTCAAGACTCTAGTTCACTACCCACAAAGTAGATCCAAGTAGTACTCACTATGAAAGGTTCAAGTTTTCCAACACCTATTCAGATGCATGTCATATCTTACTTCCCTTATTTGAATATCAAAGTTCACTTATTTTCTATTCAAATGTGGGGTATTCTTGGAGTTTGAATAGAAAATGTGGGGTATTGTTGGAACTTTGCTCTACAAGATTACAATGTGGGACTTATCCCACATTGGTGGAAGAGAAAACTTTATCCCACTTTATAAGGCTTGTATCACTCATTTATACAAATGGATCAAGTAATGGGTTGAGCAAATTGGGTTTGGGTTGTGGTGTTGGACTAGTCAAATTGGGCTAGTAGTAGGCTTGGATTATAGAATATTAATGGTCAAAGATAGGGCCTTGGGCCTTTGGGCTCTTCTTGACTAAATAATATTTTTTATATATATAATCTGAATTTAGTTAGTCATTAATTAATTTTATTTATTAATTATAAAATAAATTATGTTAGATAAAAGATTAACTGCAGTTAGTTTTTTAGCAGTTAATTTCGGTTGGTGGTTTATAACCACCATTGCAAGCCTATAAATGGAGGATTTCTGACAGAATTTAAAAGGCTAATAAACTACAAACACTTTCTCTGAAAATCATTCTTGATGTCAAAGGGATCATGGTGAATTTTAACAGATTCAAGATCTGTTCTTGAATTGGTTGTTGTATCCTCAAGACAGATCCATTCCAGGGAAATTTCTGTCTTAGGACACTGCAAAAGCAGGCCTCAATCTGTATAATTTCGAGATTTAATTTCCTGTGTAATCAACATTCAAGTATGTTTTCTGTAATCTTATTCTTGTATAATATATATATTTGAATTTCGTTTGTTTCATTTAAATTACTTTGTTGATTGTATACTTCTGTAATAACAACCTCTTCCACGACCAGAATGGTTCCAATTACCTTTTCCACGATCTGAATTGTTCCAATTACCTTTCCCACGGCCTCTTCCTCGTCCCCTATGGTTGCTTGAATTACCTTGTTGCTTGTTCTTTGATTCTTGCTCGTTCGATTGGTTCTTGTTTCTTTCTGACCATTCTTCATGGGTTAAGAGTAGTTTCTTCTCGTCTACTTCTTGATGTACTTGAATACGCACTTCGTGTGCTTTGAGTCTTCCAACGACTTCTTCAACTGTCATCGTATCAAGATCAACGAATTGTTCAATTGTTGATGCAATTTGAACAAATTTAGAGGGCATGTCTTGTAGAATCTTCTTGACCACGTACACTTCGTCCATGGTATCACCTAACGCCCGGATGTTGCTCACGATGTTGCTGGTTTTTGCTGAAAAATCATCAACCGTCTCGAATTCTTTCATACTAAGAATCTCGAATTCAGCCTTTAGTGACTGAACTTTTGCTGTTCGAACTCGATCTGCACCCATATACATAGTCTTGAGTGTTTCCCACACCTCTTTTGCCGTTTGCTTCTCCGCTATCGACAAAAGGATTTCTTCCGGGATGGCTGGTAAATCGCTGCCATAGCCGTCTTATCCTTCTTGACACCAACTGCATTCTCGGGTTTCTTCGGTTCAATCGCATCCCAAACCTCTATTGCTTGCATGAACACCTTCATCTTAATTGCCCATGCAGCATAGTTGGTTCTAGTCAAGATGGGATAATGCATCTTCGGTCCTTCCATTGTGGGGCTGTGAAAGATCGGTTAGTCGGATCTCTTATGTGTTCTTCTGAGCTCTGATACCAAGTGTAAGGTATCTACGTGATACCTTGCTGCAACCTTGTTGCCTAAGAACAGAAAACAAAACAGAACAGAAAGGAAAGAAGGAAAAAAATCTGCACAGCAAGCAACAGGTGATAACAGGGGAAGAAAAAAACGGGATTTTTTGATTTTGGTCGGTGGAAAAGGCAAAACTTTTATTGCTGAAAAGCTTCATTCTAAATACCTATATACATAGCATATTTATAGTAAAAGAAAAAGAGTTTGACTCATAGTCTAAAACCGGGAAACAAAAATAATAAAAGCAATTTTCCTAAAATGCCCCTGTGGGCTTTTTCCTGAATTAAGCCAACAGTTTGTAATAGTTGGAATTTGAAAATGCTTGAGTTTTAAGGGTTTGCTGTTGTTTCTTTTCTTTTCTTTTCTTGAATAGCTTACACTGATGGAAATTCCTGTAAATAGTTTCGTAATGCTATAACTCCACGGATGAAATTTTCCTTTTTGTGATCATAGGGTAATAAATTGATTGGCATTTTTAAGCTCTTTCTGATTTACATTTTAGAATATTTTCTTTGTAATTAAAGGACCTGAATTTACTAAGGATAATTCATAATAGTACTCGGAAGCCCCACTTATCTTTGAAGTCATAAAACATGTAATTGCTATCCTCAAATGCTTTTAGGTCCATCAGTATATAAATTAGCCAAGGTCTTTAGCATAAGACAGCTGTGGTTTCTGGAGCCTTGAAATCTGTTGGGGAAATATTCTTTTCAATGAAGCATTCCAAACGTCTTGTAGCATCTTCCATATTTTGACATTTGACTCCACTGGTGTCAAAAGTTTCTTTCAATGAAGCATTAATCCAAACTTCTTCAACAAGTAGGATATTTTTGTTGTTGGGGAAATATTCCTTCTCAGAGTATAATTGAACTCTAGAATAAGAAATTGCTTAAGCTCTCCAAGATCCTTCATCTAGAATGAACACACAAATGCTAGCTATGTGGTTATTAATCAATTGTCATATGTGTGCTTAATCTGAGGTATCAACATATGATTTCAACTATCAACTGTTTCAAGTCCTTATAAACATTAAGAAAACGGGTGTAGGATGTAAGATGTATTGATGCTAATGTCCCCACATAAAGAATGTTAATGTGCCTTGGAAAATATTTCTATGCTCTTGATGATGTCAAGAGACCATGAGGAGTGTTTGGCTAAAGTTATAACTGAGTTACACGGGAGTGTTTGGATAAAGTTATTACTGAGTTATTCACGAGGAGTGTTTGGCTATTGAATCTTAAACCTGAGTAATAAAACTGGTTTTCTTGTGAAACTTAAATGACATAGAAAGTAAGATAGTTCAGTGGATGAAATTGCATTGTTACTAGATTCAATCCATAAATAGAGTTTTCTGTTCATATTAATCCAGAAAATGAGATTGTGTGTTGAAAATTATGCATCATATTTCTTTCTACATGTATGTATGTTCCTTGTTTATTCCCTCCTCCAATGGTGAGAAAAAGTTGGTAATCTGATAGAGATTTCTATTGTGTTTCCTCATTGCTCATTGTATATAATGCAGCTCCACCATTTTAGTGACAATTACCCTCTTGCTGAGCTGGAAAGGCGATGCAGACATAATGTATTGCTTTAATTATCTTAAAGAAACAGAAAAACAGAGGGGGATGAGCTCAATGATGATTGTGAGAAAGTAATATATAGTAGTTTACACTTTACATGTATCGCTTTTCTTGTGCAGCCCCTTGAATAAAATAGTTTTTTTTTTTTCCTCTCTGGATAGATCATAGATGTTTGATTTAGAACAACACAAGTGCAAGGAAATTTCTGTCAAAGGACACTGCAAGAGGCAACCTCTATTTGATCAAAATCTGTATCAATTGTCATATTTGGACAAGTCTGTAGTTTACTTTGTTCATTGTTTTTCATTTGATTAATTACAGTTAGTATAATTGTCTATGATATAGGTATTATCGCGTTCAAGTTCTAGCAAATTATGTCTTTTTGTTGGCATTATTTTGACTCAATCGATGACTACATTTATAACATTTTTATTATCTTTGTCTTTCCGATACCCATCCAATGCATTGCATTTGAAGATGGAATCACAATAAATGAAGAACGGATGATACAAATATGGAAATCATCCTGTGTCCAAACAAATCTTGTAATGTACATAAGACATCCCCCCAACTAATTGGCTAATTGGCAAATAAATCTACAAAAAAACTAAACATCACAATGAAGTACCTCTATATGGCTACCAATACTTTATGTAGTGGCGTATATATACTATTCGAGTTGCTACCAAACCAAATCGATCAAATACCCGTTATAAAGCTCTTTGTGTTCTTGTTCAAACCACATATCTTGTACAAATCGAATCGCATTCATATACAAAAGAGATGAATACAATTCGATTAGCATGCTTAGAACAAATCGACTTCCAAAATCTTGGAGGAAATGGCAGCAGCAAGTTCTGCAGTGAAATCAGGATCTTTTCCTAGAAAAGTAGCCATTTTTTCCACCAAAACCTCATCAAATCTTGGGGAGTTTGACCTTCTTTCACTACTTGAAATCTTATGTTCATTGGCTAGGGCATACGCAGCCTCTTCCTTTGTGCTTCTGTGGTTGTGCTCACCTTCATAGGTCGCAACTACTACACCAGGATCATCCACACTTCTTTGCACCTGAACACAACATCATATCATATAAGCAAACTTTTGAACAAAATTCTCTATATATATCAACATGAAATCATGATAAAACTTATTAGTAGTAGATAAGTTTATCAAACCAACGATTTCTTATGTATATCTTGGAGAAAGAAGGAAGGGAGAGAGATGGTGTTCTTGCCTTCTTCTTGACTGGGCATGTTGGTGAAGAAGAGCACTTATAATAAGCTCTAGGAGATGGGTTGTCTCTAGTCACCTTTTGTCCATATTTCCTCCATTGATATCCATCCTTCACTACCTATAAATGCAACACTTTGACTTTAATCAATGCTTCTTAAAAGGGGTGCAATGGTTTCTTGTTCAGGGAATTGATGACGAAAAAAAAATTAATCAAGTACCAGGCTTTTATCAGACGGATCTGTTGGTATATAAACTCTTTGAACCCCAGTATTCCTTGGTGATTCCAAGTTCCAATTCTGTCTCTTCCACAAGCTTTGTTGAACTGTCTCGTCGAGCTTTCTTTTCTTTGGATTCGATTCAAATACTTGTTTTTCTTGCATTAGTTTCTTGACATGCGTTTGAAGAGAGTTGTAGTTCTCCCATACGATCTTAAGCATCTCCTTTAGCTTCTTGTTTTCGTTGTTTATCCTGCTTAAATGATCCCCACTGATCATATGATCATCAACCTGCTCGTATATATGTACACCGTTCGTCAATATAACTACCAGGAAAATGCCACACACACACACACACACTTCATTCATGTAATAAAAGTTTCGAATGCATGTAATTAACCAGAAACCTCTTTTCCAAACGAACAATCGTCTTCTTCCTCCCCGTCATCATCATCGTCATCATAATCATCATCGGTGTGAACTTCTCCAATCTTAACCACAAGTAAACAAGTTATATATACATAGATGTAATTAAACGGAAATGCTCAGTTAAGCATTAGTCAGGTATATCATATATGTAAGTGCTTACCGGTGTGTCATCGGTTTTGTGGAAGGGGAAAAGATTGAGGTCTATGGCAAATGATGTCGCCACCATTATTGCTGGTCTGAAGAATTAATTGTTCAACTGATTGAAGAAGAAGCCAACAAGGGTTCGCAGTCTTATAGAGATTTGAAGTCGCAAAGTCTTTGTCTGTTTTTAATTGCATAAAGATATTTCCAAGAAAGCTGATTACACTTGTATGAACTCTCAATAAGATATCAACAAAAAATAATGTTTTAAAAGATAAATATTGGGGTAATTACTATTTCTATTCGAATCAATAAGAAAGTAAATAAGTGTAGACTTTTGACTTGAAACTTATTGTATGGTCTTTCGTAACAACAAGCTCCCCGGAAAAAAAAAAAAAGACAAATCCACCTGTCATGCTTGCGTGTTGGGACGTACGTGGGTAATATGTAATTTTGTTTTTTTCTTTATTATTAATTTTATCAAAAAACATTATCAACTGTATAATAAAAATTAATAATTTTTAAATTTTAATAATTATAAGTCAATATTGTTTAAAGACAGATTTATATGACAAAATTCTTTTGTAAATTCTATTAAACTATGAATATTGTTAACAGAGTAATTTTTTGAAATTAAGATTTGTCGATATTGATTTTTAAATGATGAAACCAAAAAATTATTAACTTTGATATGTTTTTAAATAAAAAAAAGTTAATAATAAAAGAAAAAAAATAATGATCATTGTTAATGTTCAGTTATTAAGGTTCATATATTTTTATGATTTCTATTTCAATTTTAAAGAATATATATATATATATATATATATATATATATATATATATATATATATATATATATATATATATATATATATATATTAAAAACACCTTGATACTATCCTCAAAATATTTTGTTGAAAAAACAACAAAATTTCATAATTATTCCCATAGTTTGCAAAATATTACACTTTGAAAAATTCTATAAAAAACGCCAAGCCACTTATTTCTATGGTTTTGAAAATTGCAAGAATGGTCATTCTGATGTTAACTTTAACTTTTAAGTAGTTAGATTTTTCTAAATGATTGAAATGCCTTTAGACGAAATCTGAAAATTATGTATACCTCAAGGATCAATTATGAAAATTTGAAATTTTGTATACATATAAATTATCAATTTAATATATATATATATATATATATATATATATATATATATATATATATATATATTAGCGTGTGCCCGCGCAAAACGGCAGCGATAAATAACTATTTTAGCGAATAGTTTCTTACGGGAAAATAATTATTAAATTTTATTATTAGTTATTACTAATAAAAAATTATCATTTTTAAATAAAATAATTATGTTTATACCTTATATTTATATTGTTTATTTATACTATTGATGTAATTAATTAATATTGGTACCTAGTTTAAGAAATGTAAATTAATTTATATAAATTAATTTAATATTTTAAAATTTTTATTTTGCTCCAAATTGAATTTCTTAATCACGTTCCTTAATTTAAATTTTCAAATTTTTGACAAGTATTAATAATTTATTTATACATAATTGATTTGGACAAAAAACGTTATAACTTATACCTCATAAATTTCAAAATATGACTAATATACTTTATAATATAGTATAAGACAATATATATATATATATATATATATATATATATATATATATATATATATATCAAGGTTGCAAAAATCGCTCGACGGTAGCTCGACGTTCACCTGGTGTTAAGGGATTAATCGGTCTTGGCGGGGATTAATCGGGGACCATAGATTATTAATAAAATATTAAAATTAATTAAATATTAATATATCTTAAGAAAAACAAGCACTTCAAAATTAGAAAATAAGAAAATTTGTAATTTGGAAATTTGAAAATACAAAAATATGAACATTTTGGTATAATTTTTGAAAATTTGAAAATTTGAAAATTTTGGAGTAAAAAAAAAAGTTGGTTTTTTGAATTTTTTTTAAATTTTTTTGACCATTTTTGACTTTTTTTTTTACTTTTTTCGACTTTTGTTGACCGATTAATCCCGCCAAGGCCGATTAATCCCGCCAAAGCCGATTAATCCTAAATTTCCGATTAATGCCCTAATCCTCGACGGTTGGAGAACGTCAAGCGATTAATCCACGATTAATCGCCGATTAATCCCGATTTCTGCAACCATGATATATATATATATATATATATATATATATATATATATATATATATATATATATATATATGCTTTATTTTTTTGTTTTTTAATTTTATTTTTCAACAATCTATAACTTCTTTTTACCTTTTGGTATCTTTTGTTTTCAATTTTTTTTTTCTAATTTTAGTTATTTGTGGTTTTTGTAATGTTTTTATTTGTTTTGATTCAAGTAAATGAACTTAAATTCGATAAACCATGTCGGGATCATTTTTTCTTTTATTTATTTCTTAGGCCGGACGGAGTGGGACTGCGGGGAAGGAGCGGGAACCGATCCCGCACTTATGCACACCGCACCGTGGGTGCGGGAAAGGAACCGCGGGAAGACACTGGGGGGAGAGAGTCCCGCTCTCTCTCTCTCTCTCTCTTCTAACCATTGGCCGACGAGTTTTTTTTTTTTCTTTTTTTTTCTTTTTTACTCAAACGGCTATATAGCCGTTACATATGTATATATTTATTTTTTTTTCTTTTTTCCTTCCCTTTTCTTAATCTATAAATACACAAACATTTTATCATTTTTTTAAACCATAATTTATATTTCTCTATATTTCTCTCTAAAAAATATTACTCAAAATGTCATCATCTTCATCATCCGATTCGACGGCAGTAGAGGAGGCTAAGTTTATTGGTTCCGTCATGACGAAAACGGTTGCATACTATCAAAACCGACTAGGTGAAACATCACGTGCACGACCTAACATAAGAAAGCCGTCGTTACGTAGAAATCACGAAGCCGCCGTTACTATGTTGTAGGTTGTTTGATTTTTTTTTTTTGCGGTTTTTTTTTTCTAGTTATTTAAATATTAGGGTTAATGTAATTTTTATTTTACTTAATGAAATGTTTTTTATTTTTAATTAAATTTTATGTTTGATATTAATTTAAAAATTATAAATCAAAAAAAATTATTTTATTTAATATATAAAAAAAAAAGTGAGGGAAGGGCTTCACACCCATTCCTTGGTTTTTAGGTGAGGGAAAGGAGAGTGAGGGAAAGAGGAGTATGGTCCACCAAAAGTGAGAGAAGCTTCCCTCCCACTCCTTTCAGTCTTATTTGTGAATTGAACCTGTAACGTTTTTTAATTATATGATGTTAAGGTTCATGTTTTTAGTTGGATGCTCCACCAAATAACCAAAGTTGTTATTTTTATTTATTTAATATAATAATTAGGTTAACGTGTGTATTGAATTATGTGTTTTAAAAAAAAATTAACTACTTAAAAGTTAACATTAATGCCAAAGGACCATTCATGAAATTTTCGAAACCATAAGTACCAATGGCACGATATTTTTTTTATAAAAAAAGTACTTAAATTGTAATATTTTACAAACCACATGGATAATTATGAAATTTTGTAAAAAAACTTGATGGTCATTGATGCCACATCAAGATATAGTCATATTTATTGCGTCACATTTATTGCATCACTTGTAAGTTGTAATAAATGAACTAAAACTAAAAAAAAAAAGACTTTCTTTCTTCTCTAACAAACCTTGTCCCCAAGTCTATGCATAAAATATTTTTCCATACCATTGAAAGTAATCTGGAAATTTCGGCTTCAATTTATTAATTAATTCATATGATATGATAAGAAAAATGTATAATGCTTATTGAGTGCCTGCGTGGTCTTCGACCAAACTGTAAAAACTTTACTAATGTGTGTAAACTGGTTAATTTGTCGCATATCATAGAAAATGAAAGTTTGAAAATCTAAGAGCATCATTTTTTACTTAGAACATTTTAATAAAAAAACTCAAAATAAACAATTGATTTTTATTTTGCTTTTTATATATTACTTATGTTTAGATATTGTATGGTTTTAATTGGTTAAAAATCTATAAGTCTCATAGTCTCACACAAGAAATGGAAAAACTCTTGGTTAGGGTTGACGGTATCAATAGCGGGCTCTGACGAGAGGACGGCGTTACAGCCAAGGCGACGAATCCGAACAACAATGGTACCGTCAGAAGAAGTTGCTTGCGGGTTATGGAACCACTCCTCTCTACTCTTTCTACTTGCACATTGTGTTTCTTTACTTGTATTGTATGTAGTTTTGTATGTTTTTAATCGAGTGAGTTGGAAAGAAAAATATAGGTTTTCATGTATTGTGGGTCGGAAAAATGAAAGAGAGGTGATACAGAAAAGCTAATGTGACAAGCATGTTGAGTGGGTTGCGATGAGTGGATACCCTCCACCTTTAGAGTTTGTTAAATAACAAGCTCAAAAGTTTTGAAATTAAAAAGCTCTCTCAATATGTTTTTTATTTTTCAAAAGGTTTTTTTGTTTAAAAAATCTATTGAAAAAGCTCCTGTTGTTAACGTTCTAAGGGCAGACGGTATCGTTCGTAGGTTCGACTTTTGGGTTGGTTGTACTGTCGGTGGTTCGATACATGCAATATCCAAGCATCAAATATTGGGTGTTTGGCGGGTTGTGTAACCCGTGACGTTTTATATGCAATAAAAATGAGTATCCCGAACAACATAACATGAAAGATTTTCGTTACGAGATGACATGAAATATTTTAAAAAATCATCTTTTTTTTTAAGAATTGAAGTATTTCTTCTCATTTGTCGTTTGTAGTCATTTTAGTATTTGTTTTCATTTTAATTATCGTTTTAAGATGTAATTTATGTTTTATTGTAATATGGTTTTTTAGTTAAATGTTTTTTTATATTGTTTATAATTGTTTTATTTTAAGTTAGTAAAGATTATTTTAAAGAATAAAAAATTTTAAAAAGTTATGTTTTATTTTATTTTTAATTTTATGATTTAGTTAAATTAAAAATAGTGAGTGGGTAGAGTGAGTTGGGAAAGATAAGTTTTCATGTGTTAGACCGGAGGGTATGGGTGGGAAACTCCCCTTACTTTTTGTGGCCACAACATCCTTTCCATTACTTTTATTTCCTTCACCTAAACCCAAGGAATGGATGAGAAACTTTATTCACTATTTTTTTTATTTTTGTTTTTTAAAAAATATATCCTACAAATATTATACTCATTTTGTAGGGAATTAAAAACCATGAGTTTTGATATATATTTTTTTATAATTTTTAGTAGGTATATAATTTAATAAGTATTAAAAAGATAAAATAAAGTTGGCCAATAGGAATAGGAGAGAGAGTGAGGGAATGAGCTCCCTCGCCACTTTTCCGTCAGTCAAGGTGTGGTGTTCAGCTCAGAGAGAAAACTTCCCTCATCCTTTCCCTCGTCCACACCGTCCGGCCTTATGGGTTGGAAAAGATGGAAGAGATAGGAGAAAAACAAAAAAGCTAATGCGGAGCTGATGTAGCAAATACGTTAAGTATTTTAGGAAGGGCAAATATGATTTGAAAGGTGTTACACCAATGACTTTTTTTTTTTTTTTGTAAAGCTGAATTATATTAAAATCAAACTAACAATATATTATAAATCGGGAAACAATTATATCAATTATCATATTCAAAGTTAACATTGGGTTATGAACCAAACAAGTCAGTTAACTTTCATTATAAGCCTATAAGGCCACATAGTATACCATTAACGCTATGTGTGGCGGTCAGAACCACACCCAGGAACACCACATCGTGGGTGCAGTTTATGTAACATCTGGTTTCGAGATGTTTCATAATTCAGAATTTCGGACTTAAACCGATCAAGAGAAGGTATTGGGCTTTAAAGGATGAAGTTTGCGCATTACAGGAACGAGGGTTTTGGGCTAAGAGTAAAGGGAATAAGACTTAAAGGTTTAGTTTTAGGCTAAGAGAAGTTTGGGCTTAAGTTGCTTTGGGTCTTGCTGGATCAGGCTTTTCACGGCGCGACACACGAGGTATCACAACACAAATCCCGATGTATAGGCTTACGCCTTGGGATTTGGGCCTATTTAAGAGCATTTAACCTAGAATTTCAACATTTGTAGCCTCTACAACCTCCTTGAGCTTTTGAAGCTTTTTAGCTCATCCTCTCTCCTAAAATCATTCTTGGTGTTGTTTTGATACTTCTAAGTAAAGAAAAGAAGGAAGGTTGATTTTTTAAGTATTCTACCTAGAGTTTTTAGCCTTTATATCATCTTTAGACCTTTATAAGTTTCAAGATCAAAGATTTATGTGCTTTCATCCCTAGATCTATTGAAGGTTAGTGTTTTGGTCCCTTTTTAGTCCATTTCCTTGGAGTTCTTGGAGTTTGGAGAACTCCAGAAAATTATGCTTGAATTTTATGACTTCTGGACTTGGTTATTAATGGAAAAAATGAGAATGCATGATTTCCCTTTAAGACATGCATGATTTATGGTCATCTTAAGGTTAAGGTTAGAGTTTTGGAGAGTTTTGGGCATGAGAATAGATAAAGTTGGAAACTCTATCCATTAACTCACTTAGAAGAGTCAAATCCGAGACTTGGTTATTGACGCGACTTTGGGTTTTTCTTGACTATTTTATCGTTTAGTGATCACGGTGTGACCAGAAGTTGGTCACGACATGATGATCGCTGACCGTTGACAGTTGTTGACTGTTAACTTTTTTTTTTATGATTTCGACTTTGGTCAAACTTGGGGTTTTGAGCTATAGACCAAGGGTTTAGCCTGTGATTGGTTTATATGGTTCGTGTAGCTGATTCTTAGGGACTCCGGATAGTCAGATTCAGTTTTGGAATTCGAGTAAGCTTTCTCACTATATTACTTATGGCATAGTGTCATGGTATGATTGTATGTTTAGCTAGACTAGTAAGGTCTTATTGGTTGCTTGTATGCTTATATGCTTTGCTGAGCAAGGCCTGTTGGGTTGAAACAGACCCATTGGGCGAGGTCTGCATGGTTGAAACAAACCCGTTACTATAGTGAATATATATTTTGTGTTGTATGTGGTATTTTAGGGAACTCACTAAGCTTTGTGACTATAGTTATGGATTAAATGTTTTCAGGTGCTTCTACGGATCATGGGAAGGTGAAGGCGTGTACACACACACACATAAGTTGTTTTATGATTTGAGATTTCACGATGTTTTTCTTTATAACTCTAATTTTGGATTATGGTTTATGAACAAATGGTTTTGTCTTGATTGAAACTTTATAAAAATGGGTATTTATTCTAATTTAAAAAATGAAAAAAATTGGTTTGAAAAATGGGACATTGCAAGTTGGTATCATAGCCATGGTTTGAGGGATTTGGATGAACACTTGTTTGATTCCAAACTCAACCTAAGGATCTAAGAATTTTCACAAACCTTTTTGAATTCAATTTTTATAAAAAGGACAAAGGAGATGGGATGTGTACAGTCAGCCGGAGCTCGAACATGAAAGTGGTACCCAAAATATCCATACTAGTTATATATTTATTGATATGTGTTATGCTAGAAATGCATGGTAGTGGATAGGCTAAGGATCTTTTCAGGGATTGTGTGCTAGAATTGCATGTTAGATTGACTGATTGACTATTGATTGCTTTGTGTTACTTGAAATATATACTGGTATTAATTAAGTGTTAAGAATATACGTTAGGATTGCATGCCCCTAGAATTAGGTAGTCTCATATTTCTTGGCTTAGCCATATTGCTAGTGGCGATTCCAAGATATTCATGGGTTGGGGGCACATAAGAAATTCTCTTTTAAAAAATAGTTTTTTATAAAAATTAAATTAAATTAATATGTAAAAATTCCATTCCACTGGGGGGCATTCCCCATAGTTTGTACTTTCATCCGCCAGTGCCTATTGCACAACTCTTGTTTGAGTTCAACTGTTGTAGTGCAAGATCTCTTAATCGAAGGACTGCTTAATTTTAGTTGCATGTAGTTAGTATTCGTAAGATAGTTAGTTGATATTGATAGAAGTTTCTTCCCTAGTGGATAGTAGGGTGGGGTAAATCCTAAATGGAGAGTCTAGGAATATTTGTAGCGTGTGCTCGTTCAAGCATGTGTATGTGTGATTAGAACGTTTAGCAGTAGTAGCATGTAACGACTTGGGAAATTTGAGACAATTCTTGGGACGAGTATGAATATGTGTGGAAGGTAGTATGGGCCCGTACTACCGGAAGCATAGGATCCATAGGGGGGGGGGTCCAAGAAGAGTCAAAAGGTTACTAAGGAATTGTTTGATGGTAGATAGTCTGGCTCGACACCATGGTTCGTTTGTAGCATTTTTTCCGTCTCTATTGGTCTTATGGTTAGAATGGGTAGGATGAGGATGATTATGATATTATTCAGGCTTAACTGGCTACGTTGGATTGGGTCTGAATGGTCTAGAACTTCACCATTTGGTTGACTATGAGGTCTCGAGGGCCTTGTTCAAGATAGTACTGTTGGATTAAGGTGTATAAACTCATAACTAAATTGGTATACTCTTGTAATTAAAAGCAAAGTCCTTTTTGGATTGCCCTCATAACTAGAACTTGGTTAGAATGACATTTGTAGATAAATGATAAATTTATTAGTTTATTATATGATTAATAAATTGTAATAAATGATTTGTTAATATATTATATGATTAATATATTAATTGGAAATAGATAGTTGATTTGTTAACTTATTATGTGGTTTATAAATTAATATGAGATCAATAGTTATATAAATGATTTGTTAATTTATATGATTAATAAATTAATATGGAATCAATAAGAATTAATTAATTATTAATCAAAATTAATCCAGAATTAAATCGGGATTAATTAGAATTAATTAAAGGGGCAAGGGATGGGTTGTAATTGTTCAATAGTTGAACAATTAAAAGGATCCAGAACCTTCCATCATATGGACGATTTTGGTGCCCTATTTTAAGGTTTCTGGAAACCTCCATTTGATATTAGGAAACTAGATAATTACTAGATTTGAAATATATTATTATATGTTCAAATTTAGGGTTTCTAGGGTTTGCTAGCAGCTATAGAAATGGTTGTAACCCTTTAATATCCGACATTCATTATTCCCAAGAGAAATCCAATTTTCTCCTTACTCCTCCTCTCTCCTCTCTTGTCTTCTAGTTCTTGGGTTTGGGTGTGAGCCATTAGAGGCATCATCCTTGTGGTGCTAAGCCTTCCCATACCAACAACTATAAGGGGCTGAAGTGATTTGTTTACGACAAAAAATCAAAGGTATGTAACCCTAACTTGATATTTTCGATACATTAGGGTTCATGTTAGTTTTGTTGTTCATTGTATGTTACCTTCAAAGTGTTATGACATAGATCCTTATAGGCTGCATGTGCCCCTTATTTGTTAAATATTTTTTCCGCATTGTACATGTATTTATAACCTATAAAAACCCATCAGTGGTATCAGAGCTTTGGTGTGTCTAACAATGAGTATACATGAGATGAATTGAGCAAAACAATTTTTTCGATTTTGGTCTATCACGACGTGACATGCTCTTTGTCACGATGTGACACCAGCCTGAATCTGATTTTTGGGATTTTTCTGCCTAATCTGATTAATAAGTTATTTTTAGTGATTATCTTGTTTTAATTTTACTAAAATCCGAATTTTGAATGCCTTATAGGATTAAAAATAAAACCCTAAATATTAGGAGATAATATTGGAATAGATAATATTTAATTATAAGGTTGATTAAACTGAATTATCCTTATGGATTTAATAATACATTTAATTATAAGATTAATTAAAGGATAATCATAAAATCCATATTAGGTTTAAAATAATTAATTAATTATATGACTAATTTAAATAATTAAGATTTAAACCTTGTGTTTTAAAAAAAAAATGCATCCTCTACATATATAAAATGTTTATTACTATATGTATAACTAAAAGTCAGTCGAATCAATAGTATGCCTTATTCACAAAGCCACACTCTAAGAGTGGTATAAGGAAACAACCTATAAAATGACCATTGAATGAGTTTCCTTTTCACCCACCGCTTCTTTGTGTGGTGGAGGGTCATTAGCCGAACGGGTTTGATAAGACACAATCTCATTAAAAATATAATGATATAAAGTACTAGAACATTATCTAAAATTCCCAATCTAGTTACTTTAGGAAAATGTGAAGTTGTATGTTAATCCATAAAATGCACATCGTTTCTTTATGAGTCGTTAGTGGAGCGTGTATGCTTAACCGACACACTAATGTGGGTCTATAAAGATGAAATGATGAAACAACTAGTGTTTATAATTGTTGATGGAGCGTGTGTGGTTGATCGAAACATCAATGGAAGATTATAAATCGATCGAGGGTGTTTGAGTGGGTTTGCATGGTTATTCACGTCTTAATTGTGATCCTCGACATCCCAGTTGTTAGGGTGAAAAGTCAAGTTTGGATGTGGATTGTTAGTTCTTACCCTCTTGTATGTGTAAATGGGTTGACTCTTTCCTATAAATAGGAAGCGAGTGACTCCCATTATGTAAAAACTTGTAATGATCACTTTGAGAGCATTAGTTTAGAGAGAGAATTATTGCAAACCCATTTGTACTCTTTTTAATCAATCTAATGAGAGTTAAACCCAGATTTATTTACTCCATGCGTTCATGATTTGTTTAATGATTCACTAGATCTTTCATATTCCGCATTTGTCATCATAATCTACACCACTACATTTGGTATCAGAGTGGGTGTTCTTGATTTGATCAAGAATTGATCCATGATGACATTTTAGATTTGATGATTCTTCATGTTCTTATTGATCTTTGTGTTTAGAGAGTGTTTTGTGTTCTAGAAATTGAATTTTTCCTTGATTTGATCCATAATTTGATTTTCTCACTCTAGAATACTTGTTTGTACCACTTTCTCTCTCTAGAATTTTGTTCATATTCACTTTCTCTCTCTAGAGATCTCTTTGATTATCACTTTCTCTCTTTAGAAAAACTCAAGATCTTATTGATTGATCAAAGATGGTGTTCTTGGATTATGATTCTTGGGTTGTAATCATTAAGGTGTGAAATACAAAGTCAACGAAAATCAATTTTATGGGTTATTGTTAAGCGGGTTGATTTCATGAAGTACTATGGTTTCTTTTGGAGGTTTTAAGGATGATCATGGAAGATTGATTTTCCAACCACTTTCAAAGATTGAATGCTTGGTTCAAATTTCCACGCTCATATTATCTTCTAGTGAAAATCGAAAGGAAGGAGAAGAAAGAGATTTGTTTAAAAAGATATACATTTCTCTTGTTGAAAACCAATGTGATCTTCATGCCCTTTAGTTTGTTCTTGATGTTCTTGAAGTTCATGATAAGAAGATTTAAGTTGATTCTCATGAAGATGCAAAAGTTTTGTGCTCGATTGGAGTTCAAACCGATGATCTTTTGTGTTCTTGTGATTCGTTTGAAGGAATGATTCCTTATCGAAAGCCGGTAATCCAAGAAATTCACAAGTATCTAACTCCAAAAGATTTTATTCAAACATGCAAAGTTGAAGTTATCAATAATGAAGTGGTTCTTGAAATAAAATCTTCAAGAAGCAAAAAGATGAGAAAGAAAAAGAAGAAGAAGATCAAACGTAAAAACAAGCGAGTTTATTCACAAAAATCGTCAAATGTTGTTGTGGAGACGAAATTCGTGAAGCAAATTTGGGTTACAAAGCAACAATCTCCAAGTGTTGAATTGAATTTGAAGTCAAAACCCAAAAGTGTTGATGGTTCTTAAGAAGATGTTCTTGGATCGTTGAAGGACACGAAGAACAATAAGAACGAGTTGTACAACACGCATCGTAGATGGTACAATGTTCAAATTGGAGATTTTCTCATTCCAACAAAAGAACCAATATCTTCTAAATTTGATTCATTCGTTGAAAATGGAACTTAGATTGTCAAAAAGGTATCTCAAATTCTCAAATGGATTCCAAAACGTCCATGATTTCGATTCATATTTTGCGTTTTTCATTTTTGATCGATTTGCCTCATTGAATCAAATCCGTTTCAACCCCTTTGATTCATCCAATTATTTTTTTAGATCAAATCACAAAATCAAAATCATTTTCTAAAACTTCATCATTGTTCATTAATCCACTACTTTGAGGCCAATATTCTCAATCTGTTACTGTTCACGAGATTATTTGAGCCCAAAATCAATTTCTAATTCTGGTTACTATTCATGGAGTTTCAAGCCCAATGAATATTCATTTAAATCCGATTTTACAATGGAGTAATCCCACAAATCTTTAAAATATGTCCGTATAATCAATAGTTGTTCATCATTTGACATGTACACTCGCATCTATTGCTTGTACCATCAGCTCATGTATCTTCATGATTAGTTGTTCTTGAGTTCTTAATCTTGTTTTCTCATTGTTTTTTATCGATCGATGTTGAATGATAATCTGAAAATGGGATACGATTTCATATGATTTGGAACATGATGAAATCGATTTTATACAAGTTTAAGTGAAGAAATCGTCAAATTGGTTCTTGATTTTGATGAACTTGTACAAAGAACACATGAATGTGATGATGAACTATTGGATAATCATGTTTTGATCCAAAATTTGTTGTTTGAATCATCAATTTGATGTTTGTTCATCTTTGACTTCTAAAAGTCAACTATAGAAAAAGTCAAACCTGATTTTCAAGTGATGGTTCTATGAATTAGTGGAAGAAATTAGTTTATACAAGTTGTTTTGAGGCTATAGATCTCGAACTCAAGGTTGATTTGAGGTTCAATTTCGAAAATTAGCTTGGAATTGAATTTTGATGTAAAATGTATTCTTGAGAACGAAGGCACCGGAATGTTGTTGATGTGTGTTTTCGAAGGGTTCTCAAATGACATACTCTGATTTCGAAGGCGTGGATCGATTGTCAAAGGATTTGGGATCGATTGTCAAATGGAAGATGGTTAATTGATTTTGATTTCGAAGCCTTTGGAGTCGACAGTATTTCGACTGATGATTGAATGGTTATGTCGAAAGTGTGATTTTGAAGTCATAATCGACTGGGATGAGTCGATGTTCGAAGTCTGGACTTGAATTCATTGGTTGATGTTGGTTCAAAATTGTATTGATATTGATTTTGGAAACGTTAAAGATGGATATAAGATTGATTTCGAAGGTTGTGAAATCAATTGCGGTTGTCGATTGATGATAGTCGACGGCTTTGGAATCGATAGTTTGGAGGATCGATGGTCCTTTATTGATTTTGAAGGCTTAATTGTTGAAAAGCGAAAGCTTGGAGTCGATTATAAATGTCGATGGCTATATGCTTGATAACGAAGGATGATTTTGATGGGTTTTATACATAAGAACAATCCTATGTGCTCATACAAACCCTAATGCTTGGATCTAGGTTTCTCTATTGTACATGCAATAAACTTCCAAGACTTAAAAACCCTAGATCTATCAAATAAAAACTGAAATAAGGGTTTAGTAATTACCTTTGATTGTTATATAGCAATAACAATCAATCCTTGCTTTGATTGGCTTCAGAAAACTTAGTGCCTCAAGTGTTGCACCTCTAATGGAGTCAAAACACCACTAAGCAACTTGGATGAAGAGGGAGGAGAGAGGAGCCACCAAAAACGGTTGTAAACCCTAAAGGAAGTGTTCACCACGTTTTTGGGGCCATAAGGGTTCCTTATATATGCTGGCTATTAGGGTTTACAACTAGGAAACCCTAATCTGACTGCTTAAGCCCTAAGCAGCCCATGGACCCCTTCTGGAACATGCCTTGGACGATTTCTAATGGGCTTCCCCTTAGAATTCGTCCAACCTATTATTCCAAGGTGATCCATAGCCCAATTATATAATTATCTTATAATTACACAACAAGTCCCTTAAGTTTAATTAATCTCTTTTAGCCACAAAATTAATTCTTGACTAATATCAATTAAACATTATGATTTCTCCTTTAATATATTATTCTTATAATATATTAATAAATCATAATTAAACCTTTCTCTCCTTAATCCATCCTACATATTGCTATGGTGAAGGCAACCCAAAAGGACCATGCTCATAATCGGGTCAAGTACATACCAAAATAGTTATGGACTTAGACACTAATCCAACAGTCTCCCACTTGGATAAGTCGAATAACTATTTTGCATAACTTCAGAACCTGATCAGCAATCGTAGCTTTCAAAAGCCGCTGTCAACTCTGATCTTATCAGATACGCGTGTCCTTTAGATAAGGGATTATATATTCCTCCATTCTACAAGATATCGTATAGACATGCGACATGGATTGAAATCATTCTCTCAGTCTATGTGTCGTTTCTTGATTTCCGATTTATGACGACTGACTAACTGAACAAATCAAATCAGTCCTGGCCCGGCCGAGCACTTTCCTTTGTCATCACTAAATCATCGAGGGGCCCACATATATCACTTTTATCCACTTTGGGAAAAAGGAATGGATAAACTTCGACTCAAATGCTTGCTTGCACCTACTAATCGAATCACACACAACAATAAGTTTTATAACACCAAGTTACTGGTGCGTTTACTTATCATCAATGTGCAACTGATCAGCAAGTAACAACTCACACGTCTTGGTTTCAAGAATATACAATATTATCGTCTCACAATCACTCGTGATAAAACCATGAAGTGATTCAAGTGAGCGTGGGTTTAATCCAATACTTTAATCTTATCAAAGCACTCATGAACTCTGCAGCAAACTTGTGCTATGTCTAAACACTTTAGACAATCTACAGACAGATTCATGACAGTCTTCCTTCATACCTACTTCCAATGTATGACCGACTATGGAGGTTCGAATAACCTAGTTATTCTGGAAGTCAAAACATGCAAAGTGAAACGCAATAATAATATTAATCCTATATGGTCCCAAAACTTTTTGAGCGTAAATAAAAAACACTTTTATTTAAACACCATATTGATTACTCATTATTCATTGCTTACTGTTTCAGAAAATCAACTTATTACTTGAATTATAACCACAATTGTCCCATGCTCCAAGCATGCACACTTTGGTTTCCTATGGTCCATATTTTGTGAAATAGATCAATTGAAAAACTTTTTCCAATGAAACTCATTTCACAATCCCTAATCCTTATCATTAGTGTAAGAATACAAGGTTCTTGCCACTATTAGAATATGTTAGATTCTAACATTTTATGCAACGACCCTTTCGTAAAGTCATATAGCACTAAAGTCACCAGGACATGGCTAATGAAATTACTAAGTTCTCTATCAGAAATTGTTACAAAACAATTTTATAGATGTGATGTCTCTCACTTAAAGTACATTCCTTTGAACATCCTTTTGCATAAAAGTTTCTAATCTACATAGATTCTTAATTTCCAACTCCCATTTATGGAAACATTTCCATATTTGCCATATGACAACTCATTCTTAATAGAATATTATCTATTCATAATAATGTCAATATAGTCCATCCAGTACTATACTTCCAACTACTCACAAGCGACAAATCCTCAGCGAACCTCAGATCGTCCTTTGATAGTTGTTTAATTATTTTAGTCAAAACCATTTCTAGTCCTTTTTCCCTCTTTTTGCCCTAGGAATTTGGAAAATATTAGAATGGTCAAATATTATAGCATATGCAATCGATCCTATACCCGAAGCGTATTGGACACGATGCATAATGTCTCACATAAAGACGTGATACTTTATCAGCCTTCTGCCATAATATTTTATGTGCCCTGTTCCCACAATTCGAACTATGAAGAGGGATGCCGTAATCATAATCGAATTTTGAGATTGCATTATGTATCCTTGACTAAATTTATTAACGTTTCTCGATCTAAGCTTTAGAATTTTGAAACGAAGTATAATATTCTCTCCCTTAATTATAGCAAAACAATTTTTCAACCCTTGCAACTTTGCAAAGTGAATCTTTGTTTTCTATAATTAATATTGCTAACTTGCAATACTTACCATAATAATCATGCTCCCACTAAAATGATGATTATTTTCTTACCAGCATAACACTTATGATCCCACTAGCTTTGACATGTATTCAGAACATAATTGAACTTTTAGAAAAACAATGCTTATTGAATTCCTTAAGTTCACATTTCTAATACCTAATGCTTTGATAAGCCTTTATCTAAGCTTTTTAAGCTCATACACCTTTGCCTTAGATAGCTCACATGTGTGTCTAAACAATTCCAGAACTTATAGCAATAAGTCTCGATTGTTCAAACTAATTGCCAAATCTCACAATTCGAACTATGAAGAGGGATGCCGTAATCATAATCGAATTTGAGAATACAATTTTCAGAATTGCAATCTTCTTAAAATATCTCTTAGTGAAAGCATTTCCTTACAATCATTTTCATGAGGGAGGGAAACCTTATGACACCTAGATTTCATGATGTATGTGTTCCTATCCATGTGAATTTGTCAAAACCAAAGTTTGCGACCAATCCAAACTCATATGGACCGAACGTGCTCAATCTCGATTTCTTGCCTCATGGTAACATGAATGCCCACCATGTCTTCCAAGAAACTCACCCTTTCGTATCAATGTACTTTCCATTGATCAAAATGCTTTGTTTTTATGCATTCAAATGAGAACTCATAGAACTCACATGCATAATTAACTCAATTGGAATGACACAGAAAAAGAGTATGTCATCCACGATAGGCTTTAGACCTCAAGTCGTGTGCTAGTGATGATCAACTAGGTTTAACTCTTGATTTGTTCTTGAAACTTTTCAAGACCATTAAGACTCCCACTGACTCCTTGACATATAAGATTCTCTTATCAAGAAACATTCCTTGACAAAACAAATATTCAAGAGTTAGTGTAGTTTTTATCAAGACTATCACTTCACATAATTGGTTCTAGTTGGTCTTTGTCTTATCCAAGACATCACAACTTACCAATTTCAAATGTGCAAGAATAAGAAAACTTTTCCAAATTCCACATCTGACGAGTGTTATAAACCTACTTAAGACTTGTCACTCAAGTCACAATCTTGACTCTAAGACTTGATATTGGAACGAAGTATGATTAACTTCTTGATTTAACCATTTCCACAATTCTCGATTCCTCTTCTTAGACATACAAATGCACTAAGACTCACTTAGAGGATCAATTGAGATATGGTTCTTAATCATTAAGACTTATTATAAAACACAATAAAAGGTACTCTCCCTTCTTCTTGGAATGGAGAAACTTTTATCTTTCTGCCTACTTGATTCTTCTTATTCGTTCTGCTATTGATTGAAACTCTTTTGATCAACTCAGAATTATACTTAATCTTATAAGTATAATCATATTTACTAAACTTTAGTAAATCATGATGAATATCATTATCACTCTTGTGGTGGACTTGATCAACGTACAACCTAGTGTGCTCGATCTCCTTGTCCTTCTCTTGACACTTTGTCAAAGAATTAGTTTAATTTCCAAATATGAAGTTTCTCATTCATCATGCAACCAAGTTCCATGACTCCAAGTTTCTGTCCAACTAAAACTTGGGCGATGAGAATCTTCCCTTATTTGGCAAATTCTCGACATTTCCACAAATACCATAATTAAGAATCAAATCCATTATAGAAACAATTAAACATCAATTTTACATACACACCATTGCAAGGATAAATAAATAAGACAAAATCAAAATTTATTTTATTGCGGAAAAACTTGTCCTTACAATGTAATTCAACTGAAAAACTATGGTATTACATATTTCTTATCAATCTATCCTAACTCTAGAGAAGCAGCTCAAAAATCTGATCCTCGAGTCTATGCGATCGAAATCCATTTCTTCATGATCAGATTCAGCACGCTTCTGCCTTAAGCTTCCTCTCTTTTCTTCGATCCTACAAAATCATCAAAATGTAATCTTATCACATCATGTATTAAAAATCAAAGAATAGGAACTTATAGAGTTAGTTAATAGATTTTACCTGAAGTAGAGCCATACGTCTTGACTCTCCCATCTTTTAGATCTCTCAGGTAAACATGGCAGCTTCGTCTCCAATGCCCCTTCTCTTGGCAGTAGAAGCAGATGGACTCTTTTGGAATGATACAAGGAACTATCTCAGATTTACCTTTTCTGGATTTCCAATGTCACCATTTTCAATGTCCATTGAAGTTTGGGAGTTTGATTTGCCAGACAAATTTGCTTGATCAGCACGCCAAATCATTTCTGATTCAGCAGCTATAAGCAAATAGGTCAAATCAATGAGGGTCACGTCATGGTCCATCATATAGTACTCTCTAACGAACTCACTATATGATTCAGGAAGTGACTGAAGAACCCAGTCAACAACCAACATTTCTGAGATATCGACACCCATCATCCTTAACCTATCAATGTGTGACTTCATCTCTAAGATGTGTGCACACACAGGTTTCCCATCTTCGTGTTTACTTGCCAAAAAGGCTTGAGTGAGCTTGAACTTTTCAAGCCTTTGAACTTGTAGGTTAGGGAGAATAATTGGAGGAGGTGGAGGAAGTGAAGCATGACTCTCATTTCCTTGATCGTATCGTGGAACGTCATCTTCATTTGGAAACCTTGTTCCAAGGGACTTGGGAAGACCATTGTAAGATTTAGACATCTACAAAACGGGAGAAAAATCAAGTTAGTTGATAAGAATCCTTGATGTAACACCCAAATGAAACATAAAGGCTAGGATCCAACACAATACTCTACAACTTAGAAGAGGGATGCCGTAATCTAGTTGCAGAATGTTTGAAGGTAGGTAAATGACGATTTACCAATTTCCACCATGAAAGACGAAAAAGACTTTTAAGTTTTAAATGAATTGAAACTCCTAGATCTTTTGAGATTCATTGAACTTTTCAATGGCATGTTTAATCTCGATTATGCCCTTCAAGTTTGCGACTGGGATGTCGAGGATCACAAACAAGGTGTGAATATCCATACGAATCACGTGGTGCACCCAATTGCTACTATCATCTAATTAATGTGCCGGTTAACCACACACGCTCCATTGATCTATGATAAACATCGAGCCACCCTTCACAACCAATGTCAACCCCAAATTAGTGTACCGGTTAACCACGCACGCTCCACTAACGTTTGGCAAGGGTGTGAAGTGTAATTCCATGGATTAGCATACAATTTCACATTTTTCCTAAAGTAACTATGATTTGTGAATTTATAAAAGCATTTAGTTACTTTGTACTTCATTATACTTATAATGGAAGGTTTCGTCCAATCCTACCCGTTCGGCTAACGACCCTCCACTAGTCAAGAGTGAGGTGGGTAAGAGTGGATACCCATTCAATCGCCATTTTATAGGCAATTTCCTTAAACACCCCTTATAGACCAGCTTCGTGAATAAGGCCTACTAACGGTAAGACTGACTCTTTACTCATATATATAATATTAGACTTTTAATGTTACATATATATAGTATAGGGTGTATTTTACACTTTTAAAATACTAGGTGGTTTTATTAACTTTCTCTTTTAATTAAACTTTTAATTAACTTAACAAAACCATGAGGGTGTAATTTGAACTTTTCAAAATACTAGAGTTTTAGAATTTAAATATTACATAATTAAACTATTAATCAAAATTTTAAATTCCAAAACTTGAGGGCAAGTTTTGAAACATTTCAAAACATTAGGGTTTAGAATTTAAATATTTTAACATTAAACTTTTAATCAAAAAATTTAAATTCCAAAACTTAAGGGCAAGTTTTTTTTTTTTTTTAAACTGTTCAAAACATTAGGGTTTAACTATTTAAATTTCAAAAACAAAATTTTTAAGTTCAAATTTAAACTATAAAACCTAAAGGGAGTAATTTGAAACTATTCAAACTTACTAGGGATCAAATAACAAATAATATAAATCAAACAATTAATTTAGTGATTATCTATATTTGACCTAATTCAATTTCTTGCAAGATAAGTTACCCAATTAATACAAATAATCAATTTTAATCATATAAGGAATTTATTATCTAATCAATTGGTAATTATCTTGTGTTTTGGCAAGGATAATCTTTCAATAACAATAAAATTCGAATTTTATCAGTTAAAAACATATAAGGCAATTATTCTTCACCAAAACAGCAAGAAATCTCGAGATATCCTCTGTCTGAGTCCCAAACTCGCCGAGTAGGGCCAACTCGCCGAGTCCAGATACTGACTCGCCGAGTTGGTTCGGGCAGAGGCAAGAAAATCGTTTTTTTCAGTAAGAATTCGACAATTGCATCACATACAACAAAAACCAATCAAGGCTCTGATACCACTGATGGGTTTTATACATAAGAACAATCCTATGTGTTCATACAAACCCTAATGCTTGGATCTAGGTTTCTCTATTGTACATGCAATAAACCTCCAAGACTTACAAACCCTAGATCTATCAAATAAGAACTGAAATAAGGGTTTAGTAATTACCTTTGATTGTTATATAGCAATAACAATCAATCCTTGCTTTGATTGGCTTCAGAAAACTTAGTGCCTTAAGTGTTGCACCTCTAATGGAGTCACAAACACCACTAAGCAACTTGGATGAAGAGGGAGGAGAGAGGAGCCACCAAAAACGGCTATAAACCCTAAAGGAAGTGTTCACGACGTTTTTGGGGCCATAAGGGTTCCTTATATATGCTGGATATTAGGGTTTACAACTAGGAAACCCTAATCTGACTGCTTAAGCCCTAAGCAGCCCATGGACCCCTTCTGGAACATGCCTTGGATGATTTCTAATGGGCTTCCCCTTAGAATTCGTCCAACCTATTATTCCAAGGTGATCCATAGCCCAATTATGTAATTATCTTATAATTACACAACAAGTCCCTTAAGTTTAATTAATCTCTTTTAGCCACAAAATTAATTCTTAATTAATTCTTGACTAATATCAATTAAACATTATGATTTCTCCTTTAATATATTATTCTTATAATATATTAATAAATCATAATTAAACCTTTCTCTCCTTAATCCATCCTACATATTGCTATGGTGAAGGCAACCCAAAAGGACCATGCTCATAATCGGGTCAAGTACATACCAAAATAGTTATGTACTTAGACACTAATCCAACATATTTCGGTGTGTGGATCAATACTTTAATGTCGATGCTTGTAATCTGATTTCGAAAGGCCACAACTTTATACTCTAAAATCGTGATTAAACTTGAATCGATGGGTTGATGTCGCGCTGTTAAAAGCGCAGACTGATTTGCAATCGTTATGGGAATCGACTTTGATTTGGAATTGTTGATGAATATTGATGTCGAACGAGGTGTAGGTTGTTGATTCGATATTAGTGCCTTAATTTGGTTTCACATATGAGTGCTTCGCATCTGTGATTGAATATGGTGGATTCATTATTAAATGAAAATGGTTCATTAATGAGAAGTTGCTATGGTCAAGTACCGATGGACGAGTATCTTTGGTCGAGTAACGAATTTGAATGATTTAGAAGCCATTAAGTGGTTCGTATGGCTTCGTTTTCATTTTTCCTTTGACTGGTTAAGATGAAAAGCGAATAGTTGGCTTCGTTCCTTGTGTAACGAATTGGGGAAGAAAACACACAAGTTTTGAATTGGGTCCCTAATCTTTTCACGAAATAAAACAAATGATCCAAGTTCGACATTGGTGTAAAAAGATAATGAATAAGGCATAATTTTCACATTGAGTCCCTGATGTTTCTAAATGTTGGCAAAAATAACCTAACTTCGAAATTGGGCTAACAATGTTGAGAAACAGAGAATTTTACGAGTTCAGTCCCTGCAGTTAATGCAAAGTTACACTTTATGCCCAGTTCACAAATAGGGGAGTGTTTCACATCTTAAGCTGTTTTTGGCGCAATGGGTCCCTGCAGAATTCTGAAAGTGATAGCTTTTACCCGGAATTTGGAAAATCATGCAACTCTCACCCAAAAGTCGAAAATTTTCACAAATTGGAATTTTTCAAGGCTTTTTCGTGATTTGTTTTTCCATGCAAGTTTTTCGGTGTTTCATTTTTGGCACACATCAAGGGGAGTTTTGTGATGATTATTCCTCGGGTGCTTCTCACCCTTAATGGGTTTTATAATCATTTTTTGACTTAAAAAGGGGGAGAATGAAGAGTGGATATTCGAAGTTTTGGGTATTCATTTGCGGATTTGAAGACCGGTATCATTTCGAGGGTGAGTTTGGTCTTGATCGCGTGAGCTCGTTAGATATTGAAGCCAGGACATCCAATCCTTAATTTGAGGGGGAGAATGTTAGGGTGCAAAGTCACGCTTGGATGTGGAGTGTTAGTGCTTACCCTCTTGTATGTGTAAATGGGTTGAGTCTTTCCTATACATAGGAAGTGAGTGACTCCCATTATGTAAGAACTTGTAATGAACACTTTGAGAGCATTAGTTTAGAGAGAGAATTATTGCAAACCCATTTGTACTCTTTCTAATCAATCTAATGAGCGCTAAACCCAGATTTATTTATTCCATGTGCTCATGATTTGTATAATGATTCACTAGATCTTTCATATTCCGCATTTGTCATCATAATCAACACCACTACACCAGTCACAATTGATTTGAGCATAACCTGAGATTAAACCTGTCATTGATGTTTCAATGAATATCTCAAAAGATATAGGAGTTTCATGTGACTGAAATTTATGAAATGGTTCTACCTACCTAAAATAGTGTCGTAATATGACTACGACACCCCTCTTCATATGATGAAATGAAAATATGGAGTCTAGCTGTAATTTAAACTTTTGGGTTAATAAATAAGGATTAAAATCAACTAACTTGAATTCTATACTTTCCCACATTTTAGATGTCAAATCAAGATAATAATGGTCTTCCTCGTTCTTGCGGAAACGGTTTTCCTCAATCTTCTTGAGATGGTCTTCCACATTCTGATCAAGGTGAAAATGTCTTCCCTTTTTTGGGTAATGGTGGAATTGGACATCGTCCTCCTTTAGCTATTTCATATCCTCCTATTGGGACTCTTCCAACGTCACGTTTTCCTCAAGTTGAAATATATGAAACTACTCAAGACCTATTAACATGTAAATATGAAGATGGACATTTTATGTGTGCGCCTGTTCTGAAAATGAAACCGTACATTGAAAAATTCGAAAGAATGGGCGTCGTATTTCCGAAGGAGAAAACCATTGATTTGGTTCATATCACGCTTCCTAATTCATATGGTCAGTTCGTTAAGAACTTTCATATGAGGAATCTTGATGTAACCGTAACTGATCTGAACGAGATGTTGATAGTTGTTGAATTAGAAATGATTAAGAACACAACTGAATCAGAAATACTTATAGGATCTAATCCCAAGGTTTCCATTGACATTGAGAATGGTAACATTTGTGATCAAGAAAAGTTTCTCTTGCCAATTGAAAGGGATCGGCCAAGGTCAAACCGTTTGATCGTATGGTGAAAAGAAAGCTTGATTCTAAGATCATTCCCAATGTTGAACCCAATGATTCCATTTGTTTCTATTGTCAATTGAAGGGACATTAGAAGTGAAGCTGCCCAAAATACCGGAAGGATCTTAAAGATGGGAAAGTTAAGTCGTGTGACTCTACTTCAAGTACATCCACTATTTAACTCCATAAGTTCCTATTCATGGACTCTTAATATATAATGTGATGATCATGTTTTGATGGTATTTCAAGATCTAAGAGAAAGAAAGAAGCTTGAGCAAAGAAAGCTAAATATGATTGTGTGAAATGGAATTTAGTTGCATGGTTCGATGGTCAAAATTTGGAGCTACTACTAAGGAGTTAGGATAATTTTAATAGATTGCTATTACTTTTCGAAGATGTCTAGAAATATAGTTTTTTCATTTTATGCATTGTAAGGACAAGTTCCAATTTTCTATTTAATCAATAAAAGTGAAGTTTTTGTTTATATGGTTGCCTTCTTTTATATATCCTTGAAATGGAATTAATGAATGTGTTGATCATGTTTCTAATAATAGCAATATTAATTGTGGATTTGATTCTTATGATATCGCTTGTGGCACTGTCATAATTGAGCAAGTTAAAAGAAATCTCATCACCAAGTTTCAGTTGGATAGAAACTTGGAGTCATACAATTCGAATTGCATGATACATGAAAATCTCGTTCATTGAAAAATTATGAATAACTCATTGTTCACATGGTTATGTGAAGCAAGTGAAGAATTTATTGATCTAGTATATATTGATATAGACCTTTTCGATCCACCACAAGAGACCATAACTATATTCGTCATGATTTGCTGATGTTTCAATAAATATGATTATGTTTAAAAGTTTAAACATAATTCTAATACTTTTGAAAGGGTTCAAAGAGTAGCAGAACGAATAGAATAATCTATTACGAGGAACGATAAAAGATTCTCCAATCTGAAAGAAAATGAGAGTACTTTAGTATCCTGTTTTATAATCATCTTAGTAATTATGGAATGTATCACAATTGATCCTCAAATAGAGGAATCGAACATTGTTTGAAATGGTTCGATCGAAGATGAGTCATGTTTCGTTCCAATCAAGTTTTAGAGTTGTGCTATAGTAACTATAAATCGTATCTTGAAACTTATTTCAAACAAAGAAGGTTGATAACACCTCATAATATGTGGAGTAATAATGATTTTCTTAATCTAGCGCATTTAGAATTGGAGTTGTGATGTTTTCATTGATCGAGAAACAAAAGATAAACTGAGACCAATTCTATGAAGCGTTTTCTTGTTGTAAATGTGCATAAACTTTTGAATATTTTTTTTCTCGTCAAGGAATGTTCCTTGAGAGAAAAATCATATGTCAAGAAGCCATCCAGTGGAAGTCGTATTGATCTTGAGAGTTTCAAAAGTCAGCTGACAGTAAACCTTTAGTTATCACTAGCACGCAACCTGAGGTTGAAAGCCTGTCGTGTTTAAGTTGACACATTCTTATTTCTGTGCACTTCCAGTTAAAGTTGGCAATGCTTTTGATTTCTATGTTTTCATTTTATGCAAAAGTAAAACATGTTGGTCTGTGAAGGTACGTTGATCAATACAAATGAGCTTCTAACGACACGGAAGCACTGGTAGGCCTTGAGCTACCAAATACATAAGAAATTAAGAATAACGAAGTTCAGTCCATGAAGGAAAACTCAGTTTGAACTTCGTTTGTCCTAAGCCTAGTCTTATGACTATAGGTTGGAAATGAAAGATCCACATGGACATGAATCTATACACCTTGAATTCTAAGTGGCAAAGGTTTTACTCAAACTCAAGAAAATGATTATGAGGAAATACTTTCGCTAATAGATTTTAAAGATCTGATAAAGATCAATATGGATATTGGTTGTTTTAATTGCATTATTAAATTCACAATATGATTACAACATACCTCTTCATATTTCAAATTGTGAGGAATGGAAAAGAATTGTTTGAATTTTCGAGAGATATATCTATTAAGTCTTGAAGGGTTTAAACACGCACATCCAACTAAGGTGTATAAGCTTGAGAAGTCTAGTTAGAGACTTATCGAATCACCGTGAAACAAAAATCTGTACTTCCTTAAGAAAGTCAAATGGAATTGATTTCTAGAAGTCCAGTTGATTTATGGGTACATGTGAAAGCTAGTGGGAGCATAATTGTTATGCTAGTATTACATGTTGAAAATACTATTCATAGGGAACAATGTCTCCAATCTGCAAATTGCATAGTTCGGGAAATGTTTCGGTACAATGGACTTAAGGGATAGGGCACTTATACTTTATTTCGAATCTAAAGGTTTAGATTCTATAGTTTAATGGAACTTAGTCAAAGACATATACGAATATAATGTTGAAACGTTTCAACATAGAAGATTGTATATGGAAATATTATAGCAAGAAGTTGAACAGATATTAAATCCTTATATAGGTAATAATGAGTTGAGTCCTATATGCTTCGGATATAGGATCGATCACATATGCTATAATATGTACTTATTCTATTTTTTCAAATGCCTTGAGCGTTGTGAGAAAAGGATTAGAATTTGTGTGACTAAAGTTGTTAAGCAACTGTCAAGAACATTGTAAGGTTTTACCGAAGACTGGTTGCTTATGGACAGTTAGAAATATGATATTATTTAGGAAGGAGCATAGTGACACATTTTGGATTGAGAGGATTCTTGGCCAAAATTGATGGTCATATGGGAATACAGAAATGTTTCTATAATGGGAGATGCTTATAGAATCTACATGTGAGTTGGAAACTTTAATGCAAGAGAAGCATTCAAGGAGTGTATCTTGAATTCGAGGCTTCATAACCATTTAGTTGTTTCAAGTACCAAGTTCTAGTAGAACATTCTGTAATATCGAAGGCTCAGTATCTGTGACTTTAGAACCTCGACGTCACAAGAGGTCAATGCATGTAAAGTTGGAATTCCACTACATCTTGGAAAATGATAAGAATTTGGAATTATGAAATGAGCATCGTTGGAGTAATTTAAATTCTATTTGTTTACAAAGGAATGACCATAGAAAGGCATAGTGTGTTTTGAAGCTTTTTAGCTCATCCTCTCCCCTAAAATCATTCTTGGTGTTGTTTTGATACTTTTAAGTGAAGAAAAGAAGGAAGGTTGATTTTGCAAGTATTCTACCTGGAGTTTTTAGACTTTATATCATCTTTAGACCTTTGTAAGTTTCAAGATCAAAGCTTTATGTGCTTTCATCTTTAGATCTATTGTAGGTTGGTGTTTTGGTCCCTTTTTAGTCCATTTCCTTGGAGTCTTGGAGTTTAGAGAACTCCAGAACATTATGCTTGAATTTTATGACTTCTGGACTTGGTTATTAATGGAAAAAATGAGAACGCACACTTTCCCTTTAAGCCATGCATGAGTTATGGTCATCTTAAGGTTAGGGTTAGAGTTTTGAAGAGTTTTGGACATGAAAATAGATAAAGTTGGGAACTTTATCCATTAACTCACTTAGAATAGTCAAATCCGAGACTTGGTTATTGATGCGACTTTGGGTTTTTCTTGACTATTTTGTCGTTTAGTGATCATGGTGTGACCAGAAGTTGGTCACGACATGATGATCGTTGACCATTGACAGTTGTTGACTGTTGACTTTTCTTTTTACCATTTCGACTTTGGTCAAACTTAGGGTTTTGAGCTATAGACCAATGGTTTAGCCTGTGATTGGTTTATATGGTTCGTGTAGCTGATTCTTAGGGACTCTGGATAGTCAGATTTAGTTTTGGGAATCGAGTGAGTTTTCTTACTATATTACTTATGACATAGTGTCATGGTATGATTGTATGTTAAGCTAGACTAGTATGGTCTTATTGGTTTCTTGTATGCTTATATGCTTTGCTGAGTAAGGCCTGTTGGGTTGAAACATATCCAGGTGAGGTCTGCATGGTTGAAACAAACCCGTTACTATAGTGAATATATATTTTTTGTTGTATATGGTATTTTAGGGAACTCACTAAGCTTCGTGACTATAGTTATGGATCAAATTTTTTCAGGTACTTCTACGGATCATGGTTGTAACATCACCTAATTCCAAGCTTGAAAAAATCTTTTCTTTATATGCTCTGAAAATGGTGGAGACCGTGACATCCCCATTTTTACGGTCTGAAAAAGACCTCTTTATTTATGCCTATTTTGAAAACATAGTATTTATTAAATTGCGGAATTTGTCCCATAAAAATATTTCTGAAGAAATGTTTTATTAAAAAAATCTTGGGATGTCATAACTGATATAAAACATAAGCATAAAGTTTACATGCCTTATAATAATTATACTAATGGCCTAAAACTCCTTGAATCTCTCAGCATAATGTACCTTCGTATCACTACATGTGATATAAATAAATTGAGTGGGTCAGGTTGGGAAACTTGGTGAGTATAAAGGGTTTTCAACCCACAATAATATAGTTAAATATGTTTAATTATCAAACAATTAACTCGATTACCCATCTGTGTTTTCTTCATTATTCTTCCCTAAGGATCTACCGTAAGGGTTATTTTTAATCATCGCTACTGACAATACTATTACATGGATTTCTCCGCAATACATGTCAGTAGGTTGCTTTCAATTTTCATTCGTAAGGGTTTGTACTAAGGAATAGGAACGAAGTCCATCACTGCTAGTGTTTATCTAATAGACACGAAGTCCATTAGTGCCAATGTTTATCTAATAGGCACGAAGTCCATTGCTGCCAGTGTTCCACGGGAAAGTTATGAATAATATGGTGGCCGTCACCTATACTTTGTTAGGTGACTACATCATTGGTACACTAGTACCATTCCTACATCGTTGGCACACAAGTACGATTTCTAAAGTTGTGGCATTCTATCATTGCCTACATCTTTCATCACACTATGGCATCCTATCTTTCGTCGTACTATGGCATCTTTTGCCACCCTTCGTTACCCAATATATAATATTATAAAAATACATATACAGTATAAATCATATAAAGTTATCTTTATAACATTTCATCTAACACATAACATATTTGCCCATAAGCACATATATCAAATACTTAATTAGATACTTCATATCTATGTGTAAGATGAAAGTAAGTATGCACTCACTTGATAAAAGTGGATAGCTTACGATTTCGGCCGTGCTGCGCTTCGTAATTTGAAAAGACCAAGACGCATAAAGTACTAAGCCTTAGTCTAGTTTCGTAACCCTTGTGACTATAATAATTATAGTCTAGATTCCTAACTAATCCCAATATCTACATCAAGATCTATCAAGTAAGGATCAACCAAGTAGGACAGTTGGGAGGCAGGACCATTCCGACATATAACCTTTCTGAAATGCAACAACCAAGCCAACGTGACCACTTTAGAAACCTTTCCTGTAACTAGAACAATCAGTATTTCGACTTGGAATCACTGATAAATCTTACTTATTGCTTCATAATAACGACTTATGACTATAATTATAAGTTACACTGAGAGAAAAAGAGTGCAACTTAACTTATAGAGGTTTTAGCGAAAACTAGAAAACGTACGGATAGAACTCCAAAACCGAAAGCTTCTATTTGTCGGACACCTCGCCCTCTCAAAACCATACTAAATACCCCTAGGAACCTAAAAAAATAGAACTCAAGAGGAACCAGTATTCCAGAGAGAATAGAGTTGAAAATTGTTGTGGAATAAATGAAAAACGAAGGCCAATATATACTAATGCAGGCGCGCGCCACTTGAGTGCATGGCTTTAGGGCGCGCCACGCACTTGAGCCTTGCTGGATCCTTTGAGCTATCGCCACGTGTCACATTCGGAATCGTCCACCTCACTCCTTTCTATAAGTTGCCACATGTCACCATATCGTGGTACCATGTGTCATGTTTTCCTTGGGCCATGTTTCCTTGTCGTCGATGGAGCCGGCGCCTCTTCTGCCACGTGGCGCGCTCTGGTGCCGCCAAGTCATCGTATCAGGTATTTTCCTAAAATCTTTGGATGACCATAACTTTCGCATATAAGTTCCGTTTTCGACGTTCTTTGTATCCCCAGAATCCTCTCGATGAGCTCTACAACTTTCATTAAGGTCTCAATATCTAATTCTTTCTCTAACAAAAACATATGTATAACGGTTTAGATTGTTAAATTTCGTGTGAAATTCATAACTTATTCATACGAACTCCGTTCTCGAATCTCTTTTTATCGATGAGCTCATATTCACGAGATCTTCAATTCATGTTTAGATTGTTTCGGTTAACAATAAACCGATTGGAATTTTGATTTCTGTGCCCGCACTGCTGTGCCGAAACTTCAAAAAATCATAACTTCCTCTTACCAAGTCAAATTTGGGTGTTCTTTATATGCACGCTCTTGGTTTAACGACTACTATGTCTTTCATTTAGATCTCCTAAGCTAAAAAGTAATTAATCAAAAATTCACTTTCTTTGATACGCAGAGTCGTGTCAGTTTAATCGCGAGACTTCGAAGAAGCATAACATCTTTACACGAAGTCGGATTTCAGTGTTCTTTATATCTACGGAATCCTTGTCTCATATAATATATTTTTTTTTGATTATTTATCCTAAATTATCTTCTATCAAAAATTCATTTTTAACCTTATTATATTTGATTGACTAGCCCGAATCTAAGGATGTTACAATTATCTCCCCTTTAGGACAATTACATCCCATAATCAGCAAAACATGGCTTGTGTAATGATTGTGCACGTTACCTTTCCATCCTAAGTAATAACCATAAATCTTATGTCTTTTTGTTGTTACATAAAGTGACCCTCTTAAACTTAAAGGATCCGCAATCATATTTTGTTTCTACCGTAGTTGGAGTTGCTACCGAAATCAAGGTGTGTCTACCGCAACCATTATTGAAGAAGCCATTCTGAAACCGTAGTGACCCGCAATCACTACCACAGTGAAGATTATTGAAGACTCTTATTATCTGACTTAGCGTATTAGCATTACTTTAACCAGTGAACCTTACGAGGTCACTTAAGTCAATAGAATATTAGTTTTTTTTTCAGTTGTAACTTTATGGAACTCTATAAATAGAGTCTCCTTTCTTCATGTAATACACATCTCTTTCACGATCTATTGAACTTTCACTGAAATACAAAGATCATTCTCTCATTTCTCTATCTTATCTAATATTTGAGATCCTCTTCATCTAAAATTGGTCACACTTACTGACTCGTGTTTGATTGCAAACCTTGTTAAGAATCAGTTTGATGCTTACTTGATAAAACTTGTTGTCATATACATTTCCTTTACATTTCAGCACTTTATATTTCCGCAACTAACTATCTAACAATTCTAACTTATTATTGTTGAGCTTACGTGATCCTTTGAGATTAACTTATTCCGCAACTATTATCTTGTACTAACGTTTGTTCAAGTGTTTCTCAAAAGTTTTTCAATCAACAATCGGTATCAGAGCCAAAGTGGTTGATTTTTAAACAAACCTCTGATTTTGAAAAGCCTTCTATACCACTAAAGCTCATTCTTGAAAAAACAAAAAAAAAACAAAAACAAAGGAAATATGGCACAAGCTTTATCTTTGAACGTTTCCAACAGTGTTGGAGGCTCGAACAGAGCACCAATACTTGTTGTAAATGAATACCACCATTGGTCCCAAAGAATGGACAAGTATGTTAAGAGGCTTGAAAGAGATGTGTGGAGATCTGTGGAAGAAGGACCTCATGTCCTTGTTCTTACTCCTGTTCAAGCAGATGGTACTCAAACCAGACTAGGTGGAGGTCCTACTGCAATGAATCGACCAACCAAAGATGATCTTGAAAAAATGGAAAATGATGCTATAGCCTTCTATAAAATCTCTTGCGGTGTAGCTCTTGACAACTTTAACATCATCATCAACTGCAAATATGCTAAGGAGATTTGCGATGTGCTCAAAAATCTCTATCAAGGGTCTGAACAAGCTCAGGATAAGAAACTCACCACTGCTCTCAATTAGTTTAACAAATTCAAAGCTCTTCCTGGAGAAAGTCTAGACGAATCGTTCAAACGATTCAATCTCATCATTACAAAGTTATCAAATGCTGGTACAGTTCGAAGCAATCACGAAACAAACCTACAGTTTCTCAATGGTTTGGGAAGACATTGGTCTACTACAAAGATGATTGTACAAGGAGATAGAAAGATCCATACGTTGTCCTTGTTCAAGCTGTATGGAGAACTTCAGGCACAAGAATCAACTGTGCTGACCTCGGTGGACCACTTGCCCTGATAGCTCAAACACCAAAAGTTAAAACCTCACATTACTCATATCCTACCGAATCATCCTACCCACTTTCATATGACAATCCACCGCAGTCATATGAAGCTGATACTGAAATGGATGATGAAGAAGAATTTCAAAATGCCATTGCCCTGGTTAGTTAACAATTCAACCAACTACCACCAACCTCATTCATAAACCACCTTTCAACCACAACTTCAATCCGCAGAACAACCACTCACGATATCCTCGAAACCCTCATCATCCACCGCAACCACAAAATGCACATCATTCCAAAGAGGCATCGCATTCCAGCAAACCATCAGACTTTTGTACCTCAACTGAAGAGAAAAGTGAAGTCATCATCTGTCACAAATGTCATAAAGAGAATCACTTTGCCAAAGATTTCAAAGCAAATGTGGTTAAGGACAAGGCATTCCATCTTAGAATGGCCCATGAAATGGAAGAAAAGGAAAAGACAAGAGCTTATGTTGCTCAAGTGAAGAGAGATCATCAAGTATGGTTATCGGAGATGAAGATGAAGACTTTGAGAACATCAAAGGAAAAAGGGAAGATATGCATGGTTGCAGCTGCTGAAGAGGACGGATCGACGAAGTTGGAAAGAAACTACTGCTAAATGGCCAAAGATATGATGGCACCATTAACATCGTTGAACAGGTAAAAATTATGATCCATTCTAATAATTTCAACATGCATGATTGTGAACCATACTTAGAAAGACTTAAGGACACATGTGCTGCCGTCCTTTCAAACTACAACAAAGCACTAGATGAAAAGAATATAGCGTCCCAAGAGCTATATCACGTGAGAGGAAGACTTGAGGATAAGAGACTTAATGTTGCTATGCTAGAAAAGGATCTGTTGTTAGAAAAGGATGCTAGGATGTTGAATGAAACTCAGTTAGATATTGCTTTAAATCAAAGGGATTTAGCCCAGAAAGAAATTGTACGTTTGAATCAATTAATAGAAAAGCTCTTTAATGAATCCGAAGCAATTAAAAACTTAGTTAACAATGGGACCGTAGACAACACCTATAATTGGGGATGGTCCAATGGGTACTCAACCAATGAGAACTCAACTCCTCCATTTAATGCTGATCGACCATATGTCCCACCGGATTGCGAGTTTCATTATCCAGTTAATGATAAAACATTTCCTGAAGACATAAGATGCCACTTTGGTAGACTTCCTGAACTGAGTAACAATTGTGTCATTGAGGAAATTCTTCCTGAATCCTCGGGTCGTCCAAGTGATCAAATACCCATCATTGGCACAGTTTGTCCCGATTCTTAGTCCTCTCCATATGTAGATGAAGAAATCATTGTGGAAGGACCAGAAGTAGTTGTAAATTATCCATCCTTGCCATCCATAATGTGTCCCAATAATGAACCATCTTTGACATACTCTGCGGTTGTCTATTCATCCGCACCGCAGACTACAGTCAAAAGCACAGTGACCATTCAGCCCATCCTTCATGAATTACCAATTGAAAATTTTGAATATAGTTAATGTTCACAGAGTCCTGAACTTTATAGTTCGGATGACTCAAGTCCTCGTTTTTCAACTCGTTCAAAGGTTTTCAAGAAACCGCAGCTACATTATTTCTGATTGCGGTTCTCCAAAAACACAAACAAAATTGGCTTTCAAAGAAGAGCTCAGGTTCCGAGGTAAAAAGCGGGATACTGACTACAGAAACAAAACATTCAAACAAGCCAAATTTTCAAATCAAAAAGGTTTCGAAAAACCCACTGCTGCAAAAAATCTTTCAAAAATCACGGCAGTCAAAGGATCAAACAAAAAGGAATGTATAGTAAAAAAAACTTTTTTAAACACTCCTGCAAAATCCCAAAAGAAAGTCACATCTTTTCAAAATTACTCTTTTCAAAGTTATTCCTTAAACGATCCAAATTGGAAAGGCATCTTACCAACTCCTGAACCATCAAAATCACATCAATCTGTTAATAAGTCAAAACCTAGGAGTAATTCATGTGTCAAAACCTTTTCAAATCGCAAGGACACCACAGTCAAAACCCACCCACAGACCAGTAACAAGACTCCAACCACACTCTACAGACCCTTGACCAAGTACGGTTTCTGGATAAACGAGAAAGATCTTTCCTTTGGATTTTATCTGCTGAAAATGTCTCGTCCAATCCAACCTCGTAACATCCCAAAAGTTGCCAAACACCCAAGACTAGGTCTAAAAACTGACACGAAATTTGTACCTAAGACTCACATGCTTGCATCGAGTAAGAAAGTTTCTCATGTGACTCCGGGCTCCAAACTTGTTTGGGTGCCCAAACTAGCCGTTTAATTTTTCAGGCAATGTGCAAGGAGGAACAAGAAGAGGAGTGGTTAATTAATAGTTCCTGCTCCTTGCACATGACCGGAATGTTAGAATACCTTCGTGACTTCAGGACTATTTGTAACGGTGGACACGTCATGTTCGGGAACAATGCAAATGGAATCATCAGGGGTTACGGTGTATTAACCACATGAAATTTCTCAATTCAAAAGGTTGCTTACGTAGAAGGCCTCAAGCATAACTTGATTAGTGTGGGCCAACTATGTAAAGCTATTCATCGGGTTGAATTTGATAGTGAATATTGCTACATAATGACGAATGATAGAAACACCTGTTTGATCAAATCCAAAGCTGAAGGGACAATATATCCTTTGGATGTCTCATTGATCATTGGAAAACCGTAGTTGTGTTTTCTGTCCAAAGCAGTACCTGAAGTTAGCTGGTTATGGCACCACAAGCTAGCTCATCTGAACTTCAGGTATATCAACAACATGGTCACCGAAGAACTCGTTCGTGGTCTTCCAATTCTGAAGTATAACAAAGATACACTTTGCCCAGCTTGTGAGTGTGGAAAACAAACAAAGGGAAGCCATCCACTGGTTATCGATTCATCAATTGCTGAACCATTAGAGCTACTTCACATTGATCTCTACGGTCCATATATCATAGCCAGTCTCCATAAAAAAATACATTTTGGTTATAGTTGATGACTTTACACGTTTCACTTGGGTCTTCTTCTTAAGACTCAAATCTGACACACCGCAGATCTTGATCAACTTTATAAAAGAAATAGAGCTCCAAATCAAGCTACCAGTCAGAAGAATAAGAAGTGAAAATGGAACCGAATTCACTAATCATATCTTTAATAGATTTTTGGTTTCCAAGGGCATCAGTCACAACTTTTCAGCTCCCTATACACCGCAAAAAATGGAGTAGTAGAGTGAAGAAATCACACATTGGTCGAAGCAGCTAGATCGATGTTAAACTTTGCCAACCTTCCTCTCTACTTCTGGGCCGAGGCATTGGCAACTGTATGCTTTGTTTAAAACTGAAGCATCATTTGCAAGCATCTTAACAAGACTCCATATGAGGGTCTTAACAACAACAAACCCAATGTCAGATTATTCCACATCTTTGGATGCAGATGTTTTGTGATCAACAACAAGGATCATCTTAACAAATTTGCACCGAAATCAGATGAAGGCATTTTTATTTGCTAATCAACTAATAAAGTGGCCTATAGGGTTCTCATTAGACGTACAAGACTGATAGTCGAAAGCTTCGATGTCAAATTTGATGACTATTATGTCCGCAACACTGCTCCGTCAAGTGAAACAAAAGCTATCCCGGAAAGTGATATCCCAGCCTCTTCGGGTCACCTAAACATAGTTGAAATCAACTATGATGATCTTTTTGACCCCGCAGAGACAACTCATCTCTCAGAAATCCTGGTATCTTCGGTAGCTCAACAACAACATGCTGAAGTATCTGGTCCAACCTTATATGAAGAGTTGTCACTCAATACTTCCACCTCACCGGTTGAGGGGGAAAGTTCAACTCCGGTTCAAATGACAACCATCGAGGTTTCAGTACTAGAAGATGCAGCTCCGGTGTCTACCCGCAGAGTCACAATGCAATCAAATATCTCTTCAGACTCTGAGGATGAAGATGTTGAGAACATCGACACTAGAACAGATTCAAGGGTTATCACTCACTCATCAATCTAGGGGGAACCATCTTCGGTTCAGGGGGAACTCCCATCCTCAGTTCAGGGGGAACATCCTTCAACTGCTGCTCAAAATACTACAGTCCAAGATACTTCTGCGGGCTGCTCCCAAGTCGAGGGGGAACTACCTTCTCTAACCGTAAAATCTTCTGAAGTTGAAGATATTCCCTCTACCGCAGTCGCTGATCACCAACAACCTCGTCTTCACATTTGGACGAAGGATCACCCACCGGGTCAAATCATTGGAAACTCATCCGCAGGTATATAAACTCGATCCTCTAGTGATTTAACGGACCACTGCCACTATACAGTTTTCATGTCCTCAGTCGAGTCTCGAACCATAAAAGAAGCACTCATGGAACCCGGCTGGATCACCGCAAGGCAAGAGGAATTAGCTGAGTTTGAAAGGAATAAAGTGTGGAAATTGGTACCGAAGCCAAAAGGCCAAACAACCGTCTGTACTAGATAGGTATATAAAAACAAACTTGATGAGTCTGGTGCGGTAGTGAGAAACAAAGCAAGGCTAGTTGCTAAGGGGTACAATCAACTTGAAGGTGTTGACTACGATGAAACATATGCCCCCGTGTCCAGAATGGAAGCAATACACATTTTCTTAGCGTATGCGGCACATAAGAATATCAAAGTACATCAAATGGATGTAAAAAGTGCCTTTCTGAATGGAAACTGAAAGAAGAAGTTTACTTGCAACAACCTCCAGGCTTTGAGAGACAAGAATTTCCAAATCATTGCTACAAGCTAGAAAAAGCAATATACGGTCTTAAACAAGCACCAAGTGCATGGTATGAGAGTCTTTCTGAGTTTCTTGTCACGTCTGGATACAAAAAAGGTGTGATTGATCCCACATTGTTTAGAAGAGAAAATGGTAATCACTTGATGCTCGTCCAAATATATGTGGATGATATCATCTTTGGATCCACAGATCAGGGTATGGTGAATGACTTTGCAAAGCTCATGACAAGTAAATTCCAAATTAGCGTGAATAGAGAGATCAACTTCTTTCTAGGACTTCTAGTGAAACAAGTCCCTCAAGGGATATTCATTCATCAAGAGAAACATACCTCTGACCTGCTGAAGAAATTCTTAATGGACAATTGTTTCTCAGCCAAGGTCCCGAGGGCCTTCGGATATAATATTTCAGCTGATCCTACCGGAGAATCAATTGACCACAAAAGTTATCGTGGAATGATTGGGTCATTGATGTACCTCACCGCAATCATATATTCATTATATATATATATATATATATATATATATATATATATATATATATATATATATATATATATATATATATATATTTTCAGTATACCTAGTATACCACAGTCATATATGATCTATATATTATTTGGGTCCATTTATTTCTTTTATTTCTAACTTTTTGATCAAGTGTTCTTTCAGCTTATGCTACCGTAGACACACTGCACACCATCACAGTCATCTGAATTTAACCGCAGTTGCAATAAATGACCCCGCAATCATGTCATAAAAAACTGAGAACTTTGTGTGCTATTTAATGATCTTTAATAAATAAAAACATTCCTCATAACATTCATTATGTAGCATACAATGTTTCAGTCTCTTTCAAAAATTACTTTTCTTAGTCAGACCTATTTTAGGCTAAAAATCAAATAAATCGTTTTTCCATAAAACGTAATCTTTTAAGAAATCTCTTTTCTCAACCGGTCATGTCTCACAGCCGTTTATTGTCAAATCCGTTTTCACTTCCTACTTTTTCACAACGGATAAAAACCCTTCACCACACGATCAACCGACGTGTGATCATGGACCTGACATGCATTTAATGCTCCGCTTTTCTAGTAAATTAATTTCTTTTTTATTTTTTTTTATTTGTGGCTGATAATGGTAAAAACCCAAGGGTTTTTAACTTTAACAGCTGTAAATAAATCAATTACAATAAGTTTTTAAATCTGGAGGTATAAAAACCCCCAAATTCTTCCCAATATCGCTTTACGCTTTCTGAATCCTTAAAGATGATCTTCATCTTCTCCATCTTCTTGCTCAAACTTTTTCCTGCAAGTTCTAAAATCTTTTTACTGCAATCATGGTGAAATCGGGAATTTCCAACAAACAATCGAAGGCATCTGAGTCTGCTCGTCCCACAGGCTCTGAAACAAACATTAAAGACTAATCGCCATCCATTGCCTCGAGCAACTTTAGAGCCATCTTTGAAGATCATCCTTCATATAACGAGGCTATTAGATTGATGATCAAGTTCCTCCCTAAACACCCACTGTATGGTGCATTCAACTCTTTCACAAAAGTAGTTCCATTACTGACTCTGTTTAAGTATGCATTCTCTGCTTTCCGTCCAAGCCACAACCTTAAAGAAGTGCATGATGATTCACTGGTTGCTCTAATAAAGAATAAATTCCTGGAAGCAATCTATCTTAGGGTTCTTCCTTCAACAAGATTCTACTCACCAAGTCCTAATGACGTAATTTCAACCCTGTACCAGATGGGTTACCAGAAGAAACTTAAAGGAATCGGAGAGTTCAAGAAAAATCAACTTCCGGTAGTATGGCAGTTTGTATGCCACTTTGTAATCAGAAGTCTCTCCGGCAAAACGGGCGAAACGGAAAATATAGGGATCAAGCTCATGGAACTGGTTTGGAGCATTTACACTGGTAATGCTGTGAATTATGGTCAAATTCTATGGGATGACTTCTTGTAGTACATTCCCAAGGAAGCTCCAAGAGAAGATGCAACCGAGCTCACTTTTGCTCGCTTTTGGTCGATATGCATCTCGGATCTGCATCAAGATGCCAAGCTGGATATGGGCGACGACACCAACTTATTTGCCACTCGCGATCTGAAAAGCTACACACCCTCAAAGGATCAAACTATTTTTGGACCCCTTAGGAGATTGCCCATGTATATTTTGGAGTATATTGGACTCACAACCCTTGACGTAGCTGGCCATATTGTAGCTACGAGTGGTATTAAACCATACCACTCTTCCCCGCCCAGACCGAGTCAGACTACCGTAGTCCTTACAGCAACACATGTTCCTCCCAGTACCAGAATCCCTACCACAACACAGGTACCTCCTTCTACCGCAGACCAGGTAGTTCAACCGAGACTCAAACGAGTCAAACAACCTATGACTTCAAAGAAAGCACCACGTAAAATTGTCAAAAAGGGAGGAGATCCTTTCAAGAAACGCAAGTCTAAAACCGCAAAATCCTCTGCTGCGGTTCATCACACTCCCTCTAAAACTCAGGATTCCCCAGTCATTGTTGAAGATTATACTCATCATGAGCCTTCAGCTTCAGGAGATGTGTTTAGACGGAAGAAACTGAAGTTAACCCCAAGTCAAGGCCAAATGCATAACACGACTCATATCGTAGTCTCCCAAAAGACTCCGGTAGTTATTGGAGCTACCGCAGGCTCACCAGTTCATACCCCAACTCACCGCTCAGATACAATAAGTGTATCTGTTTCATCCCACCATGGAGACACACCCCTAGTTGGATCCCAAGTGTATCCTATTGGTTCGATTCGCACTAAGGTCTCTAGGGCATCACACTTTCACGTTTTTGAGCTTGAGGAACACAAGTCGCACCGCAAGGCAATTCTTCCGCCTTTGCCAGAACTGAGCTGAGGCCAAACTTGACTTCAGGTCTAGGAGACCGAGGAAGCTCAGGAAATCGTATTCCACCAACATTACTCACAAGTGGTCTAGGCATTGGGAGCACAATCGTGCAAGGAACCACGAACGTGAGGGACACCTCGGTGTGAAACTAAGGATTTGACGGGTACCAATATGACGATTCTTGGACTCGATACTGTAAGTCCCTAATCTGCCTGTGTATCAATCAGATCCGTTTGATGGTGCGGAATCCCAATCAAACGGATGATGTCAGATCAAATGGAAGAGAAGGAGAAGAAGAATATGATGAATCTTGTATGTATTGATATGAATGAAGATCCGGATACAAGATTCACACACACTAACACACACTCTCTTCTCTCTCTCTTTCTCTCTCTAGAACACCTTCAAATGCACACACTTAAGCTCCTCTAGTGTTCATCAATCTATTCCTCACACCCCTCACCCCTATATATACTCGACTGGGTCGGCCTTGGGTTTACGGCCGTAAACGGAGTTTACGGTCGTAAACACCCATTGGGCCGTAAATAGAGTTTACGGTCGTAAACCTGTTTACGGCCGTAAACACTACCTGGCCGTAAACCTGACCGTAAACACATATAATATTACAGAAAATTACAATCAACTAGAAAAGCAAAGTATAAACCATATTTTTGACCCAACAATCTCCCCCTTGGTTTATAGCTTTCTTTTCTTTTCTCAAATGACCCAACAAGCTCCCCCTAAAAAGTAGCTGGCTTTCTTGATAATCTTCATTAGGAGCTTTGGCTTCAGCTTTAATCTTCGAATTCTTCACAGCATCAAGATGAACATATGAATCTTCCATGAATGACTTCATCTTGAGCAGTTGGGCTTTTCTTCAGAATTTGGCTTTGAACGCACGTTGGGTGAGGAGGCTTCTTGATAAGATTCTTGAAAGATAGCACTTTCAGCTTGAGAATCTTCAGAGAGAACTAATCTTCTGGATCACTTCAGCAGGTACAAGATAGCAGCAGACTGATTGAGGAGGCTTCAATGCAATCCGACACATTATCTTCAAGTGCAGCTTCACCTTGCTTCTGGAGTTGAAAGATTGAATGTCGAAAGAATAATCTTCATTTCTTGCTCCTTCGAATGAGAATTCTTCGATACTCACGGATGAAGCCTTGGCTCAGAAATCTTCGACACAAACTCCATGAGTTTCATCTTCACCTGAATTCACTTTTCAAGACAAAACAAAACTAAAAGAAAAATTTAGCACACAATATTTTTGGATTTTTCATATTTTCTGAAAAAGAAATAAAACAGAAATAACACTATTTTTGGATTTTTAATTTTCTGATTTTTGAATTTCCCCTAATATTTAAATTAAAAGAAAACTATGAACAAATTTAACAAAAATAAAATGATATCTAACTTTAAGAGTGATTTGGGATCAAAGTTGTTACACAGCCCTAATCCACTTTTCGGTACCTTTCATCTTCAAGTCTTTGTCTGGTCGATCGCCGGTATTGTTGTCCACTTAAACACGAAAAATTGTGACAGATTTAGGACATTACTATTTGTTACAAGACAGGTGAGCTTAAGTTCCTAGATACTATATCTGATCCTAAGTTCCTAGATATTACATCTTAAGGACCATTCATCTGACAACGACCAGGGATATTGTTATCCACCTAAATTGAGCAGCGAGATCTACAGACAATCTGTAAGTGTTCAATTGTTAATTGTACTAGAACATGGTTCCCGCTTCCTGATATGCTCCAGTAATCAGGGACTTCCAGAATACTCCTTACATCGGGTGAGCAGACAATCATTAAGATAGAAGATAGATTTAGAATGCATATGCTATACACCCAGGTCGGATTTCTTCCAATCTCGCAGAGGGTGAAACATATGACTAACTGAAGTTTTAGAGGGATTGAGAAGTAGAATGGTGCATATACTGTGTACCAGGTCGGATTATGAGTCACGCAAAGGAGACAGTATATGGCTAACAGACAGAAAGAATTGCATAGATAGAAGATGCAGAGAAATAGAATTGCATATGTTACAGTCCAGGTCGGATTTTGAGTCATGCAGAGGAGGTAACATATGACTAACATATAGATAGAGAAAGAAAATGATTTTCTACAGACCTAACTCATCGGAATTTACCATTCGCCCCATCAATACCGGAATTAAGGACAAAATCCGCACATCGAGGAAAAGTTAATCCACGGTTCCAAGTACGGGTTCATTTAATGTGACGAGTAGATTCCCATATATATCTCCCTGCTCAACCTATTCGAGCGTCGTACTGTTAGGCTAAACGGATCTAACTAGGTCAAGATTTGTCAAGTCTAATAATTTCTTAAGTTCAACTATGCCTAGTCAAGTCCCCTTAGAATCTTTCGTGCCTACCAGCACATCAAACCCAGAGCATAGACCCTTCAACTTTGGGTACGTTACGCAGACTCAGATTGCCTGTTATCACTTGATTATATCACTTCCCAAAACATCTCACTCAAACTCATTTCATAACCAACATATTTTTGGATTTTCTGATTTTCTGATTTTTGTTTTGTTTTTATTTCTCCCCCTAAATTTGTGCATAGGAGAGAAACGAAAGTAAATGCGAATCAGCTTAAGAAAAACTCAGGAGTATAGAGAAGAAAACTCAAACCGTAAGTCACCGATTGAATTTGCATCCAGAAGGTCTGAGAACAACACACGTAATCTCAGAACAGATCCGAAAATTCTTCATGTCATTAAGCACTAACCCCGTTTGTGATCTCTTCCTTTCTTCCTTTCCCGCAAAGGACACATACTCCCAAACAATGTTCTGAGTGTTGTACAGCTGAGAGATGTCTCCTATCATGTGCCAGGAACAGCCACTACCAACAAACCGAAGTCTGATGATATGCCTCCATAGCTGCTCCGACACAGAGTGGGATCAGTTGGTCTTTGGAACCCAGTCCATTTTGAAACTGGGTCGACCTTTGTCATTAACGCATGGTACTCTCTCCCATGACATGTCCTGCTTATCACAAACAGAAGATGAAGAAATATTAGAGTCATTAGTTGATTTGGGAGAGTGAGCCTTTGGAACCCATTTGTAGTTGGGTTTAACCCATTTCTTTTTCGATCTGATGGGTGGCTCAGTACTTGCTTTTGAACTTGATGTCGGCCGTTGAGATGACTTTGACCTAACCGGTCTTTGTTTCAGTGGAGCATCTCTTGGATTGGGCTTCTTGGCCGGTATTCCCTTCTTGTCCTTGTGGGTTTGATTCTTGACCTTCTGCGCGTTCCAGTCATCATGGTCTGAACGTGACCTTGAGGGGTTTCTTTTGGAGTATCTCCCTCTTGGCGCGTTCTGCCAGCCTTGTGCGTAGTAAGGAACGTATGCGCGATTTGGACAGTTTCTGGCAATGTGTCCAGGTGTTCCACAGTGAAAACATGTCTTTTTCTTCACTGTGAAGTTGTTTCTTCCTGCCCCTGGTGGCGTATCCATGCCTTGTCTCTTGCTTTTCCCACACGCACAGCTACAGCAGGCACTCTGTTTCACTGGAATTGGTGGCCTGTATTTATGAACAACAGGTTGATCAGAAGCAACTGAGTTCGAAGCAACAGATTCAGGGCTCAAGGAGATGTTGGTTTGTTCAATGGTGTTCTCCTTGTTCTCATCCTCTACTACTTTACCTGCACATGTAACAGAAACATCAGGAGCATCAGGTTTATCAACATTAATAATGCCTCCTGATACAAAACCAGCTGGTTTGCCATATTGAAGATGTGCCTCCCTGTCAATTTCTTCCTGTGTCGAAGGGATGGATGTGTAGTTATGATTGAAAGGTGGAGGAACACTATCATACCCTAGACCCTTGTTTTGATTATCTTTGAATTTTAATTGGGTTTCAAATAAGGAGTCGACTGTCTTACGTGACGCAGTATAATTTTTGAAACTAACATCAGTTTTTCCACACTTAATTTTCAAGGCGTCAAGTTCTTCGGTTACAGCATCAAGTTGTCTCTTAATATAGTCATAATTTTCACACTTGTTGCTGAATTCTTCCTGAAGCTTCCTAAAGTCCTTTATTTTTGTTTCTAACTGGGCCTTTAGGGGTTTCTGTCCTTTCCTGAGTTGATAACCTTCATATCTCAGGTCCTCAACTTCTCTTTTTAATAAATCATTATGTTCACGAAGAAGTTTAATCGTGGCTTCACATGATTGAGAACATGAAACTTCACATGATTGAGAACAAGAAACTTCATTGACCGGAAGGTTTGTGGAACTCATTGTTTTTCGACAATTCAAAGCGTCAAGTTCTTCAATTACAGCAGCAAGACTAAGACGATTGAGATCTTTTGTCTTCTTGATGTCAGCCACGTTCATATCCCATGATTTCGGAAGTGCATTCAATAGCTTTTTGTTTATCTCAGATTTGGTCAAGAAGATCCCAGCTGTATTCATCTCAGTAGTGAGTGTGGTAAAACGCTGCAACTGAGCTTCCAGGGTTTCTCCAGGTATATAATCGAACATGTTGAAATTTTGTCTTAACATCTCCTGACAACTCTCTTTCATGTCTTCAATTCCCTCGTAAACTTCAAAAACTATTAAAAGCACAACTAGAACTTAAAAGTCAAACTTAAATTTAAAAATGCCCTTTGACTATAAACCTCAAAAGTCAACCTTAAAAGTCAAATTTAAAAAGTCAAACTCAAAAGTCAAACTTGAAAAGTCAAACTTAAAAGTCAAATCGAAAAGCTAAATTTGAAAATTTAAAAGTCAAACAAGAAGGTCAAAGTTTAAAGTCAAAGGCAAAACTTTAAGTAAAAAGTCAAAATTTAAAAACTAAAATTTTTGGTTGAAAATGGAATTTAAAATGAAAAGAAATTGAATTTTGGGATGAATTTGTCAAATTGCGAAACTTGGATGCGAGAATGAGATGTTAAGTTTAAAATTTCGAGGGATTGAAACAAATGATCTGTTGGTCGAGTTGGCTAAACGCGCTGTGGCAATGACCTAGAGGTCCCGGGTTCGATCCCCGGCACCCCAAACTTCGCGTCCCTTTTTATTGAAGCGCGCCTGAATCCCACTGATGCTGCCGAGCCGAGCCGATCCGTCCTCCAAGCCGCGATCCACCAAGTCGTATTCCGAGCCGAGCCGCAGACGATTCGAGCCGTAAACCGCCGAGCCGAGTACTCCGAGCCGCAAGCCGGCGACCGTAAACTCCGGCGACCGTAAACACGTTTACGGCCGTAAACTCCGGAAAACCCTAGCCGCAGCCGCCGCCGACCGTAAACACTTCGGAAATCGCTGTTCTTGACGAAAAACAGCGTTTTTTGACCCTTTTTGCTCCAAAACTCGATCAAAAACTCGTTTTTAGGAAAAACGCGAAGAAGAAACCCCCCTTATTTTGCCAAGATCTATCCAAAAACGCAGAAATATTTCAAAAATAAGATCAAATAAGCTCGAGATCTGACAAAAATTGATTGATACAACCAAGCTCTGATACCAATTGTAAGTCCCTAATCTGCCTGTGTATCAATCAGATCCGTTTGATGGTGCGGAATCCCAATCAAACGGATGATGTCAGATCAAATGGAAGAGAAGGAGAAGAAGAATATGATGAATCTTGTATGTATTGATATGAATGAAGATCCGGATACAAGATTCACACACACTAACACACACTCTCTTCTCTCTCTCTTTCTCTCTCTAGAACATCTTCAAATGCACACACTTAAGCTCCTCTAGTGTTCATCAATCTATTCCTCACACCTCTCACCCCTATATATACTCGACTGGGCCGGCCTTGGGTTTACGGCCGTAAACGGAGTTTACGGTCGTAAACACCCATTGGGCCGTAAATAGAGTTTACGGTCGTAAACCTGTTTACGGCCGTAAACACTACCTGGCCGTAAACCTGACCGTAAACACATATAATATTACAGAAAATTACAATCAACTAGAAAAGCAAAGTATAAACCATATTTTTGACCCAACAGATACCTTCCAAGTGGAGTCCGGAATCAGAAAGTTCGAAACATTTCAACGAGCAATGCAGTCCAGGAAAGCTCGGAAAATTCAGCAGCAACAACAAAAGGAGAAGGATCTTTTCACAGTTGCAAAGTAGTGGGCAGACTCCTTCAACATCGCCAAGACTATCCACGACATCTTGAAGATTCAGGAATGGATGTCCAAAATTGAAACAATAGCTCAACAAGCTCAAGATCTGGAAGGTGGTGTTGGTCCATCAAAGCCTCCTCAAACTGATTAAATTCATGACTCCAACGATGGTGGAACCACAATTGAGATTAGCTCCGGTCCAATGTTTGGATTTGATGACATTGATCTTGATGATGGTCAGCAGCCCCCACACTCAGAAGAATTTATGATGGTATTCGAAGATGAAGAGTCAAGTGGTTCCCAACACTCCACCTCAAAACCCAAGGCAAAGAAAAAGAAGAAGCTTAAGGTCACAAGAAAGGAATTTCATAGCCTTCAATCCAAGGTCGACCAAATATTGGCCGCAGTCACTTCCAAGGCACCAACTAATACCGAAGTTCCTATACCGCAGTCGTTGGTGGAAAGGGTGGGAACTCTTGAGACAAGAGAAAGGTACTTGCTCAACGAGTTAGTCTGGCAATAGAAATGGGAATCAGGGACTTGGATAATCGTCATACCGCAGATCACAGAGACTTCATAGAAACTGCTGATCGTCTCATCCAGGAGATCTCAACTCTGAAGGATGAATTCAATGCTTCTCTCGACAAACAAGTTGTTCACTCAAAGCAACTGGTATAGGAAACCCACAGTGCGTATGAATCCAACATTGCAGTTCTACAAACAAAAATCAATGGGTTACGGAGATCCCTCACTGCAAATTCTAGCATTGATGAGATTTTAAGACTCACCAAGGAGATCTATCAACTCCAGTTCAATCAAGAAATCCCCAATAACCAGCAACTTTGTGAAGCAATGAAGTCCCAATTCAATGAAGCTTTTTCAAAGATTGATGGACTGAAACAATGGTTTGAGGAGCAACAAATTGTTTCTTCCTCAGAAGGGGGAAGTGAGTCCCCTCCGCATTCTCATCCGCATTCTCAAGGCCATTCTCATCAAACTCCTCCAAGAATTCCACTTCATCAACCAATTCATCAAAGAATTCCATCTCCGCAACCATCTCCAAAACAAGCAACTCCGGTGCTATCTCCACATCAAACCCCACCGCATCAAGATCCACAATAATCTCCTCATCAGACTCCCCCGCAGTTCAGAAACTTGGAACCAAATATGTCCTCGGAGCAATCAAATGACTCACCGGCAACTCGCCAAAGAAAATGTGACTGGTGGCCGCAAAATTCGCCGAACAGATATGGAGATAACATAGTTTTGATACAACCATGGATGAGTCCCTAATCAACTCTTTGGTCAATCCCACCGAAAGGCTCCTCGCTGATGATTATAGGCCCATCTTGACTTATGCTGAACCTCCATCCGATGGATATTGGGATATTCCAATCTCTCACAAATCCAAATTCTTCCTCGTCTTTGAGCTTTTTGATCTCATCCTTCCATATGATCAAAGACCCCCCCTTGAATTTGAACGCCTAAATCAGTTTCATGCTAAGTATGGAACTGACTTCGAAAAGATCTGGTCCAATGACAGACCAGAAGGGGCCAAGAATTACAAAGTTCGAAATTTCATGAAGACTGACTTTGTTCAGTATACACTCACAAGGAGAGGAGATGACTACATCAGGACGCAATCTGACGTCGTGAGCTCGATCCTGCTCACTTCGTAGACCCGCCATTTGGTCCCTAGCTTCGGATGGTGTTCCTTTGACTCCTCACGACGTGAATCAATCCTTGCTCACATCGTGAACTTTTGGCTTATCACTTCGTAGACTTTCCATGCGTCTACTAGCTCTGAAATTTGGCCTTATGACTCCTCACCTCGTGAACATCTATGCTCACCTCGTGAGTTCAGTCAGATTAGGGTTTCTGACAGCTGTATCTTCGGAAGGTCGTAACTTTTGCATATGAACTCCGTTTTTTACGTTCTTTATATTTTTGGAATCGTATGGACGTATACTTTGATTTGTATCCTAAAGAAAGTTCATATTTGTATTAGAATTTAACAAAAACTACATAGTACATTTATCACATTACTAGTTTAACAAAATCACATTACATGATTGGTATAATCACATGTGATTGTTATTGACCTAATTTTGACTAGTGTTACATTCTCCCCCCATTGATAAAATTTTGTCCCGAAATTTATCTTGTACCAGATTCCACCGCAGGGTCCTGGATAGCTTCCCTGCTTCCTGTTACGAATGCCCTGCCACGGCCTAATCTCCTTGACTCCTTAACTTTGGACATTCCTTCTTGATATGTCCAATTTCACCACACTCAAAACACGCTCTTCCTCCATCATAGCCTGTTCCAGTGTTTGTTCCTTGATTTTCTGTTGTAGGTGTTGTGCTCCTGAAGAAATTGGCGGTGTGTCCCTTTTTCTTGCTTTGAGTGCATATAAAGCAGTTACCTAGATGGTGACGTCTACACGGAGTGCATTTTGGGAGTTTTCCTTCATACCGTCGTGGTTGTGTGGGTATTGCTGTTGTGGCTGCATAATTAGTTGCCACATCTTGTCTTTCCTCATATGATTGTATGGGATTCTTCCCATTAAATTTACGCTTGTTCGTTCCAGATTCGGGAGACTCAGCTATAAATCCCACTTGGATTTCTGTGTTGGTTAGCTGATGAGTTATACGCTTTGCACTGTCATATGTTGTAGGCTTCGATGCGATCACCATTCCTTTGATTTGCGATGCTAGACCCCAGATATATCGCTCGATCTTCTTGTACTCTGGGGTTACAAGTGTCGAACACATCACCGCAAGATCATTGAATCTAGCAGTATAAGCATTTATCTCTGAACCCTTCATGGTTAGGGTCCACAATTCTTGTTCCAGCTTATGTATTTCCTCCCTGGGAAATTACTCCTCCACTAGCATCCTCTTCAGCTCTTCCCATTGCATGGAGTTTGCAGCATCAATTCCCATTGTATTAACATGATTGTTCCACCATGTTAACGCTGCATCAGCGAAAGTACATGCAACAAATCGTACTTTACAGTCCTCTGGACAGAAGCTTATTTGAAATACTGATTCTGCCTTTTCAATCCACCGGGTTACGCTAACAATCCCTTCCGTTCCATGGAAGCTCTTAGGTTTGCAATTCATAAAATACTTGTAGGTACACATTCTGGCGGTCCCTACATTGCCTTTATTTCTAACTCCTCCTCTTGTGACATTAGCAAGAGCTGCAACGATTCTCTGAGCTATGATTTCTTCAAGTTCTGCTGAACTTATTGGAGGGTTTGTTTCTGGTGGTGGTGGTTGTGGTTATTGTTGTTGTGGTTCTGGTCGTTGGTTAAGGTTTAGCCGAGCGCTACTTCTTCTAGGCATTTTCTTTAGTTCCTATACATTTTAGATCACCAAGTGTTTAGTCTATCAAATATTACTCCCAATTTAAATAGTTCATATGATCTGATCATAATAAAATATAGTTTTACACCTACACCTAGTTGTGATAAGATCTATGCACATATGAACTTTAGTTGGAATATCTGATCTAAATCCTTGAGATCAAAAACATTCCGGGTATTTAGGTGTATTATCATCGCGGGTCTGAGTCTTCATATATGACTCTATATTTGTTATTTGTTGTATTCATGCTCTTTTAATTATTGTTTGTTACTTCAGGTCTAGCTGATAAGGCACCGACCAGTCAGGACAGTCGGAGGGCAGGATCATTTTAGCATATAGCCGTTCTGAAATCCAGCAACCCAAGCGACATGTCTATCCTGTCACCGCTCCCGTAAGTAGTCCTTTAGTAGTATAATTAATAATACTTTATATTTGTAGGCTAAGGGATATACCTAAACCTAACAGAGTAAGCCCTAAACTATAGTCGTGCTTTTCTAAGAAAGTACTAATTCACTATAGTTAATAGCTCTAATACCAATCTGTCACACCCCGGCCGTTGGCGGAAACACCGGGCAGTGTAACGTCATTTCTTGTATCATAGTTATCAACTTCCTGAAAACACATGCATTTTAAAATACGTCAACATAAAGTTGGTGAGTCCGCAGGTTTTGACTCCATATAAAAATAATACATTTTCCAAGTTCAAAAGTATAGTTTTGAAAGTATCATTTTGACTCTCCAACGTTTAGTATATATATCCTAGGTATAAAAGTTTACTTACCAAATAAGTATTTAACCTATAAGTCTCATATACTATGAATATAAGTGTTTGTAATTCCATACAAACGAAAGTTGCTACGTATAAATCTTATTTCAGTTCTATACGAGTAAAACCGCTACGTATAAATCTTATTTCAGTTCTATACGAGTATGTGTGTTAGGTATAATTATCTACTTAATACACAAGTAGTATACCTACAAGTTTCTTGTACCTAGAGTATAAGTGTTTGGGAAACTTATACTTAACATTAATACTTGTATAACGACAAAGTATAATGCTTCTAACAATTTGCTACCATGAGTCCGTAACCGCGGCTATATGACTAGTTTCAAACCTCTGCTTGATGCTACAATTTTCGCATCTTAAGATAAGTTCCACACGCTTCATCAACGTCGGAACAATAAACAAACAAAAGGATAGTTCGTCACTCGCACACCGTTGTGTTGTAGCTAGCAACCACGAGTGGGGTTGTCAACCCGTATCTTATTCATACACGACTTCCTCGCTCACACGGGATTAATGGTTACAGGTCAGAGGATTTTCCCTAAGATTTCTAATCTTAGTTGACGAATACAATAACTCATGTAGACTTGTCGAGTTCCGTTAGTTCTAGTAGTAAAATCATATTCGTGTCTAAAACCCTAAGTTATTAGACTATGCTTTAAACATTACTCCTAATATTTATAATACTTAGGCAGTACAACGGATATAATCACAATTAAAACCAGGTTTTATCTTAACATAAAACCAATAATAATAACATATAACATACGAGGTTTTATCTTGACATAAAACCAACAATAACAAAGTACATATTAATTAACATATAGAACTTCTGAGTATAACTCTGGAGCTATATCGCACACAAAATATATATAGAATCCTAAGTATAACTCAAGATCTACATTAATACAAGAACAAGTTGATAATAGTTGTATATATTTAAAATATTATATTTAGAACAACTATATATCCCGGTTATTATAACTATCTACGTTGATACTTATATACTATCATATAGACATAATAATAACGTATATACAATATTTAGCATGCGTTTTCCCCCGAAAATATTAGAAAGTGGGGCCATGAAGCTCACCCTAGTAGCGTGATTCTAAGCAGAAACGGTCAGCGGTACGATGTCGTCGGGGCTCGGGATGCAAGAGGGCTTCAACAAAGGAGAGAGGAGAAAGGGAAATGGTGTAAGGAAGTGTCAAGGTCGAATTTGCTATTTATAGGCTGATTTTTGGCAATTCACGACGTGAACCAAGCATGCTCACGTCGTGAGCTCGATCCTGCTCACTTCGTAGACCCGCCATTTGGTCCCTAGCTTCGGATGGTGTCCCTTTGACTCCTCACGACGTGAATCAATCCTTGCTCACGTCGTGAACTTTTGGCTTATCACTTCGTAGACTTGCCATGCGTCTACTAGCTCCGAAATCTGGCCTTATGACTCCTCACCTCGTAAACATCTATGCTCACCTCGTGAGTTCAGTCAGATTAGGGTTTCTGACAACTGTATCTTCGGAAGGTCGTAACTTTTACATATGAACTCCATTTTTGACGTTCTTTATATTTTTGGAATCGTATGGACGTATACTTTGAGTTGTATCATAAAGAAAGTTCATATTTGTATTATAATTTAACAAAAACTACATAGTACATTTATCACATTACTAGTTTAACAAAATCACATTACATGATTGGTATAATCACATGTGATTGTTATTGACCTAATTTTGACTAGTGTTACATTGAGTCTGCACCAAGCTTCACTAAAGGCTACCAAGAAATGTCTCTCAGTGCAACAAACTTCCCGGAATTAGGAGTTATATACAAGAAAGCCAACAGTTATCTCAAATACTTCATTCCTGTTACCGCAATTCATAGATTGACCTGGAAGCAACTGTAAGTGACTCTAGCTTCGGTTCAAAGATCTAAGGACACAATAGATGAAGTCAAGTTTGAGATAACAAGAAGAATTCATAGGCTAGGAGAAGTGAGGAAATTCTGGTGGATCCTTATCTAATTCTTGAAGCTCAACAAATGAAGAAGAAAGTTGAAGAGGTCACTTTGGGGGAAAATTTTGTTACTTAAAGTAACCCTCTTAAACTTAAAGGATCTGCAATCGTATTTTGTTTCTACCGCAGTTGGAGTTGCTACCGAAATCAAGGTGTGTCTACTGCAACCAATATTGAAGAAGTTATTCTGAAATCGTAGTGATTCGCAGTCACTACCACAGTGAAGATTATTGAAGAATCTTATTATCCGACTTAGCGTATTAGCATTACTTTAACCATTGAACCTTACATGGTCACTTAAGTCAGTAGAATATTAATTTTTTTTTTCAGTTGTAACTTTATGGAACTCTATAAATAGAGTCTCCTTTCTTCATGTAATACACATCTCGTTCACGATTTATTGAACTTTCACTGAAATACAAATATCATTCTCTCATTTCTCTATCTTATTTAATATTCGAGATCCTCTTCATCTTAAACTGATCACACTTACTAACTCGTGTTTGATTGTAAACCTTGTTAAGAATCAGTTTGATGTTTACTTGATATAACTTGTTGTCATTTACATTTCCTTTACATTTCAGCACTTTATATTTCTACAACTAACTATCTAACAATTCTAACTTATTATTGTTGAGCTTACGTGATCCTTTGAGATTAACTTATTCCGCAACTATTATCTTGTACTAACGAGTGTTTAAGTGTTTCTCAAAAGTTTTTCTCTCAACACTTTTATATTGAGTCTTTAATCTTGGACTTATTGACTGATGGTGGTGCTTAATATTGCGTCATCTCTCCATTCTAAATTTGATCTGCATCGGTGACTCTTGCTCCTTCGTGAGCAGCCTTAAGATCTGTTTTTGACTACCGCAACAGAACAATGTGTCATGTCTCTAATGAAGTTTCACCTTATGATGAAACGGATAGACTCGGGTCTCTTTGAGTTAGACTCCAACATGGATGATACTTTCCTAAATGTCCTAATATGATGTAATCACATTCTAGCATGTAGCACTTTTGGCTACAGGCTGCTTAATCTTAATAGTGATCACAATTTTTCTATTGATCGCTTTGATTATCCTTCTTTTAATCTAAAGTCAGAAGTTGTGTCGAACTTACTTTGTAGATTAGTCGGACTCGATTCGATATGACCACTACGGTCAAAATAATATTTGTCTTTGTAGTCATTACCGAAACAAAGGTGTTTTGTTCAAAACTTGATCAAGTGTAATTCGACCAAAGTGTATGAGAGGCTTGATGGGTTTTGAGCATTCTAACACTCCTATGGTGTACATGCAACCCTAGAAACTTTGGATCTATGTTTGACTAAGATACATGCAAATAATTATTTTTCCAAGGTTCTTATCCTATCTAGCATGGCATGGGGAACTTGAATCAAATAAAGCTAGTAGAATTACTTACCTTGTAGTTGTAGTTGATTGCTTGGAGTTTTAGAGCCTAGCACCAATAGTGTGGATGCCTCAAACGGAAATCACAAATCACCACAAACTTGGAATTTTGAGAGAATAGTAATCACCTTTCTTGAAATCGGCCCTCTTACTTTACTCACCACAACTAGTGTGATTTCAAGAACCAAAGCCTCATTTATATAGTGTGGTGGATTAGGGTTACATCCATGTAAACCCTAATACCCATGTCTTTTCATTTCCATGAGATCCATGGGTTAAAGCTCCATGGAGTATCCATGGACTTTCCATGCAAGCCTAGCCCATTCCAAATAAGCATTAGCCCACACTATATAAATACAAGAGCCCATATTTAATTGGTCATACTTTTGATCTCTAAATTAATCCTAGATTAATTATAGATCAATACTAATTAAATAATATGATTTTATATTAATATATTAGGACTTATAATATATTAATAAATCATAACTTATACTATTCTCAAACGATTATCCATAAATTGTTCGGGTGAAGTGCAACCCAAATGGACCATGCCGGGTCGGGTCAAGTACATACCAAATATAGTTATGGACTTAGACACTATATCCAACAGTCTCCCACTTGGATAAGTCTAATAACTATAGTTGCAAGTATGACTTCAGGAACCGATCAGCAATCGTAGCTCTTTAAACTCTGTTGAACTATGAAGTGCCATTTTAGATAAGTGATCATATAATCCCCTGTTCTAGATATCAGCCGGACAAATACATGGAACATGGTCTTGCTTATTGCCCAGAATTTGTTTCCCGATTTCCGATTTGTTTGACATAGAACTTAACTGAACACATCAATTTAGTTCTGACCGGGCCCGATACATAGGTCAAAACAAAATCATCGAGGGGCCCAGATATCGCTTCTAATCCAAGAAGGAACAGATAAACTTCGACTCATATGTTTGCTCTACTACTTGTTGAATTACACATAAAGGTACGTTTTATAACATCGAGTTACCAATGCGTTTTCATACAATCATTGCATAACCAACTCATAGGTAACAAATCATATGTCTAGGTTTGAAGACTTATATGATATTACCGTCTCACGATCACTCGAGATAAATTCCATGAAGTGATGCCAGTGAGCGTGGGTTGAATCCAATACTCAGAACTTATGAGCACTCATGAGTGCTGTAGCCCCGCTTTGTCTAACATCTTAGACCTCTACAAGCCAACCCATGACAGTCTTGATTCATATCTACTTCCAACATATGACCGACTGTGGAGAGTTTGAATAATATGATAGAAACCATAACATAATTATTCTGGAAGTCAAAACATGCAAAAAGAAATAATAGTAAACGATTGACAAGAGATAGCAACACTTTACTCATAAATAACAGCTTTTATTTATCATCAAATGTCAATTACATTTTACAAATTTCAAGATTATCTAACTACTAAAACTAATATCATCCTTCAGCCCTATGCTCCGAGCATGCTAGAGATGCTTAGCCCGAGTCAGTCCCTTCGTGAGGGGATCTGCTGGGTTCTCATCTGATGATACCCTCTTTACCACGAGGATTCCTTCTTCTATTCGATGTCTAATGAAGTGATATTTTCTGTCAATGTGTCTGGATCTCCCATGATCTCTTGGTTCCTTGGCTAAGGCAACCACACTATTGCTGTCACATAAAATCTCCATTGGCTCCTTTATAGCTGGTACAACTCCAAGGTCTCCGATGAAGTTCTTTAGCCATATAGCCTCCTTTGCTGCCTCGCTTGCTGCTATATACTCTGATTCACAAGTGGAATCAGCCACTGTCTCCTGCTTGGAACTTTTCCAAGTAATTGCCCCTCCGTTTAGGGTAAAGACCCAGCCCGAATGAGAGTGGAAATTATCCCTGTCATTCTGAAAGCTAGCATCACTGTACCTTACAACTCTCATGTCATCACTCCCACCGAGGGTAAGGACCCAGTCCTTAGTCCTTCGCAGGTACTTGAGGATATTCTTTACCGCAGTCCAGTGTGCCTTGCCAGGGTTCCCTTGATACCTGCTAACCATGCTCAAAGCAAAGGCTACATCAGGTCGAGTACACGTCATAGCATACATGATCGATCCTACAGCTGAAGCATAAGGTATTCGACTCATTTATGCTATCTCAGCCTCAGTACTAGGGCTTTATGTCTTACTCAATCTGGCGTTACTCAGGATGGGTAACTCTCCTTTCTTGGAATTTTGCATGTTGAACCTTTTCAACACTTTGTCCACATAGGTGCTTTGACTAAGTCCAATTAGTCTTTTACTCCTGTTTCTCAAAATCCTTATCCCTAGGATATAGGCAGCTTCTCCAAGGTCCTTCATAGCGAAACACTTCCCAAGCCAGGACTTTACTTCCTGCAGGGTTGGGATGTCATTTCCTATGAGTAGTATGTCATCCACATATAGTACCAAGAAGCTTACTATACTCCCACTAGCCTTGATATAGACACAAGATTCATCTTCACTTCATGAAAAGCCAAATTCTTTGACTTTCTCATCAAAGCAAAGATTCCATCTGCGAGGTGCCTGTTTCAATCCATAAATGGATTTCTCGAGCTTACACACTCTATTGGGGTACTCTGTACTGACAAAACCCTCTGGATGAACCATGTAAACATCTTTAGTCAACTTTCCATTAAGGAAAGTGGTTTTGACATCCATTTGCCATATTTCATAGTCATGAAATGCAGCAATGGCTAACAGAACCCTAATAGACTTAATCTTGGCCACTGGTGAAAAGGTCTCATCATAATCAACTCCCGGAGTTTGAGAATAACCATTTGCAACCAGTCGTGCCTTATAAGTGTGTACATTACCATCCATGTTGGTCTTCTTCTTGAAGATCCATTTGCACCCAACTATCTTACGATCTGGTACATTGTCAACCAAGTTCCAAACTTGATTGTCATACATGGACTGTATCTCGCTATCCATAGCCTCTTTCCATTTAGCAGCCTCAGGGCCTGCCATGGCTTCCGTGTAGCTGTTAGGCTCATCCAGATTTGCCAGTGTGTTATCACTAATAAGTGTCTCACCTTCTGCAGTAATATGGAAACCATAATAATGCTCAGGTGCAGTCCTAACTCTGGTGGAACGCCTCAGAGGTATAGATTCTTCAGTCTGCTCAACAGGAGTTTCCTCTTCAGGTTGAGTGCTAGGGTTTGAAGTTCCTTCACCACTTGAATCTTGAATTTCCTCAAGGTCAATTTGCCTCCCACTGTCTCCTTGGCTCATGAATTCTCTCTCTCTCTCGAAAGAATCCTCTTCTTGCTACAAAGACCACATTATCACTAGGTCTGTAGAAAATGTAGCCAAAGGATTTCTGTGGATAGCCGATGAAAATACACCTTTCGCTTCGGGGTTCGAGCATATCGTGAGTCTCGCGTCTCACGAAAGCCTCGCAACCCCAAATCTTGATGTGGTCTAGATTGGGAACTTTTCCAGTCCACATCTCGTGAGGTGTTTTGGCAACCTTCTTTGTAGGGACTAGATTAAGGATATGGGCGGCAGTCTCTAAGGCATACCCCCAAAATGAGATTGGTAGCGAAGCTCGACTCATCATGGAACGAACCATGTCCAACAAGGTCCGATTGCGCCTCTCAGCTACACCATTCAACTGTGGTGTCCTAGGAGGTGTCAGTTGTGAGACAATCCCACATTCCTTAAGATAGTCAAGGAACTCAGTACTAAGATACTCACCACCACGATCGGATCGAAGCATCTTAATGTTCCTGCCCAACTGATTCTCCACTTCTTGCTTAAACTCTTTGAATTTCTTAAAGGTTACTGACTTATGCTTGATTAAGTAGACATATCCATATCTACTAAAATCATCAGTAAAAGTCACATAGAAACGATTAGCATCTCTTGTGGCAGTTCTGAAGGGTCCACACACATCCATGTGTATGAGGTCCAACAAACCTTCACCCCTAGCACAAGTGCCAGTAAAAGGTGAATTTGTCATTTTACCAAGCAAACCAGATTCACAACTATCATCTGACTTTAGGTCAAATGACTCCAAGACTCCATCCTTTTGGAGTTGGCCTATGCGTTTCTTGCTTACATGTCCAAGACGACAATGCCATAAAGATGCTTTATCTAAGCTAGTGGAAGAGTCAATACACAATACATTATTTCCTAGATTATCTACAACAGATACAGTTTCATACACACCATCACAAGGTAATGCTTTAAAATAAAGAACATTATTAAAGAAAGCATCAATACTACCATTATTATTATCAAAATAAAAGGTAAAACCTTGTTTATACAATGCATGAAAGGAAATAACATTTCTTGCCATTTCTGGCGAATAATAACATTTATTCAAATCTAATGTAAACCCACTATTTAGCGCTAAGGAATAAACTCCTATCTTGGTGACAGGTGAAGCTTTCCTGTTTCCCATGATCAAGTTTATCTTTCCTTGCTCCATATTCTCACTTCTTCTTAGTCCCTGCAAATCACAACATATGTGAATACCACAACCTGTATCAAGGACCCAAGACTTAGAATGAGGTGAGTTATTAGACAATATAGTGTATATACCTGCATGGTTGGGTTTTACTTTCCCATCCTTCAAATCTTGCTGGTACTTTGGGCAGTTTCGCTTCCAGTGCGACTTTTCATGACAATAGAAGCATTCAGCCTCATTAGGGTTAGCAGAAGGAGTGACAAAACCTTTCTTGGTTTTGCTTGAAGAGGAGCCTTCAAGGGTCTTACCCTTGGTACCCTTAGAAGGGTTCTTTCTCTTCTTCCCTTTGCCATGCCCGATTTCCAAGACATTGGCCGCAGTTGGAGTAGGAGTAGGAGTAGTAACAACCGACTTACCCTTTAGACCACTTTCGGCGGTCTTCAAGAGTCCTTGAAGTTTGCTGAGGGTGACCTCTTCCTTGTTCATGTGATATGTCATGCGGAATTGATCATAACACGATGGTAAGGAGTGCAAAATAATGTCTATTGCTAACTCCTCGGGGAAGTTCACATTCAGCTTCAGTAAACGGTCCACATACCTTTGCATTTTCTGCATGTGGCCCGTGATGGGTTCACCATCCTTCATTCGGGTTGTTATCATGGAGGAGATTATTTCATGTCGCTCTTGACGAGCACTTTGATGGTAGCGGTCCATCAAGTCCTGGTACATCTCAAAAGGATAATAGTCCTCATAGGACTTTTGGAGCTCGGCTGTCATGGTGGCCATCATGATGCATGCCACTTTTGTAGCATCTCTTTCATGTACCTCATAATCAGCAAGCTCTTCAGGAGTAGCAGTTGGCTCGGGTACCTTCAGCTCCTTGTCGAGAACATATTCTTTGTTCTCATACCGAGTGACCATCCTGATGTTTCTGATCCAATCAGTAAAGTTGGACCCATCAAAGATGACTCTCCTACAAAGATTCATGAGAGAGAAGGAGCTAGTAGGGTTTGAGCCAGAAGCATTGTTATTGGAAGACATCTGAAAAGAAGAGGGAATAGATTAGATTAGATTTTGAGATAGTCCTTAATAAAACACCCAAATGTAATATTAAGGCTAGGACCCAACACAATATTTTATAACTTAGAAGAGGGATGTCGTAATCTAAGCTATAAGATATTTGAATGTAGGTGAATGACGATTCACCAATTTCCACCATGAAAAACGAAATATTTAATTAGGTTTTAATTGGTTTAGAAACTCCTAGATTCTTTGAGATTCATTGAACTTTCTTCAATGGCATGTTTCAATCTCGAGTGTGCCCTTCAAGTTTTGTGGCTGGGATGCCGAGGATCACAAAACAAGGTGTGAAGTAACCATGCAAATTACTTGGTACCCTTAATGTATTACCCCTCAATCGATGTGCCGGTTAACCACACACGCTCCATCGATACTATGATAAACATTAAGTCACCCTTTACCTACCTTGTTAAGTTCAAGTTAGTGTGTCGGTTAACCACACACGCTCCACTAACGACTTAAACAAAGTGTAAAGTGTAATTTCATGGATTAGCACCTTATTCACATTTTCCTAAAATAACTAAGATTGGGAATTTAGTAAGGTTTAGTTACTTTAGTATTATCATTATACTTTTAATGAGAATTTATAAGTCCTTGTCCTACCCGTTCGGCTAACGACCCTCCACCGATTAAGAAAGCGGTGGATGAGAGTGGACACCCATTAAGTTGCCATTTTATAGGCAACAACCTTATACCCCCTTTTAGATCGGCTTCGTGAATGAGGCGTACTAGCGGTAAGACGACTTGATCTTATACATATATATATTATTAACTTATAATATTATAAAGTGTAAGGGTTGAATTTTAACTTTTAAAATTCTAAGGGTTGGAACTAAAGTTTTAATCATGACTTTACTTGTTCCAAAACTTGAGGGCAAGTTTTGTAAACTTTCAAAACTTTTCATTTCTTATAACTTATGAATTTAATTGAGTATTAAAATGAAGACTTTTCATTTTTCTAACTCTTGTGTTCTTTTAATGGTTTTTAATAAAGTGTGACCTTTGGTTTTCCATAACTTGAGGACAAGTTATGGACTCCATTAAAACACATAATGACCATGAATTAAACTACCAAGTAGGTTACAAACAATTCCTATGATCATCTAATCTTCATAAGTTCAAGAACATGAATATGAACATTTCAAGAATCATAAAATTACTCATAAAACTTGTAATTTTTTATTATAGCCATTGTAAATGGATTAGCATAAACATTACACCATCTAAAACAGGTTTTATAACACCAAAACAGTTTAGGGTAATGTTTCTAGTCCATTTCCAGCAGCAAAACTCGAAAAATTAGACACTGCAGCCTCTACTCGTCGAGTGCATGAACAGACTCGACGAGTAGCATGCATTTCTTCATGGACTCGTCGAGTCCCCCCATGGACTCGGCGAGTTCATACGGCAGTGAACAAAAAAATTCGATTTTTAAACTATTTGCATCAAGTATCAAGTAAACAAGCCTAGGCTCTAATACCACTGATGGGTTTTGAGCATTCTAACACTCCTATGGTGTACATGCAACCCTAGAAACCTTGGATCTATGTTTGACTAAGATACATGCAAATAATTATTTTTCCAAGGTTCTTATCCTATCTAGCATGGCATGGGGAACTTGAATCAAATAAAGCTAGTAGAATTACTTACCTTGTAGTTGTAGTTGATTGCTTGGAGTTTTAGAGCCTAGCACCAATAGTGTGGATGCCTCAAATGGAAATCACAAATCACCACAAACTTGGAATTTTGAGATAATAGTAATCACCTTTCTTGAAATCGGCCCTCTTACTTTACTCACCACAACTAGTGTGATTTCAAGAACCAAAGCCTCCTTTATATAGTGTGGTGGATTAGGGTTACATCCATGTAAACCCTAATACCCATGTCTTTTCATTTCCATGAGATCCATGGGTTAAAGCTCCATGGAGTATCCATGGACTTTCCATGCAAGCCTAGCCCATTCCAAATAAGCATTAGCCCACACTATATAAATACAAGAGCCCATATTTAATTGGTCATACTTTTGATCTCTAAATTAATCCTAGATTAATTATAGATCAATACTAATTAAATAATATGATTTTATATTAATATATTAGGACTTATAATATATTAACAAATCATAACTAATACTATTCTCAAATGATTATCCATAAATTGTTCAGGTGAAGTGCAACCCAAATGGACCATGCCGGGTCGGGTCAAGTACATACCAAATATAGTTATGGACTTAGACACTATATCCAACAAGGCTGTGGCGTTAGTGTAATGTAAGTATCAAATGGTAATCAAAGTGAGACAAATGAGTTACAAGGAAAGCCCTTGATCCTTTGCAGGATCTCCGACATAAAATGTTGTGAGGTGATATTAATCATATGCCTTGATGTATTTTATGGATTTAAATCTGGGATTACAAAGAAGATGAAGATAATGTTACTATGGTGAAGGCAACCCAAAAGGACCATGCTACTATGAGATCAAGTACATACCAATTATGGTTATGGGATTAGACACCTAATCCAACAGTATCCCACTTGTATAAGTCTAATAACTATAACTGCAAGTATGACTTCAAAATCTGATTAGCAATCATAGCTTTCAAAAGCCGTTGTCGAACTCTGACCTAGTTAATGACGCGTCCTTTAGATAAGGGATCATATAATCCTTCGTTCTTCAAGATATCGTGTGGACAAAGACATGGAATAGAATCATTCTCAATGTCCAACAGTTGGTTTCCTAATTTCTGATTTGTCTGACATAGAACTTAATTGAACACATCAATTCAGTCCTGATCGGGCCCGACACATAAGTCAACACAAAAACATCGAGGGGCCCAAGATATCGCTTTTACCCCTAGGGATAAAAGGAACATATAAACTTTGACTTATATGCTTATACTATTTACTCATCAAATCATACACAACAATGTGTTTTATAACACCAAGTTAGTGATGCGTTTATGCATTATCAATGAACAACCAAGTCGTAAACAACAAATCATATATCTCGGTTTAAATATTATACGATATTATCGACTTACAATCACTCGTGATAAATTCCATGAAGTGATTCAAATGAGCGTGGGTTTAATCCAATACTCAAATCTTATTTCAGGAGTACTCATGAACGTTGCAGCAAACTTTTGCTATGTCTAAGCACTTAGACAATCTACAAGCCAATTCATGACAGCCTTATTTCATAACTTACTTCCAAAGTATGAACGACTTTGGATAATTTGAACAATCCAATTATTCAGGAAGTAAAACATGCAAAGTGAAACACAAAATAAACAATTGACAAAAGATAGTAAACTTTACTCATAAATAAATCTTCCATTAATTAATCATCAAATGCCAATTACATTTATATTGTTACAAGTTTCTAACTATCTATCTAATCACTAAAACTAATATCGTCCTTCAGACCAATGCTCCTCGCATGTTGAACGTGCTAAATCCTACTCAAACCCTTTGTGAGGGGATCTGCATGATTCTCTTCTGACGATATCCTCCTGACCACGAGGAGTCCTTCCTTTACATGATGTCTGATGAAATGATATTTTCTGTCGATATGTCAGGATCTGCCATGATCCCTTGGTTCCTTGGTTAAGGCAACCGCTCCTTCGTTATCACAGAAAATCTCCATAGGCTCCTTTATTGCTGGTACAACTCCAAGGTCTCCAATGAATTTCTTCAACCGTATAGCCTCCTTTGACGCTTTGCTCGCAGCTAAGTACTCTGATTCGCACGTTGAATCAGCCACGGTCAGGTGCTTGGAACTTTTCCAAGTCATTGCTCCTCCATTAAGGGTAAACATCCACCTGTCTGAGAATGGAAGTTGTCTCGGTCGGTCTGAAAGCTAGCGTCACTATACCATGTCACTCTCAAGTCTTCACTTCCACCAAGTACAAGGACCCGATCCTTAGTCCTTCACATATACTTAAGAATGTTCTTAACTGCTGTCCAGTGAGCTTTACCCAGGTTCCGTTGATATCGACTGACCATGCTCAAGGAAAAAGCCACATCTGGGTGAGTACATGTCATAGCGTACATGATCGAGACAATGGCGGAAGCATATAGCAGCGACTCATTTCCGCTATCTCGGCATCGGTACTCGGACCCTAAGTCTTACTTAGCTTGGTATTGCTCTGGATTGGTAACTCCCTTTCATGTTCTCCATGCTAAAACGTTTTAACACCTTGTCCAAGTAAGTACTCTGACTAAGTCCTATTATTCTTTTACTCCTATTTCTCAAGATCCTTATCCCTAGAATATAAGCACCTTCCCTTAGATCCTTTATAGTGAAACACTTTCCAAGCCAGGACTTAACTTGCTGCAAGGTCGGAACATCGGTTCCTATGAGCAGTATGTCATCGACATACAATACTATAAAGCTAACTATACTCCCACTAGCTTGGACATATACACATGACTCATCCTCACTTCTAGAGAAACCAAACTCTGTGAGTTTCTCATCGAAGTAAAGATTCCATCTGCAAGACGCTTGCTTCAATCCATAGATGGATTTCTCAAGTCTACACACTCTATTGGGGTATTTAACATCCACAAAACCTTCTGGCTGACACATGTAAACATCTTCAGCCAACTTCCCATTAAGGAAAGCGGTTTTGACATCGATCTACCAGATTTCATAATCATGAAACGCAACAATAGCAAACATAACCCTAATAGAGTTGATCTTTGCCACTGGTGAGAAGGTCTCATCATAGTCAACCCCTGGGGTTTGAGTAAAGCCCTTCGCAACCAGCCGTGCCTTGAATGTATGCACCTTTCCATCCATATCGGTCTTCTTCTTGAAGATCCATTTGCACCGAACTATCTTTCGACCTGGTACATTGTCAACCTAGTTCCAAACTTCATTGTCATACATGGACTGGATCTCGCTGTCCATTGCCTCTTTCCATTTAGCAAACTCAGGGCCTGCCATGGCTTCCTTATAGTTAGTAGGCTCATCCAAATTTACCAGTGTACTATCACTGATAAATGTATCACCGTTTGTAGTAATATAAAAACCATAAAACTCCGGTGCCATTCTAACTCATGTGGAACGTCTAAGAGGTAACGACTCATCAATCGGTTCAACAGGAATCTCTTCCTTAAGTTGAGCGCTAGTGTTAGAGGTTCCTTCATCGCTTGACTCTTGAATCTCTTCAAGATCAATTTGCCTCCCATTGTCCTTTTTTCATATGAGCTCCCTCTCGTGGAAAACCCCTCTCCTTGCTACGAAGACCACATTGTCACTAGGTCTGTAGAAAAGATACCCAAAGGATTTCTGTGGGTAACCGATGAAAATACACCGCTCACTTCGAGGTTCAAGCTTGTCGTAAGTCTCTTGTCTTACGAAAGCTTCACAATCCCAAAACTTGATATGTTCCAACAAGGGAACCTTCCATGTCCACATCTCGTGAGGTGTTTTGGCTACCTTGTTTGTCGGGACTAGATTAAGGATATGGGCGGAAATCTCTAAGGCATACTCCCAGAATGATATCGGAAGCGAAGCTCGACTCATCATGGAACGAACCACGTCCAACAAGGTTCAGTTACGCCTTTCAGCTACACCATTCAGCTGTGGTGTCCTAGGAGGTTTCAATTTTGAAACAATTCCACATTCTTTAAGATAGTCGTGGAAATCGATACTAAGATACTCACCACCCCAATCGGATCTGAGCATTTTGATCTTCCTGCCCAATTGATTCTCCACTTCTTGCTTCAACTCTTTGAACTTTTCAAAAGTTTCTGACTTATCCTTGATTAAGTAGATATAGCCATATCTGCTATAGTCATTGGTAAAAGTCACATAGAAGCAGTTTGCATCCCTTGTGGTGGATCTGAAGGGCCCACACGCATCTGTGTGTATGAGATCCAATAATCCCTCGCCTCTTTCACAAGTACCAGTGAAAGGTAATTTAGTCATCTTTCCAAGTAAACAAGATTCACACGTGTCATCTGACTTTAGGTCAAATGACTCCAACACTCCATCCTTTTGGAGTTGGGCTATGCGCTTCTTGTTAACATGTCCAAGACGACAATGCCACAAGCATGCCTTGTCTAAACCATAAACGAATCAATATGCAACGCATTATTTCCTAAGTTATCTTCAACCATCACAGTTTCATATACACCATTACAAGACAATGCTTCAAAATAAAATAAAACATTATAATATGCATTAATAGAACCAATTTCATTATTAATAGAAAATATAAATCCTTGTCTATACAAACCATGAAAAGAAATAATATTTTTCATCAACGGTTTGGAGGATCCTCTATTGGATCGATCATTTGAACCGCTCAAGGGACCTTACCATTGGTTTAAATGAGCTAGCCTATATCTATGATCTTACAACTTTTGGGAACTCTCACTTCTTTCTGAAGGTCAAAACCAATAAACCGTCCCTTGTGTTGAAATCCAAGCATAATGATGGTGCTTGGAAAGGGAGATATTTCTTTGTAAGATGCGACTCGATTCCTGATGGAAATTGAAGGTTTGTAAATGATCGGATATACTTCAAGAATGAACAAGAAAAATGAAACTAATCTAAAAAAAATTATCAACAGAAAGTAAATAACACAGAAGTTCCCTAAATCTTCTTTTCACCAAGAAAAGAGGTTTTGTCTTCACAAAGAAGACGAGTTTCTCACCAAGACAATTGACACAAAGCCACGAACATTAGCACAACATTAGGGTTAGCCCTAACATTGTATATATATTAATCTATACATGTATAGCCCTTGATTGATGGGATTGATTCTAATATATAATAAGAATCGATCTTATCATTAAGATACAAGATCTGATCTATTCTATATTTATCTATAATAACTGCCTAATATACAAAAGAGTACAATTGAACAACTACAAGCTGACGCTGTTGAACTTGTTAAGCTGGCGCTGGCACTGTCGATTCGTAGACGTCGACGTTGATGGATCAACATGTTATGTGTTTGACTCATCAGATCATAAGGTGTGACCTTACAATCTCCGCCTATCCGATGTTGTCAAAACTAATCTTCTTCTTTAGATTCATCAGAAGATCCATTGTAGAACTTGTCAAGTTATTTCAAGATTTCAATCTTTACCCATCTGAATTGATAAAGTTTCAGCTCATCCAGTCTTCTAATAAGCTCTAGTGATATTAGCATACAATATCCTCTTTCCAGCTCATAGTGACCTATTCCTTCCAAGCGAAGATGAAACAAGTGCATAGTGGGAGCATAAGGAAGGTCATCAGTGCATTGAAAGAATATCTGATTTTGACTGTCGAGATAGAAAATCCCGTGCTTTGGTTATGGAATAAACATGTACTAAACAGGTTCAACACCAACATGTAATACATTAGTGATGTATCTTGTGCCATAAGGAAGAAGAAACTTGATATTCTTGGACTGTCGAGGGGCGCCTATTCTTGTGATGAGGCTGATCAAGATGAACTCGTTGATGGACCACCGGATGGAACCAGGTTTAGTTTCTTCACTTTGTTGAGAAGTTGTTGGATTGCCAACTTCACTTCTTGGGCATGAACACTTTTATGCGTGTTGATGATTTCAACAATCCGCATCCACTCGATGTAGCCAAATTTGACTAATTCACGAGCAAACACAACTTCAACGTTTTCATACTCAGATTTCTTTCTTACCAAGTGAAGTTTTAGTGACCCGTTATTTGGCGTGGTGCATCTTACTTTGATAACGGGATAAAGCTTGGTTCTTCGAGTCAGAACGTCTCCAAACTTCTTTCTATCAATCCGATCATATAGATTTGAAACAATGTGTTGTCTTTCCACATTGTTATTGAAAATATTTTTTACCTGATCTTCAGTTCTTTGAACCTCAACATTATTCAGTGGAACCAAGTTTTTAAAGAAGTTTAGGAGACAATCATTCTTGCTTTCTGACTTCTTTCTTCTGTCGAATAGAAGCATTGTATTCCTCCATTATCTTTTTAACTTCATCGATAGGTAAGCTCCATGTTTCTGCTAACTCACTCAGATCAAAAGTGAGCTTGCTTTTCTTTTGACAAGGTGCTGAAGTATCACCAGCTGCAGAGGAACTTCCAGCTTCAGAGTTAACATCCCCCCTTGAGAAGGAAGCCTTTCTTTTTCGTGCATTAAGTTGGACACAATCATCAAAATCAATGTCACTATTTGTTCCTTGAGGAACTTCTTGAGAAAACTCCCCCTCGAAACAAGAACCAAGATAGATAACGTTTAACGGAACAGCAGAAACAGCACCTTGTTGCATGAAACCAAGATCCAAAAACCCTTCATAGTCATTAGATTTTGATTGGTCACCAGCATCTGGAATTGGTTGATTAGTTGCAACATCAGCATTAGGAATATCAGCAACAACAATCGCTCCAGAGGATCAACTTTAGCTTCACTCCTTTCAGCCATCTCAGGATGAGATGCAATAACCATCTGCATTTGCATTGACTAAGGACCCTCTTGATAATTCTCCCCCTTTTTGGTAGCATTAGATTGGGGAGGAAAGTTAGGAGGGGGAGAAAGAGTTCTTAGAGGAGCATGTGATGGTGGAGGAGGTGGTGGAGGAGGGTTATCACCTGGAAATTTTGGTGGAGTGTCATCAACAACCATATCATCGTAATCATCTTCACCATCTAAGGCCATAAGTCTCTTCATTGTAGCCACATTCCTTTCAACTTTAGTCAATCTTTTATTGATTCACTAAGTCAACTACACAATTAAGGAGAGTTGGGAAAGTACAACAGTTTCAAAGTTGGAGATAGATTCTCCTTGATCACCCTGATCAAGAACAACAACATTAATGGGTGATGGTGTAGGAGGAATCATTTCAGATTGATGGACTGTATCAGCTTGAGGAGAAGGAGATGGTGTTGGAGAAGGTTCATCCTGGATCATTGGCTGAGTAGTATATCTAAAAGGAGGGGTTGATCTATGATGTTTAGTGTCATCAGCAGGGGAAGTAGATGAAAAACGTATGTGCTTGTTTTTACTTGGAGGAGAGTTCATATTCTGAGTGAAGGCATCTCCCATGTCAGCTGCTGAGTTGTTTTTATCTTTATCGGTGTCATCTTCCTTATCAGCTCCTTCTTGATGACCTGCTTCTAAATTCTCATTATCATTACTTTCTTCATCACCAGCATCATCATTGTCATCATCCTCTTCAGAGTCTGAGGATCCAACCACATAAGGATTTTCAATCCACTTTCATATTCTTGTAGTAATAGATAGATCATCCATAGATGGGGTAACATTGATGATTTTCGAGGAAATAGTAGGAATGGGAATGATGATCCCATGACTTTCAACATAGCCTTCTTCACGAGATAAGATCAACCCAAGATAGTGTGTGTAGGGAATGTGCATTGGTCTCTTGTTCCCAGAACAACATTCAATCAGTTGATCAAGAAAGATTTGGGCAAAATCCAGTTTCTTGTTGTAAACAATGGCATATAATATTTTTTTCTCAAAGAGATTTAGATTATCCAAACTTCCAGTCTTGTGAGCAAGACATCTTTCAATCACAACTGTTAAGTATTTCCATCATACATTGAAACACTGACGAAGGGTGTTCTTGTAGGGATGACGAGTGAGACCCTCACGTTTGAAGTTATACCCTAGTTTTTCACGAATAGTCTTGCAGCTTTCTTCAGAAGGAGTTTTAGAGAAACTATCATATAGAGGAAGACGAAGAGCAGTTTGAATGGTTTCCACATCAATAGTAACCCTATTTTGACTATCTCCAATGGTTCTAGAGTTGGTTCGAGCAACGGTATCAATAGAGCATGTGTAGTAGAACTCAGATACTTGTTTAGGGTAGAAGGGGTCCGGAAAGTCACAGAATGCATACCGAAGTGGACCACTTTTGACAAATTCGACAAAGTCTTCGATTCCAGAATTCATGAACTGCTTTGATATATCATCTGAGAATGCCACACTTGTTGATTGAACGATGATGGTGGCATCAGAAGCATGCGGACCTTTGATGACGTTAGCGCTGGGAGAAAACTCGTACAAGGGCTTTGACATGGTGAAAGTTGTGGGGAAGATCACTATTGAGAACCTTTTGAGAGAATGCTAATTGCTTTTGAATCACTTATGAAATTGACCTAATGCGGTGAATTCCCAATAAATACCCAAGTAGTTTCTTCTTTCTTACGTAATCATGAGAGAAGAGATATGTGTCATAAAAAATCTCGTATCCAAAGATAATGATGAAACTATTGACGTCATTTAAAAAGTTACCGTTTGGATAAGAGAGATACTTTAGACACGTCATCAGCATCAACGTAGTCAATCAGTGAGAGGATTGATGATTATATAGTTTGTTTGAGATGTCTCCTAATAGCGTGGGTTAAGTCTACCATTCAATGACATAGTGTTTCGAGATCTCATCAGTGTGTGGCTTCATACGCTGAATCATAAATATCTTTTATTAGAAGAAAAATGGCAAGAATGGATAGGTGCGTGTAATATATCACAGACAATGATATACCCATCGACACAGATTTATCAAGTTCTCATCAGCGTGTAACACTCAAATCCAGGTATCCTATTTTTACCCTCAAAGTATTTCTTTTTGGCAAAAAAAGACCCTCCGTACGTTGGGCGTACATATGAGTATGTTTAGCGTACGCGTGTGCATGCAACAGGTGGTTGAGGCTTGTATGCAGGGTGTATGAGGCCACTGACCAAACCCTAATTTCTTGGCTTGGACACTAATCAAACACACTTATATCATTTGGACTAAACCCTAATCAACCTCCATAGCCTCTTTTCGTCCTAAAACCCTATTTTTGCAAGGGAGTGTGAGTTTTGTGCCTTAAAGTGTTCTTGGTGGCCATTCTAGTGGATTTTCAAGAAGAAGGTAGTGCTGTTCAAGCCTTGAACATGGGAAGAGCTTGAGGATCCTACATCTAGAGTATCTTGGGGAGCTTAGGAAGGTAAAAAGCTTTCTCCTTGCTTATCCTTGTTGTTTGTTGAGTTAGGTTTGTCTAGAAGTCCTATTTTGAGTCCATAAATCCTCTCTTGGGAGTTTGGGCAACTCCACAGGTTATGAATGATAGATCTGAGGTCCATTGGCTTGATTATAACATAAAAATGAAAACTTGATGGCTTCTATGGCTCCATGCATGAGTTAAGACCCTTGGAAAGGTCTTAATGGATAGAATGGGTTGTTGGGAGCATGTATGGCATGCAAAGGCATAAGGTTGCCAACTTTATGCCTTAGAACCCTTAAAGCGACTAAGATCTGAAGTTTGAGTGAAAAGTCTTCATGCATTATGAACTTAATGGAGTTGGATGCAAAACAGTTTGTACTTTAGGCGTACTATGTTGTACGCTGCGCGTACAACCCATGGACCCAATACACTAAGCGTACTGAAGAGGTACGTTGGGCGTATGCTCTCTGAGAGCTTTAGGCCTCTGGCAGACTTCGAACCTTTGGGCCCAAATTGTTTGGGCCTAGACTTGCTGGATTTGTAGGCCTGAATTTATTATTTGGGCCAATGTTGGCATGTTGGGCCTTTTAGACCTTGTGGCCCAATATAGAATTGGATTTTCATGCTAGGCCCATTAGTGAAGGAAAGGCCTGTGAGCCATTATGGAGGGACTTGGACATAGGATTTTAGGAGCATGTATAGGTTGTGTCATAATCCTAATTAGGGTTATTTGTATATTATTCAGTGTGGGATTTTGGGCTGGTAGTCGAGCAGTTATTGTGTTCAGCAGACTGAGGTGAGTCTTTTCACTATACCAATGGGTCGAAAGCACCAATGCCGACCCATTACTTGATATGAGGTTTCAGTAGTTGAATATGCAATATTTTTGTTATTTGGCATGTTATAACTTATGTGAAGACCATGGGGGAGCCCATGGCACTTGGTAAGACCATGGGGGGAGCCCATGGCCGTTGGATGTAAGATCATGGGGGTAGTCCATGACATTCCAGATGAAGACCATGGAGGTAGTCTATGGCAATCCTATGTATATATGTTGCATGGCATTTTGTGGTTATATGTTTTGTGTATTTTGGGAGAACTCACTAAGCGTGTGCTTACAATTTTATTGGGTGTTTCATGTATTGCTGGTTCTAAGGGTAAGGGCCCGAATTGACGGGGCAACATGCACTCTCCAGTATTTCCGCACTTATTGGTTTGGATACTCTGATCTTTTGGACATGAGTTTATGTAATGGAATTTTGGAAAAAAAAATATGGTTGTAATTTCTAATTATTCAATGAATAATTTTATCTGAATTTTCGAGGTGTTACAAGTTGGTATCAGATCCTTGGTTTGAGGGATTCGGGCACACTCTCGGGTGTGTCAGAACTCAAACTGAGGAAATGGTAAACCATTTTTCAAAAGAAACAAAAGTTAAAATTTTCCTGAAAACGGTTTTCGTAAAGTAAAAGGGAAGAGTTCAATGCGCGTAATCAGCCAAGCTCAAGTAAGTGTTCGCAATGTATTAGCCATGCTAGAGATATATTCTTGGAAATTGATGTTGAGTTGGTTAGTTGCTAAGTGTATGCTTTCAATGTTGTATATGTCTAGGATTGCATAGCCTTAGAATGATGAATTATGCCTTATTCATGTTCCTTGTTTGGTTGTGGTTTAGAGTAGAAGCTGTATTTCACAATCTATGTGATTCTATTTGTGTATAACTTGCATGCATAGGGCAACCTATTATGATTGATTTAGGTTTCTGGTTCGGTGAGGATTGAGAAATCCTAGAATAGTCTATGATCCGAGTTTATGTTGTGTTCTGTGGGTCATGTTTATCTGTGGTTGGGTGAATTAGGGGTATCAGGTATGGCCTTCAAGAAGGTACAAGTAGGTGTGGAAGGTATTATTGGGCCCTTACTACTGAAAGCACATGACATGTACCCGAAACAAGGACAGGTCTGGAAGCTCTAAGGAGTACGGTGAGGAGAAATCCCTTCGAACTTCCTTATCAATTGCTCTTTATGTTGTACTTTTTAGTTGAGGATGGTGATGATTACGTGAGGAGGTTCGGGTTCGGGATCAGGATCAGGATCGGGTTCAGGCTGTGGTGCAGAGCCAATTGATGAGAGGCTGCCCAAGCTTATTGCGACTGAGATGTCTTGGGAAGAGTATGTGTGGAGGTTTGATCGGGAGTTTGCACCGGCCATTGAGGTGCAACGATTGGTGAGGGAGTTTAAGGACCTTCATCAGACAATAGAGACTGTGGCGGAGATCACCACCATGTTCGGAGAGAGGGCACTGTTGGTTCCGTAGTACGCTACGGATGAGGAGATGAAGAAGACGAGGTATCACTCCATGCCGATGGATGATATCCGTGAGTTCGTGAGCTTTTCAAGGTGCAAAACCCTGAATAACATGGTGGAGAAGGCACAGGAACGGGAAATTGAGTTAGAGCTCCGAACGAAGCGGAAGCCGGAGCAGGTTCAGGCATCAGTGGGTCCGGATAAGAAGCCTAAGACCTCCGATCCTCCCAGTAGGGGCCAACAGGGTCGGGGCCACTGTTCAAGTGCAACAAACTGCACAGTGGAGCCTGTCGGCCAGCAGGCTCGGCATGTTATGCTTGTGGCCAGACGGGCCACATGAGTAGGGATTGCCCCAAGAAGGGCTTAATTTGTTTTCACTGCAACCAGAACAGTCATAAAAAGACCGATTGTCCGAGGTTGACTGGAGAAGCAGTGGCGGCGCCTGCGCCCACCACAATGAGGATTACTGATGGCTACCCGGTCAAGGCGGAGGCTCCTGCAGTGACGAGTCGCGCATTTCAGCTCACCACGGATGAGGCCCGAGCAGCGCCGGACGTCGTGAGTGGTATGTGATCTATTTCGGTCTTATTTATTTTATTGTTATGCTCATGTTGTTATGATCTTGTATAGGGACCTTTTTGGTCAATAGTTTTTCGGCTCATGTTCTTTTTGATTCGGGGGCTGCTCGATCATTTGTATCTCTTGCGCTTGGCAAGAATTTTCGAGATTCTCCGGGGACTTTGGATTCCCCTCTTGAGGTGGAGATTGCGGATGACCGCACCGTGAGCGCTGTGAGGGTATTTCGGAGGAGCATTTTGAACATGTTCGGTGAGAGGTTTCCTATCGATTTGGTACTGATCCCTTTGAGGGGATTGAAAGTAATCATCGGGATGGACTGGTTGGGGCCCAATGGGGCCATGATTGATTGTGAGCAGCAGCTGGTCAGAGTCCTAACCACAAGTAGGGGAGAACTGGTTATTCATGGTGAGAGAGCCTCGCATGGGCCAACTCTATGTTCGGTTACGAGGGCTAGGATACTTCTTCAGCAGGGTTGTTCTGGGTTTCTGGCTTATATCTCAGATTCAAGGGTGGAGGCCATGTCAGAGTTGAGCAGGGTACCTACTGTGCGAGATTTTCTCGATGTTTTTCCAGAAGAATTGCCTAGGGTGACTCCTGAGAGGCAGGTAGAGTTCCTGATTGATTTGACGCCTGGTGTGGCTCCGATAAACATGGGGTCGTATCATCTAGCTTTGCCTGAGATGCAGGAGTTGTCTACGTAGCTACAGGAGCTGCTAGACAGGGGATTTATTCATCCTAACGGTTCCCCGTGGGGAGCACCGAACCTGTTTGTGAAAAAGAAGGATGGGTCACACAATATGTGTATTGATTATCGGCAGCTGAACAAGCTCACGGTGAAGAACTGTTACCCGCTTCCGAGGATTGATGACTTATTTGATCAGCTTCAGGGTGCATCTTGGTTTTCCAAGATCGATCTTCGGTCGAGGTATCATCAGATGAGGATTAGGGATGATGATATACCAATGATGGCCTTCAGAACTCGTTATGGTCATTACGAGTTTGTGGTGATGCCATTTGGAATCACCAATGCCCCAACAACGTTCATGGATCTCATGAACCGGGTTTGTAGGCCGATGCTGGATCGGTCTGTGATCGTTTTCATTAATGATATCTTGGTTTACTATAAGACTAAGGAGCAGGACGAGCAGCATTTGAGGGAGGTGTTGGAGACCTTAAGGAGGGAGAGGCTTTATGCCAAATTCTCCAAATGCGAGTTTTGGTTGCGTGAGGTGTCATTTTTGGGGCACATCATCAACCGAGAGGGTATCTTGGTGGATCCGGCCAAGATTGAGGCAGTAATGCGTTGGGAGGTTCCGAAGAACGCATCCGAGATCCAGATTTTCTTGGGTCTCGCGGGTACTATCGAAGATTTTGTTGGATTAGTGTCTAAGTCCATAACTATTTTGGTATTTACTTGACCCGATTGTGAGCATGGTCCTTTTGGGTTGCCTTCACACTGGTGACTAGACAGGATGACAGTTGAGGAGAGAGGTTGATTAGGGCATAAATATGATTTATTTATTATATTATATGATTAATATAATAATTTGGAATCATATTATTAATTAGTATTTAATCAGAAATTAATTAGGAATTAATTTCGGGATTAAAGGAATTAATTAAAAGTACAGGGGCTGTTTTGTAATTATTTGATAGTTGAGACTTTGGGCTATTGGATCACTTTTATTAAGGCTTGAACGAAAATCCTAGAAGGATCTAGGAGTTTTCGTCCAAGGGCTTAAGGAAAGGAGTCCATGGACTTGCTTAGGCCCTAAGCTAAGGGATTAGGGTTTCCACCTTGAAACCCTAGCTAGCCTCAAGTATAAATAGCACCCTAAGGCACTAGAATTCGTCCAAGCCTTGGGAAACCCTAAAAGGGACGAATTTTAGGGCAAGATATCCTTCTCTCCTCTCTCCCATATTCATCCTTTCACCTAGTGTGTTTGTGAGCCATTAGAGGTACTACACTTGTGGTACTTGCTTTCAAGAGCTAAGGAAATTCAAGGAACTAGTTGTTATTACTACATAACAACAAAAGGTATGTATTCTATTCTCCTATGTCAATTTCGAAAATAGTAGATGCATGCTAGGGTTCTTTTGTGTTCATAAAGTTGTATAACTAATAGTGAAAACATAGATCCAACTCTAGGGTTGCATGCACACATAGGATTGTTTGTATAAAACCCATCAGTGGTATCAGAGCCATTGGTTTTTGTTTTCAATTAGCTTTATTCAAATGTATGAACTTGACATATTAGGGTTTATGGCTAATAAACCTTGGAGGCTTGATTTTCGAAATTAGGGTTTCTAAACCCTAGATTTCGAAATTTTTGGTAAGATTTCCTAAACCTTTTTTCTTTGGCCCCAAGATTTCGATTTTAGGGTTGTCTAACCCTAGAATTTCGAAATTGCCTCTTTCCCCATGATTAGATCCTAAATTTTAGGGATTTGGATATTGCCATATCTTGTAATTATCCTTTAAATGTTTAAATTTGGTAATTAAAGATTTTGAATATCCCATCCCATAATTTCGAATTCTAGGGGATTTAAGGGATTAGGTAAAATTAATTGTTTAATTTAAGAGATATCCTTACCAAAGTAAAAGATAATTGTCAAATTAATTAGATAATCATTTCTTTATGTGATAAACTTGATTTATTTGAATTATTTGATAGATTATCTTGCAAGAAATTGAATTAGGTCATATTAAGATAATTACTAATTAATTGGTTAATTATTATTAATAATTTGATCTAGAATGTTCTTGCTTATGTTTTGAAAAGTTTCAAAACTTGCCCTCAAGTTTTGGAATTTAAAAGTTGATTAAAAGTTTAATTTTGAAATGTTAAATTCTAAAACCCTCGTATTTTGAATAAGTTCAAATTACACCCTTATGGTTTTGGAAAGTTAATAAAACCACCTAGTATTTTAAAAGTATAAAATACACCCTATACTATATATGTAACATTAAAAGTCTAATATTATATATATGAGTAAAAGTCAGTCTTACCGTTAGTAGGCCTCATTCACGAAGCTGGTCTATAAGGGGTGTTTAAGGAAATTGCCTATAAAATGGCGATTGAATGGGTATCCACTCTTACCCACCGCACTCTTGACTAGTGGAGGGTCGTTAGCCGAACAGGTAGGATAGGACAGAAACCTTCCATTATAAGTATAATGAAGTACAAAGTAACTAAATGCTTTTACAAATTCCCAAATCTTAGTTACTCTAGGATAAAATGTGAAAGTGATGCTAATCCATGGAATTACACTTTGTGCCCCTGTCAATCGTTGGTGGAGCGCGTGTGGTTAACCGGCACACTAATTTGGGATTGACATTGGCGACAAAGGGTGGCTCGATGTTTTATCATAGATCAATGGAGCGTGTGTGGCTAACCGGCACATTGATTAGGTGATGAAGACATTGAGTGCACCATGTTGGTTCGCATGGTTATTCACAAACTTGTTTGCGATCCTCGGCATCCCAGTCGCAAAATTTGAAGTGCATATCGAGATTTAAACATGTCATTGAAAGGTTCAATGAATCTCAAAAGATCTAGGAGTTTTCAATTCATTTAAAACTTAAATTTCTTTTTCGTTTTTCATGGTGGGAATTGGTAAATCGTCATTTACCTACCTTCAAATATTCTGCAACTAGATTACGGCATCCCTCTTCTAGGTTGTAGAGTATTGTGTTGGATCCTAGCCTTGATGTTTCATTTGGGTGTCACATCAAGGATTCTAATCAACTTAACTTGGATTTTCTCCCGTTTTGTAGATGTCAAAGTATGACAACTATGGTCTTCCCAAATCCCTTGGAACAAGCTTTCCAAATGAAGATGACGTTCCACGATACGATCAAGGAAATGAGAGTCATGCTTCACTTCCTCCACCTCCTCCAATTATTCTCCCTAACCCACAAGTTCAAAGGCTTGAAAAGTTCAAGCTCACTCAAGCCCTTATTGGCAAGTAAACACGAAGATGGGAAACCTGTGTGTGCACACATCTTAGAGATGAAGTCACACATTGACAGGTTAAGGATGATGGGTGTCGATATCTCAGAAATGTTGGCTGTTGACTGGGTTCTTCAGTCACTTCCTGAATCATATAGTGAGTTCGTTAGAGAGTACTATATGATGGACCATGACGTGACCCTCATTGATTTGACCTATTTGCTTATAGCTGCTGAATCAGAAATGATTTGGCGTGCTAATCGAGTAAATTTGTCTGGCAAATCAAACTCTCAAACTTCAATGGAAATTGAAAATAGTGACATTGGAAATCCAGAAAAGGTAAATTCTGAGATAGTTCCTTGTGCCTTTTCAAAAGAGTCCATCTGCTTCTACTGCCAAGAGAAGGGGCATTGGAGACAAAGCTGCCTTTTTTTTTTTTTACCTGAGAGATCTAAGAGATGGGAGAGTCAAGACGTATGGCTCTACTTCAGGTAAAATCCAATAACTAACTCTATAAGTTCCTATTCTTTGATTTTCAATACATGATGTGATAAGATTACATTTTGATGTTTTGTAGGATCGAAGAAAAGAGAGGAAGCTTAAGGGAAGAAGTAAGCTGAATCTGATCGTGAAGAAATGGATTTCGATCGCATTGCTTGAAGATCGGATTTTTGAGCTACTACTTTAGAGTTAGAATAGATTGCTTAGAAATTGAAATAGCATAGTTTTCATTTGAATTGCATTGTAAGGACAAGTTTTTCCGCAATAGAATGAATTTTGATTTCGTCCTATTTATTTATCCTTGCAATGGCATATGTGAAAATGGATGTTTATGTATTTCTAATTTTAGCAATGTTGAATTGGATGTGATTCTTGATTATGTTATTTGTGAAATGTCGAGGATTTGCCAAATAAAGGAAGATTCTCATCACCCAAGTTTCAATTGGACAGAAACTTGGAATCATACAACTTGGTTGCGTGATGAATGAGAAACTTCATATTTTGGAAATTAGACTAATTCTTTGGCAAAGTGTCAAGAGAAGGACCAGGAGATCGAGTACACTAGGTTGTGCGTTGATCAAGTCCACCACAAGAGTGATAAAGATATTCGTCATGATTTACTAAAGGTAGTAAATATGATTATACTTATAAGATTAAGTATAATTCTGAGTTGATTGAAAGAGTTTAAATCAATAGCAGAACGAATAAGAAGAATCAAGTAGGCAGAAAGATAAAAGTTTCTCTATTCTAAGAAGAAGGGAGAGTACCTTTTATTGTGTTTTATGATAAGTCTTAATGATTAAGAACCATATCTCAATTGATCCTCTAAGTGAGTCTTAGTGCAATTGCATGTCTAAAAAGAGGAATCAAGAATTGTAGAAATGGTTAAATCAAGAAGTCAATCATACTTCGTTCCAATATCAAGTCTTAGAGTCAAGATTCTGACATGAGTGACAAGTCTTAAGTAGGTTTATAACACTCGACAAATGTGGAATTTGGAAAAGTTTTCTTATTCTTGCACATTTGAAATTGGTAAGTTGTGATGTCTTGGATAAGACAAAGACCAACCAGGACCAATTGTGTGAAGTGTTGAACTTGACAAAAGGCTACACTAACTCTTGAATATTTGTTTGTCAAGAAATGGTTCTTGACAAGAGAATCTTATATGTCAAGGAGTCAGTGGGAGTCTTAATGGTCTTGAAAAGTTTCAAGAACAAATCAAGAGTAAACCTAGTTGATCATCACTGGCACACGACTTGAGGTTTAAAGCCTATCGTGGATGACATACTCTTTTTCTGTGCCATTCCAATTGAGTTAATTATGCGTGTGAGTTCTATGAGTTCTCATTTGAATGCATAAAGAAAAAGCACCTCGATCAATGGAAAGTACATTGATATGAAAGGGTGAGTTGCTTGGAAGACATGGTGGGCATTCATGTTACCATGAGGCAAGAAATCAAGATTGAACAAGTTCAGTCCATAATGTTTTGGATTTGTCGCAAACTTTCGTTTTGACAAATTCACATGGATAGGAACACATACATCATAAAATCTAAGTGTCATAAGGTTTTCCTCCTTCATGAAAATGATTGTGAGGAAATGCTTTCACTAAGAGAGATTTTAAGAAGATAGCAATTGTGAAAATTGTATTCTCAAATTCGATTATGATTACGGCATCCCTTTTCATAATTCGAATTGTGAGATTTGGCAATTGATCTGAACATTTGGGACTTAGTAACATAAATTCTGAATTGTTTAGACAAACATGTGAGCTATCTAAGGCAAAGGTGTATGAGCTTAAAAAGCTTAGATAAAGGCTTATCAAAGCATTAGGTATTAGAAATATGAACTTAAGGAATTCAATAAGCATTGTTTTCTAGAAGTCCAATTGTTTTCTGAATACATGTCAAAGCTAGTGGGAGCATAAGTGTTATGCTGGTAAGAAAATAATCATCATGTTAGTGGGAGCATGATTATTATGGTAAGTATTGCAAGTTAGCAATATTAATTATAGAAAACAAAGATTCACTTTGCAAAGTTGCAAGGGTTGAAAAGTTGTTTTGCTATAATTAAGGGAGAGAATATTATACTTCGTTTCAAAATTCTAAAGCTTAGATCGAGAAATGTTAATAAATTTAGTCAAGGATACATAGTGCATTCTCAAAATTCGATTATGATTACGGCATCCCTCTTCATAGTTCGAATTGCGGGAACATGGCACATAAAATATTATGGCAGAAGGCTGATAAAGTATCACGTCTTTATATGAGACATTATGCATCGTGTCTAATACGCTTCGGGTATGGGACCGATTGCATATGTTATAATATTTGACCATTCTAAATTTTCCAAATGCCTAGGGCATTAAGAGGGAAAAAGGACTAGAATCGGTTTTGACTAAAATAATTAAACAACTATCAAAGGACGGTCTGAGGTTCACTGAGGATTTGTCGCTTGTGAGTAGTTGGAAGTATAGTACTGGATGGACTATATTGACATTATTATGAATAGATAAGATTCTATTAAGAATAAGTTGTCATATAGCAAATATGGAAATGTTTCCATTAATGGGAGTTGGATATTAAGACTCTATGTAGATTAGAAACTTTTATGCAAAAGGATGTTCAAAGGAATGTACTTTGAGTGAGAGACATCACATCTATAAAATTGTTTTGTAACAATTTCTGATAGAGAACTTAGTAATTTCATTAGCCGGGTCTTGGTGACTTTTGTGCTATGACATTACGAAAGAATCATTGCATAAAGTGTTAGAATCTGACATATTCTAAAAGTGGCAAGAATTTGGTATTCTTATACTAATAATAAAAAAAAATTGGGGATTGTGAAATGAGTTTCATTGGGAAAGTTTTTCAATTGATCAATTTCACAGAGTATGGACCATAGAAACCAAAGTGTGCATGTTTGGAGCATGGGACAATTGTGGTTATAATTCGAGTAATAAGTTGATTGTCTGAAACAGTAAACAATGAATAATGAGTAATCAATATGGTGTTTAAATAAAAGTGTTTTTATTTACGCTCAAAAGTTTTGGGGCCATATAGGATTAATATTATTATTGCGTTTCACTTTGCATGTTTTGACTTCCAGAATAACTAGGTTATTCAAACATCCACAGTCGGTCATACGTTGGAAGTAGGTATGAAGGAAGACTGTCATGAATCTGTCTGTAGATTGTCTAAAATGTTTAGACATAGCACAAGTTTGCTGCAGAGTTCATGAGTGCTTTGATAAGATTAGAGTATTGGATTAAACCCACGCTCATTTGAATCACTTCATGGTTTTATCACGAGTGATTGGTGAGACGATAACATTGTATATTCTTGAAACCGAGACGTGTGAGTTGTTATTTGCTGGTCGGTTGCACATTGACAATAAGTAAACGTACCAGTAACTTGGTGTTATAAAACTTATTGTTGTGTGTGATTCGATTAGTAGGTGCAAGCAAGCATTTGAGTCGAAGTTTATCCATTCCTTTTACCCAAGGTGGGATAAAAGCGATATCTGTGGGCCCCTCGATGATTTAGTGATGACAAAGGAAAGTGCTCGGCCGGGCCAGGACTGATTTGATTTGTTCAATTAGTCAGTCGTCATAAATCGGAAATCGGGAAACGACACATAGACTGAGAGAATGATTTCAATCCATGTCTCATGTCTATACGATATCTTGTAAAATGGAGGAATATATGATCCCTTATCTAAAGGACACACGTATCTGATAAGATCAGAGTTGACAGCGCTTTTGGAAGCTACGATTGCTGATCAGGTTCTGAAGTCATACGCAGAATAGTTATTAGACTTATCCAAGTGGGAGACTGTTGGATTAGTGTCTAAGTCCATAAATATTTTGGTATTTACTTGACCCGATTGTGAGCATGGTCCTTTTGGGTTGCCTTCACACTGGTGACTAGACAGGATGACAGTTGAGGAGAGAGGTTGATTAGGGCATAAATATGATTTATTTATTATATTATATGATTAATATAATAATTTGGAATCATATTATTAATTAGTATTTAATCAGAAATTAATTAGGAATTAATTTCGGGATTAAAGGAATTAATTAAAAGTACAGGGGCTGTTTTGTAATTATTTGATAGTTGAGACTTTGGGCTATTGGATCACTTTTATTAAGGCTTGAACGAAAATCCTAGAAGGATCTAGGAGTTTTCGTCCAAGGGCTTAAGGAAAGGAGTCCATGGACTTGCTTAGGCCCTAAGCTAAGGGATTAGGGTTTCCACCTTGAAACCCTAGCTAGCCTCAAGTATAAATAGCACCCTAAGGCACTAGAATTCGTCCAAGCCTTGGGAAACCCTAAAAGGGATGAATTTTAGGGCAAGATATCCTTCTCTCCTCTCTCTCCCATATTCATCCTTTCACCTAGTGTGTTTGTGAGCCATTAGAGGTACTACACTTGTGGTACTTGCTTTCAAGAGCTAAGGAAATTCAAGGAACTAGTTGTTATTACTACATAACAACAAAAGGTATGTATTCTATTCTCCTATGTCAATTTCGAAAATAGTAGATGCATGCTAGGGTTCTTTTGTGTTCATAAAGTTGTATAACTAATAGTGAAAACATAGATCCAACTCTAGGGTTGCATGCACACATAGGATTGTTTGTATAAAACCCATCAGATTTATCCAGGATTTCTCCAAGATTCCAGTACCTCTGACTCGCTTGACCATGAAGAGTGTGACCTTTCGGTGGGGTCCAGATCAACAATTGACATTTGAGACCTTGAGACAGAAATTATGCGAGGCCTCAATTTTGGTGCTACCCGAGGGATTGGATGATTTTGTGGTGTATTGTGACACTTCTATTTCGGGTTTGGGAGCTGTCCTAATGTAGAGGGGACATGTGATTGTTTAAGCCTCGAGGAAGCTGAAGCCTCATGAGGCGAATTACCCAACTCATGACTCGGAATTGGGGCTGTGGTTTTTGCTCTCAAGATTTGGAGGCATTATTTATATGGGGTCCGGTGCACCATTTTCACTGATCACAAGTGTTTGAAATGTTTGATGTATCAGCAAAATCTAAATATGCGGAAGAGGAGATGGTTAGATGTGGTGAAAGATTATGGCTACGGGATTTTGTATCATCCCGGGAAGGCCACTTTGGTGGTCGATGCTTTGAGCCGTAAGGCGAAAAGCGCTCCGATCCGAGATGTTTGCTTAAGGATGACGGTTACCTCACCATTGATGGATATGATCAAGGGGGCACATATGGAGGTATTGAAAAAGGAGAATTGGAAGACTGAGCGGATTCGGGGGCAGATTCCATTTTTTGTTCGAGACAACCGGGGATTATTGACTCAGTGTGGCAGGGTTTGGCTTCTGAAATTTGGGGGAGTGAGGTAAAATATTTTGGAGGAGGCGCATAAGTCCAAGTTTTCTATCCATCCGGGGGCCACGAAGATGTACCAAGACTTGATATTAAGCTATTAGTGGCCCTACATGAAACGGGAAGTTGCTTGGTTTTTTAGCGGGCCTAATGATTCTAATGATTATCTTCATCACCTTATCATAAAAAATGATTTTTTAGTAGTCAAAACAGTTTGTGGTAATGATTATAATCCAAAACTTTGGCGAAAAATTGAAAATCTGCACACTGAACAATTAACACGTCGTGGTAACTATGACCACGTCGTGGTCATCAGCCAGATTCCAAAAAAAACAATTTCATTGCTTTGAACAATTACCAATGCATCAATATAACAGAAAACACCCTAGGCTCTGATACCACTAATGAGTTTTGAGCACTATAACATCCCTATGGTGCACATACAACCCTAATGCTTTGGATCTAAGTTTTCTCTAGTTATACATGCAATTTTCATTTTCCAAAGCATGAAGCCTAACTAGCATACAACATTGATAATTGAAACATAAAAACAAGTAAGATGATTACCTCTTTGTTGTAGCTTGTAGAACTTGACCTTTCAAGAACTTAGCACCTCAAATGTGATGCCTCTAATGCGTCACAAACACCATAAGCAAATGGAGGATAATGAGAGAGAGGCTAGGAGGCACCAAAACGGCTAGGTTTCTTCTAGGACCTCTTAGGAGGCCTTTTGGAGATGCTGGGGGTTACATTTATAGTGTGGAATTCCTAGGGATTCACTTGTAAACCCTAATTCACTTCCTTGGGCCTTTAGTCCAATAATCCATATGATAAGCCCTTTGGACTAACTCTTCATGGACTCTCACATAAAATTAGTCCATCCTAATCAACATGGATCATTAGCCCAAACTATATGTATTACTGATTTACTTAATCAGTGCTCGTTAATTTAATCAGTCTCTTTTGATCATTAAATTAATTTTTGACCAATACCAATTAAATAATATCATTTATCAATTAATATATTATTCTTATAATATATTAATAAATCATAAATAACCTCTTTCTCAAATATCTATCCTATCAAATTGCTCCGGTGAAAGCAACCCAAAAGGACCATGCTACTATCGGGTCAAGTACACACCAATTATAGTTATGGGCTTAGACACCCAATCCAACAGACTTGGACCAGAAGGTTGACTTTGACCAGAGTGTTGACCTTTGACTTAACCATTGACCAATGTTGACCCCAAAAGGGGTTATAAGTTTGAAAGAGTAATTAAAAGAGATGTAATGTATAGGAGTTTGAGGAGAGTTGATCCCAGCACCGAGGACAGTTCAGCTACTTCATGACATTGAGGTGAGTTACCTTCCAGTAGAAGTGGGTCTAAGGCACCAAGGCCGCCCTACTAGTAGGTGATATAGTTGAGATGATTGTCTTTGTGATAATTATCTGGTATGCCACTATCTTTTATGTGCTTGTATGCTATGAGATTATGTGATAGTGGTAGATAGGGGACTAGTCCCCAGACCCGGTTGAGATATACCGGCAGGGTAGGTCGGCACCCGGATATTTCTGACAGTATGATATGTTATGTTATTATGTGGTAGTGGTAAGGGTGAAATAGTCCCTGTAGCCGGTTGAAATAAACCGGAGGGTATGTCGGGCACCCAGATATGCCTGGTAGGGTAGGTCGAGCACCCAGATATGCTTAACAAAGGGTAGGTCGGGCACCCCGGTATGCCTGACAAGGGTAGTTTGAGCACCTATATATGCTCAGCAGGGTAGGCCGGGTACCCAGATATGCCTGGAAGTATGTTTATTGTATGGTATGTGGTATGATGGGGGAACTCACTAAGCTTTGTGCTTACAGTTTCAGTTTTTGTTTTAGATCCTTCTTCTTCGAAGGGAAAGGAGTCGGTACGGTAGCAGCGCATCACACACACACACACGATTTCTGCATACGAGATTCTTGGGATTTGTACTCTACATTGTTCTATGTGATGACATGATTTTAAGACTTATGATCTATGACTTTTTATGAAATGAAATAACTTGATGATGTTTTCTATAAATTGTTTTATAAATTGTTATATCAAAAATAAAATTTTTGGTCTTGATCTTTGGGATGCTACAAGTTGGTATCAAAGCCTTGGTTTGAGGGATTCAGACACACCTTCGGGGGTGTCTGGACTCAAATCGAGGGTTTGAAATATTTTTTCAAGAAAATAGTTTTTCTAAAATTTAAAATAAAGAGTTTTGAGAAAGAACAAGGTGTGTGATGCGTGCAATCGGCCGAGCTCAAGTAAGTTTTCCCCAAGATATCCATACATGTTTGGTATGATATATGATATGATTATGAGAACTGCATGCAAGATTAGGGATGCGGATCTAGGAAGGATGCCTTATATGCCTACTGTATGTGTATGAGAACTGCATCCCAAATTAGGGCTAAGGATCTAGGAAGATGCCTTATGTGCCTGCTATATGTGCTTATTAAATTACATGCTAGAACTAATTAGTCAGTGTTATGATGGCCTGAATAGAATATGCTTGGTTTGGTTACTCAATGCCCGAATGCTGCTTGCTTTTTGCTTGTAGGAGTTCTAGTTATCTTTAACTAAGTACTAAACGAATACGTTAAGTTACATATTACAAGGACTAAATAATTTCAGAAGGTTAGGTCTAGCCATATTTCGTAGCTCTTGTTTGAGTCCAACCGTTGTAGGGTAGGGCCTCTAATTCGAAGAATTATCTGGTCTTAGTGGTATGTAATGGTATTTGTGAGCTAGTTAGGTAAAGGTAGCAGGGATTTCTTATGCAGCTGATGGCGGAGAGTAGGTCGGAGAGTTACCCTAGGGTAAGCCTAGAATGAGATTAGTGCATCGAGCAGTAGTAGTAGAAGGGACTTGGTGAAGTCAAGGAAATCCTTGAGGAAAGTACGAATAGATGTGGAAGGTAGTATGGGCCCGTACTACTGAAAGAAGAGGATTCGTACTCGATTCAAGGAGGGCTGAGATAGAACCAGGGAACTTGTAGAGTGTGTGAGACCTCTCGAGGTTATATATGACCCTGACGATTATGTGTTTTGTTTCAAAATGGTGGTGACACGTCACGGAGCAGGAGGTTCAGGGTCTGGGTCAGGATCAGGTTCATGTTCGGGTGCAGGTTCCGAGCCGGTTGATGAAGGACTACGCGAGTTCATCGCGTCTGAGATTACGAGAGGCATCCTTGAGGCGACCCCGGTGATTTTCGGGTCGATCAAGGAAGGGATCATCGAGCTGATGGAGGAGCGTCTCAGGGCGTTCAAGAGTGACATGGCATCTGGCAAGACAGGGACACGCACACTCTCCTTCAAGGATTTCAGGGGACATGGTGCGCCAGACTTTCATGGGGTGAAGGACCCCATTGTGGCCAGGAGGTGGATTGCAAACATGGAGTCTGCTCAGTTGATGAGTTTCTGCCATGAGGGGTCGAAGGTCCATTAGGGCTCAACCAGTCCATGCCGATGATGACCTTGTTCCCACGCAACTGAGGGGTCGAAGGTCCATTCGGTCATCATCATCGAAAGGCATGTTTCCATCTCAAAAGAAATATGTTGCCAAGATTTTAGATCCTGCCAACATGCTGAAATGAAATTTATACAAAACAATGATTAACACTATTTCTAAGTCTAATGCCACAAGGTATCCAGTTTTGAATTTTATATTATAGTTTTGTAGGGACCTTACATTATTTGAATTTCACCCACCTTGGCATCTCATTTGTCATGCAACAGGTGCGTATCTATATGCATGACACCCTTATATCACTTCCATGCCTTAAAGAGCATCTTGCGCTATTTTTGGGTACTATTGATCATGGCCTTCAACTCTATGCTTCCCTATTAACAACATCAAGGCTTACTTTGATGCTGATTGGGATGGTTGCCCAACCACATGGAGATCCATTTTCGGGTACTATGTTTTCATTAGTGATATTAGTATGTCATGGTCCCCTAAGTGATAACACATCGTCTCCCGATCTAGTGTCGAAGAAAAATATTAGGGTGTTACCAACATGGTTGTTGAAGCATCATGGTTGTTCAACCTTATTCGATAGTTATACTTCACTACTCTAAACCACCATCTTAGTCTACTGTGATAATACCAACACAATTCATATGTTGGTTAAGCCGGTTTAACATTAAAGAACCAAACACATTGCGTTTGGCGTTCATATTGTCCGCGACAAAAGTAGCCATCGGTCATATGTCTCCTACATGTTCCATCACGTTATCAGGACACCCACATATTCACGAAAAGACTCCTCTATATCTATTTTCCAAATTTCTCACAAGTTTAAACGTTTTGTAACATCTCGTTCAAACTGCGGTGGCATACTAGTACACATAATTATTAAGCCTTGTTATATTTCTTTTATAAAGCCCAATGGTGTACCCATACTCTTTGTTTTATTGTATATTATTTTCCAAGAGGAATGAAAATCATTCAATCATGATAAAATATTCTCTATCGATTTCTTCAAATTCTTAAGGAAAATGCTTTGCCAAAGGCGTGCACTTATGTGCAATTCTTGACATGGTGGATAGTTGAAACTGGAGATATACATATTCAAATACATGTACTTATTTTTCAAGATTATTTTCAAACTCTCATCCTCACCATTGCTTCTCTCATTGCAATAAGAAACCATCACCACTAGCCATCTCTCTCTCTCTCTCTCTCTCTCTCTCTCTCTCTCTCTCTCTATATATATATATATATATATATATATATATATATATATATTGTTTTATCTCTTCATTGCTTCTCTGCAATGGTGGAGGTGGTCATCGGAGAAGATGATCGGTAAAGTTCCTGGTGGGGAAGAGGGGGAGTCGGAGAGGTGGGGGTTGGTCAGTAAGAAATTAAAATAATAAATAGATAAAATAAAAATAAAATAGATCGTGGAAGATAATATAGTTAGACTTAGAACTCCAAAAAAATAAAACAAATTTATCAACCTTTTGAAATCTGAACAGAAGATGCAAATTTATTAAAGCACAGGGCCATTTGTATTTTACTCTATGTTTTTCTCTGGATGGTGTGTAAAGGATTTTGACACGTGTTCTCTCTTATCTTACTTCACCTAACTGTGGAAATGATTGCAAAATTTAATTTTATTACAAGATGGGCGGACACGCAATTGATGGTAGGACTTTGCAACTTGAGTTTTCGTAGCGAAATATTCAAACTTCTTCAACAAATGGCGTCATCCTATCTTATGTCATGGTTCTTTCATCATTCACTTTGTTTAAGGTGACTACTGACTATTCGTTTGTAATTTGTATATTGCGTCTACTAACATGGAAAGTGATTGCTCCACATCATTGTGGGGACATTGATGTAATTTTGTGGGCGCTATTTTGATTTAAACTTTTAAGAAAATGATTTATATTCGAGTAATTATATTTTTGGTATTGGCATTTAAGTGTTTCTATGGTTTGTCTAAAAAAAAAATTGTGTTACGATTTTAACCTTTATTTAGGATTTTTGTAATGTTTTTTACCATTATTTTATTATTTTATGTGAAATGATTATAATACCTTTTTATTTGTCTGCCTATATACAATGATGGTGTTGGTGTTGTTCTTCATCCCTTTGACATGGCCCCACTACTTCAGTTTTCCTTATTGTTAGGTTATTATATATATATATATATATATATATATATATATATATATATATATATATATATATATATATATATCAAATATCAATTTGAAGCCTTTTCTTCTCTTGTACTAAAATTACTAAATTGAGATGTTAGGAAATGAAAGACAAAACCTTTAGAACAGTTCACTTTTATGCCGATCAATTCCAGGGGTAAGTATTTCATAATCATGATTTGCTCACAAACCCGGTCTTATAATCTATTTGATTCCTAAAATAAATACATATTTTGATCATTTTAACTTGTTTTATCCATCTATTTTGTCGGGAAAAAGATTTTATAAATAAAAAGTGAAAAACAAAATCATTAAGCACATTGGGGCCTGACCAATGTGTATTTGATGGGTTTTCTATTACAAGCAGTACAATTCAAACATAATTCACAAAGACATCCATGTCGCCTACTAGCCTTGACCCCACCATGAAAATTATCCTTACCATGTGAAAGTTTGGTGAAAATTTGGAAATCGAAAAGAAGGGACAAAAATGTCTTTATCAGGACTAATGTGTTGCGTGGATATGGTTTTTTTTTCTGAAGCTAAACGATGCGGTAACTTTATAACCACCGACAAGCTAGTTGACAGCTTTTAACGGCGATGAACACCGTCCCGCATAGCTATTTTTACCGACGGTATTATACAATCGGTTTATTTTCAGCATTTTATCACTCTTCTTTCACCGATGGATTTTTCTTGATAATATGGATATTCTTTTATAATTCATTTATCTTGTCTGGATATTTGGCTTAAATTTAAGGGTATTCATATTGCTATTTCATTTGCTATTTCATTTACTTGTAGATGATAATAATATAAATAAAAATTAAATGTTATTAAAAGTAACATAAATTATAACATAACAAAGGTTTTTAAAATAAGATCACGATAATTGTATATAACATCACAACCAAATGTTTTCTAGCCCAATAGTATTCGGTGTTGTCCTCCCTTTTTAAGGTTAAGGGTTCAAGTCTTGCAGTGGATATAATTGAATTAATATAGGTGTACTTGAGTATACTTGTGGTTTTAAAAAAAAAAGAATATTTTAAACAATTTAAGAAATACAATAACATGAGTTTTAAATATATGTATTTTAATTAATATTTATGTTTTATTTTAATTATCATTAATGATTTTTATAAAATGTTAATATTTTTTATTTTGAAAAAAAAATGTTTATAGGAAAAACTTCACCACACCCCACTCATAGGTAAATTATGGTAAAAATGGCAAAACATTTACCACACCCTTTAGCCTAACGTGACTCCATTTGATAATCAACGGTACTAACGACTAATGAAATAATCAAATATCGCCAATTTAAAATCTATTGTCCAAATCTCAATCCGGAAAATCGGATATATGAGAATTCGGTTTGGATATTTTCTGTAACATCCCAAAAATTTTATGTAAAAATTTTATTTTTAAAACTATCAAAACCATTATTCATTCATTTCAAAAATCCATCAAGATGTGATAATGTATAAAATAGACATCATAATACAAATGATGTCATAAAATGCAGAATACTAGTGGATGCAGTGTGATTATGTCGGACCCTTTCCTTTCGAGCCAAAACCTGAAACCATAAGCATAAAACTGTAAACAAAAATCTTAGTGAGTTTCTGTGACATCCCCAAATCCGCGGTCATTTTAAAAATTTTATTTATGCTAATTTGAAAATCTAAGTATTGATTTTAAAGAATAATATTGCGGAATTTGTTCCTAGAAAAAAAATGATAAATATATTATCAAAAAATTTCCGAAGAAATGTATTATGTTTATATAAAAACTTTGGGATGTCATCGTCAATACAGAAACATAAGCATAAACAGACCTTACATTCATTTACACTAGTCATTTATATCTCCTTTAATCTCTCAGTGTAATGTAGCTTCATATCGACACCTATGATACAAATAAACTGAGTGGGTCAGGTTGGGAAACCTGGTGAGTACATAGGGATTTCAATCCCAAAATGTTATATATATATATATATATATATATATATATATATATATATATATATATATATATATATTAGAACTCACAATATATACAATTTTACCTCATAAAAGCAATTTTATCCCACCCCGTTGATCCTCACGACGACACGATCTGTACTCTCGGATCTAAAATTAACCTTTTTACCTAATACATACTCCCGGATCAGGTATGTCTAATCCATACTCTTGGATCAATAACTATGTCTATTCCATACTCTCGAAGGGACAATTGATTATGTCTAATCCATGCTCCTGGATTAATGACAAATAACTATGTCCTCTCCATGCTCTCGGACTAAGGACAAATGACTATGTCTAATCCATGCTCTCGGATCAATGACAAATCTTAAAGTTCGACCCTCTGTATATATCTCACCCACACTCATAAGGAGATACTACTCGATATCCACCTCAATTAATTTAGTTTTGTTTTGTATCCTAAATCATCATATATTATCAAATATGCTCTAAACATGTATTTCAGGCAATGACAAATATTTCACACACAAACATATATTTAATACTTTAATCAATACATGTATTAAAATCGTGTTCATGAAAAGGACTATGCACTCACTTATTAAAGTGATGATTCCAAACTTGGACAGCGCTTTACTTCTAACAATTACATTTTCCTTCGATGAAACCTTGTATCATTACCGCTACATTTTAATCTAATATTTATTGTGACTATTTACGAGCGATATTGTTTTATAAGTGTTAAACAATACTTTTCAACCATTATGTACAGACAGGGGCCACACATGAAACACCGGAGGGCAGGACCATTTTGGCATTTAAGCACTTCTGAAATCCAACAACCTATGCGGCCCTTCAAACCAGATTTCCCATACCGCTAGTAGTTAAAAGATATTATAATAACACTTATAAAACGATACTTTGTATATTATATTTTATAATATGTTTATATATATATATATATATATATATATATATATATATATATATATATATATATATATATATATATATTATAAGTTCATAATAACGATATTGAACTTAAACTGTAACATCCATAAAATTCGAATCAATTTAAAACTTTGTAAATCATATAAAGTCATTCAGTTATTACAATTTGTTTTCAAAATAGTTTAAACATCAGAGTTCCCAGAAATCATAATCATAAATCGAGGAAGTGTACGGTCACGCCTTCGCCTTCCCACGGTCATCCACTGAACCTGAAACAATAAACTGAAACTGTAATCCCGAAAGCTTAGTGAGTTACCCCCAAAATACCAACCTCAACAATATCATAACCATATCATATAACAAACACAGAACAACCATGCATCTCGAGTCTACAATATGACTAGTCCGCCCTCACCCGGCCTTCAGTCGACCTGGTCCACCCTCTAAGTCTACAGTCTGACTGGACCGCCCGCGTCGGGCCTTCAGTCTATCTGGCCCACTCTCCGAGCCCCGGCACATCTGGACCGCCCTCTCGGGGCCTTCAGCCTATCTGGACTGTTCGTCGGGCCTTCGGCCTGACTATGTGCCCTCCCGAGTCTGCAGTCCATCCGGTCCACCCTGGGTATGTTGGCCTACAGCACAAAGCAGGACCAGCCTCAACCCAACCCCAATCAAACAACCATGTGCACATATAACAGATAATCACATAACAGTCCATAGACAACAAACCGATCTAGCAGATCATATAGCATAGCAACATCCTAACCAGGATACCGACCTAACGGGTCACTAACATATCATCATCCTATATACCAGGATTTCGACCTAAACCAGATCACTAAACATAATTCTGTCCTAATTACCTGGACGCAGATCTAACAGATCGATAAGCATATCAAACAAATATCAGTATACAATCCGAGAAAGGGTCGGCCTTGGTGCCTTAGACCCTATTGATATAGTGAGGATAACTCACCTCGCAAGTAGCTCGGAAGATAGAGTCAAACAACTCCAAATGTAACTCCAACTCCCACACCTATATTCACCATTTTCCTTTGCTATAAATATCCAATTTACCAAAATACCCTCAGAAGTCAATTGGTCAACCCTTGGTCAAAGTCAACTGCCAAGGTCAACAGTCCATGTTGACCTCAACTCGTCGAGTACCCTCAGCTACTCGCTGAGTTCCTTGCATAACTTGCCAAATCGTCGAGTCACTCGTCTGACACGCTGAGCCCAAGGAAATCTTCATTGGACTCGCCGAGTCACTTTACTGAATCGCCGAGTCTACGACAATCTTCATCGGACTCGCCGAGTCGACCATGCCACTCGCCGAGTCCCTTCGGTCCTTCATCCATACAGATTCTTTTTAAGTCATACCAAGGCTCCATACTGCAGATCCAACTTCTCAAGGCATGCTTATCACGTAAAGCTGCAAACTTTACGTGCATGCAAGGCTCTAATGACTCATAATGCCAAATCCACACTTGAAATGGGGTCTAACTCAAATGGAAGGTTTCATACATGAAAAGGCTAGAAACTTTATGAACCTAGATCCCAAGGAGGGTTCAGATCTGAAGTTGCAACTTCAGATCCAGCTCATACCCAACAATAGCTTCATAACCAAGCCAAAAAGCCCTAAAGTTCATCCAAAGAGATCTAGAAAGGAATGAGGCCAAGAGCATGAATTGATACCTCAAATGAAGCTAACTGAGATAGATTTTTACAGACCACACGAGTGCCTTGTTTCTAGCTACTTGACCTTCAAGCTCCCTTCACAAGTTCCACCTTCCAAAGCTCAAAAACACACTCAAATGATGCTCACACGAAATAGGGTTTTGTTGGACTCTCTAGAGGCTGTAAGGGACTAAGGGAGGCTAATGGTTCCTTAAATAGGGTGCAAAACCCCAAGAATTAGGGTTTCACCCTTCAGCTCCAACTCGTCGAGTCACTCTCCCGACTCGGCGAGTTGGTCACTTAAACACGTAGCCCCAAACCCGCTGCTACTCGACGAGTCAGGGAATCCAACTCGTCGAGTAGACCTTGAAACTTGAAAATTAAAGTCATAATATTAATACCTGAGAATCGGGGTGTTACATAAACATAAACTATACTTAAAGTAGGGTAAGCATAACTCACTTACCAGGAAGTTTGGCTAGGAACCGGGCTCTGCAGGGGCAGAACTTCCGAACCGAAATCTCTTGTTCTCAGAGCCTTCTGGCGCTCCAGGACTCGCCTCTTAGCACTTGGGAAGTACTAGGGAATAGGAGGGGTTTAGAGAGATGTTTGAGAGAGAATGAAATGGGAGGACCTTTTATCTTATTTATAGCCCACAGCTTCGGACTACGTTGGGCGTACTCCTCGAGGTATGTTGTGCGTACTCAGTATGTTATGTGTACGAGGCTACGCTCCGCGTATGAGGTGGCAGCTTTCAACATCCGAAGCGAAGACCGTGGGGAGCAAGCGAGGGCTGAGATTAAGCCATGTCACCCTCCTTCACATCAGCCTATTCCCAACTTCTAAATTCCATAACTTTCACATACGAGTTCCATTTTCGACGTGCTTTATATCCACGCGCAGGTGGCGACGTAAGCTACAACTTTCATTTAGACTCTGTCGGCTAGTTTTGACTTTATTTTTGAAGTTATATTTTAACAGGCTTAGATAGGTAAAGTCCGTTAAAAATTCATAACTTTGTCATCCGACGTCCGTTTTCGTCTGTCTTTATATCGTTGAGCTCCTATTAATGAGATATTCGATTCTCGTTTAGATTGTGTCAGCTAAAAATCGGTTGATCTAAAATTCGAATTCCGGACTGTGCACTGTTATGCTAAATCTTAGAAAAATCATAACTTCCTCATACGAATTCAGATTTGGACGTTCTTTTTATGCGCACTCTCGGTTTAACATACACTAAGACTTTCATTTAGACCACTAAGTTTAAAAAGTATTTTATCGCAAACTCACTTTTTACGTCACACAACGTTGTGCTGGTTATGTCGTGAAACTCTAACGGGTCATAACTTCTTCACACTGTACCTTTACCAAAGGTACCTCCTTGATCCGAAGAACCTTCACCCTTCTCTTCAGAATGGCCACAGGCCCCTCAACATAATCCAGGCGGTCACCGACCTGAATGTCATCCAACGATACTACCACCTCCTGATCCATGACGCACTTTCGCAACTGCGAAACGTGAAAGGTGATGTAAATCCCAATTGAACCTTTTCATAAGGTATATCCTTCATGCCACTTAGCAAATTTGACAAAATCCTGATGATCCAAAGTATCGGAAACCCAACACTTCGGCCCTGCAGATATCCATTTTCCTCCGCCGCTCGAAGGGCCTAATCGACGCTCCTCTCAACAACGAACAACATAACGATACAAAAACTACTACTACACATGAATCCCAAATCATAAACCCACTTCAACTCTTCCTGCTACCATATGACGTTTCTCAAGCGAAGTCGAAACCTCCTTGGTCCCAACTTGTCTGCCCACTACCCGAACATCGGACACCTCACCGATTACTGAACCAAAAGACACACACAAACAACAGTCCCATGCGTCTCCTGAAAAGAAATCGACTGGCTGGACTTGCTTCCACGCCCTGCCACCAACTTTTGCCAACATAATGAACGTTACATGACCCACGTCAGCCTCACATCCTACCTGGTCTTCAATGGCCCATCTTCGCCTTACTTCAGACACGCTATGGCTCTTTCGCAGATGAGACCAACCCAAGACACATCACAATAACTCAAACCATTATCAACATACCTACCACTATCGGCCACCCAGTACGACACTCATATCTAACCCATATCACCCCTTCGGGTTGAAATACCCACATGTCTAATCAATTCAACTATTGAGTTGAAATTCTCAGGGTTTGTTGGCCTACCGCCTCAACCCTACCGCTCCCCTTGAGCCTCCGTGCCTACGACTTCCAGTCTGCCCTTACCGGGTATCTTGGCCTACCGCGTAAAGCGGGACCGCCTCAACCCTATCTAAATGCCATAGACGATCATGAGAAAGATCAAACCTGGTTCCCAGAACCTGAATGTCAGTATATTCTATTCCCAAGCCTTCCTAAGGTTGATGAATACCCAATCGGATCTACTTCCCAGTCCCTAACTGGAGTATTACCCGATCCAAGATGATTAATCCTTTGAGGCACCCCGAACTAATGAGATCACCAAGATTCTCAGTACTCCATCCAATCTCTAATAACAACTTCTGATCAAACCCAAAAATACACCGGAGTCCTCTGCCTACTCCAACAACATGCTCAATACCTGGGGACAGACCTGTTGATTGCTATAGCATATCAGCATACTGAATACCCGCACATAGATCTACAAACACATACAAAGTCTTCAGTATGACAGGACCGCCTCACCAGGCCTTCAGTCTATCTGGACCACTCTCAGAATCTTCAGCATGTTTGGACCGCCTCTATGGGCCTTCAGCCGGTCTGGACCGTTATCCGAGCCTTTGGCCTGACTGGTACGCTCCACCGGCCTTCAGTCTATCCGGACCGCTCTAAACTGTTGAGCATCACCCTGGGCCACCCCCCTCCTGGTGCTCTCTCTCCTATGTAGCCTGTTCTCACCCACTTGGGGCTTCGAACTCCTGATCCATTCTGCGGACTATAACCCCAGCCTAACCCTAGGCCTCATGTCGATCGTCCACCCACTCGGAAAGTCGTGGTCCGATCCCTGACCCGCACATATACCGCATGCGCTAAGTAACCCGCATACCTGTGCTGAAAGTACTGTCTAACCCTGGCAGCTAACAGAACCCTCAATGACCGACGCTCCATCTGAAAATTTCCAATTCTCCCCCACTTGGGACACTAGCTACTACCTGCTGCCAGCGAAACCAACACAGCTTAACCGCCCCTACTAGGTATTATCATCCTTAACTATGGATCAATTAACCCTGGAGTGAACAGCCTCCGCAGAATAACCCTTCCGCCATGGTGTAACCGAACTTCAAAAGAAATCTGAATCCCAGCTGAACACTTTTGCATCTCCGATTCACAGCTACTAGTCCTGGAACAGAGATCCTATATCCTAACTTCTGATCACCAACACCCCTGGATACTAACCGTCTACAACCCCTTGTTACTAAATTCCTCAAAGTCTCCTATGCCATATGCAGAAAGGGATGGAAAATTCACAATATAATTGTAAACAATAAGATACAGATAGAAACATACCACCAGCTGCATCTGGCACTGTCCTCACCTCCTCTGCTGTAAGCTGGAAGGCATGTCCCTGAGCCCTCGGAGGCTCTGCTCCACCCTGACCACCGCCAGTAATCCTCAATGTAGCCGGTGCTGGAGCCTGCACCGGTCTTGCAACAAGCGGTGGACAGTTAGTCTTCACATGACCAAGCTGATGGCAGTGATAACAAATCCTCATGTCTCTAACCGGGGCCAACTGGCGATAATCCCTCGCATAATGCCCCTCCTTTCTGCACTTGCGACACGCACCACCGGACCTACAAACTCCGGAGTGACCCTTCCCGCACTTCTCACACGTGCGGCCGCTTTGGCCTCCAACCCTAGAATTGGCGGTCTTGGACCGCTTTGGCGCCTACTGCGACTGCACCGGGGCCTGCCTCTGCTCTCGCAACTGTAACTCAATCTCTAGCTCACGCCGCCTAGCGGCCTCCTGTAAGTCTAGCAACGTATCACATCGCTGGTTAGCAACAAACTATCTAATGTCAGTCTTGAGCATGCTCAGATAACGCGTCATCTGAGCCTGCTCGGAAGCAAACTCCGGGCCGAACATCGCCCTCTCAGTGAACATACGGGTGATCTTCGTCACCGACTCCGTACCCTGTCTCAACTCCAAGAACTCATGAGCTAGCCGCTCACGCTCGACTCGTGGAATGTAGCGGGAGCAAAACATCTCCCTAAACTGATCCCAAGAAACTGCAGTTCTCTGCTCATCCGAATAAGACCTCGTCATCAACCTCTACCAGTCCTTTGCCCCGTACCTCAGCATGTTCAGGTCACACTTGACCTTCTGGTCAGTCGAGCAGGAACATGTGAAAAAGCATCCCTCGATGTCCGACAGCCACCTCATGGCTATGATAGGGTCCTGAATCCCATCGAAAGTCGGGGGCTTCGTATTATCGAAGTCTCGGTACTGGAAGCCTCGATTGGCTCCTCCCCCTCTCGTCGTTGTTACAGCCGCGGTAGCTGCAGCAGCAGCCGTCTCAGCAAGGGCTGCGTATGTGTCACCAAAGTACTCCATCATAGCGGACTTAATAGTCCCGAAAAACTCCGGAATCTGACCCCGGACAATCATGACCACCTCCTCGCGGATGATCTCCCTGACCCGATCCTCTGTCAATACTGGCTCCTCCCGACCGATAATCTCAGGCGCCGTTGGGGCCTCCTGATCACCCTGTCCGGATCCCGATCCGGATCCAGTCACGAGACGCCTCGTAACCACCATACTGAAAATATAACAGGAAGATATCAGAAAATCCGCATAAATAACCGGGAACCAACCCCCTACTAAACCCTAGGGGCTGTGACTTCCTTGCTACACGTATGGGTCATATGCTTTCAGTAGTACAGGCCCATACTACCTTCCACACCTACCCATATTTGTCTCAAGTATCATCACAACACCCTAACAATATACATAATCATAGCGAGCGCTCAATCCTCACTCCTAGAGGAATGCTAAAATATCTCATCACTGGCCTCCTGGCCTCACGCAACCCAGCCATCCATGAAACTTCCACCAACCCTGCAGCACTAATGTATGCTAGCCATACATAACGATGGACCCTATAGACTTTCGAATATCTGATCCTACCCTAAGCCCCTAATCAATAAGAACAGAACATAAGGCCAAATCAAAAATTCTCAGGCTATAAGATCTTAGTTATGTACAACCGTGATACATACACAAGCAACTACAGTAATGATGTCAATCTCATATAAGGAAAACCCTAGGCTAGCAGGCATCATGTAGTCAGGCAATTCTATCATGCATTTCCTGAAGATCCCTAGCCTAGTACTAGCATGTTGTTCTAACATATCACATAGTCAAATAACTGCATGGTATTTTTGGGTCTACTTACTGGCTCCGGCTGATCGTACACTTCGCATCCTCTTTTCTTATTTTAAAAACCATTTAAAATCATTTTGAAAACATTTTCCTTAGTTTGAGACTGGATTCACATGAGTGTTCCTCCAATTCACTCAAACCAAGGCTCTGATACCAACTTGTAACATCCCTAAAATTCGAATCAATTTAAAACTTTTTAAATCATATAACTTATAAAATCATTAAGCACATTGGGCCTGACCAATGTGTATTTGATGGGTTTTCTATTACAAGTAGTACAATTCAAACATAATTCACAAAGACATCCATCTCGCCTACTAGCCTTGACCCCACAATGAAAAGCATCCTTACCATGTGAAAGTTTGGTGAAAATTTGGAAATCTAAAAGAAGGGACAAAAATGTCTTTATCAGGACTAATGTGTTGCGTGGATATGGTTTTTTTTCTGAAGCTAAACGATGCGGTAACTTTATAACCACCGACAAGCTGAGTTGACAGCTTTTAACGGCGATGAACACCGTCCCGCATAGCTATTTTTACCGACGGTATTATACAATCGGTTTATTTTCAGCATTTTATCACTCTTCTTTCACCGATGGATTTTTCTTGATAATATGGATATTCTTTTATAACTCATTTATCTTGTCTAGATATTTGGTTTAAATTTAAGGGTACTCATATTGCTATTTCATTTACTTGTAGATGATAATAATATAAATAAAAATTAAATGTTATTAAAAGTAATATAAATTATAACATAACAAAGGTTTTTAAAATAAGATCACGATAATTGTATATAACATCACAACCAAATGTTTTCTAGCTCAATAGTATTCGGTGTTGTCCTCCCTTTTTAAGGTTAAGGGTTCAAGTCTTGCAGTGGATATAGGTGAATTAATATAGGTGTACTTGAGTATATTTGTCGTTTTATAAAAAAAAAGAATATTTTAAACAATTTAAGAGATACAAGTTTTAAATATATGTATTTTAATTAATATTTATGTTTTATTTTAATTATCATTAACGATTTTTATAAAATGTTAATATTTTTTATTTTGAAAAAAAAATGTTTATAGGAAAAACTTCACCACACCTCACTCATAGGTAAATTATGGTAAAAATCGCAAAACATTTACCACACCCTTTAGCCTAACGTGACTCCATTTGATAATCAACGGTACTAACGACTAATGGAATAATCAAATATCGCCAATTTAAAATCTATTGTCCAAATCTCAATCTGGAAAATCGGATATATGAGAATTCGGTTTAGATATTTTCTGTAACATCCCAAAAATTTTATGTAAAAATTTTATTTTTAAATCTATCAAAACCATCATTCATTCATTTCAAAAATCCATCAAGATGTGATAATGTATAAAATAGACATCATAATACAAATGATGTCATAAAATGCAGAATACTAGTGGATGCAGTGTGATTATGTCGGACCCTTTCCCTTCGAGCCAAAACCTGAAACCATAAGCATAAAACTGTAAACACAAATCTTAGTGAGTTTCTGTGACATCCCCAAATTCGCGGTCATTTTAAAAATTTTATTTATGCTTATTTGAAAATCAGAGTATTGATTTTAAATAATAATATTGCGGAATTTGTTCCTAGAAAAAAAATGATAAATATATTATCAAAACATTTCCGAAGAAATGTATTTTGTTTATATAAAAACTTTGGGATGTCATCGTCAATACAAAAACAAAAGCATAATAAGACCTTACATTCATTTACACTAGTCATTTATATCTCCTTTAATCTCTCAGTGTAATGTAGCTTCATATCGACACCCGTGATACAAATAAACTGAGTGGGTCAGGTTGGAAAACCTGGTGAGTACATAGGGATTTCAATCCCACAATGTTATATATATATATATATATATATATATATATATATATATATATATATATATATATATATATATATATATATATTAGAACCCACAATATATACAATTTTACCTCATAAAAGCAATTTTATCCCACCCCGTCGATCCTCACGACGACGCGATCTGTACTCCCGGATCTAAAATTAACCTCTTTACCTAATACATACTCCCGGATCAGGTATGTCTAATCCATACTCTTGGATCAATAACTATGTCTATTCCATACTCTCGGAGGGACAATTGACTATGTCTAATCCATGCTCCTGGATTAATGACAAATAACTATGTCCTCTCCATGCTCTCGGACTAAGGACAAATGACTATGTCTAATCCATGCTCTCGGATCAATGACAAATCTTAAAGTTCGACCCTCTGTATATATCTCACCCACACTCATAAGGAGATACTACTCGATATCCACCTCAATTAATTTAGTTTTGTTCTGTATCCTAAATCATCATATATTATCAAATATGCTCTAAACATGTATTTTAGGAAATGACAAATATTTCACACACAAACATATATTTAATACTTTAATCAATACATGTATTCAAATCGTGTTCATGAAAAGGACTATGCACTCACTTATTAAAGTGATGATTCCAAACTCGGACACCGCTTCGCTTCTAACAATTATATTTTCCTTCGATGAAACCTAGTATCATTACCGCTAGATTTTAATCTAATATTTATTGCGACTATTTACGAACGATATTGTTTTATAAGTGTTAAACAATACTTTTCAACCATTATGTACAGACAGGGGCCACACATGAAACACCGGAGGGTAGGACCATTTTGGCATTTAAGCACTTCTGAAATCCAACAACCTATGCGGCCCTTCAAACCAGATTTCCCATACCGCTAGTAGTTAAAAGATATTATAATAACACTTTGTATATTATATTTTATAATATATATATATATATATATATATATATATATATATATATATATATATATATATATATATATTATAAGTTCATAATAACGATATTGAACTTAAACTGTAACATCCATAAAATTCGAATCAATTTAAAAGTTTTTAAATCATATAAGTCATTCAGTTATTACAATTTGTTTTCAAAATAGTTTAAACATCAGAGTTCCCAGAAATCATAATCATAAATCGAGGAAGTGTACGGTCACGCCTTCGCCTTCCCGCGGTCATCCATTGAACCTGAAACAATAAACTGAAACTGTAAGCCCGAAAGCTTAGTGAGTTACGCACAAAATACCAACCTCAACAATATCATAACCATATCATATAACAAACACAAAACAACCATGCATCTCGAGTCTACAGTATGACTGGTCCGCCCTCACCGGACCTTCAGTCCACCTGGTCCACCCTCTGAGTCTACAGTCTGACTGGACCGCCCGCGTCGGGCCTTCAGTCTATCTGGCTCACTCTCTGAGCATCGGCACGTCTGGACCGCCCTCTCGGGGCCTTCAGCATATCCGGACCGCTCGCTGGGCCTTTAGCCTGACTATGTGCCCTCCCGGGTCTGCAGTCTATCCGGTCCGCCCTGGGTATGTTGGCCTACAGCAAAAAGCGGGACCCGCCTCAACCTAATCCCAATCAAACAACCATGTGCACATATAATAGATAATCACATAACATTCCATAGACAACAAATCGATCTAGCACATCATATAGCATAAGAACATCCTAACCAGCATACCGACGCAACCGGTCACTAACACAGCATCATCCTATATACCACGATTCCGACCTAAACCAGATCACTAAACATAATGTCGTCCTAATTACCAGGACGCAGATCTAACAGATCGATAAGCATATCAAACAAATATCAGTATACAATCCGAGAAAGGGCCGGCGTTGGTGCCTTAGACCCTGTTGATATAGTGAGGATAACTCACCTCGCAAGTTGCTCGAAAGATAGAGTCAAACTCCTCCAAATGTAACTCCAACTCCCACACCTATATTCACCATTGTCCTTTGCTATAAATATTCAATTTACCAAAATACATTCAGAAGTCAACTGGTCAACCCTTGCTCAAAGTGAAAGTCAACTGCCAAGGTCAACAGTCCATGTTGACCTCAACTCGTCGAGTACCCTCAGCTACTCGTCGAGTTCCTTGCATAATTTGCCAACTCGCGACTCACTCGTCTGACACGCTGAGCCCAAGGCAATCTTCATCGGACTCGCCGAGTCACTCTACTGACTCGCCGAGTCTACGATAATCTTCATCGGACTTGCCGAGTCGACCATGCCACTCGCCGAGTCTCTTCGGTCCTTCATCCCTACAGATGCTTTTTAAGCCATGCCAAGGCTCCATACTGTAGATCCAACTTCCCAAGGCATGCTTATCACGTAAAGTTGCAAACTATGCGTGCATGCAAGGCTCTAATGACTCATAATGCAATATCCACACTTGAAATGGGGTCTAACTCAAATGGAAGGTTTCATACATGACAAGGCTAGAAACTTTATGAACCTAGATCCCAAGGAGGGTTCAGATCTGAAGTTGCAACTTCAGATCCAACTCATACCCAACAATAGCTTCATAACCAAGCCAAAAAGCCCTAAACTTCATCCAAAGAGATCTAGAAAGGAATGAGGCCAAGATCATGAATTGATACCTCAAATGAAGCTAACTGAGATAGATTTTTGTAGATCCACACGAGTCCCTTGTTTCTAGCAACTTGACCTTCAAGCTCCCTTCACAAGTTCCACCTTCCCAAGCTAAAAAACACACTCAAATGATGCTCACACGAAATAGGGTTTTGTTAGACTCTCTAGAGCGTGTAAGGGACTAAGGGAGGCTAATGGTTCCTTAAATAGGGTACAAAACCCCGGGAATTAGGGTTTCACCCTCCAGCTCCAACTCGTCGAGTCACTCTCCCGACTTGGCCAGTTGGTCACTTAAACATGTGGCCCCAAACCCGCTTCTACTCGACGAGTCAGGGAATCCAACTCGTCGAGTAGACCTTGAAACTTGAAAATTAAAGCCATAATATTAATACCTGAGAATCGGGGAGTTACATAAACATAAGTTATACTTAAAGTAGGGTACGCATAACTCACTTACTAGGAGGTTTGGCTAGGAACCGGGCTCTGCGGGGGCAGAACTTCCGAACCGAAAGCTCTTGTTCTCAGAGCCTTCTGGAGCTCCGGGACTTGCCTCTTAGCACTTGGGAAGTACTAGGAATTAGGAGGGGTTTAGAGAGATGTTTGAGAGAGAATGAAATGGGAGGACCTCGCATCTTATTTATAGCCCACAGCTTCGGACTACGTTGGGCGTACTCCTCGTGGTATGTTGTGCGTACTCAGTATGTTATGTGTACGAGGCTACGCTCCGCGTACGAGGAGGCAGCTTTCAGCATCCGAAGCGAAGACCGTGGGGAGCAAGCGAGGGCTGAGATTAAGCCATGTCACCCTCCTTCACATCAGCCTATTCCTAACTTCTAAATTCCATAACTTTCGCATACGAGCTCCATTTTTGACGTGCTTTATATCCACGCACAGGTGGCGACGTAAGCTACAACTTTCATTTAGACTTCGTCGGCTAGTTTTGACTTTATTTTTGAAGTTATATTTTAACAGGCTTAGACAGGTAAAGTCCGTTACAAATTCATAACTTTGTCATCCGACGTCCGTTTTCATCTGTCTTTATATCGTTGAGCTCCTATTAACGAGATATTTGATTCTCGTTTAGATTGTGTCAGCTAAAAATCGGTTGATCTAAAATTCGAATTCCGGACTGTGCACTGCTATGCTAAATCTTAGAAAAATCATAACTTCCTTAAACGAAGTCAGATTTGGACGTTCTTTTTATGCACGCTCTCGGTTTAACGTACACTAAGACTTTCATTTAGACCACTAAGGCTAAAAAGTATTTTATCGCAAACTCACTTTTTACGTCACACAGCTTTGTGTTGGTTATGTCGTGAAACTTTGACGGGTCATAACTTCTTCGTTATAACTCGAATTTTAGCGTTCTTTACATGTACGGAACCCTTGTGAAATATACTATAACTTAGTGAAGATTATTTATTCTAAATAATATTCTATAAAAAGTCATTTTTGACGCTTATTGTCTCTAAACTGTCTAGCCCGAATCTGCGGGCGTTACAGTTTCCCCCCAAATACCATATACCATACATACATAACAGTCAAAACATAACTAGGTCAATTTCACCCCCCCTTCGGTCTCTTCCAACCTGTACTGGGTCTATTTCACCCCCCCCCCTTCGATCTCTTTCGACCTGTATTGGGTCTATTTCACCCCCTTCGGTCTCTTTCAACCGATACTAGGTCTATTTCATCCCTTTCGGTCTATTTCAACCGGTATCAGATCTATTTCACCCCCTACAACTAAGCATACAATCATATCAGCAAGATTCACAAAGACAACAAGCACATACAAACATAACAGTAAGTCTCACAAAGACAACTATTATCCTATACACATTATCCAATAGGCCGACATTAGTGCCTTTGACCCACGAGTACAGTGAAGGAACTCACCTAAATCGAAGAACTCTGAAACACTAGGATACGATCCCTTTTCTGATCTGCTTGCACCTGCGAATCCACTATTTACCAGAACCAGATAAAATCTTAATGGCTAGCCCAAAATCCTCAAGTTTAACCTAAAGCCAAACTTGGTCAAAAGTCAACAGTCAACAGACATCAACAAAAGTCAAAGTCCAAGGCTGTTGAGTACGCCCAACGTACGCGGCCTGATCCCACTCCTTCATTAAGCAATTTATCCCTTAAGGCCTTTTGTCCAGAGCTCAGATCTAGACTCTAAACATTGACTTAAATCATAAAGTTTCCACCTTTATGACTTCTCATGGCTAGAAAAGGTCCACAAAACTAAAACCCTATCTTATTAATCCATTAAGACCTCATAACTCTTGCATGGGAAGGATAAAAGGACCAAGATGACATTTTTATGGTCCCTAGTAGCTCCATAATGGATAAAGTTGTTGGATTAGGTATCTATGCCCATAACTATAATTGGTATGTACTTGATTTGATTGTAGCATGGTCCTTTTGGGTTGCCTTCACCATAGCAACTGGACAGGATAAGTTTTGCAGAAAGAGGTTAATTAATGGTTTATTACTATATTATAAGAATAATATATTAATTTGTAATCATATTATTTAATTAGTGTTTGATCATAAATTAATTTGGAATTAATTTAGTGGTTAAAGGAACTAATTAAAAGAACGGGGACTGATTATGTAAATCAATGATAGTTGCAGTTTGGGCTGATGGACTCTATTGAAAGGGGGTGGACGAAAATCTATGGCAAGCCCCATAGAAATTTCGGCCAAGGCCTATCATATGGGGGTCCATGGACTGCTCAATGCCTAAGCAAAGAAATTAGGGTTTCAGCTGAAAACCCTAGCAGCCTCAACTATAAAAGGAACCCCAAGCCTCTAGGAATCGGCCACTTGATTCCCAAGATAAACCCTAGACGATTTTTACCTCATTCTTTGCTTGTGGTGTTTGTGACTCCATTAGAGGTGCGACGCTTTGGGCACTAGTCTTTCGAAGGTCAACGAATTGAATAAGGATTACTTGTTACTACTAGCTAACAAGAAAGGTATTCTTCTAAACCCTAATATGTATAGATTTCGATTTTATATAGTAGATCTAGGGTTATTGGTTTGGAAAGTTATCTTGCATGTATAACTTGAGAAAAACCTAGATCCGAAGCAAATAGGGTTGCATGTGCATATAGGAATGTAGATATGCTCAAACCCCATCAGTGGTATCAGAGCTTAGGATGTTTTTATGTTATATTTGATGCAATTGTAATTTGATCAGAGCTAGAAGAAAACAGATTTCAGAATCTGTCTGATGAACTCGACGAGTTCAAAGATGAACTCGACGAGTCCAAGCCCTGACTCGACGAGTTGACTCGTCTGACAGCTAATTTTTCGATTTTCAAATGTATCTTAGATTAGGATAATTACCATAATTCGTTTTTAATGCCTTAAATTGAATTATCTGCTTGGTAATGTGACTTCCTTATCTAAATAGATTGATTTGGTCAAATTTTAAGATAATACCAAATTATATGAATAATTTAATTGTTTAAAATTTGATCTAGAAGTTTTGAAAAGTTTCAAAATTTGCCCTCAAGTTTTGGAATTTAAAATTTAATTAAAAGTTTAATTTTGAAATATTAAATTCTAAAACCCTAGTGTTTTAAAAGTTTAAAATACAACCCTTATACTATTATAATATTAAAAGATTAATATATATATATATATATATATATATATATATATATATTATATATATATATATATGTGTGTGTGTGTGTGTGTATAATATGAGTCAGTCTTACCATTAGTAGGCCTCATTCACGAAGCTGGTCTATAAGGGGTGTTTAAGGAAGCGACCTATAAAATGACCGTCGTTGGGTATCCACTCTTACCCACCTCACTCTTGACTAGTGGAGGGTCGTTAGCCGAACGGGTAGGATAGGACATTAATTCCTCAATAATAAGTATAATGAAAATTATAAAGTAACTAAATGTTTTTATAAATTCCCAATCTTAGTTACTTTAGGAAAAATGTGAAAATTATGCTCGTCCATGAAATTGCACTTTGCACCTTGCCAAGTCGTTAGTGGAGCATGTGTGGTTAAACGACACACTAACTTGAACTAACATGGGTGGCAAAGGGTAGCTTGTAAATTATCATAGATCAATGGAGCGTGTGTGGTTAACCGGCTCATTGATTAGGTGGTAAATGACATCGAGAGTATTAAGCTAATTTGCATGGTTATTCACACCTTGTTTGTGATCCTCGGTATCCTAGTCACAAACTTGAAGGGCATAATCGAGATTAAACACGCCATTGAAAAGTTTAATGAATCTCAAAAGAATCTAGGAATTTCATTTCATTGAAAAGTTAATTCTTCGTTTCGTTTTTCGTGGTGGAATTGGTAAATCGTCATTTTCCTACCTTCAAATAATTTACAATTGGATTACGGCATCCCTCTTCCGAATTGAGAATTATTGTGTTAGATCCTAGCCTTAATATTTCATTTGGGTGTTATATTAAGGATTCCTTTTCTAATCAAAACTTTGTCCTTTTTTTCTTTTTTAGATGTCTGGCTCAAACAACGCTTCTGGCTCGAACTGCAACTCCTCAAGCTCCTTTTCTCTTATGAACATTTATGCGAGGATCACCTTCGATGGAACCAATTTCAATGATTGGATTTGCAACATTCGAATGGCCTTGCGATATGAGGAAAATTAATACGTTCTCGACAAGAAACTGAACAAGATCGATGAAACCAAAGGTACTCCTGAACAAATAGTTGAGTATAGAGCTCACGAAAAGGAGGCGACAAAGGTGTCGTGTATTATGGTGGCCACTATGACTCCTGAGCTGCAGCGGTTCTATGAGGACTACTGGCCTTACGAGATATGCCAAGACTTGATGGAAAAGTACCATCAAAGTGTGCGTCAAGAAAGGTACGAGATTGTCGCCTCGCTGATAACAACTAAGATGAAGGATGGAGAGTCCATCATGAACCACTTGCAAAGAATGAAAAGGTATGTGGATCGTTTGCTCAAGTCGAATGTCAACTTTGACGAAGAGCTGGCCATTGATATAATCCTACACTCTTTACCTCCTTGTTATGATCAGTTCAAGATGACTTATCATATGAACAAGGAGGAAGTCACTTTAAGCAAACTTCAAGGTTTGTCGAGTCCACTCCTGCTGCTGCTGCCCCAATCCTGGCTATAGGACATGGAAAAGGGAAAAATAGGAAAGCTCCCTCTAAGAACCTCAAGGGAAAGTCCCATGATGGATCTTTTTCAATGGATCTAAAGGTAAACTCGGTTCTACCACTCCCTCATCCGATCCTAAAGAATCAACGTGCTTCTATTGTCATGAGAAGGGGCATTGGAAACAAAGCTACCCAAAATACTTGCAGGACATCAAGGATGGGAAGATAAAGCCCTCCTTCGCAGGTATTTATATTATTCTGTCTAAAAACTCATCACATGTGTGACAACCCTAGATTTCTATCTTGTAAAGCCAATCAATTCAATCAAAAGTCAGACTTGTTTCTGATAACTTTGAGCTTTGTTAAGGGTCTGTTTGAGAGTTCGAAGCCTAGTACAACCAAGGATTGGGTGTTAGGAGGTATTAACTTAAGATCATTGAGTTGCAATCGAGCCGGAACCACCTTCACAAGGAGTTCACGGTCGCAAACTAGGGCTTACGACCGTAAACCCATGTTGGCCGTGAACCCTTCTTCATATGAATGGTTTCCTTCATTATTCATTCATTTCTCACATCTTCAATTCAAGAAGTCTCCTTGCTCTCTCAAGTATCATCAAGGATATCCTCCTTGATCTTCAAAAGTGTAAGTGATTCTTCCATGCTTTCTTGATATCCTTCTTATTTAAATGAAACCCTATGATTTCATCCACGAATTCAACTCTTTTGGGTTTAGATCTTCAAATCATCATCTTTTCACCAAGAACACACACTTGTTCTTGGGGTCGTGAACACCTTCAAGACTTCCATTAAGTAAGTATCCTTTCCATACACTTGTTATCCATTAGAAGCTCTTGATTTCCAACCAAGAAACAACCACTTTATGCATGATCTTCAAGAGTTTACGGCCGTAAACCCTTCATTGGGCCGTAAACCCTTCATAGATCATATGGTGGCCGTCAAACCTTCAACCCATGGTCGTAAACCCTTCATAGGATCAAGCCTAGGGTCGTAAACACTTCATGTGTGGCCGTAAACTCTCCTATGGCCGTAAACACTTATGGTGTGGCCGTAAACTCCCTTTCATACAATCATATGTGATTGTAACACTTCATTACAAGTGTTTCCTAGTACATAAGGTTGTTTCCTTACATGATTAGTTGTTATATACACTAATTATATACATATATGTGTCATTATATGCTTAATAGGATCCGTTTGTGCTCGAGACTTCACTTGGCATACTTAGCATCCTAATCGATCTTTCATTCAAATCACTCACTACAGGTGAGTTCATACCCCTAAACTTATCTTTTAAATGATTTTAAATGCTTTTATGGGGGGGGGGGGAATACAAGTAGAAAAAATTATAGTTATAGTATCAATCACATGTGATTCATAACTATCAAACAAAAGGATTTCTTCGACTTCAAAACTGTGTTATCAAACAAACTGTTTCAAATCATTTTATAAACTGACATCAAGTCATTAATAATCATTCAAATGTTTAAAAACTCTTTTATATGATAAACTCTTTATCATTTTACAAAATTCTTTTAAACTTATATATTGTCAAAATCATGTCTATATAGATATAGTTATATAAATAAGGTTGAAAGGGATTAGGACTGATAACTCGCTTTATTTCATGTTCTTTGTTTGGTTGTGGACTTAGGGTATCGGTTGTTTGTCCAAGTGTCGTTTAAATCTTCGTTATATATTATGTATATGTATGTAGATATAAAAGTTCTTCCAATCATTTCAATACCTTTGGGTAGCAAATGTGTACAAACATGATCAGTCATTCAATTACAGAGATTACTAGTAAACTATAATAGGTATAGTTTAGAGGATTACTACTTACTATTTCTAGAACAATGAAACTTACATAAATCAGTACTTACATGAGTCAGTTCTTACATAAGTCAGTTCAAACATACAATAATAAGAACAGAAAGGAACATACAATAACAATAACAAAAAGGAACATACAATAACAAGAACAGAAAGGAACATACAATAACAAGAACAGAAAGGAACATACATCCTTTTACAAGAATAAAGATAACATTAATGTGAAACTACTACTTCACGGCATAGCAATATACTTGTTAGGCCGCGTTTTGTAACCAGAGTCTCCTGGAGGGAGAGCGGGCATTGTGTGTATAGATCTATACGAGACTGACAATCCCACATCCTGACTGGTAACTACAGTCCGGAAGGCAAGCCAAGGGATGACAAATGTCACATCAGTTTCGACGCTAGTAGGTCGTCGTGTTAAACATTCGTCAATCAGTATGGTTATAACCACATCACATTTTAACCTTAATAAAAAAATGGTTTTAGGTAGTTAGTGCTTCAGTAGTTACTTTACACAACATTACTGTACACTTTCATTTTTCCATTACATTCATATAGTGATCTTCTCACATAAAAGGTAATGTAAACTATTTTCTGCTAATGATAGGCATATACTTGGGAAAACACTCATTTTTACAGAAGAACAAACATACAAAACAGTCGGGTCTTGGTAGAAGACTACTTTCCAATTTAGTAGAAAATATAGGATTTTCTAGGAAGTATACAAACTTTACATCAAACACTTACAAACATTTTCATAAAACTTATACAAACATTTGATACTAAAATACTTATAAAATCACCAACTTAAATGTTGATCTACTCTTTCAAAATAACTTGTATTCTCAGGTCACCAGTAGACAGGTACACTGTACCAAGTTTTGAGAAGACGGAGCATGTTCAAAACTCGTCTCTTATTTTGATATATTTATATATTTTTGGTGTCTTACAAATACATTCAGAACACACTTGTATTAAGTATATTATTAATGCAATGAATGATGTTGTTGCTTGTTTTACTATTGTGCATTGTTATGATACTGAACATGACGTCCTCCGCCCCTGAACGTTTCCGCCGTTCTGGTTTGGGGGTGTGACAACATGCTAGTTCTTGGGTCCTTGATACAGGATGTGGTCTTCACATTTGTTCTGATTTGCAGGGGCTAAGAAAAAGTAGGGATGTGAAGCATGGGAAGATGAACCTGATAATGAGGAATATGAGATCGTCGTCTGTCACCAAGATCGAGATTTACTCTTTAGTTCTTAATAGTGGGTTAGGATTAGACTTGAATTATTATTGCTACTCATCAGAGATGACGAGCAATATTATTTCTTTTCATGGTTTGTATAGACAAGGTTTTAGATTTTCATTTAATAATGAAGTTAGTTCTATTAGTTTTTTCTATAATGGTATTTTTTATTTTGAAGCATTTCCTTGTAATGGTGTATATGAAACTGTGATGGTTATAGATAATTTAGGAATTAATGTATTGCATATTGATTAGTCTAATGGTATAGACAAAGCATGCTCGTGGCATTGTCGTCTTTGACATGTCAACAAGAAGCGCATAGCCCAACTCCAAAAGGATGGAGTGTTGGAGTCATTTGACCTTAGGTCGGATGACACATGCGATTCTTGTTTACTTGGAAAGATGACTAAATCACCTTTCACTGGTTCTTGTGAAAGAGGTGAAGGATTGTTGGATATCATACACACAGATGTGTGTGGTCCCTTCAGATCCACCACAAGGGATGTGAATCGCTTCTATGTGACTTTTACCGATGATTATAGCCGATATGTATATATCTACTTGATCAAGCACAAGTCAGAAACTTTTGAAAAGTTCAAAGAATTTAAGCAAGAAATGGAGAATCAATTAGGCAGGAAGATAAAGATGCTCAGATCTGACAGAGGTGGTGAGTATCTTAGTATCAAGTTCCACGAATGTCTTAAGGAATGTGGAAAATTTTCACAATTGACGCCACCTAGGACACCACAACTTAATGGTGTGGATGAGAGGTGCAATTAAACCTTGTTGGACATGGTTTGTCTAATCATGAGTCGAGCTTCGCTACCAATCTCATTCTAGGGTTATGGCTTAGAGACTGCCGCCCATATCCTTAATCTAGTCTAAATAAGAAGGTTGCCAAAATACCTCACGAGATGTGGACAGGGAAGGTTCCCTCGTTGGCACATAACAAGGTTTGGGGTTGTGAGGCTTTCGTAAGACGAGAGACTCACGATAAGATTGAACCTCGTAGTGAGCGATATATTTTCGTCAGCTACCCACAAAAATCCTTTAGATATCTGTTCTACAAACCTAGTGAGAACGTGGTCTTCGTAGCACATAGGGGCGTCTTTCACGAGAGAGAACTCATATGCCAAGAGGGAAGTGGGAGAAAAATTGATCTTGAAGAGCTTTAAAGTAGTAAAGGAACCTCTAACACTAGCACTCAACCTGAGGAGGAGACTCCTATTGAACCAGTTGACGAGTCCTTACCTCTGAGACGTTCCAGTAGAGTTAGTGTTCCACCTGTGTTATATGGTTTTCATATAACTGCTAAAGGGGATATTTTTATCAGTGATAATACACTGATAAATTTGGATGAACCTAACAACTACAAGGAAGCCATGGAGGGCCCGGAGTCTACGAAGTGGAAGGAGGCAATAGACAACGAGATTCAGTCCATGTATGACATTCAAGTTTGTAACTTGGTTGACAATGTACCAGGTCGTAAGATGGTCAGGTGCAAGTGGATCTTCAAGAAGAATACCGACATGGATGGGAAAGCACACACGTTCAAAGCACGACTGGTTGCGAAGGGCTTTACTCAAACCCCGGGGGTTGACTATGATGAGACCTTCTCACCAGTGGCTAAGATCAAGTCTATAAGGTTTATTATGGTCATAGCTGCGTTTGATGATTATGAAATATGATAGATGGATGTCAAAACTGCTCTCATTAATAGGAAGTTGGCTGAAGATGTTTACATGTGTCAGCCAAAGGGTTTTGTAGACTCGAAGTACCCAAAAGAGTGTGCAAGCTTGAGAAATCCATTTATAGATTAAAGCAAGCGTCTCGCAGATGGAATCTTTGTTTCGATGAGAAAGTCAAAGAGTTTGGATTTTCGAGAAGCGAGGATGAGTCCTGTGTATATGTCAAAGCTAGTGGGAGTATAGTTAGCTTCCTAGTATTGTATGTGGATGACATACTGCTCATAGGAAACGACGTTCCAACATGGCAGGAAGTTAAGTCCTGGCTTAGGAAGTGTTTCACTATGAAAGATCTAGGAAAGGTAGCATATATTCTAAGGATAAGGATTTTGAGAAATAGGAGTAGAAGACTAATAGGACTTAGTCAAAGTACTTACTTGGACAACGTGCTTAAACATTTTAGCATGGAAAATTCCATGAAAGGGGAGCTGCCAATCCAGAGCAATACCAAGCTAAGTAAGACTCAGAGTCCGAGTACCGATGTCGATATAGTGGAAATGAGACAAGTGCCATATGTTCCGCCGTTGGATCGACCATGTACGACATGACATGTAATCGCCCTAATGTGGCTTTTGTGTTGAGCATGGTTAGCCGATATCAAGGAAAACTGGGTAGAGCTTACTGGACAGCAGTTAAGAACATTCTTAAGTACCTACGAAGACCTAAGGACTGGGTCCTTACACTTGGTGGCAGTGATGACTTAAGAGTGACATTGTATAGTGACCCCAACTTTCAAACCGACAGAGATAACTTCTGCTCTTAGTCAGGCTATGTGTTTACCCTAAATGGAGAAGCAGTTACATGGAAAAGTTCCAAGAAGGAGACCGTGGCTAATTCAATGTGCGAATCAGAGTACATAGTAGCGAGCGAAGCGTCGAAGGAGGCGATATGGTTCAAGAACTTCATTGGAGACCTTGGAGTTGTACCAGCCATAAAGGAGCCTATGGATATTTTCTATGATAATGAACGAGTGGTTGCCTTAACCAAGGAACCAAGGGATCATGGCGGATCCAGACAAATCGACAGAAAATACCACTTCATCGGACATCGGGTAGAAGAAGGACTCCTCGTGGTCAAGAGGGTATCGTTAGAAGAGAATCCTGCAGATCCCCTCACAAAGGGTTTAAGTAGGATCAAGCACGTTCAACATGCGAGGAGCATTGGTCTGAAGGACGATATTAGTTTTAGTGATTAGATAGATGTTTCGAAACTTATAATAGATAAATGTAATTGACATTTTGGTGATTACATAATGGAGATTTATATATAAGTATTGTTTACTATGTTGTGTCAATTGTTTACTATTGTTTCACTTTCTCATTTTTTATTTCCTGAATAATTGGATTGTTCAAAATTATCCATAGTCGATCATACTTTGGAAGTAAGTTATGAGGTTAGACTGTCATGAATTGGTTTGTAGAGTGTTTAAGGCTTAGACATAGCAAAGGTTTCCTGCAACGTTCATGAATACTTCTGAAATAAGATTTGAGTATTGGATTAAACCCACGCTCATATGAATCACTTCATGGAATTTATCACGAGTGATTGTGAGACGATAATATCGCATAATCTTTAAACCGAGATATATGAGTTGTTGTTTGCGAGTTGGTTGTGCATTGATAATGCGTAAACGCATCAGTAACTTGATGTTATAAAACGTATTGTCGTGTGCAATTTGATGAGTAAATAGTACAAGCATATAAGTCAAATTTATCTGTTCCTTTTATCCTAAGAGGGTAAAAGCAATATCTTAGGCCCCTCGATGATTTTGTGTTGACTTTTGTGACGGGCCCGGTCAGGACTGAATTGATGTGTTCGATTAAGTTCTATGTCAAACAAATCGGAAGTCGGGAAACAAATTGTTGGACATTGAGTATGACTCTATTCCATGTCTTTGTCCACATGATATCTTGCAGAACTGAGGATTATATGATCCCTTATGTAAAGGACGCGTCATTGACTATGTCAGAGTTCGACAACAGCTTTTGAGAGCTACGATTGCTAATCGGATTTTGAAGTCATACTTGCAGTTATAGTTCTTAGACTTATCCAAGTGGGAGACTGTTGGATTAGGTTTCTAAGCCCATAAATATAATTGGTCTGTACTTGATTTGATTGTAGCATGGTCGTTTTGGGTTGCCTTCACCATAGCAACTGGACAACATGAGTTTTGGAGAAAGAGGTTACATAATGGTTTATTAATATATTATAAGAATAATATATTAATTTGTAATCATATTATTTAATTAGTGTTTGATCATAAATTAATTTGGAATTAATTTAGTGGTGAAAGGAACTGATTAAAAGAACGGGGACTGATTATGTAAATCGGTGATAGTTGCAGTTTTGGGCTGATGGACTCTATTGAAATGGGGTGGACGAAAATCTATGGCAAGCCCCACAGAAATTTCGTCCAAGGCCTATCATATGGGGGTTCATGGACTGCTTAGTCCCTAAGCAAGGAAATTAGGGTTTCAACTGAAAACCCTAGCAGCCTCAACTATAAAAGGAACCCCAAGCCTCTAGAAATCGGCCACTTGATTCCTAAGAGAAACCCTAGCCGATTTCTACCTCCTTCTACCTCATTCTTTGCTTGTGGTGTTTGTGACTCCATTAGAGGTGCAACGCTTGGGGCACTAGTCTTTCGAAGGTCAAGGAATTGAAGAAGGATTACTTGTTACTACTAGCTAACAAGAAAGGTATTCTTCTAAACCCTAATATGTATAGATTTCGATTTTATATAGTAGATCTAGGGTTCTTGCTTTGGAAAATTAAGTTGCATGTATAACTTGAGAAAAACCTTGATCCAAAGCAAATAGGGTTGCATGTTCACATAGGAATGTAGAAATGCTCAAAACCCATCAAAACTTTCCAAATTTATCCATTTGGATGGTCCAAACAATGAAGATCTAGTCTTTAAGTCTCAAAGGTATAGATCTACAAGTTCCAATGCAGCCAACACTTCTCCAATGAGCTTTTTCTTCTCCAAGATGCACCAAGAACACTCCAAAGCACTCAAAAACTCAAGGATCTCACAAATAGGGCTAGGGTTTCGAAATTAGGGTTAGAGAGGATGGAGGATGAAGGTAATAAGGGTTTGAAATAAGTTAAGGTCTTTAAATAGTGTCCAAGACCCAAATATTAGGGTTTACATCAGGCTTGTGTACACCCAACGTACTCCTGGTATGCCCAGCATACCAGGTTAAACCTTTGCGATCATCCATGCTTTAGTACGCCCAACGTACTTGCCTTAACCCTAAACCTTCTTAACTTCTAATGGTCATAACTTCTTCGTTACAACTCCGTTTTCGACGATCTTTATATCCACGGAATGGCGCTGAAGAGCCCCACAATATTATCTAAATATCTTCAACTAAAAGCTTCTCAAACAAAAATCCATATTTCAAGCAAGAACCTGACCTATGACTTTTCCCTTTCTACACTTCGGCCCAAAATACAGTTCAAAGGTTTAGATCTCACAACCATCATTGCCTCCTTCCAAAATGGTCTAAACATTACCTCCTTGAGGCCTAAAGCCTTTACACAATCGACTTCCAGCCCATGACCCTGAAATAAGAAATGACAGGAAACAGGATGTTACAATTCTCCCCCACTTAAATTAGATTTGGTCCTTGAAATCAGTTATCGCTTTCACTTCATGATGCAACCTCTCACAACAACCAAGCTGTCCGAAAATCCGTAGATTTGATCGGCTCAAAACCTTCTCGGCCAAATTCCTTCATGCTAATCCCACACATAAGTGTACCATCACGATGAAAACCAACTGATCACATACTAAATTGGGCTACGCTCCTACTCGGATCTGACAGCCCTTCTTAGCTATCTATTATCAATATTCAGGGTCATCCCCGATCCCCCAACCCACAACAACACTTGCAGCTTAACTAGACACACATCGATCCCAATAAGACTTAACTGACCATATCAGGCCTTTGGGACATGACTCAGACTTCTAAGCCTCGATTAGACAAGAACAGACAATGAAGCCCTCGTCACAACCCTCAACATGGGCTCCTAACACCCTAGAGTCTAAATCACAAGCACGTCCTACATATGCTATCATAACTAAAACTATTACGACTTAAAGGGAAATCCAACAGTTGACAAAGATCTTAACGCGAAATTAAAAGATTCAGCAGTTGTACGGAAGTCTTGAACTTGGAGAAATCCGACTGGGAACTGAACCTTGGCACAAGGTCTTCCTGCTACGAGGTTCCACTCTCCCCCACTTGAAATATGATAGAATCTGACAACTTCACAATCCTTTGATACCCAAACTAACTTGAATTCTACCACTTGATACCAACCACTGATATCCAGATACACAGGAGAATCTGAACCCACACAACATTCACAAATTCCAATACACATACAACTGAGGACCAAGATAATTAATCCATTCATGACAAGAAATCAATTTAAACAGAGCTAAATAAGATAATTCCCTTCAACTGATCATCCAAGATTACAACTGAACTTCGAAACATAAGCAGAAAATCCAAATGAATACCAACACTATAGCAACATACTAAATCGAAGAATTGATAACTCAAAACTCGGCTCCTGGAACTCCCGCCGTCCCATGACGACCGTCGGGTAACTGCCAAGCTAAGTGTGTAGGGTCCAGCACCTCACCAAAAATGAGAAAGGGACAACGAGCTCTGATGTGGCCCTCCTGGCCGCAATGGAAAGAAGCCCGCGAACTCCGCCTGCAATCCCTACCAAAATGACCCGCCTCCCTTACCTACGACATACAAACGAATGACATCTTCCATCATGAAACTTCCCGCACCTGACACACTTGGAACTCCTCCCCTCAGCAGCACCACATGGGACTAAAGATACTCAACCTAATTCACTGTCTTGCAAGAATCCAATCAATGTCCCCTCAACGCTAACTGAACATAACACGGGCCATACCCTTTTATCACGCATAATTCCATTCATAGAACAGGTGTTACCAATGCAAAATAAGACGAAATCATGGTCGCACACAACCAGAGAAGGACATTGGCAGTCGTACTTATGTTCCAATTCAAAAGTTATAAACCAAATAAGAACCATCCTAATAATCCGAATCAAGTGTTCTCATGCCATCACATTCAGTCCACATACACTACCTCGTGACCATAATCGAGGCACTACCACAATGTACTCCCCCAAGGGGAGACACAAAACTAACCTTGGATCTATTGCATTCCTTCTTCCTTACTGTTGGATTAGGTGTCTAAGCTCATAATTATAATTGGTATATACTTGAATTGATAGTAGCACAATCATTTTGGGTTTCCTTCATACTAGCAACTAGACAGGATGACTTTTGGAAAGAGAGGTTGAATTTTGTGACACCCGGGTTTTCGTAACAGGTGTTATTTTATGAAATATAGATATTATGAAAGGGGTAGGTGAAATAAACCCTAGAAAATGGTTAATTTTTAGAAATATTAATTACTAAAATATTATTGAAGAATATTGTAGTCCGTATGAAGACGATTCTGTGGATATAAAGTTTGCTGAAAACGGAACATGTATGAGAAAGTTATGGCTATTTGAAGTTGAGATGAAAGTAGGATGCAATTATGAGAATGTCAATGGAAGTCAAGTTAAAAGTCAACCTTTGACCACCACAACGTGAATCATGAGTGTCACGACGTCAGATTTGACTCTCATGACGTAAGAAAGTGATTCTTACGACGTGAGATGCGATAAATCGACAAGACACAAAGCAGGAGAGTGCGACGTGTGGCAGGACCAAGTCTAGACACTGCTCATGACATGAGCTTATAGTGATCACGACGTGAGAGCTTCCAGAGTATAAAAATGAGTGTTTTGGTGTCATTTAGAGGATTTTGACACATTTGAGCAGAGATGCTGCCCGAGAGTCATTTACGTGATAATAAATCGGTGGAGTTATACCGATATACGTGTGATACGGGCCGAGTTACAGACCTGTTGGTGAGATTTGTAAGTAAATCTCATGGTAAGATAATTAGTTGGGACTGTCAGGGTTATAAACCCTAATCTACTGAAATGACCGATATTTTAGATTTGGTTATTGGCTTATGGGGTTAAGCCTAGTATTTATATACTATTTTATTTAAAGAGATTGGTGACAAATAGTCACGGGGTGTAGTTAAGGGTAAATTATAACAGGTTCTAAGAAACTTGGAAATTGTTGGTTAGGTACCGGTTTGTGACGGACGGGAAAGCCGTATAGGTCAAGGACCAAAGTAGTGTGTCAACCAAGTGATCAGGTGAGTAACACTACTCTAACATCCGTTGCTATTGGTACCTGAACATATTGGTATATGTGTATTGGTGGTTATTATGACATTATATGGTACCTCAGGATGGTATAATTATTTGAATATGCTATCTCGGATTAGAGATATGGTACTTGATTAGTTAAATTGGTTATAATAAAATATTGATATATTGAGTTATATTTATCTCAGATTGCAGATAGTATCATTTGACAGGTTTGGGCTTAGTGCTTTACTAAGCATAGGATTATTATGCAAAAAGGTTTCTGTGAGATCTCTTAGGAGATATTGTGAATATATTTGGCTGATGGATTATTTGTTATCTAGATTATGTGTTTATGTTATTGTAGTTGTTATTTACTAAGCCGTGAGGCTTACGTTGTTTGTTTGTAAATGTTTTGCAGGTTAAAGATTGTAGCACCCGACTCGATCTTGTGATTGCTGCTAGCACGATCCTTGTGATAGCTTCTTCTTCTCCAGTGTGCCAGTGTATACCAAAAAAATTTTGTAAAATTTTTATAATTATGGAATGTATTTTGGGGTATACCTTGTGTGAAAAATCTGGGCGTTACAAGAATGTATCAGAGCTGTGGTTTAAGTGAATTAGGTGCTTATAATAAATACCTAAACTGAAACCGTAAGGTGGAAAATGTTATTTGATTATGCCTGGTAGAAATAACTTGGAACAGTTATATATATGATATATATACGCATATTACGGGAAGAATTTTGGTGCATGATATGGTATCTGTGCTATGCACGACGTAGTAGGTGTTACGATTCGTGATGCGATTTAAATTAAATTATATGGTGAGATATTAGTAATAAAATTGTTTGAATAGTTAGAATTTTCGCAAAATATCGATTTGTAATTGTTGGGACCTTTTTCCTTATCAATTAAAACCGATCGTCATTGGGAGGCTGGACATTGGATGATATCGTATACGAGAAAATGAGCGTTATTATAGCGGACGACACGGTGTACGTGGTATGTTGCGATGTACGGTTGCGAGGCCTATATCGGGATATGAGGTGTGACGATGTGAAGTATCTGGTGCAGTGATTGCAATGTGTGATATAGTCGAAATGAGGAATAGAAACATGCTTTGACCTCACGACGTGAGCATGGTGCTATCACGATGTGAGCATTAAATACGCTGCTATAATTGAATTGTGTAGGTCACTACGTGAGGAATGTAGATCACGACATGAGGAAGGTAAGGTCACGACGTGGCAGATGTAAGACCACGACATGAGAGTCACAAGGTGGAGAATGATCACGGTCACAACGTGATTTTAGATGGATCGCATTGTAAGGATTAAATTTTGTCTACGGCTGGTTTTCAGCTAAATGACAGGTTTTGGATGATAGGCCACAAAATTAGTATGTATGGTTGATTGATGTTTAGTATCTATCTTTCAACTGTGTGAGCTGATAACTATTGACCATTGTTTGTGATACGATATTACTGTTCGATTAGGTGTCCAAGTCCATAACTATAATTGGTATGTACTTGACCCGAGAGTAGCATGGTCCATTCAGGTTGCATATCACCTGGACAATTTGATAGGATGGATACTTGAGTAAGAGGTTATTTATGATTTATTAATATATTATAAGTTCTAATATATTAATATGACATCATATGATTTAACTAGTATTGATCAAGAATTAATTTGGAATTAATTCTGATCAAAAAAGACTAATTAAATATACAGGGCTGATTATGTAAATCAATGATACATATAAGTTGGGCTAATAATCCATGGTGGATTATTAGTGGTGGGCTAAGATTATGTAAGTTCCATAAGGTTTTAATCCATTACAAGCCAAAGTGTAGGGATTAGGGTTACAAATGACTCTTGGATTCCTACATTATATATATGTAACCCCTTAGCCTAAAATGGTTGAACAAGTTGCACAAGTTTGCATAAGGATCTTGGAGATCATAGAGCCGATTTTGGGTGCTAGTATTTCCTCTCTCAAGTTCTCCTTTGTCCTAGGTGTGTTGTGAACCGTTTGAGGTGCAACATTTGGGGCACTAAGTTCTTAAAGGCCAAATACAACAAGTTCTACAAGCTACATAAAGAGGTAAACTCGTAACTAGTATTTTATGTTGTTTAATGCTAGTTGTAGGCTTAATGCTTTGGAAACAATATTTCATGTATAATTAGAGAAAACATAGATCCAAAGCATTTAGGGTTGTATGTGCACCATAGGATGTTGTAGTATACAAAACCCTTCAGTGGCATCAGAGCCTAGGATTGTTTTCTATTATATTTGATGCATTCCTTAAGTTTCAAAGATAGAAAAATCGTTTTTTCTGCATTCTGAATGGTGAACTCGCCGAGTGCACTGGGTGACTCGACGAGTCCACTCAGAAGTGGACCAACTCGACGAGTCCAGTTCATGTACTCGCCCAGTTGGTGCTCCAGTGTGCAGAATTTCGAGTTTTTGCAAGAAATTGGATTATGATCATTACCCCAAACTGTTTTTTGAACCATGAAATCTGTTTTTTCATAAGGTAATGATCATGCTTGTCCAATTTAAAGATAATTGTCATAATTTCAAGATTTGTATTAGTTTATATGATTAGGCTAATTTCTTGAAGATTGATGATATGAATTATCTTGTACTTATGAGTTTAGTTAGATCATGAATAAATTATTTGATAATTTTTGTTAGTTAAAAATATGATCTAATTGCCTTAATGAAATCCATAACTTGTCCTCAAGTTATGGAAAATGAAAAGGTTTTCTTTTAAAAGGTTATTAAAACTCATAGGTTATGGAAAATGAAAGGTTTCATTTTTAAGAGTCATTTTAAATGGTTTTAAAGTCTTCCATAACTTGTCCTCAAGTTATGAAACATGAAAAGTTTTTCATAAAAACCACATTAAACTCATAAGTTATGGAAACCAAAAGTTTTGACAAGTTTCAAAACTTGCCCTCAAGTTTTGGAATTTGTAAAGTTTCACTGATGAATACTTTAATTTCAAATTAAACCCTAGAGTTTTAAAAGTTAAAATTCAACCCCTTATACTATTATATTATTATAAGTTTAATAATTATATATATATATATATATATATATATATATATATATATATATATATATATGTGTGTGTGTGTGTGTATATATGTATAAGATAAGTCAGTCTTACCGTTAGTAGGCCTCACTCACGAAGCCGGTCTATAAGGGGGGTATAAGGTTACTGCTTATAATATGGCAGTTTAATGGGTGTCCACTCTCACCCACCGCTTCCTTGACTGGTGGACGGTCGTTAGCCGAACGGGTAGGATAGGACACTAATTCTCAATATAAGTATAATGATAATTATAAAGTAACTAAACTTTTATTAATTTCCCAATCTTAGTTACTTTAGGAAAAATGTGAATATGGTGCTATCCCATGAAATTGCACTTTGCACCTTGTTAAGTCGTTAGTGGAGCGTGTATGGTTAACCGGCACACTAATCTGGGACTGACAGTGCGTGACAAAGGGTAGCTTGATGTTAATCATAGATCAATGGAGCGTGTGTGGTTAACCGGCACATTGACTAGGTGATAAATGACATCGAGAGTACCAAGATAATTTGCATGGTTATTCACACCTTGTTTGTGATCCTCAGCATCCCAGTCACAAACTTGAAGGGCACAATCGAGATTTAAACATGCCATTGAAAATTTCAATGAATCTCAAGAGATCTACGAATTTCAATTCATTTAAAACTTAATAATCAATTTCGTTTTTCATGGTGGAAATTGGTAAATCGTCATTTACCTACCTTCAAATATTTTGCAATTGGATTACGGCATCCCTATTCCGAATTGTAAAATATTGTGTTGAGTCCTAGCCTTAATATCTCATTTGGGTGTTATATTAAGGACTTAGATCAACTAACTTGAATTTCTCCCTTGTAGATGTCTAGTTTAGATAACTATGGTCTTCCCAAATCTTTTGGAATAAGCTTTCTTCTAGAAGATGATGTTCCATGATTGGATCGTGGAAGTGGAAATCATACTTCACTTCCTCCACCTCCTCCAATTATTCTCCATAACCCACAAGTTCAAAGACTTGAAAAATTCAAGTTCACCCAAGCCCTACTTGCAATGAAACATCAAGATGGAAGATCTGTGTGTACTCATGTCTTGGAGATGAAGTCACATATTGACAGGCTGAGAGTATTGGGTATCGTTGTCTCAAGGAAGTTCGCTGTCGACTGGGTTGTTCAATCACTTCCTGAGTCATATAGTGAGTTCATTAAGGACTACTATGTGACAGACTACAACATGAACCTTATTGATCTTATCTATTTGCTTGTTTCTGCTGAAACAACAATGATTTGGCGCACTGGAAAAGCAGGTTTGATTAGAAGATCTACTTCTCAAACTTCCATGGACATTAAAAATGGTAACATTGGAAGTCCAGAAAATATTTCTCTTCCCAATGGAAAGGGATCGACCATAGTCAACCCGATTGACCAAATGGTAAAGAGAAAGGTTAAGTCTGTGATTGTCTCATGTGCTAATGCAAAAGAAGCCATTTGTTTCTGCTGCCATTTGAAGGGACATTGGAAGTGAAGCTGCCCTGACTACCTCAAAGATCTGAAAGAAGGTAGAATCAAAAAGTTTGACTCTACTTCAGGTAAATCTACTGTCTAACTCTATTAAGTTCCTAATTGTTGATTCTTAATACATGATGTGACAAGGTTGCATTTTGATGTTTTGTAGGATCATGCAAAAGGAAGGAAGCTTAAAGCAAGAGTATGTTGAATCTGGTCGCGAAGATGGATTTCAATCGCATGGTTCGATGATTGGATTTTTGAGTTGCTGCTTAAGAGTTATGATAGATTGCCTACAAATATGTAGTAACATAGTTTTCATTTGTAATTGCATTGTAAGGAAAAGTTTTTCCGCATTTTATAAATAAATAAAATTTTGTTTTTATCTTATCTTATATCTCCTTACAATGACATTTGTGAAAAATTGATGTTTATATGTTTCTAGCAATATTGGGAAAATGGATTTGATTCTTTCGTTTGTGGTAGTGTCAAAATTTACCAAATAAGGAAAGATTCTCATCACTCGAGTTTCAATTGGACAGAAACTTGGAATCATGCAACATGTGTTGTATGATGAATGAGAATTTTCATCTTTAGGAAATTAAGACTAATTCCTTGTTCACATGTATATGTGAGTCAAGTGAAGGACTAGGGGATTGGGTACACTAGGTGTGCGTTGGTCAGGTCCATCACAAAGAACGATAAGACTATTCGTCATGATTTACTAAAAGTTTAGTAAATATGGTTATGCTTACAAGTTTAAGTATAATTCTGAAACATTGGAAAAGTTTCAATGTATGGCAGAATGAATGAGAAGAATCAAATTAGGCAGAAAGATGAAAGTTTCTCCAATCTGAAAAGATGGGAGAGTACTTTAGTATCGTTTTTTATGATCATCTTAATGATTATGGAAAACCATATCACAATTGATTCTCTAAGGACATCTTAGTACATTTGTAAGGCTAAGAAGAGGAATCGTGAATTGTTGAAATGGTTAAATCAAGAAGATAAATCATATTTCGTTCCAAAATCAACTCTTAGAGTCATACTCCAAGATTGTAGCTTGAGTGACATGGTCTTAAGAAAGGGTTATAACACTCATCAAATGTAGAGTAAAATGTTTCTTACTCTTGTACATTTGAAATTGGTAAGTTGTGATGTTTTGGATAAGACAAAAGACCAACTAAGACCAATTGCGTGAAGTGTTAGTCTTGATTAGAATCCGCCTAACTCTTGAATATTTGTTTTTCAAGTAATGTTCCTTGACAAAGTGAATCTTATATGTCAAGAGGTCAGTGGGAGTCTTAAAGATCTTGAAAGTTTCAAGAACTAATCGAGAGTAAACCTATTGTTAAACACTAGCACACAACTTGAGGTTTGTAACCTATCTTGTTGACATATTCCTATTTATGTGTCCATTCCAGTTAAAGTTGACTATGCATGTGAGTTCTCTGTTGTTTGCATAATAACCCTGGAAGCAATGGCAGACCCTTGTGCTACTAGGTGGCAAGAAATTAAGATTGAACAAGTTCAGTCCATATGAGTTTGGATTTGTCACTAACCTTGTCTTGTGATTATGGTTATGACAAATTCACATGGATAGGAACACATACACCATAAAATCTAAGTGTCATAAGGTTTCTATTCAAATCATGAAAATGATTGTGAGGAAACGCTTTCACTAAATAGATTTTAAATAGTTAGCAATTGTGATATTTGCATTCTCAAATTCGATTATGATTACGGCATCCTTCTTCATAGTTTGAATTGTGAGAAATGGAAAAAGGTCTAAACATTTGAGACTTATTGTTGTAAGTTCTAAATTTGTTTAGACACACATGTGAGGTATCTAAGGAAAGGTGTATGATTTTGAGAAGCCTAGATAAAGTCTTATCGAAGCATCTCGTATCAGAAATCTGAACTTTGGTAATGAAAGTCAATAAGTGTTGATTTCTAGAAGTCCAGCTGATTTCTGAATACATGTCAAAGCTAGTGGGAGCATAAGTGTTATGCGAGTAAGATAATAACTATTATGCTAGTGGGAGCATAATTATTATGGAAAATATTGCAAGTTAGCAATGTTAATTATAGAAAAACAAAAGGTTTCAAATCGCAAAGTTGCATGGTTTGAAAAGTTGTTTTGCTATAATTAAGGGAGAGGAAATTATACTTCATTTCAAAATCTAAAAGCTTAGATTGATATTTTAATCAAATTTAGTCAAGGATATATATGAATGCTATGTTGGAATGGTTCAACATAAGGAAATTCAATATATATATATATATATATATATATATATATATATATATATATATATATATATATATATATATGGAAATGTTAATTGCATTCTCAAATTCGATTATGATTACGGTATCCCTCTTTATAATTCGAATTATGAGAACATGGCAAATAGAAATATTGTAGCTAAAGACTGGTCAAGTATCATGTCTTTATGAATCGTGTCCAATATGCTTCGGGTATAGGATCAATTACATGTGCTATAATATTTATCTGTTCTAAATTTTCCAAATGCCTAGGGCATTAAGAGGGAAAAAGGACTAGAACCGGATATGACTAAAGTGGGTAACAACTGTTAAGGAGAATCTAAGGTTCGCCAAAGATTGGTCGCTTGTAGTTGGAAGTATAAAAATGAATGGACCGTATTGACACACTCTGAGAAGAGGTAACTCTTGTTTAGAAGTGATAGTCAAAATGGGAACATGGAAATGTTTCCATAACTGGAAGTTATTCTTTAAATCTGTGTAAGATTAGGAAACTTAATGCAAGAAGGATGTTCAAAGGAATGTACTTTGAATTTGAGACTTCGTTTCCATGGAATTGCTCTCCATTGGAATACTTTGTAATGTTTGTTGCCAAGTCTCTATGACTTTTGTGCATAGTCATTACAAGAGGATCATTGCATATAAGTTTAGAATCTAACAGATTACAGTAAATGGCAAGAATTTGATATTCTTACATTTACGGTAAGGATTTGGAATTGTGAAATGAGCATCATTGAAATGTTGTCAGTTGATCTACTTCACAAAGTAAGGATCATAGATAAACATAGTGTGCATGCTTGGAGCATGGGACAACTATTGTTTTAATTCAAGTATTAAGTTGATTATACGAAACATTATACAAAGAATAATGAGTAATCAATATGGCACTCAAACGTTTTGGGGCCATATAGGATTAGTACTATTCTTGTGTTTAACTTTGCATGTTTTGACTTCCCGAATAACTAGGTTATTCAAACCATCCACAGTTGATCATAAGTTGGAAGTAGGTATTGAGGTAAGACTGTCATGAATGGGTCTGTAGTTTGTCGAGATGTTTTAGACATAGCACAAGTTTGCTGCAGTGTTCATGAGTTCTCCTGGAATAAGATTCGAGTATTGGATTCAACCCACACTCATCTGAATCACTTCATGGATTTTATCACGAGTGATTGTGAGACGATAGTATCTTATATTCTTGAAACGGAGACATCTGAGTTGTAGTTGCAAGTCGGTTGCACATTGACATATGTAAACGCACCAGTAACTTGGTGTTATAAAACATATTGTTGTGTGTAATTTGATGAGTAAGTACAAGCAAGCATATTTGTCGAAGTTTATCCGTTCCTTTTACCCCATGTGGTTGAAAGCGATATATGTGGGCCCCTCGATGATTTAGTGATGACAACCCTAAGTGCTTGGCCAAGCCTGGACTGATTTGATTTGTTCAATTAGTCGGTCATCATAAATCGGAAATTGAGAAACAACAGATGGACAGAGAGAATGATTATAATCCATGTCTCATGTCCATACGATATCTAGAATGGAGGAATATATGATCCTTTATCTAATGGACGTGTCATTGACTAGGTCAGAGTTCGACAACGGCTTTTAAGAGCTACGATTGCTAGTCGGGATTTTAGAGTCGTACATTACAATAATAGTTATTAGACTTATCCAAGTGGGAGACTGTTGGATTAGGTGTCTAAGCCCAAAACTATAATTGGTATGTACTTGACCCGAGAGTAGCATGGTCCATCCGGGTTGCATATCACCAGGACAATTTGATAGGATGGATACTTGAGTAAGAGGTTATTTATGATTTATTATTATATAATAAGTTCTAATATATTAATATGAAATCATATGATGTAATTAGTATTGATCAAGAATTAATTTGGAATTAATTCGGTGATCAAAAGAGACTAATTAAATATACAGGGGTTGATTGTGTAAATCAATGATACATATAAGTTGGGCTAATAAACCATGGTGGATTATTAGTGGTGGGCTAAGATTATGTAAGTTCCATAAGGTGTTAATCCATTATAAGCCCAAGTGTAGGAATTGGGGTTACACATGACTCTTGGATTCCTACACTATAAATATGTAACCCCTTAGCCTAAAATGGTTGAACAAGTTGCACAAGTTTGCACAAGTGATCTTGGAGATCATAGAGACGATTTTGGGTGCTAGTATTTCCTCTCTCAAGTTCTCCTTTGTCCTAGGTGTGTTGTGAACCGTTTGAGGTGCAACATTTGGGGCACAAAGTTCTTAAAGGCCAAATACAACAAGTTCTACAAGCTACATAAAGAGGTAAACTCCTAACTAGTATTTTATGTTGTTTATGTTAATTGCATGCTAGTTGTAGGCTTAATGATTTAGAAACAATATTGCATGTATAATTAGAGAAAACATAGATCCAAAGCATTTAGGGTTGTATGTGCACCATAGGATGTTGTAGTATACAAAACCCTTCAATTAGATCCACAATGTGGCTAGAAATTGTGAGGTTAAAAGTGTGCTCTGGATTGAAAGCAGGATACTTAATATTAGTCATGATGAATTTGGGAGACGTGAGGAGAAATATTTTTGGGATATGAACCCGGTAGAAGAAACGGATACTTCAGATATGAATTTTGGAGGTAGTAATATTTTTTAGATGAGTAATGAATATGAGTAAACTTTGTTTTACTTACAAAATTTGGATTCATATATTTGTCATAAAGCGGCAATGACATGAAAATGTTGGTGTTTGAAGTATCCTGAGAAAAATATGGAAATGTAAGGTCCTGAAAAGGATCTTTACCAATGATCAAGCAACAAACAATCACAGAAAGAAGAATAAGAAGAAAAGAAATCGAGCTTGCACACGTTTATATTCAGAAAAACATCAGGTACAACTCGATGGAACACTCTGTAAACCTAATGGCATCAACAACCACACAATGACCTACACCTCCACTATTTATACTGAACAAGACCAGAAACAGGGTTTACGACCGTAAACTCGGTTTACGGTCGTAAACACACTTTCTGAACAAAAACACTTAAACAACCCACAAACTGTGTTACAGACTCATACTGAACATAATACAATGAAAGCCTAGACCAAACCATTTACTGGACCCTTCAATCCCCCCCTTGGTTTGGTGCTAGCTTGGACTCAGCTTTTGTTGACCACCAGCACATCGGATTTTCCCATAGCTCCATTCCACATCTCTTTCTCGATAATCTCAGCAACCATCGAAGTGTACTCCTTTGCAACGGGCTCAAAAATGTCTTCAGCCACCTTGATCTGATGAATGGAGAGCTGATGTATATCCCACTTACCAAATTGAAGCAAATCCCTCTTGTCATACAAGCGGATACAATCGTCTTTAAGTTTGATGACAGCAGCAGCAGTAGATTCATCAAACATCCAGTATTGCATGGATGCGAGAGATCCATCTGGATAATTTTGAAGAACGGGGATCTGCTTTATTTGAGCAGTAGCGGGCCACATCACTGACCGAAGGGGCTGACTTGTTTTGGGATCAATGACATTAGAGTAAACCTTGATTATAGACTCAACAGTCTTCATCGAAGGGAAACCCTTAGCTACTTGATCTTCCAAAAATGATTTGAACTGACCCGCCCTGGGATTGTTTGATGGATTTGAGAAAGGAGCCTTGGACAGCTCTGTAAGATCAATCCTGGTAAAGGAATGAAAATCGTGAGCATCTTTGTATAATTCAGTATTGCCGCTCTTTCTTCTCACCATAAACATATTCATAGTGTCATGGAATCCCCATGAGATGATTCCTGACCTATCACCATAAACGTCTCTGAAACGATGTTCGCCCAGATCCGTAACGGTGATCTTTTGTTGATCCCAGGGGGCATTATGATCTGCACTCCTTTTGAATAGAAGTTGACCCTTTTCAGCTGACTTGGCCAATTTAGCGCGTTTTAATGCCATTATACTTGGAGCCTGAGCCGGTTCTTTCTCAAAGAGATTAACGACGGTGGTCGTCCTTGTAGGTTGTGGAACTATAGGAGTATCTTGATCAGGAAGATAGATCTTTGGCTCGTCAACAGATGACTTGAATTTGTCGCCAAAGTTTTCTTCCAGCTTCTTTTTAAGATCGTAGTAGCTGGCGGTCAACAGGCCGAAATGCGTCTGAAGGTCAGTAATTTGCTTCGACTTCAGAGCTTTGTCTTCGATAAGTTTGGCTACTTGAATATTGAGCTTTGTATTCTCAGTCTGAAGGTCTGCGACCTTGATATCCAGCTCAACATTTCTCTGATCTAAATCAACATTTTTCTGATTCAGAGCATCGATCTCTTTCTGGAGTCCAAGAAGTGAAGGATTCTCTTCTCCTGAGCTGCCACCCCCAATAGAAATTCCTTTGCCATGTGAGGGAGGCGTTGTGAGTTGTTCTCTGGCCAAAAACCTAGCTAACTTAACCGAGGCAGCATCATGCTCTGGCCTGGGATGAGAGAAATCTGTGGGGAAGGAAGATCCACCAGCTTCATAGAAGGTACTAGGACCTTCACTGATAGGTTCAGATGAGATGATAACTGGAGTTGTTGTTGGTGGAGCTGTAAAACTTTGAAGTGAACTCGAATCAAGAATTCCCTGTCTAGGGTCAAGTCTTCGTCTTTTTGATGGAGGGTGAGAGGCTTGTGTAGTTGTATGATCACTTTCCAATGGCTCAGAAGTAGGTAAAACAACATCAAGGGGAGGAATCCCTGATACTGTCACCATAGGAATTGCTATTTCCGCCGATGGATTGGTAGGAGGAGGCGTGGCTTCGAGAACGTCTTCTTTTTCCCTTATTTCCGTTGCTGGATGAGCAACTTCATCGATATTTTCAAGCAGTGTGTTGAGGTTTACACCGGTCATGAAATCTTCATTGCTACCGAAGTTGAGAGGAATTTCATCATTATCGAATCCTGTGAGGTCGAGGCCTTCGTACAAATCAGTCTCCGTTCCAGACCCCTCATTGTAATCTCCTTGTACCTGAACAGATGTCAATTTGTGTTCCTCAGCTACTTGAGCATTAGCAGCTGGAGTTTCTTCTTCATCATGATCTGAAACTGTGATGACATCTTCAGAAACAACTCTCTCGGAGGAAGTGGGCTCAGAAGACATCTTGTCAGACGTTCCATGAGATTCGGAAGATTCATCTATTTCAGCAAATTTCCCGAATTTCACGAGAGGATGTAAGCCTTGGAAGACGACTTTGCCCTTTCGATTCTGCTTGATGAGACCAATCGTGTGTGGGCCTAGTGACTTTATATCCAGCTTGTCACCATCTTTGATCATCTCCGGGAATTGGTTGTCGATGAACACCTGAATAAATCTCGGATATAGCAAGAATGCATCTCTGGTCTGCCGGCTTATAGCATTGATATTTACCAAGAATTCATCCAGAATGAACTTCGAGAAGTTGAATTTGATGCCAGCCGCCAATGAAACGATTGCCCCTGTGTTCCTGAGAGAGATTTCATCAGCTCCTGATCCCTCCCTGAGATACAGCTCACAAACACATGCGCCAAAAATCTCCAGTAGGGAGGCAGAAGCTTCTTCACCGTGGGAGGGTAGATGCCCTCATATCCCATCCTTCTGAGAATCTTTTGAACATCATCAATCCCAATTTCAGTAGGAAAATCGGGTTGATCATCGATCAGCAGTGTTTCTCTGATATACTGCTCAGTGATGATGATCTTGCATCCTTTAACCACAGCTTTAACAGCGATCGCACCATTTTCTTTTGAAATCTTGGCCGTCTGCCAGAACTCCCGAACAATGTTCTGATAAATAACTGGATTCACAGTGATGGCACAAGCCAGGCAGCATTCTCTTAGTCTGTAGATCATTGATCTAAAATCTCCATGAGCGACAGGAGGTTCATCCAACACAATTGCCAGGTTGTGCATGTCAGCAAACTTAAGATTCGCCATTGATCTGCACTAAACAGGCCAAGTAAGAAAACAAAGTATTTAAACAATTTAAAGCTTTAAGTATTCTTAATTAAACAATTTTAATTTGGCCTTTAAAAAAAATATTTTGATAAAAAAAAATGGAGTTTATGGTCAAAATTGGTCAAACATTGAGTTTACGGTTCAAAGTGGTCAAACAGAGTTTACGGTCCAAATTGGGTTTACGACCGTAAACCCATTGCAATGGACACCTGACCGTAAACTGAGTTTACGGTCGTAAACTCAGAGGAGTTTACGGTCGTAAGCCCAAAAGGAGTTTACGGTCGTAAGGCCAAAAAGAGTTTACGGTCGTAAGGCCAAAATGAGTTTACGGTTCTTGAATCTCCCCAAACCGTAAACCCTCCCCAAACCGTAAATGCCGACGAACACTTAAACCTCGATTACTCCTTCAGTTTCAGTCGAATCGAAGAACAAACAGCATTTCCCCAGTCGGTTTTAGCATACCTTCGAAGTGAACTAGTTGATTTCGCAAAAACTCACAAAATTTTTTCGAGGAGAGAGAGTAGAGAGAGAAAGAGTTTGCGGCTGTAAAAAGGGAAAATGGGAGGTGAAAAGGGTTTACGGTAGTAAGCCCCACCTTTTATACTTCCTTCGAGATTACATGTCTGTCTCCCACACAGTATAATGCACAGTCCAAATCCCGATTAAATTTTAAAAATAAAACTTTTGAGGATATTTAAAATAATAGTAAAATTAAAATTAAACTAAAAATAAAATAAACTAATTTCTAAAATTTAAAAATTAAAGGATTTAAAAATTAAATTTTGATAATTATAAAAATAAAATAAAATTAAAATAAAAAATAAAAATAAAAATAAAATAAAATAAGAATAAACACAGACAAAATTTTATCTTAAATTTTACTAAAAATTTTCTTTGTGATACTGGGATCAAAGTTGTTAGACAGCCTTAATCCACTTGTCGGTACCTTTCATCTTCACATCTTTGTCTGGTCGATCGCCGGTATTGTGGTCCACTTAAACCCGAAAAATTGTGACAAATTAGGACATACTATTAGTTATAAGACAAAGTAATCCTAAGTTTCTAGATACTATTTCTTAAGGACCATTCAGCTGACGACGACCAAGGATATTGTTGTCCACCTAAATCGAGCAGCGAGATCTATAGACAATCTGTAAGTGTTCAATTGTTAATTGTACTAGAACATGGTTCCCGCTTCCTGATATGCTCCAGTAATCAAGGACTTCCAGAATACTCCTTACATCGGGTGAGTAGACAATCATTAAGAGAGAAGATAGATTTAGAATGCATATGCTATACACCCCGGTCGGATCTCTTCCAATCACGCAGAGGGTGAAACATATGACTAACTGAAGTTTTTAGAGGGATTGAGAAGTAGAATGGTGCATATACTGTGTACCAGATCGGATTGTGAGTCACGCAGAGGGGACAGTATATGGCTAACAGATAGGAAGAATTGCATAGATAGAAGATGTCGAGATATAGAGTTACATATGTTACAGTCCAGGTCGGATTTTGAGTCACGCAGAGGAGGTAACATATGACTAATAGATAGATAGAGAGAAAACAATTTTCTACAGACCTAATTTATCGAAATTCACCAGTCACCCCATCAATACCGAAATTAAGGACATAATCCACACATCGAGGAAAAGTTAATCCACGGTTCCAAGTATAGGTTCTTTAATGTGACCAGAAGATTCTCATATATATCTCCCTGCTCAACCTATCCAAGCGTCATATTGTCAGGCTAAACGGATCTAACTAGGTCAAGATTTGTCAAATCTATGAATTCCTTAAGTTCAACTCTGCCTAGTCATGTCCATTTAGAATCTTTCGAGCCTACCAACGCATCAAACCCAGAGCATAGACCCTTCAACTTTGGGTACGTTACGCAAACTCAGATTGTCTGTTATCACATGATTATATCACTTCCCAGTACTACATCAATAAGCAAAACTGTAAGCGACAATATTTTTGATTTTTCTGAATTTTTAATGTTTTTGGATTTTTTGAATGTTTTCTGAAAAAAATAAAACAGAAACTAAATGTTTTTGGATTTTTAATTTTTCAATTTTTGTTTGGTTTTTGTTTATTTCTCCCCCTAAATTTGTGCATGGGTGAGAATGAAATGACTAAAATGCACAAATTTAAACGAACCTAACCAAAAAAAATTTAATCCTCAAAACGAATCATTTTTAAAAATCCCACAAGCACATCGAATCGAGCTTTGTTAAAGGGCTTGGTGAACAGATCTGCTACATTATTTGCAGTGGGAACCTGTTCTAGCCTAATGAGCGAGCGCTCATAACAATCTCTGATAAAATGAATTTTGATATCAATGTGCTTGGTTTTGGAATGTTGGACCGGATTTTTAGTGATTTGAATTGCGGCCTCATTATCACAGTGAATTGGGGTTTCTAGATAATTCAAACCATAATCCAACAGCTGATGTTGGATCCAGATAACTTGAGAACAGCAGGCAGATGCAGCAACGTATTCCGCTTCTGCTGTTGAGGTAGAGACAGTATGCTGTTTCTTGCACTGCCACGACACCAGCCTATCGCCAAGGAATTGGCACCCTCCTGATGTTGATTTCCTGTCAAGCTCACAGCCTCCATAATTACTATCAGCAAAAGCAGATAAATCAAATTCTGAATTTTTCGGATACCAAAGACCCAATTTTGGGCTGCCTTTGATATACCGAAAAATTCTTTTGACAGTAATAAGATGAGAGAGTTTAGGATTAGCCTGATAGCGAGCACATTGACAAACTGCAAACATGATGTCGGGACGACTTGCAGTAAGATACATCAACGATCCGATCATCGACCTGTAGTGTGTCTGATCTACGGATTCGCCATCAATATCTGGATTCAGCAGGGGTCTTTCAGCCATTGGTGTCGATGCAGGTTTTGCGTCTTGAAACCCGAACTTCTCAAGAATATCCTCCACATACTTAGCTTGATGTAGCAGGATTCCGGTTGAATTTTGTTTGACCTGAAGCCCCAAAAACATGGTCATTTCACCCAGTGAACTCATCTCAAACCGCTTTTTCATCACGCCTTCAAACTTTTTACAAAGCTGTGGACTGGTAGACCCGAAGATAATGTCGTCAACGTAGATCTGGACTAGTATCTGATCATTACCAACATGCTTGATGAATAAAGTTTGATCAATAGTGTCGCGAGAGTATCCATGCTCGAGCAAATGCTTTGTTAGAGTCGCATACCATGCTCGAGGAGCTTGATGTAACCCATACAATGCCTTGTCCAACTTGTAGACATGATTAGGAAACTTGGAGTTAACGAACCCAGGGGGTTAATCAACATAAATTTCTTCCTTCACCTTGCCATACAAGAAGGCAGTCTTGACATCCATTTGGTAGACCGTGAAGTTCATGTAGGAAGCATATGCGAGAAAGATACGAATAGCCTCCAATGGAGCCACGGGAGCATAAACCTCAGTATAGTCAAGACCCTCAACTTGTCGAAACCCGCGAACCACCAACCTTGCTTTATTGCGCACTATTACACCAGAATCGTCTTGCTTGTTACGATAGACCCAACGCGTGTCAAGAGACCTTTTTCCCTTCGGTAACTCAACCAACTTCCAAACCCCGAGCTTTTCAAACTGATTTAGCTCTTCATGCATCGCATCTACCCAGCTGGGCTCATTCAAAGCCATGTCAACGTTCTTGGGCTCTATTTGAGATATAAAGCAAGAATAGAGACATGTATTTACATCTCCACTCTGACTTCTAGTTTTAACTCCGTCACCCAGCTGGCCAATGACGTTATCGATCGGATGATCGCGTTGAATTCTTGAAGGAATGTCTTGGCTGATATCATTGAGTGAAACAGGAAGAGTGTGAATGTTGAAACCTCCATCATTTGCTGATTGATCCACATTGGATGGATCTGCTACAAACTCATTAGCAATTTCTTTAGGAAAGAGTAGTTCCATAAAAGTTGGATTGACAGCGGAAGCATCTCTAAACATGAACTCTCTTTCAATAGGGGTAAGAGGTGTAGCATCAGCATCAGGAGTTCCATCTTGAACTTTAGACTCTGGACTATCAGGTTGATCAGATGACTCCCCCTCAGGTGAAGCAGAGGACTCCCCCTCAGATGGAGCAGAGGACTCCCCCTCAACCGTTGGAGGTCTGTAAACAACTTCTTCGTCTTCGTCTTCAGAAACAATCTTCGAACCAGAAGAGGATCCATTTGAGCCATCTGAAGACACATTTAAGGATTTGAAAAGCGATGTGTAATCAAATAACCAGTCAGGACCCACTCGAGCGTCTGTTTCATTCTCCTCCAACCAGCGCACGTCATAGGATTCAACAATCTGCTTAGTCTTCTTGTTGTAAACCCTATACGCGGTGCGCGCAGCATATCCTATAAAGTAACAATCATCGGCTTTGGCATTGAATTTAGGGTTGGATTCCAAGTGAAGAAGGGTGCAAGGGCAGCCAAATACACGGAAATGGCTGACTGAAGGCTTGTGTCCATAGAAAATCTCGTACGGTGTCTTCATCTGTGCTTTGTTGATTAGAACATGATTCTGCACGTAGCAAGCAGTGCTAATCGCCTCGGCCCAAAAGAAAACAGGTAATTTTGAATCACATAGCATTGTCCTTGTAGCGTCTTTTAAAGTTCTATTTCTCCTTTCAGCAACGCCATTTTGTTGAGGCGTGTGAGCAGAGCTGTATTGACGCACGATCCCCTTTTATGCGCAAAAATGGTCAAGAACCGCATTCTTGAACTCAGTTCCATTGTCAGTACGAAGCGCCTTCACCTGGTTGTTGGTTTGTTTCTCAATCATCACACTGAACTTCTTTATCATATCAGCAACCCCTGCTTTGTTGGATAAGAAGAAGACCCACGTGAAACGAGAGAAATCATCGATCACAACTAGACAGTACGAGCTTCTGTTGATGCTCAAGACGTTGACCGGACCAAATAAGTCCATATGCAATAGTTGGAGCACCTGACTAATTGAGTTGACTTGCTTGGGCAGGTGTGGTTTTCTATGATGCTTTCCTTGGGCACAGGGCACACACTTCTCAAATGTAATAAAGGCTCTGACAGGTAAGCCTCGGACCATCTCATTCTTAGCAAGGTGATTCAGGTTTTTCGCGTTAGCATGACCAAGTCGTCCGTGCCACAGCATTGCGTTTTGTTCGGAGACTTTTGAAAATAGGCAAGTGACTTGTTCAGGGATGTTGTTGTTCATGTCAATAATGTAAGCATTCCCATCCCGCTTAGATTTGACGAGAATCCACTCTTCCGGGATGACAATGCCTGGCTTGAGAATCATGCATTCTTTATCGGTAAAATGGGTAGAATAGCCTTTGTCGCAAATTTGGGAAACACTCAACAAGCTGTGCTTTAACTCGGGAGCAAAGTTGACATTCTCAAAGCTTAGCACTCCATTTGTAACAGTTCCTCTTTGAGTGATCTTTCCACCATCTCCGTCCGCGAAGGAAACATACCCCCCATTAAAAGATTGAATTTCGCTCAATTGGGAGATGTCTCCTGTCATATGCCAGGAGCAGCCGTTGTCGACGTACCAAGGACGAACGACATTCCTCCGCAACTGTCCCTGCAAAATGAGCGGAATCATTTAGATTTAGGAACCCAGGTCGTTACTGTCTTGGGTTTCCTTTTCGCTTTCTCTGATTTATCTTTTAATGTTATCAAATTAGAATCCTCATTCCTAATCACTTCAGAGGATGGTAATGATGGATTGGAAATTGATTTGGGCATCCAATGATATATAGGTTTTAAAACATTCTCAGGTGGTTTTGAAATAGGTTTCTTATGAGTTTGCACTGAGCCTCTGGATGTTCTACCAGAAGTGGAAGACCTAGAATTGCTTTTTGACGAAACCGATCTTGGCGGAGCCTTGTTCGGTTTTGGCAAACTATTTGGAGATTTGTTAGTAAAAACCCTTTTATTCTTTTGAAAAACCGTCCTTTTTCTGCTTCGATCATCTTTCCAATCATCATTTCGAGAATGAGTTCTTGAGGATTTTCTAATTAAAGACCTTCCTCGAGATTCATTCTCTCCTCTTGGTGACATATAGTTCACAAAGATCCTATTTTGACAATTCCTAGCTATATGACCACCAACACCACAATTAAAACAAATATGTTTATTATTTGAACTTGTACTACATTTCTCAGATTTATTTTCTTGACAGACACTCTTACTCTTCTCAGAAGAACATGCATGAGAAATAGGTTGTGAGATAAGTGAGGGTGCCTCAGATGGTGTGACTTGTGGAATTGATGGTTTTTCATGAGAATCACAAGCATCAGAATTACCAAACAGTTCATCAAACATATCAAAGAAATTAAATTCAACAGTATCAGATATGGAAGCATCACACGAAACATTATCAGTCTGAACATTAGAAACATAAACATTTTCATTTGAAACAAAAATATCAGAATTAGGAACAGAAACAGAAACAGATTCTCCAGCTTCACGTGTTGCCTTATCTAATGGTTGATCTGCAGGGGAAGTAGAAATGTCAGTACTTTCAACATTAATAAATCCTCCTGAAACGAAACCAGATGGCTTGCCATAAACCATAAACGGTTCATTGGCAATCTCATCCTTGGATAAGGGTTGATACTGATATGTATGATTATAAGGAGGAGGTACACTATCAAATCCTAAACCCTTTGACTGATTTCGTCTGAACTGCATGCAGTGATCAATCATGTTGGCAACTACCTCGCTTGATCCATCAAATTTTCTAAAATCAAAATTTGCAGTTTCAAATTGTCCTTTTAATGTATCAAGCTCGGTAATTAGTGCATCATTTTGTCTTTTAATATAATCATAAATCTCACACTTTTCACTGTATTCTGCCTGAATTCTTCTAAAATCTTTTATCTTAGTTTCTAACTGGGCCTTAAGGGGCTTTTGTCCTTTCCTAAGTTGGTAGCCCTCATATCTAAGGTCCTCTACTTCTCTACGTAATAATTTAATTTCATCATGAAGAAGTTTAACATATTCATTACAGGCCTGAGAACAAGACGGTAGATTTACCTCACTTTTCCTAGGCTCGGAAGTAGTAGACACCATTAGAGCAAACTGCAGCTCCATCATTTCTGCTTCGGGATCAGCTGCATCATTCTTCAAGGAAGCATCATCAATCTGAGCTAGGTGAGCATTTTCTGGCCCTGAGATATTCAAAGCCTGAATCTGGTCCTCCCTGTCAAAAGACTGAGCGACCATAGCAGTCTCACCATTGACCGCAGCACCTGCACGGTTGTTTCCCACTGCAACCATCGTCATGTTGTTGTTCGTCCTACGATCAGGCTTTGGACACTCACGAGCAAAATGACCCGGCTCGTGGCAGTTGAAACAACGCAACATGCCTTTGTTGAATCCCACCTTCTTGTCAGCATTAATGCCCCAGTTGCTCTTCCCTGTCTTCTTAGCAAACTGCTTGGCCCTAAAGACAGCCATAGCAATCTGCCATGTGATATCCATCTCCTCCATGTCTTCTGGATGAATCTGATCCAGATCAGCAAATGACAGCTGAGGTGGAAGCTCTCCAGCTACGAAAGCATTGTAGCAGTTAACAAGCCCAGTGGCTAGAGCCAGATTTTCATCAGTGTCCTTTGTGTTTGAGGAAGATGCTACAACTGGTACATTTGGATGGGGAAAAGCTTGTGGAGTGACAAATGGTTGACTTTGTGGACTGGATGATGCAGCAGCAAAGGTTTGAATCTGAGGTTGTTGAGCAGCAAACACATGGCCTGAGGAAGTCATGATTGAGGAGAGAGCATTGTTGGATGAGATTCCAAGATTCGCAGTAGAGTACGAGTTCACATGGTTGATTTCTCTCTGCTTGTCATCAATATCACAAGCTTTGATGATTGCCATGATTTCAGCAAGAGTAAGGCGGTTTAGATCCTTGGTCTTCTTAATCACAGCAACATTCATATCCCATGATCTAGGAAGAGCATTTAGAAGCTTCTTGTTAATCTCTGACTTGGTTAAGAAAATCCCAGATATATTCATGTCAGTGGTGAGAGTTGTGAACCGTTGCAGCTGTGTCTCAAGAGTCTCTCCGGGAATGTAGTTGAACATGTTGAACTTTTGTCTCAACATGTCCTGGCGACTCTCCTTCATATATTCATTGCCCTCATATACCTCAATTAGGGCTTCCCACAAATCTTTAGCTGATGTGTACTCTAGGAAACCTTGAGCAATATCAGGAGATAATGCCATGGTTAGAGTGGCTAAAGCCCTTTCCTGTTCTTCCACTTTTTCAAACTCCTCATCTGTGTAGTTTTCAACAGCCTTGTCAATCACCTGTCCTCCAACTGTAATAGTGATTCTGACAGGTCCTCTAAGTATGCTTCTCCAGACTTTAAAGTCCTTCATTTTGATGTACTTTTCAATTCTATACTTCCACTCAGGGAAACCATCTGCAGACATCAATCTTGGAATGCGCATAGTAGTGCCCATGACAGTATCAAGTTCGTGAAAATGATTTTGACTTTGAGATTCCATTTGAAATTGAAGCAAATTAAAGTCACAAAGGTGTTTACGGTTGATGATGATTACGACCGTAAACTGAGTTTATGGTTGAAGGTTTACGACCGTAAACTTGGTTTACGGTTGAAGGTTTACGACCGTAAACTTGGTTTACGGTTGAGCAGTTTACGACCGTAAACTATGTTTACGGTTGATGAGTTTACGGTTTGTACGTTTATGGTTTATGTGTTTACGGTTAATGAAGCTTGGTTTACGGTTTTTGAAGATTCACAGATTACGGTTCTTCAAGATCTTGAGTTTACAACCGTAAACAGGGTTTATGGTTGGCAGTAAACTCCACGAAAGCCTTCAAAAACACGTTTTTGCAGTTGATTCAGTTCCTTTAACCACTAAAACACTAAAACCAGGCTCGAACAATAAGAATATCAGTTTAAACAGCCCAAAAATCGATTGAATGAAGCTTTGACACCGGTTTTTTGCTCTGATACCAATTGTAAGGTCCTGAAAAGGATCTTTACCAATGATCAAGCAACAAACAATCACAGAAAGAAGAATAAGAAGAAAAGAAATCGAGCTTGCACACGTTTATATTCAGAAAAACGTTAGGTACAACTCGATGGAACACTCTGTAAACGCAATGACATCAACAACCACACAATGACCTACACCTCCACTATTTATACTGAACAAGACCGGAAACAGGGTTTACGACCGTAAACTCGGTTTACGGCCGTAAACTCTGTTTACGGTTGTAAACACACTTTCTGAACAAAAACACTTAAACAACCCACAAACTGTGTTACAGACTCATACTGAACATAATACAATGAAAGCCTAGACCAAACCATTTACTGGACCCTTCAAGCTACATAAAGAGGTAAACTCCTAACTAGTATTTTATGTTGTTTATGTTAATTGCATGCTAGTTGTAGGCTTAATGCTTTCGAAACAATATTGCATGTATAATTAAAGAAAACATAGATCCAAAGCATTTAGGGTTGTATGTGCACAATAGGATGTTGTAGTATACAAAACCCTTCAATTAGATCCACAATGTGGCTGGAAATTGTGAAGTTAAAAGTGTGCTCTGGATTGAAAGCAGGATACTTAATATTAGTCATGATGAATTTGGGAGACGTGAGGAGAAATATTTTCGGGATATGAACCCGGTAGAAGAAACTGATACTTCAGATATGAATTTTGGAGGTAGTAATATTTTTTAGATGAGTAATGAATATGAGTAAACTTTGTTTTACTTACAAAATTTGGATTCATATATTTGTCATAAAGTGGCAATGACATGAAAATGTTGGTGTTTGAAGTATCCTGAGAAAAATATGGAAATGATTGTAAGGATAACTTTGGTATTAGAGTTATCATGTGAATTGAAAGGAATTATAGTGTTATCTTGGTTTGGAGATACCACAGAAACAGAAAATACATACACATACATACATATATTTGATTTGGTGGTCATCTAGGATTGGAGATACCACTAGTACGGGTATGATTTGGTGGTTATCTTGGTTTGGAGATACCACTGGTATGGGTATGATTTGGCGGTTATCTTGGTTTGGAGATACCAATGGTATGGGTATGATTTGGTGGTTGTCTTGGTTTGGAGATACCACCGGTATGGGTATGATTTGGTGGTTATCTTGGTTTGGAGATACCACTGGTATGGGTATGATTTGGTGGTTATCTTGGTTTGTAGATGCCACTTGTATATGTACGATATGGTGGATATCTTGGATTGGAAATGCCACTGGAACATGACATGTATGACAAAATGGTTATCCTGGATTGGGGATACCAATGGAATGTGACAGGTATGACATGATAGTTATCCTGGATTAGGGATACTATTAGAACATGAAACGATATGGTGGTAATCTCGGATTGGAGATACCACATGAATTGAAAATATATGTATGTGTATCAGTGTATGTATGGTAATTTTGGTATCAGAGTTACCACAAGAATAAGGATGAATTAGTAATGTCACTGGTTGGCATGATGCCAGAAAGGTTGACTTTGAAATGTCACATATTGACATCATAGTAAGATATTGAAATAGTGAGAATGAAATGACATCTTCATAGTGTGAAGATATTGAGAAATAGGAGTTTGATTAACCTCTTGGATGTATAAAAGATACCAGTATAGGTGGATTTACTGTGTATCTGATTTACATTATGGTATTAAAGACCATAATTGATTGGGTGAATTTAAGAAATTTTGATGTAATAAAGTCATGTGAGTGATAAGATGTGGAGATGTGGCATTCACCGATATGATATTCGGTAATAATTGATAATTAATGGTATGTGTGATCTCGGATTGGAGATCATGGTGTGTGGTTGACTGACTTGGTAATAGTGAAATACTTGTGACTTTGAAAGAGTCCTAAATCACGTACCTGGTGATAGTTGAGAATGGTAAATAGAAATAGTTGATTTCAATTAAGTAGTAAGTGAGTACTACTTGTTGCAAAGAATACGATGAAAGTAAATAAAATTTATGATTAAGTAGAATTATTTAGGGAAAATGAATATGTTCCTATCCTTATTATGTGAGATTTTTCTGTGTGATGAACTTCTCACGAAGAAATGTTAGTAGATTGTGAGGCTCGAGGAAAAGTGTTAATAATCGAAAGGAAGTTTAAATTGAGATGTAGAAATTTGATGGTAATTGATAGCTCATAAACATTTTGTATTGAAAATGGTTATCATTGTTGATAAAGATATGTTTATTGTAGTGTAAATGTATGGCACATTTATACTAATATTGTGATTGTATAATGTACAACCATGCATTTTTATGCAATTGTAGTGGAGAATGTGATTCAATAGTCCTTCTTGGAAGGACAATAAGTTAATGGAATTCTTGATTATAGCACGAGACTTCAGGAGATTCCGGGGACGGAATCTTTTGAAGGGGGGAAGACTTGTGACACCCGTTTTTTCGTAATAGGTGTTATTTTATTAAATATAGATATTATGAAAGTGGTAGGTGAAATAAACCCTAGAAAGGGTTAATTTTTAGAAATATTAATTATTAAAATATTATTGAAGAATATTGTAGTTCGTGTGATGACGATTCCGTGGATATAAAGTTTGCTGAAAACGGAATCCATATGAGAAAGTTATGGCTACTTGAAGTTGAGACGAAAGTAGGATGCTATTATGATAAAGTCAATGGAAGTCAAGTCAAAGGTCAACCTTTTTACCACCACGACGTGAATCATGAGTGTCACGACGTGAGAAAGTGATTCTCATGATGTGAGATGCGATGAATCGACAAGACACGTGGCAGGAGAGTGTGACGCGTGGTAGGACCAGGTTTAGACACTGCTCACGACATGAGCTTATAATGATCATGACGTGAGAGCTTGCAGAGAATAAAAACGAGTGTTTTGGTGTCATTTAGAGGATTTTGACACATTTGAGCAGAGATGTTGCCCGAGAGTCATTTACGTGATATTATACCGGTGGAGTTATACCGATATACGTGTGATACGGGCCGAGTTACGAGACCGTGGAGGTATAATTTACCCCGTTATTATGTAATTTTTTTATACAACATTATTGGTTGGATTGGATAGATTTTAGTATATGTTACGTACATATACTTGTATCTGTGATATGGTGTTGTTACAGACCTATTGGTGAGATTTGTAACTAAATCTCACGGTAAGATAATTAGTTGGGATTGTCAGGTTATAAATCCTAATCTACTAAAATGACCCGATATGGTAGATTTGGTTATTGGCTTATGGGGTTAATCCTAGTATTGATATATTATTGTATTTAATGAGATTGGTGACAAATAGTCATGGGGTGTAGTTAAGGGTAAATTATAACAGGTTCTAAGGAACTTGGAAATTGTTGGTTAGGTACCGGTTTGTGATGGACGAGAAAGTTGTATAGGTCAAGGACCGAATTAGTGTGTCAACCAAGTGATCAAGTGAGTAACACTACTCTAACATCCCTTGTTGTTGGTACATGAACATTTTGGTATATGAGTATTGGTGATTATTATGACATTATATGGTACCTCAGGATGGTATAATTATTTGAATATGTTATCTCGGATTGGAGATATGGTACTTGATTATTTAAATTGGTTATAATGAAATATTGATATATTGAGTTATATTTATCTCGGATTGGAGATAGTATCATTTGACAGGTTTGGGCTTAGTGCTTTACTAAGCATGGGATTATTATGCAAAAAGATTTCTGTGAGATCTCTTAGGAGATATTGTGAATATATTTGGCTGATGGATTATTTGTTATCTGGATTATGTGTTTATGTTATTATAGTTGTTATTCACTAAGTCGTGAGGCTTACGTTGTTTGTTCGTAAATGTTTTGCAGGTTAAAGATTGTAGCGTCTGGCTTGATCTTGTGCTTGCTACCAGCACGATCTTTGTGACAGCTTCTTGTGCTCCAGTGTACTAGTGTATACCAAAAATGTTTTGTAAAATTTTTATAATTATGGAATGTATTTTGGGGTATACTTAGTGTGAAAAATTTGGGCGTTACAAATTTAGTATTTGGAATAATAAATTTGAATAAATGATTTATTAATGTATTATGAAAATAATATATTAATTAGAAATCATGCTGTTTACTTAATATTTAATCAGAAATTAATTTGGAATTAATTTTGGGATTAAAGGAATTAATTAAATATACAGGGGCTTATTTGCAATTAATTAATAGTTGTGGTTTGTGCTCTTGGATCACCCTAAAGAGGGTTGGCCAAAAATTCTAGGGAGGCCCTAAGGATTTTTGTCCAATGCCTTGGGAAGGTGAGTCCATGGGGTGCTTAGGCCTTAAGCTGGAAATTAGGGTTTTCACCTACAAACACTAGCTTTGGGACTCAACAACCTTAACTATAAAAGGAGCGTCACCCCTTGAAGTTTCGTCCATCCTTGTGAAACCTTATAAGAGATGAAAATTTGAGCTTTCTCCTTCCTCTCTCCTCTCATCCTCTTGCTTGGTATGTTTGTGAGCCATTAGAGGTGTTACACTTGTGACACTTGTTCTCAAAGTCAAGATCGTCAAGGAATCCATTGTTATTACAATATAACAATAAAGGTTTGTCTTCTAATCCATATTTTGTTGATTACGAAAATAGTAAATGCATGCTAGGGTTTCTAGTATTTTGTGTTCAATGCTTGTATGTCTAATAGAGAAAACCTAGATCCAATTATGTAGGGTTGCATGCACACATAGGATTGTTTGTATGCTTAAAACCCATCAGTGTTATCAGAGCTATTGGTTTTTTTTTCAATTAGATTTGATGCAATTGATTGAACTTGACAAAATTAGGGTTTATGGCTATTAAACCCTAGGCCTTGGATTTTTCGCAAATTAGGGTTCCATAACCCTGTTTTTCGAAAATTGCTAAGGGTTTTAAACCCTTTCCTTTGGCCTCCATATTTTCGAGATCTAGGGTTTTCGAAAATTAGGCAAGGTTGAAAGCCTTGCCTTCCACCCCAATTCATGGATTTCGAAATTAGGGTTTTGGATAGGGTAGTTATATTTAGTAATTATCTTTTAATTGTTAACAAGATAATTATAGGACCTTATAATTATCCCTCCCAATTTTTGAAGTCTAGGGGGTAAGGGATTAGGTTAAATTAATTTGTTTAATTTAATGGATAATCCTTAACTGATTTAATAATTTAATTAAGGGTTTAATTAATAGATAATTATTAAATCAAAGTTTGTAAATTTTAAAATTTAAATTAAAATTGTTTTTAATTTTTGAAATTTTAAATGAAATTAAAAAATCTAGTATTTTGAAATGTTTAAAATACATCCTTATACTATATGTAATATTAAAAGTTTAAATATTTATTATATGTATAAGAAAAGTCAGTCGAACCGCTAGTACGCCCAGTCGAACCGCTAGTACGCCTCATTCACGAAGCCTATCTATAAGGGGGTATAAGGAAACTGTCTTTAAAATGGTAGTTGAATGGGTGTACACTCTCACCCACCGCTTCCTTGATTAGCGGGGGTTATTAGCCGAATGGGTTTGATAGGACACTTAATTCTCATTAATAAGTATAATGGAATAAATAAAGTAAGTAAATGTTTTTATTAAATTCTCAATCTTAGTTACTTTAGGAAAATGTGAATTTGATGCTAATCTATGAAATTGCACCTTGCACTTTATAAAAGTCATTAGTGGAGCGTGTGTGGTTAATCGACACACTAATATGGACTTATAAAGGGTGGCAATGGGTGTCTTGTAAATTATCATTGATTAATGGAGCGTGTGTGGTTAATTGGCACATTAATTAGGTGATAAATGACATCAAGAGTACCAAGCTTATTCACACCTTGTTTGTGATCCTCGGTATCCTAGTCACAAATGGAAAGGGCATAATCGAAATTAAACGTGCCATTGAATAGTTCAATGAATCTCAAAAGATCTAGGATTTTCATTTAAACCTAATTCATAAAAAATTTCGTTTTTCGTGGTGAAATTGGTAAATCGCCATTAACCTACCTTTAAATAATTTGCAATTAGATTACGGCATCCCTCTTCTGAATTGTGAATTATTTAGTTGGATCCTAGCTGTAAGTCCCCAATCTACTTGTGTATCAATCAGATCCGTTTCATGGTGCGGAATCCCAATAAAACGGATGATGTCGGATCAATAGAAGAGAAAGAGAAGAAGAAATAACTTGAATCTTGAATGTATTGAAGATATGAATGATGCTCCTTACACAAGATTCTCTCTCACACACTATTCTTCTTTCTAGTTTCTCTCTCTAGAACATGCTCATCTTCTCTAGCCTTACACTCCTCTACACACTCTTCACCCTATTTATATGAGATATGGGACGTACACAGGTGTACGGCCGTACACCCGAGTACGGCCGTACACACAAACCGCAAACACATACAACATTACATAAAAATATATTTTCCTAGAAAAGCAAAGTATAAACCAAATTTAGACCCAACAATCTCCCCCTTGGTTTATAGCTTTCTTTTCTAATTGACCCAACAAGCTCCCCCTAAAAAGTAACTGACTTTTCTTGTCAATCTTCATTGGGAGCTTGGCTTCAGCATTAATCTTCAAATTCTTCACAGCGTCAAGATGAACATGATGAATCTTTAATAAATGACTTCATCTTGAGCACTTGGGCTTTTCTTCAGAATTTGGCATTGAACGCACGTTGGGTGAGGAGGCTTCTTGAAAAGATTCTTGAAAGATGGTGCTTTCAGCTTGAGAATCTTCAGAGAGAACAATAGAGAACAAAACTTCTGGATCACTTCAGCAGGTTCAAGAATAGCAGCAAATTGATTGATGAGGCTTCAATGCAACTTGTCACATAATCTTCAAGTCAGCTTCACCTTGCTTCTGGGGTTGAAGGATTGAATGTTGAAAGAATAATCTTCATTTCTTGCTCCTTCGAATGAGAATTCTTCGATGCTCACGGATGAAGCCTTGGCTCAGAAATTTTCGATTCAGTCTCCATGAGTCTCATCTACATCTGAATTCACTTTTCAAGACAAAACAAAACTAAAAGAAAACTTAGCACACAATATTTTTGGATTTTTCATATTTTCTGAAAAAAATAAAACAAAAACAAAAATATTTTTGGATTTTTGATTTTCTTGAACAAGAAATAAAACAGAAATAACACTATTTTTGGATTTTTAATTTTCTGATTTTGTTTGATTTTTGATATAATTCTTTTTTAATTCTCCCCCTAAATTTGTGCATAGAGGAAAACTATGAACAAATTTAACAAAAACAAAATATTTAGGATCAAAGTTGTCAAGCAATCCAATATCGTTTATCAGCACACGCCTGCGTGTCTAGATCTGGTCAATCACCGGTATTGTGGTCCACTTAAAAACAAAGGATGTTGACAATTTGGACAGATTATAAGTGACAAGTCATTGTGATATATATTCCTAAATGGACATTTAGCTGACGACGACCAAGGATATTGTTGTCCACTTAAATTAAGCAGCAAGATCTACAGACAACCTATTAAATGGTTCAATTTTAGATGTACCAGAACGTGTTTCCCACTACCTGATATACCCCGGTAATCAAGAACTTCTAAAGAACTCCTTACTTTAGGTGAGTATTCAATCATTAAGAAAGAAGTCAGATATAGAAGTGCATATCTTGTATCCCAGGTCGGATGTCTTCCAATCACACAAAGGGAACAACATGACTAACATAGATAGGGGTTTAGAGATATAGTAGAGTGCATATGCTGTGTCCCAGGTCGGATCTTCCGATCACGCAGAGGGAACAACATATGGCTAACAGATAGAAAGAATTTCATAGATAAGGAGGTGCGTAGAATTAGAGTTGCATATGTTGCAATCTAGGTCGGATCTCTTCCAATCGCGTAGAGGAAGCAACATATGACTGACAGATAGAAAGCAAGAAAATAATTTCCTACAGACCTACTTTATCATAACCCCCCAGTTGCCCTATCAATACTGGAATTAAGGACATGAGTCCATACATCAAGGAAAAGTTAAGCCACAGTTCTACATGCGTATTAATTTAGTGTATCTCGTGGGTTTCCGTGTTGATCTCACTGTTCAATCTACCCAAGCGTCGTATGGTCAGTCCAAATGAAACTATCTAAGTCTATATTGTCTAGTCCTTTCGTGGTCAATCAATGTCTAGTCCTTTTGAATCCTTTGTGCCTACCAGCACATTGAATACAGAGTATAGACAATTCGGCTTTAGTGCATTACACGCATCATAAAGAAAGACATATAAAGAAATTAAAGAAAAATGTCTTTGAAATGAAACAGTGTAAGATAAACTCAGGAGAATCGAGAATAAAACTCAAACCGTAAGTCACCGATTGAATTTTCATCTAGAAGTTCTGAGAACAACACGCATAATCTCAGAACAGATTCGAAAATTCTTAACATCGTTAAGCACTAACCCCATGAGTGATCCCTTCCTTTCTTCCTTTCCCGCAAAGGACACATACTCTCAAACAAAGTTCTGAGTGTTGCACAATTGAGAGATGCCTCCTATCATGTGCCAGGAGCAGCCACTACCAACAAACTGAAGTCTGATGATATGCCTCCATAGCTGCTCCGACACAGAGCGGGATCAGTTGGTCTTTGGAACCCAGTCCATTTTGAAACTGGGTTGACCTTTTTCATTCTTGCACGGTACTCTCTCCCATGACACATCCTGTTCATCACAAACAGAAGATGAAGAAATATTAGAGTCATTGGGTGATTTGAGAGATTGAACCTTTGGTACCCATCTGTAGTTGGGTTTAACCCATTTCTTTTTCACTCCGATGGGTGCCTCGGTACTTGATTTTGAACTGGAAGCCGATCGTCGAGATGACTTTGACGTAACTGGTCTTAATTTCGCTGGAGCATCTCTTGGATTGGACTTCTTGGCCGACATTCCCTTCTTGACTTTGGGATTTGGATTCTTGGCCTTTTGCGCGTTCCAGTCGCCATTGTCTGAACATGGCCTCAAAGGGTTTCTTTTGAAAGATCTCCCTCTTGGCGCGTTCTGCCACCCTTGTGCATAGTAGGGAACGTATGCGCGATTTGGACAATTTCTGGCAATATGTCCAGGTGTTCCACAGTGAAAGCAAGTCTGCTTCTTCACGTAGGAGTTGTTTCTTCCTGCCCCTGGTGGCGTATCCTTGCCTTGTCTTTTATTGTTCCCACAAGCACACTTGCAACAGGCACTCTGTTTCACTGGAATTGGTGGCATGTATTTCTCAACAGCAGGTTGATCAGAAGCAACTGATTTCGAAGCAACAGATTCAGAGTTCAAGGAGACATTGGTTTGTTCAATAGTTTTCTCCTTGTTCTCATCTTCCATTACTTTACCTGCACAAGAAGTAGAAGCATTAGAATCGTTCAGCTCAACACTTTCTGGCACAACCATGGCAGAATTATCAAAGATATCATCAAATATATCGAAAAAATTTAAGTCATCAGACTTTGATACAATTTCATTATCAGACACACTCTCTTCAGCTGCTTGCTTTGATTGACTTAAAGATTGATCTGCATGGGAAGTAGAAACATTAGTATTTTCAACATTAATACTACCTCCTGACACAAATCCATATTTAAGATGTGGCTCTCTGTCCTTTTCCTCTTTTGTCAAAGGGTTATTAGAATAGGTATGATTAAAAGGAGGAGGCACTTTATCATACCCTAAAACCTTTGATTGATTATTTTTAAATCTCAAATTATTTTCCATCATTGTTGCAACTACTTCACTCTACACGTCAAATTTTCTAAAATTAAAATCTGCATTTTCAAATTTGTTTTTCCATGTGTCAAGCTCAGCAGTTAACTCAACAAGTTGTTCAGTCACAAATCTATAATTGGCACATTTACTACTATAATCTTCCTGAAGTTTTCTAAAATCATTTGTTTTTGCTTCTAATTGAGCTTTTAGAGGTTTATGTCCTTTCCTAGGTTGATATCCTTCATATTTTAGGTCCTCGTTCTCTCTGCGTGATAATTCGATATGCTCAAGTAAATTTTTAACATTATCGATGCATGTTTGAGAATAAGAAATTTCATTGACTTTGGTGTTTGAAGAACTCATTGTTTATCAAAAAATGCCCTTTGACTTAAAACCTCAAAAGTCAACCTTAAAAGTCAAATTTAAAAAGTCAAACTTAAAAGTCAAACCGAAAAGCTAAATTTGAAATTTTAAAAGTTAAACGAAAAAGTCAAAGTTTAAAGTCAAAGGTCAAACTTGAAGTCAAAGGTCAAACTTTAAAATTCAAAGTCAAAATTTTAAGGTCACAAGTCAAAAATAAAAGTCAAAATTTAAAAAATAAAATTTTGGGAGAAAAAGGAATTTAAAAAATAAAAGGAAATTGAATTTTGGGTTAAAAGTGTTAAAATTGCGAAACTTGGAACCGAGAGAAGATCGCGTTTTGAATTAAATTTGGGAGGAGAGTAGCGTGTGACAAGTTGGTTCAGCTGGTAAGTTGCTTGGTTGAGTTGGGAGGAGACCCGGGTTCGATCCCTGGCACCCTCAATTTCGCTTCCCCTTTTTTTAATGAACGCTGCTGCGAGGCCTTCTGCTGCTGAGCCGCAAACTCCGAAGTCGGACTCCCGTGTTCGGCCGTATACCGAAGACCGCACACCGAGCCGCACACACCGAGCCGCACACCTTCAACTGGCCGTGGTCGTACACCTTCAACAGATGCGAAGAAAAACGACGTTTTTCACCATTTTTGCTCCAAAACTCGATCAAAAACTCGTTTTTATAAAAAATGCAAAGAACAAACCCCCCTAATTTTCAGAGATCTATCCAAAAATGCAAAAATCCTTTAAAAATAAGGTGAAATACGCTCCAAGTCTGGAAAAATTGATTGATACAATCCAAGCTCTGATACCACTTGTAAGTCCCCAATCTGCTTGTGTATCAATCAGATCCGTTTGATGGTGCGGAATCTCAATCAAACGAATGATGTCGGATCAATAGAAGAGAAGGAAAAGAAGAAATAACTTGAATCTTGAATGTATTGAAGATATGAATGATGCTCCTTACACAAGATTCTCTCACACACACTATTCTTCTCTCTAGTTTCTCTCTCTAGAACATGCTCCTCTTCTCTAGCCTTACACTCCTCTACACACTCCTCACCCTATATATATATATGAGATATGGGCCGTACACACAAACCGCAAACACATACAACATTACATAAAAATATATTTTCCTAGAAAAGCAAAGTATAAACCAAATTTAGACCCAACACTAGCCTTAATATTTCATTTGGGTGTCATATTGAGGATTTCCTTATCTAATCAAAACTTGTTCTTCTTTTCAGATGTCAACTTCCAAGAACGCTTCTGGTTCCTCCAACAACTCCAACCACTTCTCGCTCTTGAGCATCTGCTCAAAAGTCACTTTTGATGGTACCAATTATAATTATTGAATACGCAACATCAAGATGGCTTTGTGCTTCGAGTACAAGGAATATGTTCTCGAAAAAGAGCTGAACGAGATCGTAGAAACTAAAGCTACTCCTGAAGAAATAGCTGAGTATAGGCGAAACTGCAACGATGCGACCAAAGTGTCATACATCATGGTTGCCACTATGACTCCTGAGCTACAATGGTTCTATGAGGACTATTGGCCGTACGAGATGAACAATGACTTGATGGAAAAGTACCATCAACGATCTCGTCAAGAAAGATACGAGATAGTTGTTGTGTTTTTATTCATAAATCCAGTTTCACAACCGGTAAAAATGACAACGAAAGCTTTAAAAATGTTAAATAAAACTAAAACTATTTTACCCACCAAGGATCATTTTGCAAGAGTTAGGAAGATTAGAACAACCATATAAGGGAAAGCATAACAACCTTTGAAGACTTTGATCATCATGGGAGGTTGGAAGTTGATGAAGTGTGGCATGAATCTCTAAAACGATAGTTCTCTAGAAGTATCCACCAAGCAAGAGTAGAACCATAAAAACATGCTAGTATTCACTTGTAATTTGTTGTTCATAAGCCTTTGAAATATATACCAAATATATGTTCAAAGGTGAAGCAACAAAGGGACTTTGTCTAGCATCAAAATGCAAGAGAATTGAGAAGGGAGAAGCCTTCAAATTCCAAAATTTGGCAACCGTCATGGTGCTCTCTCTATTTTCAGATCTATGCTCCAAAAGAAGAAGAAGAATTATGCAAGAACTTGTTTCAAATGTCTTCCATGCCCTTCCTTATATAATGGCCAAAAAGTGAAAGGGAGACCATAAAGCAAAAGCATGAAAACTTTGTTCAAGCATGACATGAATTGATTAAACAATTCAAAAGAATACCATGCTTGGTCTCCTCTTGCTTTTTCGAAAAAAACATGCCATAATGAAGACAAAAGTTGTCTCATTTCTAGTTTATATATACATATATGTTATCTTTATAAAAATAAATTATTTTTATAAAGAATTCCCAACATATATATATATATATATATATATATATATATATATATATATATATTGATGGGTTTTGAGCATTACAACATTCCTATATGCACATGCAACCCTATTTGCTTTGGATCTAGGTTTTTCTCAAGTTATACATACAAATTTATTTTCCAAAGCAAGAACCTTAATTCTAAGATATAAAATCAAAATCTAATCATATTAGGGTTTAGATGAATACCTTTCTTGTTAGCTAGTAGTAACAAGCAATCCTCACTTGAACTCCTTGACCTTCGAAAGCCTAGTGCCCCAAGCGTTGCACCTCTAATGGAGGCACAAACACTACAAGCAAAGAATGAGGGAGAAGGAGTATGAAATCGGCTAGGGTTTCTTCTTAGGAATCAAGTGGCCGATTTCTAGAGGCTAAGGGGTCCTTATATACTTGTGGCTGCTAGGGTTTTAGGTGGAAACCCTAATCTGATTGCTTAAGCCTTAAGCACTCCATAGAAACCTTCCATAAGGCCCCATTGGACGAAATCTTCTATGGGCTTCCCATATATTTCGTCCAACCCTTCCATGGTGATCCAACAACCCATTTTGCAACTATCAATGATTTGCAAAACCATTCCCCTTACTTTTAATCGGTTCCTTTGATCAGTAAATTGTTTCCAAATTAATTTCTTATCAATACTAATTAAATAATATTATCTCTCAATTAATATATTATTCTTATAATATATTAATAAACCATTAAATAACTCTTACTCCAAAACTCATCATGTTCCAGTTGTTATGGTGAAGGCAACCCAAAAGGACCATGCTACTATCAAATCAAGTACATACCAATTATAGTTATGGGCTTAGACACCTAATCCAACAGTCTCCCACTTGGATAAATCTAATAACTATAACTGCAAGTATGACTTCAGAATCCGATTACCAATCATAGCTCTCAAAAGCCGTTGTCGAACTCTGAGCTAGTCAATGACGCGTCCTTTAGACATGGGGTCATATAATCATGTTCTGCAAGATATCGTGTGGACAAAGACATGGAACATAATCATTCTCAATGTCCAACATTTTATTTCCCGGCTTCTGATTTGTTTGACATAGAACTTAATTGAACACATCAATTCATTCCTAACGGGCCCGACACATAAGTCAACATAAAATCACCGAGGGGCCCAAGATATCGCTTTTACCCTCTTAGGATAAAAGGAACATATAAACTTTGGCTTATATGCTTGTACTATTCACTCATCAAATTGTACACAACAACACGTTTTATAACATCAAGTTACTGATGCGTTTATGCATTATCAATGCACAACCAACTTGTAAACAACAACTTATATATCTCAGTTTAAAGATTATACGATATTATCGTCTCGCAATCCCTTGTGATAAATTTCATGAAGTGATTCAAATGAGCGTGGGTTACTCCAATAGTCAAATCTTATTTCAGAAGTACTCATAAATGTTGCAGAAAACCTTTGCTATGTCTAATCACTTAGACAATCTACAAACCAATTCATGACGGTCTTGCCTCATTACTTACTTCCAAAGTATGATCGACTGTGGATAATTCAAATAATCCTATTATTCAGGAAGTAAAACATGCAAAATAAAACACAAAATAAACAATTGACAAAAGATAGTAAACTTTACTCATAAATAAATCTTCCATTACCTAATCATCAAATGTCAATTACATTTAAATTGTTACAAGTTTCTAACTATCTAATCACTAGAACTAATATCGTCTTTCAGAGCAATGCTCCTCGCATGTTGTAAGTGTTTAACCCTGCTCAGACCCTTTGTGAGGGGATCTACTGGATTCTCCTCTGACGATACCCTATTGACTATGAGGAGTCCCTCTTCTACCCGATGTCTGATGAAGTGATATTTTCTGTCGATGTGTCTGGATCTACCATGATCCCTTGGTTCCTTGGTTAAGGCAACCACTCCTTCGTTATCACATAAAATCTCTATAGGCTCCTTTATGGATGGTACAACTCCAAGGTCTCCAATGAAGTTATTCAACAATATTGCCTCCTTCGACACTTTGCTCGCTGCCATGTACTCTGATTCGCACGTTGAATCAGCCACAGTCTCCTTCTTGGAACTTTTCCAAGTAACTGCTCCTCCATTTAGGGTTAATACCCAACCCGACTGAGAACGGAAGTTATCTCTGTTAGTCTGAAAACTGGCGTCACTATACCCTGTTACTCTCAAGTCATCACTCCCACTGAGTGTAAGGACATGGTCCTTAGTCCTTCGTAGGTACTTAAGAATGTTCTTAACTGCTGTCCAATAAGCTCTACCCGAGTTCCCTTGATATCGGCTAACCATGCTCAACGCAAAAGCCACATAAGGGCGAGTACATGTCATAGCGTACATGATCGAGCCAACGATGGAAGCATATGGCACTCGACTCACTTCCGCTATCTCGGCATCGGTACTCAGACCTGAGTCTTACTCAGCTTGGTATTGCTTTGGATTGGCAGTTCCCCCTTCTTGGAATTCTCCATGCTAAAACGTTTCGACACCTTGTCCAAGTAAGTACTTTGACTAAGTCCTATTAGTCTTCTACTCCTATTTCTCAAAATCCTTATCCCCATAATGTAAGCAGTTTCTCCTAGATCCTCATAGCGAAACACTTCCCAAGACAGGACTTAACATCCTGTAAGGTTGGGACGTCGTTTCCTATGAGTAGTATGTCATCAACATACAAAACTAGAAATCTAACTATACTCCCACTATCTTTGACATATACACAGGACTCATCCTCGCTTCTCGAAAATTCAAACTCTTTAACTTTCTCATCGAAACAAAGATTCCATCTACGAGACACTTGCTTTAATCCATAGATGGATTTCTCAAGCTTTCACACTCTATTGGGGTACCTTCTGTCTACAAAACCCTCTGGCTAAGACATGTAAACATCTTCAGCCAACTTCCCATTAAGGAAAGCAGTTTTGACATCCATCTTCCATAATTCATAATCATGAAACGCAGCTATGGCCAGCATAACCCTTATAGACTTGATCTTGGCCACTGGTGAGAAGGTCTCATCATAGTCAACCCCCGAGGTTTGAGTAAAGCCCTTCGCAACCAGTCGTGCCTTGAACGTATGCACCTTTCCATCCATGTTGGTCTTCTTCTTGAAGATCCACTTGCACCCGACTGTCTTTCGACCTGGTACATTGTTAACCAAGTTCCAAACTTGATTGTCATACATGGATTGGATCTCGCTGTCCATTGCCTCTTTCCACTTTGTAGACTCGGGGCCCACCATGGCTTCCTTGTAGTTAGTAGGCTCATCCAAATTTACCATTGTACTATCACTGATAAACATATCACCTTCATAGTAAGATGAAAACCATAAAACTCTCGTGCCATCCTAACTCGAGAGGAACGTCTTAGAGGTAATGACTCGTCAATCAATTCAACAGGAATCTCTTCCTCAGGTTGAGCGCTAGTGTTATAGGTTCCTTCATCGCTTGACTCTTGAAGCTTTTGAAGATCAATTTTCCTCCCACTGTCCTCTTGGCATATGAGTTTCTTTCGCGGAAAACCCCTATACTTGCTACAAAGACCACATTGTGACAAGGTCTATAGAAAATATATCAAAAAGATTTATGTGGGTAGCCGATGAAAATACACCGCTCACTTCGAGGTTCAAGATTGTCGTGAGTCACTCCTCCTACGAAAACCTCGTAACCTTAAACCTTGATATGTGCCAACGAGGGAACCTTCCATGTCCACATCTCGTGAGGTGTTTTGAAAACCTTTTTAGTTGGGACTAGATTAAGGATATGGGCGGCAGTCTCTAAGGCATACCCTCAGAATGAGATAAGTAACGAAGCTCGACTCATCATGGAACGAACCATGTCCAACAAGGATCGATTGCACCTCTCAGCTACACCATTGAGCTGCGGTGTCCTAGGTGGCGTCAATTGTGAAACAATTCCACATTCCTTAAGATAGTCGTGGAACTCGATACTAAGATACTCACTACCCCTATCAGATCTGAGCATATTTATATTCCTGCCCAATTGATTCTCACTTCTTGCTTAAACTCTTTGAACTTTTCAAAGGTTTCCGACTTGTGCTTGACTAAGTAGATATATCCATACCTGCTATAATCATCGTTAAAGTCATATAGAAGCGGTTTGCATCCCTTGTGGTGGATCTGAAGGGCCCACACACATCTGTGTGTATGAGATCCAACAATCCCTCACCTCTTTCACAAGTACCAGTGAAAGGTAATTTATTCATCTTTCCAAGTAAACAAAAATTCGCACGTGTCATCTGACTTTAGGTCAAATGACTCCAAGACTCCATCATTTTGGAGTTGGGCTATATACTTCTTGTTTACATGTCTAAGACGACAATGCCACAAGCATGCCTTGTCTAAACCACTAGATTAATCAATATGTAAAACATTATTTCCTAAGTTGTCTGCAACCATCACAGTTTCATATACACCATTACAAGGCAATGCTTTAAAATAAAAAGTACCATTATAGAAAGCATTAATAGAACCAACTTCATTATTAAATGAAAATCTAAAGCCTTGTCTGTACGAACCAGGAAAAGAAATAATATTCCTCGTCATCTCTGACGAGTTGAAAAAATCATTCAATTCTAATCCTAACCCACTACTAAGCACTAAAGAATAAATCTCGATCTTGGTGAGAGGCGACGATTTCCTATTCCCCATTATCAGGTTCATCTTCCTATGCTCTGCATCCCTACTTCTTCTTAGCCCCTGCAAATCAGAACAAATGTGAAAACCACATCATGTATCAAGGACCCAAGAACTAGCATGTGACGAGTTATTAGATTGAATAGTATAAATACCTACGAAGGTGGGCTTTATCTTCCCATCCTTGATGTCCTGCAAGTATTTCAGGAAGCTTCGTTTCCAATGCCCCTTCTCGTGACAGTAGAAGCACGTTGCTTCTTTAGGATCGGATAAGGGAGTGGCAGAACCGGCTTTACCTTTGGATCCATTTGAAGAAGATATATCATGGGACTTTCCCTTGTGGCTCTTAGAGGGCGCTTTCCTATTTTTCCATTTTCCATGTCCTATAGCAAGGACCGGGGCAACAGTAGTAGGGGTGGACTCGACAGCTTTTCCTTTAAGTCCAATTTCAGTAGTTCTCAACAAACCTTGAAGTTTGATCAAAGTAACTTCCTTGTTCATATGATAAGTCATCTTGAACTGATCATAACAAGGAGGTAAAGATTGGAGGATTATATCAATGGCCAACCCATCGTCAAAGTTTACATTCAACTTGAGCAAACGATCCACATATCTTTGCATTCTTTGCAAGTGGCTCGTGATGGACTCTCCATCCTTCATCTTGTTCGTTATCAGTGAGGCGACAATCTCGTACCTTTATTGACGTGCACTTTGATGGTACTTTTCCATCAAATCTTGGCACATCTCGTAAGGTCAGTAGCCCTCGTAGAACCGTTGCAGCTCAAGAGTCATAGTGGCCACCATAATACACGACACCTTTGTCGCTTCCTTTTCGTGAGCCCTATACTCAGCCATTTCATCAGCAATAGCTTTGGTTTCATCTATCTCTTTGAGTTCTTTGTCGAGGGCGTATTCTTTCTCCTCATATCGCAAGACCATTCTAATGTTGTGAATCCAATCATTGAAATTGGATCCATCGAAGGTGATCCTCGCACAAATGTTCATAAGAGAAAAGGAGCTTGAGGAGTTGGAGTTTGATCCAGAAGCGTTGTTTGAGCCAGACATCTGAAAAAGAAAAGGAACAAAGTTTTGATTAGATAAAGAATCCTTAATATAACACCCAAATGAAATATTAATGCTAGGGCCCAACACAATAATTCACAATTTGGAAGAGGGATGACGTAATCCAATTGCGAATTATTTGAAGGTAGGTAAATGACGATTTACCAATTCCACCACCAAAAACGAAATGAAGAATTAGGTTTTAAATGAAATGAAACTCTTAGATTGTTTTGAGATTCATTGAACATTGCAATGGCATGTTTAATCTCGATTATGTCCTTCAAGTTTGTGACTGGGATACCGGGGATGCAAACAATGTGTGAATAACCATGCAAATTAGCTTGACACTCTCAATGCCATTTACCACTTAATCAATTTTCCTATTAACCACACACACTCCATTGATCTATGGTAATTCTCGAGCTACCCTTTGCCACCCTTTTTTGTCCAAGTTAGTGTGTCGTTTAACCACACACGCTCCACTAACGACTTGGCAAGGTGCAAAGTGCAATTTCGTGGACTAGTATCATTTTCACATTTTCCTAAAGTAACTAAGATTGAGAATTTATAAAAATATTTAGTTACTTTATAAGCATCATTATACTAATTAATGAGAGAATTAATGTCCAATCCTACCCGTTCGGCTAACGACCATCCACTAGTCAAGAGTGCGATGGGTAAGAGTATATACCCAATAGCGGTCATTTTATAGGCCGTTTCCTTAAACACCCCTTATAGACCAGCTTCGTGAATGAGGCCTACTAACGGTAAGACTGACTATTTTTACTATATTATTAAGCATATTACCCATTTCTTGAAATTTAAGAGGTACAACTATTTGAACATGAAGTATAATCATATTAAGCTTACAATATATAAGTGTATACGTGCACTAACCTAAATGTATCTTACGGTGTTAACTCTCAAGATGTTGAGAACCCTAATTTCTTCAACATGCTACCACCTGCCGCCAAACCACATCTCTCCCGTCTCTTTCTCTTTGCCCTTTCATGTCTCCGACAACCCTCTGTTACCAACTTACCAACAACTTCTTGACGCCACCGTTACAAACTCCGCAATCACTTCTCTATTATCTGTCATTAGTAACCTAAACCCTAACTCTAACGCCATCCGCCATCCATCGCACTACCTTCTACACAACCATTGCTACCACAAAGATCTCCGCCTGCTTGCGCTTTCTTATTTTCTTATCTAAAACGACATCCAATGTCCTTCTTTATCGACGCAACGACCTCCACCATGAGGCTTCCAAACCGGGTAAAAGACATCCAAACCCACCACCTGTTATTATTTATGGATTTGTTTCTATTTGTGTTTCTGTTTTGGAATTCGTTTGTTTGAAAGATTTCTAATTTTTAGGGTTTTAACGAACTATGATTCCTAAGAAGAGGTGATATTCAGAAATTATGTTATCAAAGGTAATATTCTACTTCTAACTTTTCGATTATAAGGTTGGTTGTTCTCATTTTGTGCTAAGAAGATCTGCTTCAATAAGGGTTGTTCAGTGTGGTTTTTGGACTTTCAGGTTGCTATTATGGTGAATTTCTGGTAGCTGTTATGGTTTTGTTGCTACTTAGTTATGGAAGATGCCTTATGTGGTTGATTAACTTAATGAATTGTGCAATTAGGTCCAGATACAGATCTTGAATAAGCAGAGCTTCTTAAAATCTTTCTCATCCAAACATTGTTGCAGGTGACATTTCACTTGTGGAATGCTCCTGCAAAAGGAAAGAGACCCGCATAAAATCAACAATCAATTTTCAATGTAATCCCAATAAATCAAAAACAATCTTATTTCAAATTCGAATCGATAGCGTACGTCAGTCGACTTCATATACCTCAATCACCATCCATTTCAAGATTATTCCATTGTTGATTCATCTCTCCCCTTTCCAATTTCTGAGTTATCGGCCTTCATTTAGTCAATATAAACAGATGACATCAAGATTTCACACTCGGTTTCAATCGATCTTTTCGTCACCTCGCCTGTTCATGTCTGTCGGCGGAAGATGGCGACGTCGGCCATTGTTTCTTTTTCTCATTCTAATCCCGCTCAATCAAGCAAATCTGCTATTTATTATCTAAGGCAACTGTGTCCGATAAAAGCAGCCATCCAAAGGTAATCAAATATTTTCGCCGCTTTTATTCCTAAGTAGTTTTTCAAGCGATGGTACTGTTGGGGTTATTAGAGACGATGGACACAAAGTAAGATGATCTCTCTATGATTTATAGTCGTATTTTCGATATTGCTAAGGTCTGGTCAAACTTTTTTTTTTGTTATTATAACGAGAAGATCTAATTAGGAGAACAGTTCATGTATCTGGTTTCTAAGCTTTTGTGTTTCTATATTTGTAACTCTTCAGTTCATGCGGAATCACAGTTTCATAGAAAGTTTCATCTTCTCATCACCTGTTTTGGTTCAAATATTTCTTTATGAATTGCTTCAATTTCTGCACACCAACTGTTCGATAAATTGCTTAAGCTGTTCTGCACAACAAGTTTTTGTGATTTTACCGACAATAAGTAATTATCTATGATTTTATCTGAAAACACACACAATTTGTTGTCTAATATCAGCATACACAATTGGTTTGATTGACATAAGGTTAACCTTATTGGTGAGGCACCATACCAATAAGGCAATGTACCACCTACAGTTTATCCTTTTTTAAATTCTGTGTTACCTAAGTACATGGCTAATAGTGTGTCATTAAATATATTTGGAGTCTTAATATTTTCAGATGTTAATTGCAGGGATAAATATGTTATACAGCTGGTGTACTTGCTAGAATGGAAAAAATAGTAAAGGTGGAAGAATCGTAGATGGGTTAATGGGCTAAAAATGCAGTGATTGTCGATTATTTATGTTGGTAGGAAAACTCCTTGATTTCCTTTTCAAATGTGATTGTCTAAAATTTTTATATATAAGAGACATGCGTTCCAACACAAACAGTTTAAAATCCGCTAGAAGTTAATATAGTGGAATTAATGAGGAATTGTTCCATATTTGTCCTTTGCCTTTGCGATTAAGTTGAATTCTGTAGTTATGGCTTATTGACCAAGTTTACGCTCCCAATTCTTTCATTTTTGATAGAAAAGCAGTATTTTAGTTTAAACAATTATGTTGGTGACGATGATGGATAGTTAGGTATTTATGTGGTTCGTACTTTTTGTTGGTCAAATGAAGTATGCAAAAAAAAAAAAACCTCTTAAAATATGATAATATATCCAAACGACCAAAACTAAAAATTCATATTGTAATTTTAATCAACTATCATCAAATATAATTAGAAAAACCAATTATTGTCATCGCTTTTTAGTTTTATATTTTTTTATAATGTTTGAATCTTTAGGATGAACTATCAATTATTATCCAAGAAATTTTGGAATAAAAAGTCAGTTTATTATATGTTTTTTTTTTCAGAACTTACCCACAACCAGAAGAAGATTTGGGAAATATCAATAACTATTAAAAGATTTTATTACTTAAAAATGACAACGTTAATCAAATTTAACAAAAAAAAAAACATTTTCTTGATTCATGATATTTTTGAAAGGCTAAACACTAAACACCAAATCATAAACTTTAAAAATAAACTCTTAAAAAGTTTTCTTTGACAATCATGTATTTTTATTCTAATACTATATTTTATTTGTGGACATGTTTTTCAAAGGAAATAAACTTCAAACCATAAATCGGAAGTCTAAACCACAAACCATAAACCTTAAACCATTAATTTTCGTCGCCACAAACCATAAACCTTAAATCATTAATTTTCATCGCCGTAAGAAAAGTATTCACTAAAATGAAACTATTTGACATTGGCTGAAAGAAAACAGATCATCGTCGGAACCTAATCACATGGTTTCACACATTTTTTTTAACCGAGACAACATTATATTTTTGTTTTAAATCCAAAATAATCTACCTCAATGGGTTAGTTTTCAAATAACAAATTACCATCTTCCAAACCAAATTGGATTTCACTGCGGGGTTTACTTTTTCCTTACATTGATGTCAAAGTTGCGTGCTCAAACATAAATGTTTCCGAAGAATAATAATTGCCAAAAGAAACTATTAACACCCGTCGCTTCGCGCGGGTAAACGGCTAGTACATATATATACATATTAATCTTTTAATATTATAATAGTATAAAGGTTGTATTTTAAACTTTTAAAACACTAGGGTTTTAGAATTTAATATTTCAAAATTAAAAGTTTTAATAAAATTTTAAATTCCAAAACTTGAGGGAAAATTTTGAAACTTTTCAAAGCATCTAGATCAAATTTTAAACAATTAAACTAATCATATAATTTTGATATTATCTTAAAATTTGACCTAATCCATCTTATTTGCTAAGGAAATCAGATTACCATTCAAAAAATTCTATTTATGGTGATAAAAACGATTTATGGTAATTATCCCAAACCAAGCAAGATAAGGAAATCGAAAAATCAGCTGTCTGATGAGTCAACTCGTCGAGTCAGGCTTGAACTCGTCGAGTTGGCCAGACAGAATGCGATTTTAGGTTTCTTCCAGCTTTGAACAAATTACAGTTGCTTCATATAGAACAGAAAAACACCCTAAGCTCTGATACCACTGATGAGTTTTGAGCATTACAACATTCCTATGTGTACATGCAACCCTATTTGCTTTGGATCTAGGTTTTTCTTAAGCTATACATACAAATTTATTTTCCAAAGCAAGAACCCTAATTCTAAGATATAAAATCGAAATCTAATCATATTAGGGTTTAGATGAATACCTTTCTTGTTAGCTAGTAGTAACAAGCAATCCTCACTTGAATTCCTTGACCTTCGAAAGCCTAGTGCCCCAAGCGTTGAACCTATAATAGAGTCACAAACACCACAAGCAAATAATGGGGGAGAAGGAGTATGAAATCGGCTAGGGTTTCTTCTTAGAAATCAAGTGGTCGATTTCTAGAGGCTAAGAGGTCCTTATATACTTGTGGCTGCTAGGGTTTTAAGTGGAAACCCTAATCTGATTGCTTAAGCCTTAAGCAGTCCATAGAAACCATCCAGAAGGCCCCCTTGGACGAAATCTTCTATGGGCTTCCCATAGATTTCGTCCAACCCTTCCACGGTGATCCAACAGCCCATTTTGCAACTATCAATGATTTTCAAAACCAGTCCCCTTACTTTTAATCAGTTCCTTTGATCACTAAATTAATTCCAAATTAATTTCTGATCAATACTAATTAAATAACATGATTTATCAATTAATATATTATTCTTATAATATATTAATAAACCATTAAATAACCACTTACTCCAAAACTCATCCTGTCCAGTTGCTATGGTGAAGGCAACCCAAAAGGATCATGCTACTATCAAATCAAGTACATACCAATTATAGTTATGGGCTTAGACACCGAATCCAACATATATAACTAGTCATATATAAATATCTTGTTTTATATAAAACTACCTTTTATATAAATTTTAACTAGTTTATTAAGATATAAATATGAATATATAAATATCTTATTTTATACAAAAAGACCTTTTATATAAATTGAACTAGTTTAATAAGATATAAATATAACTTTATTAATAATCATACTTTATGATATATTTCATAAGTTGTTATTTCTCCAATAAATATTGTTTCCACAAATAACAAATTCCCTATTAGTAAAATATTATTTCCATGAAATAATAATTTTCCAATTAAATACAAGTGTTGATATATTTATTAGTAATCAAATTATACTAATAAATAATCAATTGACGGTAACTTGCTATATGGTGTGACCCTATATGATCATATATTATTAGCAATATCATTCTATAATGACTCTTGGGCACACAAGATATTTCAATCTTCCATTTGCACAAGACTCATCATAGATTGATATAGACAGTGGTGAACGTCTAGCAACATTTCACTGCCCCCAATAACATATAACGAAGAATGTCATTAATCAACATCCAATTCCCAAATGCTCTAAGCTTCAATTGATGTATTAAGGTAAGTTTATCAATTATATCTTTGTTACAAACATCCTGTTGAACATGAGCCTTGGATCGAAATCAATCTCATTTATAATTGAACTTTGGGTAACACGCGTTAGATGTCTAACTCTCAACACATAAGAGGAACAAATCTCATCTTGACTACATAAGCCTCTTGCATAGTTCACACCATACCCGAAAATGACTTTTATAACTGCCCGGTTAAGGAAAAGCATTTGGTCGTATCAAAGAACAACACTCCCTATACTTAAGTCTCACTATGTGTCTCAGGTGTTAAGGATACAAAGATAATACCTTTTAATGAAGGGTCACTCATGACTGCGATATATTAGTTGATCTTGATGCGGGTCCATTCAATACTAGTTCTCTGAAAAGTACCTATGAAACTTGGTTACAACCACTTGCCTACTTTCATCTAGTGAGAGTCAACCAATCCATTTCATATTAGTCTTACTTCATAATTGCTCCCACAATCATGACCGACTATGAACCTTTAGAATAATAAGATTATTCATGGATTAAACATGTTAATATAGAACACAAGTATTAATGTAATGATCATATCCTAGTATATCAAAACATTATTTAATAGTTGTTGTTACAATGTTCCAATATCCAAATACTAATTCAAATCAAAATCCAATTACTAGAATAATAAAGGTATTATGGCTGAAGTGTGACCACTCATACTTAGTTTAAAAGGAAAGACTTTATTAATGGGTTTGACTAAATTTAATTTGTGTGAATTCTGCGAATACAATCATCTCCATATTTGACATTACTCTAAGTATAGTTAAATATTTTGAAGAATATAATTGGTGCTTTTATGTGACATAGAGTTTCTTAGCTTAATTAAGTACACACTATTACTCACAAAAGATTTCTAGGTTATCCCTGAATGGAAGGATTCAACCTAGCTTTTCAATGATCTAGTTCATCCAATTATATTTGATTTCAACTTCTGAAAAGTAGTGTATTCTTATTTAGTAGATTATGTTATTTTGTTTTGCTTGGACCTCATTCCAACTAAACTTACTCTTCATTCCAAAATGAAGTCATAATCCAATTATAATTCATAATTATCTATATTTATTTAGAAATCAAAATCCTATGTAGCTCTTTACATTAAGATTTTTATTCTAAACTAATTATCTCATATACGTTCTCTTAGCTCTTCTTAAGTACTCTTAGAATGTTCTCACAGTCATCTAGTGACTTAACCATGTATTCAATTTTGTATCTCATGATATGACATTAATGATGTATTCATTTTCCAAGCAAATAGAATATAAATCATTTCATCTAGCTCAACCTATGTGCTAGGTCCATTTGAGACAAACTCAAAAATGGTGTCATGTGACAGTGTCAAGAATCTTCCAAAGGAATCTTGCATCTTGACCTCTTTCAAGATATTGTCATTTCATGCAAAAAGAATTTTAAAACCTTTAACATTCATCTTTATCTATCTCTTACAGATTTTACATTCCATGAATGTATCTTATCATTCCTAAGTCTTTCATTTTAGAAATACTTTCCGATTCAAGGTGAAAACCACCTTGCATAGTCGGAATGTCATTTCAAATAATTAAGTATGTCTCTTTCATACAAGATTATGAATATCACTATCCTCCCACTAGTTCTTAGTAAACACACACATGTTCTTTTTCATTTTGATATAAAAGCATACCTTGTATCTTTATATTAAAATGACTATTCTAACCTTGAGATATTTTCTTTATATCTTAATCCTTACACATTTGGTTAGGATAACATGGATTAAGAAAACCTCCAGGCTAAGCTATATAGATATCTTCTAGTAGATGTCTACTAAGAAAAGCGGTCTTTCTTGAAATCTATTTTTTATATCTCATATTAAGAATATGAAGTTATAGTAAATAATATCTTTGTTGATCTAATCATAGATACTTGTGAAAAGGTTTGATCACGGTCAACATCATGAGTATGATAAGGATTATAGTCAATGACATGAGTATGAGAAAATCCTTATATAACAAGTACTACTAAATGTGTATATATATCCATTTATATATTCTTTCTAGAAGAATCTCTTACTCCTTCTAGCCTTGCTATAGAGAGGAAGATTAACCAATCCCATACTTTATTACTAAACATGGATTACATCTTAATGTTCATGACTCTAAGTTATTTGTCAGATCCAAGATCTGATATAACATTTTGATACTTGATGGTTTAACTAGAAACCATCAAGAACTCATCAATGAGAGATTCCACATTTCTCAAGTCATAGATGATATCTACCATTATTGTTGAACAATTTGTGTTTATGAATAGCTACTATTAATGCTCAACAATTCCTTGTTGAAACTAGTGCCAACAATTGTTACATCCGGCTATCGTTCTTAAGCGGCTTCAAGTTCCACGTCCCTCCCACTTGCTTTGTCATTAGAAGCTTGCTTTCTACTAACTCAACTTTCAGAGGAATAAATGAACTTATTCTTTGTGGGTTTGTATATAATAATCTAAATGACCTTTTAGAATATTCTTCGATTATGTAGTTAGTTGGTGTTTGTATTCTAGATACAATTAATAGTGATTGAAGTATAATCCGAAAAAGGTTAAAATGAGGTCATTTCTACCGATTAGAAAGTAAACTATATCAAGTAAAGTTTAATTCACCATTTATCATCACGAAGGCTTTAGATGGTACTACTGGGTTGTATCTTGTGCTCACTCATAGACATTCATTAGAAAGGAAGTCAAGTCGTACACCAAATTGTATAGTTCCTTAATAATTATTTTCTCTACATTTTAGTGAAAATATTATTTGGAATCTTTTTTAAATATAAATAAGATTCACAAACTTCAAATAAACTACATTATTTGCCTTCAAATATCCCTTTCTTGAAGTTGGAATATGTGGATTTCATTTATACAATAAAGATAACAATGGCATGGATAAGTTTGATTTAAATCAAATTTAAGTCAAAAGTGCTTGCATATAGAACTTAATTTTATTTATAAAATGTTGATATTTACTTTGTAATTCTATTAAGAGATCTAGTCTCAGAAATAGAAGTCAACCATTTCAGAATATGAGTATTATCTTTATGAAAAACGATCTAGTAAATAATCAAACATTTAAATAAATAAGTAACACATAAGTATTTAGACACTCTAAATTTAAAACAGACATTGTTCCAAAACGAACATTGTTTTATATTACAAGCAATTTAAGTTCTAAGCATAAATAATAAACTAAACTTCGAGAGTGTTGTTCCAACTTGCTTGTGCTCAGCTAGTTACTCTTCTGTAAATATTTGCAATCAAGTTACAAATATTAGATTAACATTTAAGTATCAAGTACTTGAGTGTTACACGAAAAATATGAGTTCTATCCAGTAGATACCTGAAGTACTGGTCTCTTTCAAACTTTCTTTCTAGATAAGAGGAGCAGTTCCTCTACCAGTGTCTAGTTTCTTCACAAAAGAAACAAGATCCATCTATGTGGGCCTTATTGGATTTCTTGGGCTTAAAGGTGTTTATTCCTTAAAACATGGGCCTTTTAGATCACACAAGGTGACTCTTTTAGCCTTGCACCACTCCAACAAAATATCACTATATTTATTGGAATATTGCTTAACCTGTTATATTATCAGATATATATCTAAATTATCCAAACTTCCTAGAAGTCATGAATAATTATTCCTAGTATGATGTTAGAAGCATCTTGAGCATCAATGTGATGCATTTACTAGGTATCATATTCAGGTCTATTGCTCAAAGCAATTTGTTTAGGAATAGGTCCTTTAAGTGTATACAATTTCACATCTCTCACGAGATTGTCTCTTAAGACATGAACCCATTCATTGAATTTGTATCTATTGAATGTTATTGATTCATTATGTCATTTAAAGAGAAATGACAATTCATGGTTATGAGAGTGGATTATATATCTACAAAATTTTAACAAAATTCATTTAGTATTTTCAGTATTTAATCTTTAATAATTAATACCCTTTTAGTTTCTAAAAACATTAGCTAACAAAGTCTAGGATCCAAGTTGCAAAACAAATAAATGGTTAGCTATCCTTTATCCCAACCATCCGAATTCAACCCGGTAGATATCGGTTATCAATTATATCTTACCATATAATTCCTAGATTTATGGGATTGCTAATAACACATTTAATTAGACATGTTTGATCCCATCTATGCCTCAGAACTCTCTTGATTAGGTACCCTTTATCACAAGAGATCTCCGATCAAATCATCCAATTTGAAAAACTTGTGTAATCGGCCTATAACTTGGTTATAGAAATCGAGAAAACACCTCGTCCATCAAATGATAACACCAAGCGGTTAAGTATCATTTATCCCACCTATGCATACAAGAGACGTGCGAGTGTTCTTTAAAAAGGATTGCATAGATTTGAGGTTTGTAAGGGGTCTTTGATGTTTTTATGAAACCCGGTTTTATATAATTGACGCGATCAAAGTTTTAAATTAATAACTAGTATTAAGTTATATCGTTTGAGCGATTTAGAACATTTGGAAACCTTTTAATAAAACTTCCTTTTATAAAATACGGTTTGAAGTTTGATAAGTTTACAAATCTCTATTTGTAACTTATGCAATTTTAATCCCAAAATTTTACCGGTTACTAGTTTTAACGATAAAACTTGTTTTATTGTAAAACTATTTTTAGCATCTTATGTTAAAAGGTAAATTTCATTAAAACCAAACTCCTTGTGATGTTTGTTTATGTTCAAATATTATTTTGCATTTGAAATTTATCAACCATAACATAATAATAATAACATAAACATAAAACAACACAAGCATGCATAAGTATTATAACATATGTGCATAAACCAAGTCATTAACTAGTAATATTTTTATGAGCCATCATAAAATTATCAAGTCCATTCCTAAAGGGACATAAGGGACCTTTATCTTGTAAAGTCTTCATGTGCTTCCACTTGCTTCAACACCTTTGAAGAGAGTTTATAAAAATAATTTTATAAAGTCTGAGAAACTTTAATAAAATCAATTTTATAAACTTATGATCTTTAAATGGCTACCATCTTCTTTTATGTTAAATTTTTATAAAAATAAACTATTTCTAAAAGTAATCTCTTACTTACAAAAATTTACAAATGAAAACTATCTATTTAATTATTACATACCATATGAATAACTAAATAATTACAACCATTTTTAATAAATCAATTGACGGTAACTTGCTATATGGTATGACCATATAGGAGCATATATTATTAGCAATATCATTCTATAATGACTCTTGGGCATACAAGATCTTTCAATAGTCAAGTCCCTCATTACCAGCAAGATGAAGGACGGAGAGTCTGTCACGACCCACTTGCAACGCATGCAACGTTATGTGGATCGTCTGTTGAAGCTCAATGTGAACTTCGATGAGTAGCTGTTATGATCAGTTCGTTATGACTTATCATCTAAACAAGGAGGAATCCACATTGAGTCAACTCCAAAGCTTGTTGAGAACCACCGAAGGTGGAATGAAGGGAAAGAGTATTGCCTCCACTCCTGCTGTTGCTGCTCACGTCTTGGCCATTGGGCAAGGGAAGGGGAAGAAAAGGAAAGCTCCCTCAAAAAACAACTGGAAGGGAAAGTCTCAAGTCGGGTCGTCAAGCAATGGCCCTAAAGGCAAATCTAGTTCTGAATCCCCCCCCTGCCTCTAACCCCAAAGAGGCTACTTGCTTCTACTGCCATGAAATGGGGCATTGGAAACGAAGTTGCCCCAAATACTTGCAAGATATAAGGGATGGCAAGGTTAAGCCAACCTCGGCAAGTATTTACAATATTTTTTCTAAAAGTTCATCACATTCGAATTCTTGGGTCCTTGATACAGGATGTGGTTTTCACAATTGTTCTGACTTGCAGGGGCTAAGAAGAAGTGAGGATGTGGAGAATAGGAAGATGAACCTGATTATGGGCAATATGAGATTTTCGCCAATTACCAAGATTGGTGTTTATTCTTAAGTGCTTAGTAGTGGGTTGAATTTAGATTTAAATTATTGTTTCTATTCATCATTAATGACGAGGAATATTATTTCTTTTCATGGTTTATACAGACAAGGTTTTAGATATTCTTTTGATAATGAGAATGGTTCTATTTATGCTTATTACAATGGTGTATTTTATTTTGAAGCGTTACCTTGTGATGGCGTGTATGAAACTGTGATGGTTGTAGACAATTTAGGTAATAGTGTTTTACATATTGATTCGTCTAATGGTTTAGACAAAGCATGCTTGTGGCATTGCCGTCTTGTACATGTCAACACGAAGCGCATTGACCAACTCCAAAAGGATGGAGTGTTGGAATTATTTGACCTAAGGTCAGATGATACATGCGAGTCTTGTTTGCTTGGAAAGATGACTAAATCAACTTTCACTGGTTCTTGTGAAAGAGGTGAAGGATTGTTGGATCTCATAGACACGGATGTGTGTGGGCCCTTCAGATCCACCACCAGGGATGCAAATCGATTCTATGTGACTTTTACTGATGATTATAGCAGATATGGATATATCTACTTAATCAAGAATAAATCAGAAACCTTTGAAAAGTTCAAAGAGTTCAAACATGAAGTCGAGAATCAATTCGGCAGGAAGATCAAGATGCTCAGATCTGATAGAGGTGGTGAGTATCTTAGTATCGAGTCCACGACTACCTCAAGGAATGTGGAATTGTTTCACAATTAACACCTCCTAGGATACCACAACTTAATGGTGTGGCTGAGAGGCGTAATTGAAACTTGTTGGACATGATTCGTTCCATGATGAGTCGAGCTTCACTTTCAATCTCATTTTGGGGGTATGCCTTATAGATTGCCGCCTAGATTCTTAATCTAGTCCCAACACAGAAGGTTGCCAAAACACCTACCGAGATGTGGATAGGGAAGGTTCCCTTGTTAGTACATATCAAGGTTTAGGGTTGTGACACTTTCGTTAAACGAGAGACTCACAAAAAGCTTGAACCTTGAAGTGAGCGATGTATTTTCATCGGCTACCCACAAATGTCCTTTGGATACTTGTTCAACAGACCTAGTGAAAACGTGGTCTTCGTAGCACGAAGGGGAGTCTTTCGTGAGAGAGAGAGAACTCATATGCAAAAGGGACAGTGGGAGTACAATTGATCTTGAAGAAATTCAAGAGTCAAGCGATGAAGGAACCTCTAACACTAGCAATCAACCTGAGGAAGAAATTCCTGTTGAACCAATTGACGTGTCATTACCTCTTAGACACTCCAACAGAGTTAGAATGACACCAGAGTTTTATGGGTTCCATATTACTACGGATGGTGATACGTTTATCAGTGATAATACACTTATAAATTTGGATGAGCCTTCTAACTACAAGGAAGCCATGGCGGGCCATGAGTCTGCCAAGTGGAAATAGAGAATGGACAGCGAGATCAAGTCCATGTATGACAACCAAGTTTGGAATTTGGTTGACAATGTACTACGTCATAAGACAGTTGGGTGCAAATGGATCTTAGAGAAGAAGACCGACATGGATGGAAGGGTACACACTTTCAATGCACGACTGGTTGCGAAGGGCTTTACTCAAACCACAGTGGTTGACTATGATGAGACCTTCTCACCAATGGCTAAGATTAAATCTATTAGGGTTATGTTAGCCATAGTTGCGTTTCATGATTATGAAATTTGGCAGATGGATGTCAAAACCGCTTTCCTTAATGCAAAGTTGGCTGAGGATGTTTACATGAGTCATCCAGAAGGTTTTGTGGATGCTGAGTACCCCACTAGAGTGTGTAAGCTTGAGAAATCAATCTATGGATTGAAACAAGCTTCTCGCAGATGGAATCTTTGCTTTGATGAGAAGGTTAAAGAGTTTGGCTTCTCTAGAAGTGAGGATTAATCTTGTGTATATGTCAAAGCTAGTGGGAGTATAGTCACCTTCGTGGTATTGTATGTTGATGACATACTACTCATAGTAAACGATGTTCCAGCTTTGCAAGAGGTTAAATCTTGGCTTAGAAAGTGTTTCGCTGTGAAGGATCTGGGAGACGCTGCTTATATTCTGGGAATAAGGATTTTGAGAAATAGGAGTAGAAGACTAATTGGACTTAGTCAAAGCACGTATTTGGATAATGTGTTAAAGAGTTTTAGCATGGAAAATTCAAAGAAAGGAGAGTTGCCTATCCAGAGTAATACCAAGCTGAGTAAGACTCAGAATCCGAGTATCGATGCAGAGATAGAGGAAATGAGTCGAGTTCCATATGCTTCCGCCGTTGGATCAATCATGTATGCTATGACATTTACTCTCCCTGACGTGGATTTTGCTTTGAGCATGGTTAGTCGATATCAGGGAAATCCAGGTAAAGCTCATTGGATAGCGGTCAAGAACATTCTTAAGTATCTGCGAAGAACTAAGGACTAGGTCTTTATGCTTGGTGGCAGTGATGACTTGAGAGTTACTGGGTATAGTGACGCCAACTTTCAGACAGACAGAGACAACTTCCGTTCTTAATCTAGCTGGGTGTTTACCCTTAATAGAGGCGCTGTGACTTGGAAAAGTTCCAAGCAGGAGACCGTAGCTGATTCAACATGTAATGAGAGTATATAGATTCGAGCGAAGCATCAAAGGAGGCTATATGGTTGAAGAACATCATTGGAGACCTTGGAGTTGTGCCAGCCATTAAGGAGCCGATTGAGATTTTCCGCGATAATGAAGGAGCGGCTTCCTTGACCAAGGAACCAAGAGATCATGGGAGATCTAGACATATCAACAGAAAATATCACTTTATCATACATCGAGTAGAAGAAGGACACCTCGTCGTAAAGAGGGTATCATCTGAAGAGAATCCAGCAGATCCCCTCACAAAGGGTTTGAGTAGGGTTAAGCACGTTCAACATGTAAGGAGCATTAGCCTGAAGGATGATATTAGTTTTAGTGATTAGATAGATTTTTAGAAACTTGTAACAAATAAATGTAATTGAAATTTGATGATTAAATAAAGGAGATTTATTTATGAGTATCGTTTACTATCTTTTGTCAATTGTTTAGCATTGTTTATCATTTTTCACGTTTTACTTCCCTAATAATTAGATTATTCAAATATCCACAGTCGATCATACTTTGGAAGTAAGTAGTGAATTTAGATTGTCATGAATAGGGTTGTAGATTATCTAAGGGATTAGACATAGCAATGGTTTGCTGCAATATTCATGAGTACTTTAGAAATGGGGATTTAAGTATTGGATTAAACCCACACTCAGTGAATTACTTCATATCACGATTAATTCTGAGACAATAATATCGTATAATCTTTAAATGGAGATATATGAGTTGTTGTTTACGAGTTGGTTGTGCATTGATAATGCGTAAAAACATCAGTAACTTGGTGTTATAAAACATATTGTTGTGCATGATTTAATGAGTAAATAGTGCAAGCATATAAGTCAAAGTTTATCTGTTCCTTTTGCCCTAACGGGAAAAGCGATGTCTTGGGCCCCTCGATGATTTGGTGTTGATTTGTGTGTCGGGCCCGGTCAGGACTTAATTTATGTGTTCAATTGTAGTTCCTTGTCATTACAAATCAGAAATCGGGAACCAAACTGTTGGACAATGAGAATGATTATGTTCTGTGTCATTTGTCCACATGATATTTTGAAGAACAGAGGATTATATGATCACTTATCTTAGGATATGTTACTGACTAGGTCAGAGTTCGACAACGGATTTGAGAGATACAATTTGCTAGTCAATTTTTGAGGTTATACTTGCAATTATAGTTATTAGACTTATCCAAGTGGAAGACTGTTGGATTAGGTGTCTAAGCTCATAACTATAATTGTGATGTACTTGAATTAATAGTAACACGGTGATAAGAGAGCGAGTGGATCCGAGTGGGAGTAGTCACTTAGGATTATCGGGGAAAGACCATGGAGTGAGCCCATGGAGATTTAGTGAGTAAAAGAGTATCGTGTGACTGCGGAGAGCCGCAACATACGTGAGTCAGAGAAAGGGTATCGTGATACTGCAGGGAGCCGTGGTATTCACTAGTCAGCGAGAGAGTGTCGTGATACTGCGGGGGGCCGTAGTATTCACTAGTTAAAGGGAGAGTGTTGAGATACTGCGGGGAGCCGTAGTATTCGCGAGTCAGTGAGAAAGTGTCATAGGCCTGCGGGGAGCCGTAGCCTTCACGAGATAGTGAGAGGGAATGTTATGATATTGCGGGGAGCCGTATTATTAGCTAGTCAGAGCATGACGCATAATAGTTTTTAGGCTTGGGTAGCCTTATTCTTTGAGTTTTAGGAACCTAGAGGTCGGACCAGGGGCGAGACTGGGGTCTCCTTAATGATCGGGAATCATTATATTCTGAGTTAAGGTGTGGTTATCGCAATCAGAAGGAATTGGATAAGTGATGTACGCATGAGTTGCGGGTCATGGGTCGTGAGTTGAGCGCTTCATTCAGACGAGTGGTTCCAATTCTAAGTCGAACCAGACTCTCGAGTTAGAGTTTGGCTCTAGTAATGTACTGAGTAGGCGAAATGAGATTCCGGATCCAGATAAGGGGTTCCATTTTGAGGGGCATTGTTTTTCATCTGACGAATTAGGCCTGAGTGGGTTAGTTCGTTGGTACGGGAGGTATCGCGAGACGCATGGAACCAATGAGTAGTAGACGATAGAGGTCGGGGTGAGATGATCTTCAGTTCGGATTGTAGTAATCGCTCGGGGTAAAGCGGACTTCGTGACTTGTGTGTCACACTGGGCCGAGATAGTTAGTGCGGGAAGGAAGTCAGTGAGACATGTTGAGGTATGCAATGGGTAACCTTTGGAGGTTCAACTGCTAGGTCGGGAGATGACATGGTGCTCAGTGTTGAAAGGGATATTGGAGAAGGGAGCTGGGGTTTATGATTGTTAGATGTCAGAGGATAATTCTGAACAAACATGATCATTGTTTTGTGTCTGAGGACAGGGTGTTGAGAGTTCATTGTTCAGATGGGTTTTGATTGCAGTACAGTGGATGGGTCCCTGGTGTGATGTGATCATTTCATTATTTGGAGTATGATTTGAATTGTTTAACATGTCTGGTATGAGTCATCAGTAGTCAATTTTTGGACATTGACTTGTTTTATCAGTCGCAACGAGAGAATCAGAGGGGCAGTGAGTTGTCAGGGTCTGTTATTCGAGGAGCGAATAACATGGTGATATCTTGAGAAGGCGGTCTGGCAGTGAGACAGGCCACTAGAGTTCCAGATTCTGGAGAGTCAGAAGGGTTATCGTAGCGGCAGAAGGGTCTGTCCTTTTTCTGGGTGGGAGTTCCTGTTTGGATTTAGGTGTCCATGAAGGGAGATAGTTGTGTGGTATGAGATCATTTCGGTGGTGCTATTCGGTTATTGGGTTCGATCTATGTGTTGTCGAGGAGCGATTTCGAGGGCGAAATCTAATTCAAGTAGGGGAGAATTGTAACATCCGGAATTCCAGGTATATTATTGTGTGATTAATCTTGAGACTTATGGAGTGACTCGGCGAGTTGTGAGTCCAACTCGTCGAGTAGAGTCGAGTGTCCACGTGGGATTAATGAATAGACTCGACGAGTCAGAGAGCCGACTCACTGAGTAGGTGATGGGCAGAGAAACCCTAATTTCCCGGGGTTGGGGCCTATATAAGGGAACTTATAGCCCCATTTACGCCTCACCAATTACCCTACACCCCTGTGAACAAACCCTAATCGCCATTAGAGCTAGAGAGTGAGTGAGGAGCTAATTGGAGTGGTTTGTGCATCCTTTGAAGGAGATTTGGAGAGCTTGGTGTGTTCAATCAAGGAGGGGCTATAGATCCAGAGTTCTTCAGTGGTTAGCTTCAGTGTAAAGGTAAAAAGCTCCTATCTTGACCTTTCCTTTGTGAGATCTTAGTTTAGGGAGATTTTGAGGGTTTTCTCCCATTCATTCATGGCAATGAGTTATTTGAGCTTATCTTGAGGTTGAAACCTCAGATCTGGACTGTAGAAGGACTTGAGAGACCAAAGAACCAAGCTTTATTGAGTTAGAGACTAGACCTTGAGCACCAAACCCTTCAAGGGCTTTGTATTGGCATTTTTGAGGCATTTATGCCATGCATGAACGTAAAGGCCGAGACTTTATGGGACTTTTGTATCTTAAAGGGCTAGATCTAGAGTTTGGAGTAGTGGATCTGCCTTAAAACGTCTGAATGAGAAAACAGACTGAAGGGACTCGTCGAGTCCATGAACTGACTCGACGAATCGGTTAGGGTTTGTCCCGATGAGTTTGATCATGCGATAACTCGGTGAGTTGGGGGTCAACTTGACGAGCTGAGATGGACTTTCTTGAGACTTGTGAGGAAAAGAGGGGACTCGACGAGTTGCATGAGTGCACTTGACGAGTCGGGTCAAACAAGGATCGTTGACTCGAGTTTGACTTCTAGTGGTCAAACCTGAGTAATGGACACCATTGAAGGGTAAAATGGTCTTTTACCCACTTCCGGAGTTAGAGAGAGAAAGAGTAACCTTTGGTTTACCTAGAGTTGAGAATCGAGTATTAATTAGAGAATATTTACCCTATGTGTTAGGCGGGGGCTAGTTCGAGATTCGAGTACAAGGATAATTGCTTGCGTGCCTCGAGGTTAGTCTTCTCACTATACATACCTTGAGTGGTGATTTGTGTGGCCGGAGGGTCTTATGTGCTTATATTGAGTATTGTGATATCCTGCATTATGTCTTCGTGATTTATGTTGTGTGTTATGCTGAGCTTTATTGAGTTAGGACCGGACGGTCCACCCGAGTTGTGAGACCGGAGGGTCTTATCTGAGTTATAGCCACGAGAGGCTAATGGGATATGTGTGGTATTTTGGGGAACTCACTAAGCTTCGTGCTTACCGTGTTATGTGTTATGTGTTTCAGGTTCTTATCAGGATCGCAGGAAGGCGCCAGCTCAATTGTACACACATCTGATTAGAGATATATTATTTGAGGATCCTGGATTTGTGATAAACAACTTTTGAATGATGTTGATAAATTGATACTTGTGATTTTTGAGAAAATGCGACATGTGTTTTATTGTGTTTTTAAATGAAAATTTTAGTTGAAAATTTACGGTGTTACAAAAATAATATATTAATTAGAAATCATGTTGTTTAATTAATATATAATCAAAAATTAATTTGTCATTAATTTTGGGATTAAAGGAATTAATTAAAAGTATAGGGGCTTATTTGCAATTAATTAATAGTTGTGGTTTAGGCTCTTAGATCACCCTAAAGAGGGTTGGCCGAAAATTCTACGGAGGCCCTAAGGATTTTCGTCCAAGGCCTTGAGAAGGTGAGTCCATGAGTTGCTTAGACCTTAAGCTGGAAATTAGGGTTTCCACCTGCAAACCCTAACTTTCTGTAACATCCCCCTCCTGACGTGAAAACTTCCCAGGGGGTCACCCATCCCAGGATTGCTCTCGACCGGGCACGCTTAACTGCAGAGTTCTTATGAGATATGTTGCCCTCACGGATTTAAAACGCGTTGTGTTTGGGAAGGTATCCACACCCCTTATAAGGAATGTTTAGTTCTCCTTCCCAGCCGATGCGGGATCAGGTGGAACCCACCTTCACCCCCCATAATAGGGTTGACATCCTCGTTGAACACATCGACTCGTGCCCTAGCTCTGATACCATTTTTAACATCCCCCTCTGGCACGTATCACAACTTTGTCCGCTCTGGGCTCCCGACGTGAAAACTTCCCAGGGGGTCACCCATCCCAAGATTGCTCTCGCCCGGGCACGCTTAGCTGCAGAGTTCTTATGGGATCTGTTGCCCTCACGGTTTTAAAATGCGTTGTGACAAGGAAGGTATAGACACCCCTTATAGGTGGGTTGCACCTGATCCCACATCGGCTTGGAAGGAGAACAAAACATTTCATTATAAGGGGTGTGGATACCTTCCTTGTCACAACGCGTTTTAAAGACGTAAGAGCAGCAGATCCCATAAGAACTTTGCAGTTAAGCATGCTCAGGTGGGAGTAGTAAGCGGATGGGTGACCCCCTGGGAAGTCCTCGTGCCAAGTGGCCCAAAGCGAACAACATTGTGATACGTGTCAGATGGGGATGTTAAAAACGGTAGCTCTAGATGGGTGAACCCTTGGGAAGTTCTCATGCCGAGTGGCCCAAAGCAGACAATATTGTGATACGTGCCAGAGGGGGATGTTAAAAATGGTATCAGAGCTGGGGAATGGGTTGATGTGTTCGACGGGGATGTCAAACCTTATAATGTGGGGTGAAGGTGGGTTGCACATGATCCCACATCAGCTTGGAAGGAGAACGAAACATTTCCTTATAAGGGGAGCGGATACCTTCCTTGTCACAACGCGTTTTAAAGCCGTGAGGGCAGCAGATCCCATAAGAACTCTGTAGTTAAGCGTGCTCGGGCGGGAGTAGTACCGGGATGGGTGACCCCTTGGGAAGTCCTCGTGTCGAGTGGCCCAAAGCGGACAATAAGTTGATACGTGCCTGAGGGGGATGTTAAACTTTGGGGCTAAGCAACCTTAACTGTAAAAGGAGTGTCACCCCTTGAAGTTTCGGCCATCCTTGTGAAACCCTAGAAGAGCCGAAACTTTGAGTTTTTGCCCTCCTCTCTCCTCTCATCCTCTTGCTTGGTGTGTTTGTGAGCCATTAGAGGTGTTACACTTGTAACACTTGTTCTCAAAGTTAAGATCTTCAAGGAATCCATTGTTATTACAATATAACAATAAAGGTATGTCTTCTAATCTATATTTTGTTGATTTCGAAAATAGTAGATGCATGCTAGGGTTTCTAGTTTTTTGTGTTTAATGCTTATATTTCTAATAGAGAAAACCTAGATCTAAATATTTAGGGTGACATACACATATAGGATTGTTTGTATGCTTAAAACCCATCACTTACAACCTTATCCAAAGAGTGAGGTACCAACAGATCTAACGAAATGAAGAACCTCAATCGTTAGCATACAATTCTCATGAACGATCGAGAAAAGATCCCATACCTCGATTGAAACTAAACAGATCCCACTAATACGTATCTAACTCGATAAACTAACGATACCGCCCTGATACCCGAACTCCCAATAACCAAGGACAAATGATGAGCCTGAGCTTGGTAGGAACAATACGTCCATAACCAACAATTGAGGGTACCCATACCCAGAAACCAATTATACAACGTATAGAATTTGACGATAGGTTGATGCGTCCATTGAACTTCAACTGATACAACTCGAAACCTTCGAAGAACCTCGACCATTTATGATGAACGAAATGACCAATGATTGAGAATGCATTGACAACGGATCCAATGATCCAATACACTACTGAACCCAAACCCATGAAGAAGTAAACACACCATACTCTGAAGCTGATTTACCAATCAATAACTACCCAATCTAGACTATAGGTAGCAAACTATACAATGAGCTGATGAATCCCTCAGCAACCGATAATCAACCTGAACGTCCCAAATGCCTTTTGATCTATTCATTGGCATCCCAAAAGGAACCATTGGCTACAACGAGCTCCTTGTCCAAGAACTTCCTATCGTGAAGACAATTCACGCATCCCTCAGCACGTACATCTGATAGCAACTTGTTTTGCATCCCTGAATTGACCAAATCCTAATCCAAAGTCTTGTATACCCAAACCGTAGATCCCTATGACCCAACCTTCTGAAACCATGCACTCTAACCGATCGATGATCTCCCAAACAGAATACCCATCCCTGACTCTCAGAGTGTATAACACAACGCAAGTTGATCTTCTAGATGAATACCAAGCAACTTAAAGATATTATGAGTCTCAGATGGAGACCTCAGAAACCTCCCAATCATAACTGCCTCTATCATCAAGAATCCCTTGTAGATGCACGAGCAAAATTATAACGGTCTATTCATAGCTCCGATTCTTTATCTAGAAACAAATGGACTGCCACCCAGCTCGTCTATAAATCCCCGGCAAACAGTTCATCGTGAGCATTACTCATAAATATAAGAAGCGTCATTCTGCTAGTTAGGATACATCAGAGACAACAAAAGTTTTCGTTCCCAATTCACCTTCATGATCACCTGAAACAATCAACTAGCACCCGACCTAACTAAACTCAAAGAAAGCAAACCCTTGATCTCATTTTAAGGCAACCATACCACAAGAATTCTATTGTGCATTCCCATATTGCCAACTTGTCGCCAAAAAAAGCAATTATCTAACCCTATGTTGGGTCTACATCCCAACTGTGAAAATCCCATGTCTGCTCTCCCTCTTTCCTTCAACCACGAAAATTTGGAAGAACATAATCCCCGTAATGGATAGTGACATCACAATCCATCTGCCAATCACTCAGACTCCGGCTGCAATCCTCGAGCCAATCAACATATTCGCTTCCTTCTTCAGTCCCACGACTCAGCTGGCATTACCCCAAGAAAGTCCCTCGCGACCTTAAAATCAACTAAATCATCTTGGTTTTCATCATTCAAAACCAAACTAACATGGCCACTAAGGCCCAAGCAATCACCATGCCCTTCCTTATCCTGAACAACCATAATCGATAAAACGAATAAGACAGAAACACATTGCGATGAATCATGGCGCCGAACCATACAATCTACCATCGATCAGCTCCTTAGAATCCACAAAAATTTTCCTTGATTCGAGTACGGATCCTATGCTTTTAGTAGTACGGGCCCAATACTACCTTCCACACCGATCCGTACTTTCCTCAATAATCGTTGTGGATCCTCTAATTAACTACTCATGTCAACTACCGGCCGATCCAATCACATATACACGCTCTCAAATGAATATACACCACTAAAGAGTGCACCAATTCCTCTAAGGTGTTTCCTAGACTCTCCTAGGATTCCCACCTCACCCTGCCATTAGCTGCAGAAGAGACTCCCTCTAATACCTTCTAACTATGTCACAACTAGCATTTTTAGCTAGGAAATTTTGTTTTCATGTAAACATCAACTATTGTAAGACTTGTACTCTAAGTGGATATCATACCCTATGCTCAATCAAAATCATCCATTTGAATCAAAACTCCTGAGTGAAGTTCAAAACCTAATACAATACATCTCCTATACTTAACTATGGGTCTGAAACCCTACAAAAAATCCGGTTTAAATTTATTATGGACTAGGATCCTCTTATTGGGCCTAATGGGCCAATAAACTTTCAAGTTGGGTATGTTGGGCCAAGGAACCCTATTTGGGCTCTAATTGGACCCACATTCATTAAGCTAAAGTATTTTGGGCCATGTTGGGCCTAAAATGACTCACTTCATTTTTATGGGCCATAATGAGCCATAGATGTTTTCTTGAATCTAAATGGGCCTAAAACCCATTATGTTCACTCTTTTGGGCCGTAAACCCCTAGGAGGGCCCAATGGGCCGAAAACTTCCACCTTGGACCTTGTTGTTTCAAGTATATTCAATTCTAGCCCTACATTTCTTCTCACCCTATCTCATTCTCGGCCCAATATATAAAAACATAAAAAATAAAAATAAAAATAAAATAACAAGATGACAAACTAAGTGCCACCTAATCTTTGTATTGTGGACTTCCATGCTTAAACACAACAAATATCAAGATAATCACATACACCCATGCAACATCATTTCAACATTTCCCTCCTTCTTCTCTCTTCTTCTTAACCCTCGGCCAAAGAGTGTTTAACCACTCTCATCTTCTTTCATTTCAACTACACCAAAAATCTCTCTAGAACATCAAGAATTTACTCATCTTATCTCCAAAATTTCGAGTGTGTCTTGTGAAAGATCAAGAACTCATCATCAAAGCTCATCACTCTTGGTAAGTTCTTGTTTAACTTAATGGTTTAACTTCAAGTTTACACTAAAAATCTCTCCTTAACCCACATAATTTCATGATCCATGCTCTTAGAACTTCATAGATCTCGAAAATCTTCTCAAGGAAACATCTAGGGCCGAGATCTTCTCATTTCCTCACCAAGAACTGAAATCTCCAAAGCAAAGTGAGTTTATACCCCCTATTTTCGGTTTTTACTATGTTTTGGGGGAGAATACAAGTTGTTTTGTGTAGATCTATGTGATTATGCATGTATATGTGTGTTTTCATGTTATGTGTTGTATTTATTTGGTGAAAACAAGTTAGATCTTGCCAACCACGAAATAATTACCATATTTGGTGATGTTTGTAAACTAAACCATCTTATTTGACATACTATGTGGTGGAAAGGATTAAACATGTTAAAATGTGTGAAAACTAACCAAAATCGCAAAAAGGGCCATTTATGACAAAATAAACAAAAATTGAGGTTCTTATGTAACTCATGGTTTTTTTAGAGGACCAAAAGAGTCATTTTTAAATCAAAATGAATCTTTATGACATTCATGGTCTTAAAGGGGCCAAAAGTGCAAAATTTTCACAAATAGGCTTCTATATGGGCCTTCATGGTTTTAATGGGCCAAATATGCCAATTTTCACAAAAGATGGGTCTTAATTATGCAACTCACGGTTATTAGGGGTCAAAAAGGATTATTTTTTCTAAACATGGTTAGTTGCAATAATTGAGACCCTACAAGGACTAAAAATGTAAACATTTTCATAAATGGGCCATTTTTGGACTTCTCACGGCTTTGGGCCAAAAATATGTACTTTTGGACTTTTATGGGCTTAAATGTCATTTTCAACAAAGTTTTGCCAAAATTTTAAATTTTTGATAAGAGGGACTAAAAATGTGAGGTTATTAAAATTTGGGCCAAAAAGATGAAATTGTCTATAATTGGGCCGGAAATGCACATTTTTACAAAGATCAAGTCAAAAATGATATTTTTGACAGAAGCAAGTTAAAAATGTTATTTTTACAAAAAGTGGGCCTTTTATGCCATTTCGATAAATAATTGAATGAAAACAAGAAATAAGGTAACAAATGGGCTAATTTTGTCATTCTCGTGTTATCGGGCCTTAGTGACCCATTTACGGGAGACCATTCTCTTTTCTCTTTGGATTACTCGGGAACATACTCGCGCCGGTACTCAACCTCGGGGCTTGATATACCAACATTCTCTTTTACAGACAACATAGGGTTGTCTGGGGGCATTCTCTTTACATTCTCTTCATTCACTTTTGGCATTCTATTAAACAATAACACACATGCATTAATACAAGATCGGACACAAACATACTAAACTATTTTAAGAAAATGTAGGATTTTCTTGTGATTACAAAGTTATACAAATCATTTTCTCAAACATGCTTATGAACTCACCAACACTTTTATGTTGACCTTTTTAAATTAACTTGTATTCTCAGGAAACCGTTGAAGCACGTTGGGCAAAACAAACTAATGGATATTTTGTTATATTTTGTTTCATCATACTTTAACTATTTTGGCATGTAATATTCAAACACAGTACTCGATGTAAACAATGTATGTTGTTATATTACTTGTGTGATGATGATGATGTTATGTTTCAATTATATACTATGTGATGATACTACAAGGATGAAGTCACACCAAGCCCCCAGACATTTCCGCCGTCTGGTTCGGGGGTGTGACAGATTGGTATCAGAGCATTGTTTATAGTGAACCGACATATCTAATCATAGAGGATATGTAACTATAAATACAATGGGACTAAAACACTCTGAATAAAGTCATACCTAGGTGCGCATTAATATCATAACCCTAAAAGTCTCTGGAGGAAATTGAACACCATTGTTAAACCCGAACAATTATGTAGTCGTATTGGGGGTAAATATAGCCTGATTAACTATATTTGTTCAAAATACGACCAACATGTGTTCGGGAGTGATCATGTTGGGAAATGAATCTAGAAACTTACATTGTATCCAAAAGCTTTAGGGAACTCAAACATAAACAATTAAAATACTATAGGAGTATTTGAAATGTTACCTACACACACTTCTCACCCCCAGTTTCTCACGCAGTCGCCATGGACGAGGTACATCAATGCATCCTTTACTACCAGGCCCTAGTGGCCAATGGAGTGATCGAGGAAGACCCTGTGATGGGTCAGGAGGCAGCTCCCGGTGTTGGGCCTGAGGAGTACATGGAGATAGACTACGAGTTCAGAGAAACCGACGAGCTCATGGAGGAAGACGGGGACACTAATGAAGTCCCCAGCGAGCCTCCTACCTCAGAGGTGATGCAGGACCACCCCACACCACCGAGGGACCCCATTGATAGGAATCGCTCCTTCGAGGAGGAGGTTGCCACTCTTAGGCAATAACTATTAGCAACAGAGGCCCGATCCATGCGAGCAGAGCACGAAAGGGTTGAGGTCATTAGGGAGATGAGCGAGATCGCTGACCTCGAGGCACGAAATTTTGGCATATGATTTCTCCACCGGACTCTCCTCATCATTACTAGGATCAGTATCACTTATCAGCACTACTGTTAGGACTTTTTTGTGTACTACTCTATGTACTATCGACTACATGATTAAGTGATTACACTACTCATGGAGTCGTTACTCTGTCGGATTTTATTTCACTTCTTGTATGCCTTATGTAGGCAAATTTTCATGTACTCAAAATTTTATCATTAATGAAAACGGCTATATATTTTCTCATGATGTTGTTATCTGTTATGTGTTATATTACTATTATTACATGTTGATTTTATGCACTCACTTGCTTATACATAACCAAATCACCAACACTATTCTATAATCAAGAAATTGTGAAACTAAAATACACTGGATATGCAACATCTTTCTGTTCCATGACAGAAATATGCCTCGAAGACAGACACGCGGGAACCGCAACGCAACACCATCACCACCACCGCCTCCACCAGAAATGAACTCGACTGCATTTCAAGTAGCAGTTTCAGCTGCAGTTACAGCAGCACTGGCTCATATTCACCACGGGAACAACGGTGGAGGTAATGGGCAAGGGGCCGGAAGCTCAAACCATGGGGTGAACCAAGGACCTACCAGAACCTGTACCTACATAGACTTCGCAAACGCCAAGCCTATAACCTTCTACGGGGCGGGAGGCATGATAACTCTGAAAAGGTAGTTAGAAAAAGTGGAATCGGTATTCGAGATCTACGGATGTCCCGAGGAGTGCAATGTGAAGTTTGCGGCTTGCACATTCGTCGATCAAGCTCTCTCTTGGTGGAATGGCCACGTGGAGGCCATGACACTCCCTGTGGCAAATGCTATGCCATGGGAGGAGCTCAATGAAATGTTGATGGTCGAGTACTGCCCAATGGGAGAAATCCAGAAGTTGGAGCAAGAACTATGGAATCTCACAGTCCAAAACTCTGACATTGATGCATACATCTCAAGGTTCGGTGAGTTGTCACTCTTGTGTCCAGGGATGATCACGTCTGAAGGGAAAAAGATTAAAAGATTCATTTGGGGATTGACCTATCCGATTCAAGGAAATGTAATCACAGCAAACCCTGGAACGTATGACAGTGCTAAAAGGCTAGCCAAGAAGTTATATGTGTTGGATTAATGTCTAAGTCCATAACTATAATTGGTAAGACTTGACCCGACCCGGCATGGTCCATTTGGGTTGCATGGCATCATGCATTTGGATAGACTATAATGAGAGAAATAACACTTAAGGTTGGTTAATATATTATAACTTCTAATATATTAATAAGGTTATTTAATTAGTATTGATCAAGAATTAATTTGGAATTAATTAAGTGATCAAAAGGAGACTAATTAAATATATGGGTTGATTGTGTAAATCATTCATTCTTATATATGTGGGCTTGTGATCCAAGATTCCTTATGTTGGACTAAGTCCATGGGGTGACCCATGGATACTCCATGGAGGTTAAAATCCATGGAGCATAAGGAATGGGTAAAGTTATGAGTTACATGGTGTAACCCTAATAGCCACCATATAAAAGAATCCCATGGCTCAAGAAATCGTGCACTAATGTGTGAATATGAGGGCTAGACGATTTCAAGGAGTGTTCCATTTCTCTCAAGTCATTCCATGTGCATTTGGTGTTGTGTGAACCATTTGAGGTGTCACACTTGGGGTACTAGGCACTCAAGCTTCATGGAGACAAGCTACATCAAACAAAGGAATGTATTCTATCCATTTGATTACCCAAGTATCAAGTATTGTATGCTAGATAGGGTAATACCTTGGAAAGTTCATAATTGCATGTATAATAGAGAAAGCATAGATCCAAGGTATTTAGGGTTGCATGTACACTTAGGAGTGTTAGAATGCTCAAAACCCATCAGTGGTATCAGAGCCAAGGCTTGTTTTCTTGTTATACTTGCAAAATTAGCTGAAAAAATCGAATTGTATTAGTTTAAAAGTTATGCTAATTACTTGAAAAAATTTGATGTGAATTATCTTTGTTCATATGAGTTTATTAGATTAATAGAAAAGTTAATTGATTATGTGTTTTCAATCCATTTTAATCTAAGAGTTGATTATAAAATGTGTTTTTGTAACTTGTCCTCAAGTTATATGAAAAGTCACATTTAAGTTTCATAAAACTCATAAAAAGTTGGCAATGGTTACAAAAATGAAGAGTCTTGTCCTCATTAAATGGTTTTATGACTCCATAACTTGTCCTCAAGTTATGGAGGTTCAAGAGTCACTTCATTAAATGATAAAATGTGTAACCTTAATTAGTTCCATAAGTTACAAAAATAAAGAAAAGTTACATTCTTTTATTAGTTTAAAGTCTTCCATAACTTGTCTTCAAGTTATGGAACTTGAAGAGTTTTTTTTAATTAAAACTACTTTAAACACATAAGTTATGGAATTAATTAGTTTTGAATATTTTCAAAACTTGCCCTCAAGTTTTGGAATTTGTAAAGTTTTCCCCATGAATACTTTAATTCCAAGTTAGCCCTTAGAGTTTTAAAAGTTAAAATTCAACCCTTATACTTTATAGTATTATAAGTTAATAATAAATATATGTATAAGAGCAAGTCAGTCTTACCGTTAGTAGGCCTCATTCACGAAGCCGGTCTATAAGGGGGGTATAAGGTTACTGCCTATAAAATGGCAGTTTAATGGGTGTCCACTCTCACCCACCGCTTCCTTGCCTGGTGGAGGGTCGTTAGCCGAACGGGTAGGACAAGGACTATAATTCTCCCTTCATTAAAAGTATTAATGATAAATACTAAGTAACTAAACACTTATAAATTCCCAATCTTAGTTACTTAGGAAAATGTGAATAAGGTGCTAATCCATGAAAGTACACTTTGCACTTTGTTTAAGTCGGTTAGTGGAGCGTGTGTGGTTAACCGGCACACTAAGTGGACTTAACAAGGTAGGCAAAGTGTAACTTAATGTTTATCATAGTATCGTTGGAGCGTGTGTGGTTAACCGGCACATCGATTGAGGGGTAAATATTAAGGGTACCAAGTATATTTGCATGGTTACTTCACACCTTGTTTTGTGATCCTCGGCATCCCAGTCACAAAACCTGAAGGGCACACTCGAGATTGAAACATGCCATTGAAAAGTTCAATGAATCTCAAAAGAATCTAGGAGTTTCAAAACCAATTAAAACCTAATAATACATTTCGTTTATCTTGGTGGAAATTGGTGAATCGTCATTCACCTACCTTCAAATATTCTATAGCTTGGATTACGGCATCCCTCTTCCAAGTTATAAAATATTGTGTTGGGTCCTAGCCTTAATATTTCATATTGGGTGTTATATTAAGGACTTTAAATCAACTATCTTGAATTTCTCCCAAAAGATGTCTAGTTCAGACATCTATGATCATCCCAAATCTCTTGGAACTTCACTTCCTCCACCTCCTCCAATTATTCTCCCTAACCCACAAGTTCTTGAAAAGTTTAAGGTCACTCAAGCCCTATTGGCAAGCAAAGGTCTATGTGTGATCACATCTTGTAGATGTAGTCACATATTGACAAGCCGGGAGAGTTGGGTGTCAAAGTCTTGAGAAAGTTGGTGGCTCAACTACTTTCTAAGTCACATAGTGAGTTCCTTTGGGATTCCTATGAAACAGACTATGACAAGACCCTTAATGATCTTATCTATTTGCTAAGATCAACTTCCTAAAACGTTATGGACATTGACAATGATGACATTGGATATCCAGTAAAGCTCTCTCTTCCCAATGGAAAGGGATCGGCCATAGTCAACTCGGTTGACCAAATGGTAAAGAGAGAGGCTAAGTCTTAGATAGTCCCATTATCAAGGGTCCAATACCAAAGGAAGGGGCATTGGTTGCGAAGCTGCCAAATTTACCTAAGGATGTTAAAGTCAATAAGTTTGACTCTACTTCAGGTAAAGTCCATTGTCTAACTCTATTAAGTTCCTACTTGGAGATTCTTATTACATGATGTGATTGGGTCACATGTTGATGTTTGAAGAATTAAAGAAAAGTGAAGAAACTTAAAGAAAGAATATGCTGAATCTGATCGCGTAGATGGATTTCTATCGCATAGTTTGAAGATCGGATTCTTGAGCTACTTCTTAGGAGTTATGATATATTGCTTAGGAATAGATAACAACAAAGTTTTCATGTGCTTTTGCACTGTAAGGATAGTTTTTTCCGCAAAGTTTTTAAAATAAAAGGAAAATTTTTGATTTTATTTATTTTAAAATATCCTTACAATGGCATTTGTGAAAATCTTTGTTGCTTATAAGATTCCATTAAGAGCAAGAGTGAAAATATGAATTTGATTCTTTCATTTGTGGTAGTGTCTAAATTTACCAAATAAGGAAAGATTCTCATCACCCAAGTTTCAGTTGGATAGAAAGTTGGAATCATGCAAGTTGTATAGTATGATGAATGAGAATTTTCAACTTTGGAAAATTAAGACTAGTTCCTTGTTCACATGTATATGTGAGTCAAGTGAAGGACTAAGGGATCGAGTACACATTCTTGTGCACTGATCAAGTCCACCATAAAAGATCGATAAGACTATTCGTCATGATTTACTAAGGCTTAGTAAATATGATTATACTTACAAGCTTAAGTATAATTCTGAGGCATTGGAAAAGTTTCAATGTATGACAGAACGAATGAGAAGAATCAAATTAGGCAGAAGGATAAAAGTTTCTCAAATCTGAAAAGATGGGATATTACTTTAGTATCATGTTTTAAGATCATCTTAATGATTTTGAGACCTTATCACAATTCATCCTCTAAGTGCATTCTGATAGTTAAGAAGAGGAGTTATGAATTGTTGAAGTGGTTAAATCAAGAAGATGATTCATACATCGTTCCAAAAACAATTCTTAGAGTTATACTCTAAGATTGTAACTTGAGTGACATGTCTTAAAAGATGTTTAAAAACACTTTTCAAATGTAAGAGTAAAAGTTTTCTACTCTTGTACATTTGAAATTGGTAATTTGTGATGTTTTGGATAAAACAAAGATCAACTAAGGCCAATTGTGTTAAGTGTCTGTCTTGATTAGAATCCACACTATCTCTTGAATATTTGGCAAGAAAGTCTTATAGGTCAAGGAGACAGTGGGAGTCTAAAAGATCCTGAAAGGGTTTCAAGAAGTAATCAAGAATAAAAACCTATATTTCATCACTAGCACACAACTAGAGGTTTATAACCTATCGTGTTGACATTTATGTGCCCATTCTAGTTAAGTTGGCTATACATTTGAGTTCTACATGTTCTCACTTGTTTGCATAGCTACTTGGAAGCAATGGCAGGCCCTTGAGCTGCCAGGTGGCAAGAAGTTAAGATTGCACAAGTTCAATCCATATGAGTTAGGATTTGTCATTATCCTTGTCTTGTGACTATGGTTTTGACGATTCATATGGATAAGAACACATACACCATAAAATCTAAGGGTCATAAGGTTTCTCTCCGATTCATGAAAATGATGGTGAGGAAACACTTCCACCAAGTAGATTTGAAGCAGATGGCAAAAGGTCTAAACAATTGAGACTATGATTACGGCATCCCTTTTCATAGTTCTGAAATTGTTTAGACACACATGCATGCTATCTAAGGAAAGGTGTATGATTTTGATAAAGTTTTATCAAAGCATCTCGTATCAGAAATCAGAACTTTGGTAAGGAAGTCAATAAAGTATTGATTTCTAGAAGTCCAGCTGATTTCTGAGTACATGTCAAAGCTAGTGGGAGCATAAGTGTTATGCTAATAATCATCATGTTAGTGGGAGCATGATAATTATTGTTAGTGTTGCAAGTTAGCAATGTTAATTATAGAAAACAAAAGTTTCAATTCGTGAGGCTGCAGGGATTGAAAAAGTTGTTTTGCTATAATTAAGGGAGAGGATATACTTCATTTCAGTTCTAAAGGCTTAGATTGAGACCTTAATCATCTTTAGTCAAGAATATATATATGAATTTCATGTTGGATTGGTTCAACTTAAGGAAATTCTATATATTGCGTTCTCAAAATTCGATTATGATTACGACATCCCTCTTCATAGTCAAATTTTGAAAACATGGCAAATAAAAATATTGTAGCAAAAGACTGGTCTAGAATCATGTCTTTATGTGAGACATCATGAATCGTGTACCATTTGCTTTGGGTACAGGATCGATTGCATGTGCTATAATATTTGTCATTTCTAAATTTTTCCAAATGCCTAGAGGCATTAAGAAGGGAAAAGGTCTAGAATTGGATATGACTAAAATGATTAAGCAATTGTCGAGGACAATCTGAGGTTTACCAAAGATTGGTTGCTCAGGGACAGTTGGAAGTATAGTGCTAATTTTGGAAGGACCATATTGACATATTCTGAAAAGAGGCATCTCTTATTCAGAAGTGATAGTCAAAATGAGAATATGGAGTTGTCTCCATAGGTGGAAGTTATCTGTGTAAGATTAGAAAACTTAATGCAAGAAGCATGTCCAAAGCAATGTACTTTGAATATGAGACTTAGTTTCCATGGAGTTGATCTCCATTGGAATACCTTATAATGACTGTTGACAAGTCTTTGTGACTTTGTACATATTCATTACAGGAGGGTCAGTGCATATAAGTTTAAAATCTAAACAGATTTCGATAAATGATAGGAATTTGAAATTCTCACATTTTTCGATAAGGATTTGGGAGTGTGAAATTAGAATCATTGAAATTATGTTCAATTGGTTTATTTTACAAAGTAAGGATCATAGACAAACATATAGTGCATACTTGGTGTATGGCAAAGCTATTGTTTAAGAAAAACATAGTGTACATGCTTGGAGCATGGGACAACTAGTGTTTTTAATTCAAGTATAAAGTTGATAAAACCGAAACAATAAATAATGAGTAATCAGTATGGTGATAAATAAAAGTGTTTATTTATATTCATAGGGTTTGATACCATATTTGATTCATTTATTCTTGTGTTTCACTTTGCATGTTTTGACTTCCAGAATAACTAAGTCACTCTTCTTGAATGATTAAGTTATTCAAACCATCCACAATCGGTCATATGTTGGAAGTAGATATGAATCAAGACTGTCATGGGTTGGTTTGTAGAGGTCCAAGTTGGTGGACAAAGTGGTGCTACAACACTCATGAGTGCTCATAAGTTCTGAGTATTGGATTCAACCCGCGCTCATTTGAATCACTTCATGGATTTTATCACGAGTGATCATGAGACGATAATATCTTATATTCTTCAAACCTAGAGATATGAGTTGTTACTATGAGTTGGTTGTACATTGATTGCACGAAAACGCATTCGGTAACTCGATGTTATAAAACGTGCCTTTGTGTATGATTCAACAAGTAGTAGAACAAGCCATATGAGTCGAAGTTTATCCATTCCTTTTAACTTCGGGATAAAAGCGATATATGTGGGCCCCTCGATGATTTAAAGATGATACATGTGAGTGCTTGTCCAAGCCAGGACTGATTTGATTTGTTCAATCAGTCAGTCATCATGAATCGGAAATCGGGAAACAACAAATAGACAGAGAGAATGATTGATAATCCATGTCTCAGTCCATATGATATCTAGAATGGAGGAATATATGATCCCTTATCTAATGGACGAGTTCATCGACAAGGTCAGAGTTCGACAGAAGCTTTTGAGAGCTACGATTGCTGATCGGTTCCTGAAGTCATACGCAACAATAGTTTTAGACTTATCCAAGTAGGAGACTGTTGGATTAATGTCTAAGTCCATAACTATAATTGGTAAGACTTGACCCGACCTGGCATGGTCCATTTGGGTTGCATGGCATCATGCATTTGGATAAACTATAATGAGAGAAAGAACACTTAAGGTTGGTTAATATATTATAACTTCTAATATATTAATAAGGTTATTTAATTAGTATTGATCAAGAATTAATTTGGAATTAATTAAGTGATCAAAAGGAGACTAATTAAATATATGGGTTGATTGTGTAAATCATTCATTCTTATATATGTGGGCTTGTGATCCAAGATTCCTTATGTTGGACTAAGTCCATGGGGTGACCCATGGATACTCCATGGAGGTTAAAATCCATGGAGCATAAGGAATGGGTAAAGTTATGAGTTACATGGTGTAACCCTAATAGCCACCATATAAAAGAATCCCATGGCTCAACAAATCGTGCACTAATGTGTGAATATGAGGGCTAGACGATTTCAAGGAGTGTTCCATTTCTCTCAAGTCATTCCATGTGCATTTGGTGTGGTGTGAACCATTTGAGGTGTCACACTTAGGGCACTAGGCACTCAAGCTTCATGGAGACAAGCTACATCAAACAAAGGTATGTATTCTATCCATTTGATTACCCAAGTATCAAGTATTGTATGCTAGATAGGGTAATACCTTGGAAAGTTCATAATTGCATGTATAATAGAGAAAACATAGATCCAAGGTATTTAGGGTTGCATGTACACTTAGGAGTGTTAGAATGCTCAAAACCCATCAATACGACCATGGAAACAAGAAGGGTGCCAAAGCAGGAGAAGCTGAAGTTAAAAACGAAAGTGATAACAAGAAAGGCAAGAACAACAAGCGAAAAGGGCGAAAAAAGCTCAGAGTCATCAAAGAAACAACAACTAGTAGCACTCCACGCTGCTACTGCTTAGTCCACCTCAACACCACATGCTCCAGTCTCATCTACACCAACTGCTCCCAGACAATACTCAGGGACCTTACCCAAGTGTAGCAAATGCAGTTTTCACCACCATGAAGAATGCAGGGAGATGCATTGCACGAGTTGCAATCGAAAGGGTCATACCGCAAGATATTGTAGAACTCAGCCTCAACAGAACCAACAGTCAAACGACAACAACAACAACAATCGCAACAACAATAACAACAACAACAATGTTGGGGCCAGTCACACTTGTTATGGGTGTGGAGGAAGTGGTCATTTCAACCGCGATTGCGCCAAAGCCAACAACCAGGGGGCAGGAGTGTCAGGAAGGGTATTGACAATGGGTTAAAGTGAAGCAGTTCAGGACCCGACGGTTGTGACTGGTACGTTCCCACTTAACAACAATTACACATGCATTTTATTCGATAACGGAGCCGAGCGAAGCTTCGTTAGTAACAAATTCAAAAACTTACTAAACCAACAACCCCAGAAGCTCAACGAAACCTTCACGATGGAGATGGCTAATGGGAAAACCGAAACAACCAAAGATGTATACGTAGGGTGCACATTAACACTAAACAACCATTCATTTAAAATAGATTTAATGCCAGTAAATATTAGGAGTTTTGATGTGATAATCGGCATGGATTGGTTAAGCCCCCACCATGCTGATATTATGTGTCGCAAGAAGGTCGTTCGCCTTCACCTCCCCAACCATGAAACCCTAATAATCTATGGTGATAAACCTGGCGTCAATCTCCGTCTTATCTCGTGCATCAAGGCACAAAAGTGTCTGCACAAGAAAAACTACGCATTCCTCGCTCATGTTGTGGATAAAACCAAATAAGAAGTAAACATTAAAGACATCCCAGTGGAATGCGACTTCCCGGATGTATTTCCAGAAGACCTTCCGGGAATACCCCAAGAGAGACAGGTCGAATTCCGAATTGACCTAATACCAGGAGCCAGATCAATTGCCAAATCACCCTACCGGCTAGCTCCCACCGAAATCCAGGAGTTATCCAGCTAACTAAGCGAGTTGTTGAGAAAAGGGTTCATCAGACCAAGCTTCTCACCCTGGGGAGCTCCGGTCTTGTTCTTCAAGAAAAAGGACGGATCTTTCAGAATGTGCATCGATTATAGGGAATTAAACAAACTCACTGTCAAAAATCGATACCCACTCCCTCGGATTGACGATCTATTTGACCAACTTCAAGGAGCTAGTTACTTCTCCAAAATAGATCTAAGATTCGGTTATCATCAGCTTCGAGTCCGAGAAGAAGATATTCCAAAAACTACTTTCCGAACTCGATACGGCCATTACGAATTTGTTGTGATGCCCTTCGGTCTAACAAATGCCCCCTCAACATTTATGGCCCTCATGAATCGAGTCTGCCACCCTTTCCTTGATAAATTTGTGATCGTCTTCATCGACGATATTCTTGTATACTCCCGAAGCGAAGAGGAGCATGGTCAACATCTCCGTCAAATCCTGGAAACTCTAAGAGCTGAGCGATTATATGCAAAACTCTCTAAATGCGAGTTCTCGATTCGCAGTGTAAACTTTTTTGGTCACGTAGTCAGTGAGGAAGGGATTCATGTAGATCCTTCCAAGATCAAGGCCATTGAAGGCTGGGCGATCCCAAAGACACCCACAGAAATTTGACAATTCTTGGGTCTCGCATGCTACTACCGAAGGTTTATCCAGAATTTTTCCAAGATAGCCAAACCCCTCACCACCTTGACACAAAAAGGTGTGTCTTTCAACTGGATGGAAAAGCAAGAAGCTACCTTCCAAACCTTGAAACGAGCGCTCTGTAGTGCACCAGTGTTATCCTTACCAGAGGGAACCGAAGACTTCGTATTCTAATGCGATGCTTCAAACCAAGGATTAGGCTGTGTCCTCATGGAGCGTGGAAAGGTGATAGCTTACGCATCCAGGCAATTGAAGACGCATGAAGTAATTTACACCACCCATGATCTCGAGCTGGGAGCTGTGGTCTTCGTCCCAAAGATTTGGAGGCACTACCTCTACGGTACAAAGTTCACCATCTACACCGATCACAAAATCCTCCAGCATATTCTTAACCAAAAAGAGTTGAACATGAGGCAACAAAGGTGGGTTGAGCTGCTAAATGATTATGAATGTGAGATCAAGTACCACCCAGGCAAGGCTAATGTGGTAGCCGATGCCCTGAGCAGGAAAGAATACTCAGGTCGCCGGGTGAAAACCTTATCAATAACCATCCACTCCCACCTAACCTCACAGATCAAGGGAGTCCAATCAGATTCATTGAAACCGGAGAATGTCACGAATGAAACACTACGTGGGATGGATAAAAACTTTGAAGCCAGGGAGGACGGAATTTACTACTTCATGAATAGAATTTGGGTCCATAAAATTGGGGGATTCAGAGAGATAGTCATGAACGAAGCTCATAAAACGCGATATTCCATCCACCCAGGTTCGGACAAGATGTACCTGGATATTAAGCAACATTATTGGTGGCCAAATATGAAGGCAGAGATCGCCACTTACGTGGGCAAGTGTCTCACTTGCGCCAAAGTGAAAGTGGAGTATCAAAAGCCCTCAGGGTTATTACAACAGCCAGTAATACCTGAGTGGAAATGGGAAAGGATTACTATGGACTTAATAACTAAATTACCTAAGACAGCAGACGGATTGGATGTTATCTAGGTGATTGTCGATAGGTTAACCAAATCCGCTCATTTCCTGCCAATAAAAGAATCGTACAAGATGGAAAGATTAACACGAATTTATATCAAAGAGATTGTGAGACTTCACGGAGTGCCAGAATCTATTATCTCGGATCGTGATAGTACATTTACTTCTTGGTTTTGGCAGTCATTCCAGAAGGCTATAAGGACACAACTAGACATGAGCACTGCTTACCACCCTCAAACCGATGGCCAAAGCGAACGAACCATCCAAACACTCGAAGACATGTTCCGAGCCTGCGTGATCGATTTCGGCAAGTCATGGGATACTCACTTTCCCTTGATTGAATTCTCGTACAAAAACAGCTATCACACAAGCATAAAGGTTGCTCTTTTTGAGGCCTTATATGGTCGCAAATACAGATCGCCTCTCTGCTAGGCTGACTTGGGTGACACCCAGCTGGAAAAAGGGCAATCACCAGACAGTACCCTTACAGGACCAGAAATAATTCGAGAAACTACAGAGAAGATAGTCCAAATCAAAGCCCGGCTTCAAGCATCGCGTGACCGAAAAAAGAGTTACACTGACAAACGAAGAAAACCCCTGGAATTCCAAGTCGTAGATCGGGTACTATTAAAGGTCTCTCCCTGGGAAGGGATGATCCATTTAGGGAAACGGGGAAAACTAAATCCACGATACATCGGACCATTCGAGATTCTTGCCCGAAGTGGTCTGGTGGTCTATAAGCTGCAGCTACCTACGGAGCTTAGCAACGTACACCCCGTGTTCCACGTCTCGAATTTGAAGAAATGCTTATCAGATGAAACCCTCGCCGTTCCTCTAGAAGAGATCGAAATAAACAAGAATCTCATGTTCGTCGAGGAACCGGTCGAGATAATGGATAGGGAAGTGAAGCGTACGAAACAAAGTCGCATTCCGATTGTGAAGGTTTGATGGAACGCTAAGCGTGGACTGGAATTCACCTGGTAACGCGAAGACCAGATGAAGCAGAAGTATCCTCACTTATTCTCTCGTTCATGATCCTACCTTTTGAAAGAATTTCGGGACGAAATTCCCTCTAACGGGGGGGATGATGTCACAACTAGCATTTTAAGCTAGGAAATTATGTTTTCATGTAAACATCAACTATTGTAAGACTTGTACTCTAAGTGGATATCATACTCTATGCTCAATCAAAATCATCCATTTGAATCAAAACTCCTGAGTGAAGTTCAAAACCTAATACAATACATCTCATATACTTAAATATGGGTCTGAAACCCAAAAAAATAATTTCGGTTCAAATTTATTATGGACTAGGATCCTCTTATTGGGCCTAATGGGCCAATAAACTTTCAAGTTAGGTATGTTGGGCCAAGGAACCCTATTTGGGCTCTAATTGGACCCACATTCATTAAGCTAAAGTATTTTGGGCCATGTTGGGCCTAAAATGACTCACTTCGTTTTTATGGGCCATAATGGGCCATATATGTTTTCTTGAACCTAAATGGGCCTAAAACCCATTATGTTCACTCTTTTGGGCCGTAAACCCCTAAGAGGGCCCAATGGGCCGAAAACTTCCACCTTGGACCTTGTAGTTTCAAGTATATTCAATTCTAGCCCTACATTTCTTCTCACCCTATCTCATTCTCGGCCCAATATATAAAAAAATAAAATAAAATAAAATAACAAGATGACAAACTAAGTGCCACCTAATCTTTGTATGGTGGACTTCCATGCTTAAACACAACAAATATCAAGATAATCACATACACCCGTGCAACATCATTTCAACATTTCCCTCCTTCTTCTCTCTTCTTCTTCTTAACCCTCGGCCAAAGAGTGTTTCACCACTCTCATCTTCTTTCATTTCAACTACAACAAAGATCTCTCTAGAACATCAAGAATTTACTCATCGTATCTCCAAAATTTCGAGTGTGTCTTGTGAAAGATCAAGAACTCCTCATTAAAGCTCATCACTCTTGGTAAGTTCTTGTTTAACTCTATGGTTTAACTTCAAATTTACACTAAAAATCTCTCCTTAACCTACATCATTTCATGATCCATGCTCTTAGAACTTCATAGATCTCGAAAATCTTCTCAAGGAAACATCTAGGGCCGAGATCTTCTCATTTCCTCACCAAGAACCGAAATCTCCAAAGCAAAGTGAGTTCATACCCCTTATTTTCAGTTTTTACTATGTTTTTGGGGAGAATACAAGTTGTTTTATGTAGATATATATGTTTATGCATGCTATGCAGTTATAGCGGTCCAAAAACAAATATCGGTCAAGGACCGATATTTGATATATAGGTTATCGCGGTGGGATATCGGTATTGTAATATTATGAAAATTATATATATTATAACCATTTAACGTAAAACATATATAAATGTAATAGCAACTAGCATGTTCAAAAAGTGTTAATGTTTAAAACATACATAAATATAATAGCAACTAGCATGTTCAAAAAGTGTTAATGTTTAAAACATATATAAATATAATAGCAACTAGCATGCTCAAAAAGTGTCATTATTTGACACATAATCTAATCGTAAGACATGAAATCTTCCTCCGAGCCCACATCACCCAAGGAATCCAATTGTTCATCAAGATCTTCCACTTCAACTCGAATATCATCATCATCATCATCATCATCTCTATAGCGATCTCTTTTGCTCCTAGTAGTTACCCCAACTTCTTCGGTTCCTACCATTGGCTCTCGCACAGCTGACCAAAGAAGACCATCTCTACCATCAACAAACTCTTGAAGCTCAACTTCTGTTGGTATAACCCAATCATCATTTTCATCTACGTCTCTCAACAAAATAGGATCCAAAGATCTGTTGGCTTTTAACGAGTTGAAGCGTCTTTGTAACCTTGTGTTGTATTGGATGAATACAAGATCATTGAGCTTTTGTTGTAAAAGACAATTACTTTTCTTTGAATGTAGCTGCACATAAAAAAATAAAAGAATTATTTAATGAAGTAAATAGGTTAAATGTAATATTATTTATAAAAACACTTGTTAGAGAGAACTTACATTGTCAAATGCACTCCAATTGCGTTCACAAGGTGAAGCACTATACGTTTGACTAAGGAATGTGATAGCAAATGTTTGGAGCAAAGGTGTGTCGATGCCATAAGTACGCCACCATATATCTACATTTCATAAATATTAAATAAATAAAGTGACTTAATAAAAAAAAGGCTATAAAAACATGTGAATGTGTTTAAAATATTTTACTTACATGGTGCAACTTTCGTTCTAGCCCTTATAGCAGTTGAAGATCCAAATTGCCCAATTGAATTAATGTATAAGTTCAAGTCCTGCCTCAGTTTATCATTGTCATCATTATCAGGCACTAGACGATCAATTTCAACATAAAGTCCTGTCGCAATGTCTCTGTTCTTTCGTATCTCCCTTGAATTTTCCCCATGAAAAATGGCAGGGTTCAGGTAACATCCAACTGTACATTCAATAAAGATTTAGAAATAAAACTAAGAAATTCTATTAAATTAATAAATATAAAGTTTAATACCTGCATGTAATGGATGATGAAGTTGGTCAGTCCATCTTGTTTGAATCATAGCCCAAACTCTAGTGATCATTCTTTCATTAGGCATCCAAGTGAGATTTGTCTTGATTTGCTCCTTTGCTTTATCCATTGCATCATAGATGTAACCCATACATGGCTTCTCTTCTGTATCAACCAATCTGACAACATCTACCAAAGGAGCTAGCACTTTACAAACTAAGTGTATGTTATCCCAAAATTCCTTTCTTGCCACTATTCGCTCGACTTTCTTTCCAACTGCCTTCTTTGCAAAGTCACTTTTCTTCCATTCTTCAGAAACAAACAATACTTGAATATGATGTCGATTCTCGTGGATACTCTGAATAGTATAAACTTGTGTTGCAAACCTAGTTACACAAGACCTGTGCAACTCCTAGTTCTTTGTCAACTTCCTCATCAGATTAAGAATCCTCCCGTGGTTGTAAATGTAAACCACAATTGCTCTCGCATCAGTCAGAGCAATCTTTATCTTTGGTATTTTCTCACCAATATCTCATATCATGAGATTCACACAATGTGCTGCACACGGAGTCCAAAACAACTTTGGATGTTGTTCTTCTTAAATCTTTCCGGCAGCTTTAAAGTTTGACCCGTTGTCTGTAATGAACTGATAAATAATAAAAAAAAGAGTTTAATTAGTAAAATCAACAAAAAGTTAAAATAACAATTAATAATTAGAAAACTAGAAAAGTAAAACTACCTGTATAATGTTCTCCTCTCCAACATCTTTTATCACCTCATTTATCATCTCCACAATCAATTGAGCATTCTTCACATGCTCTGATGCACCAATCAATTGATTTCAAAAATACCGTTCCAAGAGGACAATTAACTAAGAAGTTTATCAAACATCTTCCTTTCCCGTCTGTCCAAAAATCAGACATAATGCTACACTGATATTCCTCCCAATGTGGTCGGAACGAATCCACAAACTTTTGAGTATCTTCTAAACGTTTTTTCATCAGTGTGACACAAATATTATGATAAGATGGAGCTGGCATACCTAATATAAATTCATAAACTTAATTATGTAAGTAATAATCAAATAATGAATAAATCTTTAATCACATTTAAATACCTCTTCCGTATTCTCCAATTGAATTGATCATATCTTGGAAACTTTCGTCACACACGGCATTGAAGGGTAAACCAACCGAATAAGCCCAAGTTGCAATTTTATCCCAAACATTCATCTTTAACTTCTCTTTTATTGGATTATTTTTATCCAATGTAATTTGCTTTGTTTTTTCTTGATTAATCGGAAACATTGTATCAATAGGCCCTCTCACGTTGCTAGAACCCACAAAATTTTTCTTTTTTGAAACATTTCTTTTTACACTAACTTCTTGAACATCAACTTCTTCATCCTCAACTTCATCAGAAAGATCAACCGTGCTTGATCTAAGTATTTGTGTATTTCTTTTCTTTTCTATATTTATCCTATCTTTTTGTTTCATTGATGCCATGACTCTCTTCTGGATATCCACAGTCACATTCGGACAACGGTGACTTGTCCTCCGGTATGAGTAAGATGTTGCTTAACTCGTGTGATTCCTCCACTTATTTTCTTACCACATAATGTGCACCAAATGGTTTGTTTTTTCAAGGGATCTCTCCACTCTCCCCATTCCCATGCCATATCTCCATTTAAACATTTTATGCCAGTTCCAGCATTAGATGATATTGTATTAGTGTTTGTGTTTGTTGGGTTTACAGATGCATGTGAGGATGGATCATTCATTGTCAAATCTGTTTCAAAAACAGAATCAGTAACACAAAAATATTATCAAACTTGTATCAACTATCTAGTATCTAGTTTAAAATTAAGTATTTAACAAATTATAACAAATTGACAATAGCATTAATGCATTATCAGATACGATTAAATACCATTTGTCCATCGAGGCATCGACTTAACAGTTAACTGGTTGCAAAAACTAAAATAGTTAATGTAACAACACCTTCGAGTAAAACAATGAATGAAGAAGAAAGGTGCGAGGGTAGCATTATAACAGTATGAGGGTAGCATCATAGCTTCAATAGTTAACTTAATTTACTTATTTAACTTAGAAAATAAAGGTACCTCGATGGAGTAAAGAAGAAAGGTACCTCGGTGGCTCGGTAGACAAAGAATAGGCTAAACAGCAGCACCGTAGCTCCTTAATAGCGGAAGGGTAGTATTGAATGAAGAAGAAGAATGGAACAAGAGTCGTCGCACGTTCCAAATGAATCGAAATTGTTGTTGCAGCCTTGCCGGAGGTTGAAAGCGAACACAGAAAGACGATCGGATTGACTATTCTAGGTTTAAGTTTGGGTTTACAACTTTAGGGAATTAGGTGTATGTGTAATTGTGTATCCGTGTATGGGCTAATCTGCTAAGGATTCACATAAATTAACTCCAAAAAATTAATGTTTTTGGGCTTAGCTACAATTTGGCCCGAAAATAAAATTTCTGGAAAATCGGTGATATAACCGATATTTATGAATCCAAATATCGGTATTTATCGCCGATATTCGCGGTTCCGATATTATGGGCCGATATTTGATACCAATATTTTAAGAAGTACCAATAACCGATATCCCACCTGGATATCACCTGGAAATTGGCGATTTTAACTGCATAGTATGCATGTATATGTGTGTTTTCATGTTATGTGTTGTGATTATTTGGTGAAAACAAGTTAGATCTTGCCAACCACAAAATAATTACCATATTTGGTGATGTTTGTAAACTAAACCATCTTATTTGACATACTATGTGGTGGAAAGGATTAAACATGTTAAAAATGTGTGAAAACTAACCAAAATCGCATAAAGGGCCATTTATGACAAAATAAACAAAAAGTGAGGTTCTTATGTAACTCACGTTTTTTTTTTAGAAGACCAAAAGAGTCATTTTTAAATCAAAATGAATCTTTATGACATTCATGGTCTTAAAGGGGCCAAAAGTGCAAAATTTTCACAAATGGGCTTCTATATGGGCCTTCACGGTTTTAATGGGCCAAATATGCCAATTTTCACAAAAGATGGGTCTTAATTATGCAACTCACGGTTATTAGGGGTAAAAAGGATTATTTTTGCTAAACATGGTTAGTTGCAATAATTGAGACCCTACAAGGACTAAAAATGTAAACATTTTCATAAATGGGCCATTTTTGGACTTCTCACGGCTTTGGGCCAAAAATATGTACTTTTGGACTTTTATGGGCTTAAATGTCATTTTCAACAAAGTTGTGCCAAAAATGTAAATTTTTATAAGAGGGACTAAAAATGTGATGTTATTAAAATTTGGGCCAAAAAGATGAAATTATCTATAATTGGGCCGAAAATGCACATTTTTACAAAGATCAAGCTAAAAATGATATTTTTGACAGAAGCGAGTTAAAAATGTTATTTTTACAAAAAAGTGGGCCTCTTATGCCATTTCGGTAAATAATTGAATGAAAACAAGCAATAAGGTAACAAATGGGCTAATTTTGTCATTCTCATGTTATCGGGCCTTAGTGACCCATTTATATGCTTGATAGGTCCTGAATACTCTTTACATGTTTATTGGGCCTTGTTGACCCATCTACATGCTCGACGGCCTTGGATACTCCTTGCGTGCTATTTGGGCCTATAAATATCATACATGTGAAATGGGCCTTAGTTGTCCTTTTACATATATTTTGGGCCCAGGTTATATAATCCCGTTCCTTATGAGCCCAGAAATGATGTACATGTTTAGTGGGCCTTAGTCGTTCACCTACATGGTCATTGGGTCTGGAATGTGCTTTATATGTTTCTCTTCGCGTAAATTCGATTAAGGATCTAGTGAGACGTGTCGGTTGACACCTATTGAGTGTACGATCGTAGCCTGTAGTTATAACCAGAGTCTCTTGGAGGGAGAGCGGGGGTTTGTGTATAGATCTATACGGGGATGACACCCCACACCTGAGCTGTTCGCTACAGTTAGACTAATCCAGTCTAGGGTGACGAAAACCTTATTCTATTCCGTCGGCGTCCATAAATGCCAAGACAGGCGAAATTGTCATTATCTAGTATGGTTATAACGACTCACTTAGAGGAATTAACATTATGAAATTTACGGGAGACCATTCTCTTTTCTCTTTGGATTACTCGGGAACATACTCGCGCCGGTACTCAACCTTGGGGCTTTATATACCAGCATTCTCTTTTACAGACAACATAGGGTTGTCTGGGGGCATTCTCTTTACATTCTCTTCATTCACTTTTGGCATTCTATTAAACAATAACACACATGCATTAATACAAGATCAGACACAAACATACTAAACTATTTTAAGAAAATATAGGATTTTCTTGTGATTACAAAGTTATACAAATCATTTTCTCAAACATGCTTATGAACTCACCAACATTTTTATGTTGATCTTTTTAAATTAACTTGTATTCTCAGGAAACCATTGAAGCACATTGGGCAGAACAAACTAATGGATATTTTGTTATATTTTGTTTCATCATACTTTAACTATTTTGGCATGTAATATTCAAACACAGTACTCGATGTAAACAATGTATGTTGTTATATTACATGTGTGATGATGATGATGTTATGTTTCAATTATATACTATGTGATGATACTACAAGGATGAAGTCACACCAAGCCCCCAGACGTTTCCGCCGTCTGGTTCGGGGGTGTGACAAACTACCTCACATATATAATTACATGCCATAGGCACTAGATAATTCTTCGACTACAAGGCCTCACACTATAACGGTTGGACTCAAACAAGAGTCACGTAATAGAGTTAAACCTAACCTTCTAAACTTATCTAATCCCCGCAACATGTAACCTAACATATTTCCTTAATAGTTAGCCGATATTATTGGAGGTCCCAAAAAACACAAAGCAAGCAACATTCGAGCATCAAGTAATCTAAACTAGTGTCTCTGTTGAAACATAAAAATTGACCCTCTTAAAGTTGAAGAGATCCGAAGCTATCAACTAGATCCGCAGTCAAGCTCCACACCGCAACCAAGATCTTCATCCGCAATTGAAGTCATCTATCTTAGTTTAGTTTAATCTGTTTTATGTCTTTACACTTCTTTGTCCAGTGTGCTTTGCATGGCAACCCCTAGACAGATTTAACATTGTAATCTTCGAGTATCTATAAATAGAGCTCTTTTATTCTGAATGAACACACTTCAATCGATCATTCTATCTCTATATTGAAATATCGTATTCTCTCTTAGTCTCGCATCTTAAAAGATCTTCATATTCTAATATTAAGATCGTTATCTCTTCGGAGCAAGTCAGCTTGACTTAATCACTAAGCTTGATCTCATTTACTAACTTCGATTTTCTGCAATCCTTGTTAAGAATCAGCTTATAGTGTCTTCTTGATATAATACTTGTTGTCACTTACATTTCCTTATATTTCCGCACCCAATTATCTAACAATCTAACTCTAACTTATTATTATTGTTGAGCTTTATGATCCACTGAGTTAAACTTCATTCCGCACTATTACTTGTTCTAACGTTTGTTCAAGTGTGTTACTCAAGTTTTTCTCTCAACAATTGGTATCAGAGCCAAAGTGGTTGCTTTTTAAACAAGAACTCTGATTTTAAAAGGCCTTCTATACCACTGGAGCTCATTTCTTAAAACAAAAAACAAAAAAATCAAATCTTTTCAAAAACAAGGAAATATGGCACAAGCATTATCTCTAAATGTTTCCAACAGTATTGGAGGTTCGAATAGAGCTCCAATACTGGTGGCAAACGAATATCATCACTGGTCTCAAAGAATGGAGAGGTATCTACGAAGACTTGGAAGAGATGTATGGAGATCTGTAGAAGAAGGACCTTATGTCCCTATTCTTACTCTAGTTCAAATGATGGCACTCAAGCTAGACTGGGAGGAGGTCAACCAGCCATGAATCGTCACACCAAAGATGATATTTATAAGATGGAAAACGATGTTGTTGCTTTTTATGAGATATCTTGTGGAGTTGCTCCTGACAACTTCGACATCATCATAAATTGCAAGTCAGCCAAAGAAATATGGGATGTTCTTAAGAACTTATATGAAGGTATAGAACAAGCTCAAGATAAGAAGCTTACAACCGCACTCAACGAATTCAACAACTTCAAAGCTCATGTTGGTGAAAGTCTGGAAGATTCCTTCAAGAGGTTCAACTTAATTGTCACAAAGTTATCTAATGCTGGCACCATCCGAAGTAACCATGAGACCAATCTTCAGTTTCTCAATGGGTTGGGTAGACATTGGACTATGGCTAAGATGATAGTCCAAGGAGATAGGAAAATTCATTCTTTATCTCTTTACAAACTATATGGTGAACTACAAGCACAAGAATCAGCCGTACTCAAAGAATGGGCTGACTTCGGAGGACCACTCGCTCTTGTAGCACAGGCACCTCACACTCAATCTTACTCACCCTCTTATGACAACCCTCCGCAGTCATACGAAGCAGACTCAAAATACGATGATGAAGAAGAATTTCAAAACGCTATTGCTCTAGTTAGTCAACAATTCAACAGACTACCACCTTCATCTTTCCGCAAAAATCAGCAGTTTACTAAACCTCCCTTCAACCGCAACTTCAATCCTCAGAACACTCACTCACAATATCCCAAAAATCCTCACCCAGCACCGCAATCTCAAAACACTCAATCCAAAGAGGCACCGTAGCCTGTCAAGACAACTGACTCTGGTACCTCAGCAGAAGAAAAATCTGATGTTGTAATTTGTCACAAGTGCAACTAGGAAAATCACTTTGCTAAAGATTGCAAAGCAAATGTAGTGAAAGACAGAGCATTCTCTCTCATAATGGCTCAAGAAATGGAAGAAAAAGAGAAAGCAAGGGAATACATAGCCCAAGTCAGAAGAGACCATCAAGTGTGGTCATCCGGAGATGAGGATGAAGATATCAACAACATCAAGGGTAAAGGAAAAATCTGCAGGATGGTTACTGCGGATGAGGATGGGTCAACCAAACTGGAAAAGAACTACTGCTACATGGCAAAGGATGGAACTCTAAGCATCGTTGAGCAGGTAAAACTTATGATCCAAACTCTTAATTATAGCATGCATGATTGCCAACCATTTATTGACAACCTTAATGACACATGTACTGCCGTCCTTTCAGACTATAACAAAGCCTTAGATGAGAACAATATCTCATCCCAGGAAATGTTTCATGTTAGAGGACGATTAGAAGAAAAAAGACTCAAAGTTTCCATGCTAGAAAGGACTTAGAATTAGAAAAGGATGCAAGAATGTTATGTGAAACTCAATTAGGCATAGCATTAGATCAGAAATATTTAGCTCAAACTAAAATTGTACATTTAAATCTTTTAATAGAAAAATTGTTCAATGAAAGTGAAGCTATTGAAAATCTTGTGAACAATGGAACCGTAGATAACACTTATAATTGGGGTTGGTCCAATGGGTATCCTACCGCAAAGGATTCCTCACCCCGGTTTAACAAAGACCGACTTTATGTCCCTCCTGACCAAGAGTTCCATTTCCCAGTCAATGACAAAACCTTTCCTGAGGACATCAAAACTCATTTTGGTCGACTTCATAATCTGAGTAATAATTGTGTTATTGAGGAAATTCATCCTGAAATTTCGGGTCACTCAAGCGATCAAATTCCTATCTCTGGCACAATTTATCCAAACTCTCAGACTTCATCAGTTGTTGATGAAGAAATTCTTATGGAACCCAAAGTTCACATGAAGTTCCCGTCACTGCCTTCAGACCGTAGTACCACTCACTACAATTCTAAACCGTAGTTGGACCAATTGCCTCTGATCAAATGTCCCACAAAGAAAACAACTCAGACTTATGCTGCGGTAGTCCAATCTTCCTTACCGCAGCCCACAGTTAAGAGTTCAGTAACCATTCAGCCAATTCATCATGAGTTGCCTATAAAGAATTTCGAGTTTGGTCAATGTTCCCAGAATCCTGAACTTTCTAGTTCAGATGAATCAAGTCCTTGTGTTCAAAAGAAATCTAATGGATCTAAGAAACCGCAGTTGAATCTCAGTGATTGCGGTTCTCCAAAAACTCAGGCAAAAATGGCCTTCAAAGAGGAACTTCTATCTCGTGGTAAAAAGCGGGAAATCTTTTCAAAAAACAAAAGACAAACCAAAATTTCAAAACCCAAGAGTCCAGAAAAACTTGTTTTCTCAAATTACTTTTCCAAAAACTCTTCAGTCAAGAAAACAAACAAAAAGGGATGTGCAGTTTCTAAAACCTTTTCAAACCCCTCTGACACAATACAAAAGAAAGTAAAGTCTTTTCGAAGCAATGGTTTTCAGATCTATTCCTCAGATAATCCAAAATGGAAGGGGATTTTACCAACTCCAACACATTTAAAGTCACCTCAGATTTTTAAGAAATCACACCCTAGGAAGTCTACACATGCTCACACATACTCAAGTCATACTTTTTCAAATTCTAAGAGCACCACTGTCAGATCTCACCCTTCTCGGACTGGTCACAAAAATGTCCCCACACCCTTCAGCCCACTGACCAAGCAGAATTTCAGGGTAAATGACAAAAATCTTTCATGTAAATGTCATTGTCAAAAGGGATCATCTCAAGTCAAATCTCGCACTTTTCAAAAACCTCGTAATTTTTCTAAACCTCACAACACGTCAAAAGTTCTCAAACATCCAGGACTAGGTCTCAAGATTGACGTAAAACCTATCCCTACAACCTCGGTTCATGCATCTTTGAAAAACCCATCAGTCGCCTCGGGCTCCAAACTTGTTTGGGTGCCCAAACTAACCGTGTAATTTCCAGGCAATGTGCAAGGAGGATCAAGAAGAGGAGTGGTTAATTGATAGTGCCTGCTCCTTGCACATGACCGGAAGGTTAGAGTACCATCGGGATTTCAGGCCTATTTACAATGGTGGAAACGTCACATTCGGCAACAATGTGAATGCAATAATCCGAGGTTATGGTGTGCTTACTACAGGGAACTTCTCTATTCAAAATGTAGCATATGTGGAAGGTCTTAAACATAATCTCATTAGTGTAGGCCAACTGTGTAAAGCAAGCCACATGGTTGAATTTGATAATGAATACTGCTACATAATGACAAGCGATAGGAGCATCTGTTTGATCAAATCCAAGTCTGAAGGGACCATGTATCCTTTGGACATTTCTCTGATCATTGGGAAACCGCAACTATGCTTTTTGTCCAAAGCAGTATCTGAAGTCAGCTGGCTATGGCACCGTAAGCTAGCCCATCTTAACTTCAGGTATATCAACAATCTAATCACCGGAGAACTCGTCCAAATTCTTCCAATTCTCAAATTCAACAACGACGCCCTCTACTGAGCCTGTGAATGTGGAAAACAATCAAAAGCAAGCCATCCTATGGTGATTGATTCCACAATTTCTGAACCACTGGAACTCTTACACATTGATCTCTGCGTTCCATCTACCGTAGCCAGTCTCCACCACAAAAAATATATCCTGGTTATCGTTGATGACTTCACTCGTTTCACTTGGGTCTTCTTCCTAAGACTCAAATCAGAAACTCCACAGGTGCTGATCAATTTTATCAAAGAAATTGAACTTCAAATCAAGTTACCATTGCGCCGCATCCGAAGTGATAATGGAACCGATTTCACTAATCATCTTTTGACAGTTTCTTGGTTTCAAAAGGCATCAGTCACAATTTCTCAGCTCCTTACACTCCGCAGCAGAATGGAGTAGTAGAGCGAAGAAACCAAACTCTGGTAGAAGCAGCCAGATCTATGCTCAACTTCGCACATCTTCCTCTCTACTTCTGTGCCGAAGCAGTGGTCACAGCATGCTTTGTTCAAAACCGAAGCATTGTCTGCAAGCTTCTCATCAAAACTCCATATGAGGGCCTTAACAACTGCAAGCCAAATGTCAGATTCTTTCACATCTTTGGGTGTAGATGTTTTGTGATCAACAACAAGGATCATCTAAACAAATTTGCACCGAAGTCAGATGAAGGCATTTTCCTCGGCTACTCAACAAACAAGGTAGCCTATAGGGTTCTCATCAGACGCACGAAACTAATAGTCGAAAGCTTCGACGTCAAATTCGATGACTATTACGTCCGCAACACTGATCCTTCAAATGAAACGAAAGCAATCCTGGAAGGTGATATCCTAGCCTCCTCGGGTCCCCGTAGAGACTGCTCAACTCTCTGAAGTTCTTATGTCTCCTGAAGCTCAACAGCAGCATGCCGAAGTTTCTGGTCCTACTCTATCTGATGATGTGTCACTCAATACTTCCACCTCGCCGGTTGAGGGGGAAAGCTCCACTCCAGATCAAGTGACAACCATCGAGGTTCCAGTACCTGAGGAAGCAGCTCCGGTCCCTATCCGCAGAATTACTCTTCCATCAAATGTCTCCTCAGACTCAGACAATGAAGATATAGAGAACATTGACATAGAAACTGATCTAAGAGTTATCACTCTCTCAACAATCCAGGGGAACCTTCTCAGGTTCAAGGGGAACTCCCATCCGCAATCCAGGGGGAACCTCTCTTGCTTGTTCAAGATAATTCTAATCACACTTTCCCAGTCCAATACAATTCAGCGGGCTGCTCATAAGTCCAGGGGGAACTGCCTTCTTCTGCCACAGAGTCTTCAGATATTGAAGGCATTCCATCCACCGCAGCTGTTGATCATCTTCAACCTCGTCTACATGTATGGACGAAGGACCACCCACCGGGTCAAATCATCGGCAACCCGTCCGCAAGTATTCAAACTCGATCCTCAAGAGACTTATATGATCATTGTCACTATGCAACATTTATGTCTTTGGTCGAGCCCAGAACCATCAAAGAAGCATTAATGGAGCCTGATTGGATTACTGCGATGCAAGAGGAATTGGAAGAATTTAAAAGAAACAAAGTGTGGCAACTCATCCTGAAGCCAAAAGGTCACATTGTTGTTGGTACCAGATGGGTGTACAAGAATAAATTGGATGAATCTGGTGCGGTCGCCCGAAACAAAGCGAGACTAGTCTTTAAGGGGTATAGTCAACTTGAAGGAGTTGATTATGCTGAAACATACGGCTGAGTAGCCAGGATGGAGGCCATATGCATCTTCTTAGCGTATGCTGCTCACAAGAATATCAATGTACATCAAATGGATGTAAAGAGTGCCTTCCTGAATGGTGAATTGAAAGAGGAGGTTTATCTTCAGCAACCTCCGGACTTCGAATGTCTTGAATTCCCAGATCACTGTTACAAACTTGAGAAAGCAGTTTATGGTCTAAAGCAAGCACCAAGAGCGTGGTACGAGACTCTCTCCGAATTTCTTGTCTCGTCCGGGTACAAAAGAGGAGTGATTGATCCCACTTTATTTAGAAAGGCAAATGGTAATCACTTTATGCTTGTACAAATATATGTGGATGATATCATCTTCGGATCAACTGATCAGGGGATGGTGAATGAATTTGCAAAGCTCATGACCAACAAGTTCCAAATGAGCATGAATAGAGAGATTAATTTCTTTCTAGGACTTCAAGTGAAACAAGTCCCTCAAGGGATATTCATCCATCAAGAGAAATACACCTCTGAACTACTGAAGAAATACTCAATGGACAACTGTTCCTCTACCAAGGTCCCTTTGGCCTTCGGATACAAGATTTCTACTGATCCTTCCGGTGAATCAGTAGACCATAAAACTTATAGAGGAATAATTGGCTCTTTGATGTACCTCTCCGCAAGCCGACCAGACATTGTCTTTGCAACAGGTGTATGCGCAAGATACCAAGCCGATCTGAAAGTATCTCACATGACCGCAGTTAAGCAAATTCTCATATACTTAAAGGGAAGCAAGGCTCTAGGCCTCTGGTATCCAGCAGGGAATGACTTCAGCCTACAAGCTTTCATCGATGCGGATCATGCTGGATGTAGATTGGATAGAAAAAGCACTTCCGGTGGCTGTCAATTTCTTGGTGGAAGACTCGTCAGCTGGTCATCAAGGAAACAAAATTGTGTCTCATTGTCTACCGCAGAAGCAGAATATGTGGCCGCAGCCAGCTGTTGTTCACAAGTCTTGTGGATGAAAACACAACTTATGGACTACGGATACAGGATGCTGCAGATACCGATTTACTGTGACTCAGAGAGTACGATAGCAATTTCCCACAATCCTATTCATCCCTCTAAGACGAAGCATATTGAATTACGGTATCATTTCATCAAAGACCACATTCTGAAAGGTAACATTGAATTAATTGTTGTTAAAACTCATGAAGAGATTGCTAATGTATTCACAAAAGCACTTGACTCTACAAAACTCAACAGTTTCTTACAAATGTTAGGAATGATGAATTTGGACCCGCGGTTCTTTTTGAACTGATAGGTACCGCAGACCATCTCTGGTCCCCGATGTGGTCCTAACAAAATATATCTATCATACATGGTTTTAGTATACTTTGTGTACCACAGTATATCTGGTGTACCGCAACCATATATCATACCTATATTTCTAAGGTCCTTATTGTTTGTTATTTCTGGCCTTGTTCAAGTGTTTATCTCAGTTCCTTCTACCGCAGTCTTTTTTCATTGACCGCAATGAAAAATCAGCATTGATGTATCAATTCGCAATGACTGACCAATCCGCAGTCACATTGAATGAACTCTCAACTACTTCTCAAATTCCAAAGGACGATGTGTGCTATTTAATGATCCTTCATTAAATTAGAAAAACATTCTCAAAAAAAACATTCTTTGTATAGCACATCAACGTTTCAGTTCTCCTTTTTCAAATGATCCTTTTGTCAGACCTATTTTAGGTTTGAAATCAAATAAAACAGTTTCTCAATAAAAGAAATCTCTTTCATTAAACTGTCTTATCCACCTTGTCCCAAGCTGTCAAATCCGTTCAATTTCCACCTTTATTCAACGGACTTAAGCCCCTCACCACATGATCCTCAAACGTGTGATATTGGGCCTGACACTTCATTAAATGCTTCGTTTTTGGAAAATTAAAAACATTTAACTTTTTCCTTTTTTTTCAATCGTTTTTGTAGCTGAAATTAACCTTTCCGTAAAAACTAAAAACTCAAGGGTTTTTATCTTTAACCGCCACATATAGGGTAAAAACAATAAACTTTTGAAATCCGCCCTATAAAACCTTTTTCTCTCATCCAAGAAAGCTTTACGCTTTCTGAACCCTCTTAGACGATCTTCATCTTCTTCACCTTCTTGCACTCAAGTTTTCTGCAAGTTCTACAAACTCTTTTCAAAAAATGGTGAAGTCTGGCATCTCAAAGAAGCAATCCAAAGCTTCAGGTTCCGCTCAACCCGCTGGTTCTGATTCCACCACAAGGAACCAATCGCCATCCATTGCCTCAAGCAACTTTAGGGCAATCTTTTAAGATCATTCCTCCTACAATGAGTCTATTCGATTCATGATCAAGTTCATCACCAATCACCCACTGTTTGGATCCTTTGATTCCTTCACTGATGTGGTTCCAATGTCAACACTCTTCAAATGTGCATTCTCGGCGTACCGTCCCCTCAACAATCTGCAAGAAGTTCATATGAACTTAATGGATGATTCTCTGGTCATCTTGACCAAAGACAAGTTTCTAACAACAATCAATCTACTGGTTCATCCCTCTACTAAGTTTATCTCTCCCAGTGTGACGGACATCATCTCCTCACTCTACCAAATGGGTTACCAGAAGAAGCTCATAGGAATAGGAGAGTTCAAGAAAAACCAACTCCCTGCGGTCTGGCAGTTCGTCTGTCACTATGTGATCCGCAGTCTGTCAGGAAGAACTGGAGGCACTGACAACATGGGCCTCAAACTGCTGGAGCTTGTCTGGAGTATCTTCACAGGCCACGAGGTCAACTACGGCCAGATCTTATGTGATGATTTCCTTCAGTACATCCCTACGGAGACTCCGAGGGCAACTCCTACAGAGCTCACCTTTGCAAGATTTTGGTCATTGTGCATCTCAGACCTTCACCGCGATGCGAAAATCAGCATGGGCAGTGACATCAACTTCTTTGTCACCCGTGATCTCAAAAGGTACCCTCCCTCTAAAGATCAATCTGTATTCGGACCTTTAAGACATTTGCCCATCCATATCTTGACTACAATTGGACTTGAGACAAAAGAAGTCTCTGATCACATTGAGGCTATGGAAGGTATTGACACATACCTTTCTACCCCGCCTCTACCCAGTCAAAATGTACCAGCTTCTACCGCACCCCGTGATCCTGAACATACCGCAGCTCCATCTTCTACTACTCTCTCTAACCTTCCTTTAGCTCAAAGACTCAAAAAGCTTTCTTCAAGAAAAACCTCACGAGGGAAGTCCAAGAAAAACACTCCATCCAAAGAAGTCGAACCATCCAAGAAACGAAAACTCAGACACGTTGTCTCTTCTGATGAAGACTCTGATCCAGTTCAGACACCAGCAGTCAATGTTGAAGATGAATCAGATGATGATTCTATTCCCATTCTAGTTCTCAAGAAACGCAAAACCAACCAAAGTTCTAGCCAAATGCGTGACCGGATTAATACTGAAGTCTCTCAAAAGACTCCAGTAATCCTTGGGATCCCCGCAGACCTATTTGCTTCAACCCTTACTAGCCACTCAGACACAGTAAGTGTGTCTGCTTCATCGAAATGTGGAGACTCTCCCCCAGCTAAATCCCAAGAGGATTTAAGTGGTTCTTCTCGCCCTAAGGTCTCCAGGGCTTCTAAACTTCATTTCTTTCAGGAACAGGAGTTGCGCTCTATCCTTGATCTTGTACTCCAAACACTTGATACACCTTCCCAATCGCAGGACAATTCTTCAGTCCTTGCAAGAACTGAGCTGAGGCCAAACTTGACTACGGGTCAAGGAGACCAAGGAAGCTCAGGAAATCCTACTCTGCTTACCTTACATACAGGTGAAGGCACGGTGAGCCCAAATATGCAAGGATCCGTGAACCCGAGGGACACCTCGGTGAGTAATCAAGGAATTGACGGCTATGACTCTGATTATACTTTCTCTCGGGATCATCCCACTACTGAGTCTGGTATCAAGAAATACGAAGCTTTTTGCAGGTCATTTCAGGCTCGAAAAGATAGGAAAATGTAGCAGCTTCAACAAAAAGAAAAGGAAATTCAAATGGTGGCTAAGTACTGGGCAGATGCAATCAACAACGCCAACACCGTAGCCACTATTCTCAAAGTACAAGAATGGATGGCCGCAATGGATGAAACCATCCGCAAAGCTCAATCTATTCCAGATGGTGCAGGTCCATCTCATCCCCCTCCAACTCAAAATGTTCAAGACTCTCAAGATGCTGGAACAGCAATCGAAGTCAGCTCCGGACCTACGTTTGGATTTGATGACATTGACATAGAAGAAATCAATCAACCAGTGCAATCGGATGATATGATGATGATTTTTGATGAGGAAGACGAATCAAGTGGTTCCCAGCACTCTACTTCAAAGCCTAAGGAAAAGAAGAAGAAAAAGAAAATGGTTGTTTCCAGGAAAGAGTTTCTAAGCCTGCAAAACAAGATCGATCAGATTTTAGCCGCAGTGAAATCAAACCAACCGCAACCTGATGATATGCCTGGGCTGCAATCTCTAATTGACAGGATAGAGCGATTGGAAGCAAGAGAAAGAATTGCAGCTGAGAGAATCTCTCTCAAGGTTGAAATAGGTATCCGAGCCCTGGATACAAGCCGGAAGGCGGATCACCAACAATTTATCACCACTGCGGAGCGACTCATTACTGAAGTGACCGCAATCAAAGCTGAGATTCAATCATTCATTGCGGGTCATGATGCTCATTCCAAGAAGCTTGTTGAGGAAACTCACAATGCTTATGAGTCCGCTATTTCTGTCTTACAATCAACCATCAACAACCTCAGACGCTCTCTATCCTCCAACTTCCATGGCCAGGAGATTCTCAGATTCACAAAGGAGATTCACAAATTGCTTTTCAACACTGCAAACCCCACCAATCAGCAACTTAGTGAGGCTATCAAAGCTCAGTTCACTGAAGTTTGTGCCAAAATTGATGGTCTTAAGCAATGGCTTGAGGAGGAACCCGCTATTCCTTCCTCAAGAGGGGGAAGTGAAGACCATGGCTCGGACCAAATATCACCTCAACATTCACATCTGCATCAACATTTACACTCTCCCATCCGCATTGGTTCCAATCATCTGCAAACAATCATTCCTTAACTCATCATTCAACAAAAGGTTCCCACTCCACAACCTTCTCCCAAAAAGAAGACTCATGTGCCTTCTCCTCAACAAAGTCAAATTCATTCGCATCATCAGTCTCCAGTTCAACAAGTCCAAGATGTTCAACATCCTTCTTCCCAGCATCCGGAGACTCCTCCTCATCTCATAAATTTAGCCCCGGAAATGTCATCCAAAAACTCCTACGACTCTCCCAAAACCAAACAAAAGAAAGCTGACTGGAGAGCAGCTAAGTTATCATAAATGATTTGGAGAGATCATGGATTCGATATCCCTATGGATGAATCCCTCATCCATTCCCGGGTCAATCCCATCCGAAGATTACTTGATGATGACTACGAGCCCTATCTCACTTTTGCAGAACCTCCATCAGACGGTTATTGGGACATTCCCATCTCTCCCAACGCAAAGTTCTTTACCATCTTTGAATCGTTTGACCGCAACCTTCCAGATGATCAGAGGTTGCCACTGGAATTTAAAAGACTCAACAGATTCCATGCCAAGCATGGATCTGCAATCGAGAAAATCTGGTCGAACGACAGACCCACTGCAGTCAAGAACTAAAAGCCCAGAAAATTCATGAAAGCTGAATTCATCCAGTATACTCTCATCAGAAGAAATTCAGAGTACATCCGAAGTCAATCTGATTTTCCTTGCATGAACCCGGAGGAAATCTTCCTGATTGCAAAGGTATTTCAGAACAAGTGTGAGAAGCACCCAAAGATGAATACTATGTATGAAAAGGCCTGTACCTTTCTAAAAGAGACTGTTTGTGACTTCGCAAAAATTAACGCAGACATCCTGTTGGATTAGTGTCTAAGTCCATAACTATAATTGGTATGTACTTGACCCAATTTGGCATGGTCCATTTGGGTTGCACTTCACCGGAACAATTTATATAGATAGTCTTTTGAGAATAGTATGTTTTATGATTTATATTAATATATTATAAGTTCTAATATATTAATATGGAATCATATTATTTAATTAGTATTGATCAAGAATTAATTTAGTGGTCAAAAGGAACTAATTAAATATGGACTCTTATATATATATATATATATATATATATATATATATATATATATATATATATATATATATATATATATATATATATATATATATATATATATATGGAGTGGGTCAAGTTCATTTAGGTTGGGCTAAGCTTTCATGGATAGTCCATGGAGTTTTTAACCCATGGATCCTATAGAAATGAAAGGTCATGGGTATTAGGGTTTACATGGATGTAACCCTAATCCTCCATAATATATAAAGGGGTCCTTGGCTCACAAAATGTGGACACGAGTGTGTGAAAAAAAGTGTGGGCCGATTTTAGTGAGCATACATATTCTCTCAAGTTCTTCCAAGGTGTTTTGGTGATTTGTGATTCCACTTGAGGCTTCCACACTATTGGGGCTAAGCTCTTAAAGTTCAAGACTTCAAGCAACATCAAAGGTATGTCATCTAACTAGAACTTTGTAGTATAGTTGCTTCATAATATGCTAGTTAGGATGAAACCTTGGAATATTGATTATTTGCATGTATAATAGAGAAAACATAGATCCAAGGTTTATAAGGTTGCATGTACACCATATGAGTGTTAGAATGCTCAAAACCCAACAGTGGTATCAGAGTCATGAGTTGTTTTCTGTTATATTGATGCAAGTGTTTTATTTTCAAAGTTGAAAAAAACGGAAAAAAACATGACGTTTGTCAAATTTTAAGATAATTACTTGTTTTGTGTAAAACTAATTATTTGTAAAATTTGAATCATTTGCTATATGAGTTGAATTAGGTCAAATTTAGTAAAAGATAAAATGATATGATTATTTTATTAGTTTTAAAAGTTTGATCTAAATGTTTTAAGGAGTTACAAATTTTGTCATAAAATTTTGGAGCTCAAAAGTTTTCTTTTTTAAAGTTGTGATCTTAAGAGTTTTGAAACTTCCATAAGTTATGGATATGAAAGTTTTTTTTAATAAAAAAAAATTGATTCAAAGTTTTTATGGAGTTACAAAACTTGGTGTTAATGTTTTAAAGAATTACATAACTTGTTCTTAAGTTATGGAACATGGAAAGTTTCATCATAAAACACCATTAATTCCGTAAGTTATGGAATCCAAAGGTTTTCAAGAGTTACAAAACTTGCCCTCAAGTTTTGGAATTTGAAAAAAGTTTTTTATGAAAAAAAAAAGAATTGAATTCTAAGACTCTTGGGTTCATAACTTAAACAATTAATTAAATGGTTTTAATTTTGAATTTAATAATTGGAATTATGATGTTTTGTTGAATAGTTCAAATTAACTCTTATGGACTTTATTAATAGTTAATTGAAGCGTTTAATTAAAAGAGTATTATTAAATCCATAAATAAAGATATGGTTTGAGTTTAATTAAATTAAAAGTTTAGTTTAATTAATAGATTAAACCACCAAGTATTTTAAATGTCTAAAATACACCCTTATACTATTATAATATTAAAAGTTTAATATATTATATGTATAAGAGCAAGTCGTCTTACCATTAGTAGGCATCATTCACGAAGCCGGTCTATAAAGGGGGTATAAGGTTACTGCCTATAAAATGGCAGTTTAATGGGTGTCCACTCTCACCCACCGCTTCCTTGACTGGTGGAGGGTCGTTAGCCGAACGGGTAGGACAAGGACTATAATTCTCCCTTCATTAAAATTATTAATGATAAATACTAAGTAACTAAACTTTTTATAAATTCCCAATCTTAGTTACTTAGGAAAATGTGAATTTGGTGCTAACCCATGAAATTACACTTTGCACTTTGCTTAAGTCGTTAGTGGAGCGCGTGTGGGTAACCGGCACACTAACCTGGATTTAACAAGGTAGGCAAAGGGTAACTTAATGTTTATCATAGTATCGTTGGAGCGCGTGTGGTTAACCGGCACATCGATTGAGGGGTAAATATTAAGGGTACCAAGTATATTTGCATGGTTATTCACACCTTGTTTTGTGATCCTCGGCATCCCAGTCACAAAATTTGAGAGGGCACAATCGAGATTGAAACATGCCATTGAACAGTTCAATGAATGTCAAAAGATCTAGGAGTTTCAAATCCAAGTAAAACCAAATTAAATTATTTCGTTTTCATGGTGGAAATTGGTGAATCGTCATTCGCCTACCTTCAAATATTTTATAGCTTAGATTACGCCATCCCTCTTCCAAGTTATAAAACTATTGTGTTGGGTTCTAGCCTTAATATTTCATATTGGGTGTTATATTAAGGACTTTAGATCAACTATCTTGAAATTCTCCCAAAAGATGTCTAGTTTAGACATCTATGATCTTCCCAAATCTTTTGGAACTTCACTTCCGCCACCTCCTCCAATTATTCTCCCTAACCCACAAGTTCAAGGTCACTCAAGCCCTATTGGCAAGCAAGGTCTATGTGTGATCGCATCTTGGAGATGAAGTCACATATTGACAAGCCGGGACAGTTGGGTGTCAAAGTCTTGAGAAAGTTGGACGTTCAATCACTTTTTAAGTCACATAGTGAGTCCCTTTGGGACTACTATGAAACAGACTATGACATGACCCTTAATGATCTTATCCAGTTGCTTGGTGCTGCTAAATCAACAATGATTTGGAGGACTAGTAAAGCAAATTTTATTAGAAGATCAACTTCCCAAAAGGGGCATTGGTTGCGAAGCTGCCATATTTACCTGAATGATCATAAGGTTGGCAAAGTCAAAGAATTTGACTCTACTTCGGGTAAAGTCCACTATCTAACTCTATTAATCTAACTCTATTAAGTTCCTATTTGAGATTCTTATACATGATGTGACTAGTTCACATGTTTATGTTTTAAGAATCAAAGAAAAGAAGAAACTTAAAGGAAGTATATGTTGATTCTGATCGCGAAGATGGATTTCGATCTCATGGTTCGGTGATCAGAATTTTGAGATGTTGCTTAGGAGTTATGATATATTGCTTAGGAATAGATAACAACAACTTTTTCATATGCTTTTGCACTGTAAGGATAAGTTTTTCCGCAAAGTTTAAAATAAAAGGAAATTTTTTATTTTATTTATTTTAAAATATCCTTACAATGACATTTGTGAAAAATTGTTGTTTATATGATTCCATTAATAGCAAGAGTGGAAATATGAATTTGATTCTTTCATTTGTGGTAGTGTCTAAATTTACCAAATAAGGAAAGATTGTCATCACCCAACTTCCAGTTGGATAGAAACTTGGAATCATGCAAGTTGTATAGTACTATGAATGAGAATTTTCATCTTTGGAAAATTAAGACTAATTCCTTGTTCACATGTATATGTGAGTCAAGTGAAGGACTAAGGGATCGAGTACACATTCTTGTGCACTGATCAAGTCCACCACAAAAGATCGATAAGACTATTCGTCATGATTTACTAAGGTTTAGTAAATATGGTTATACTTACCAGTTTAAGTATAATTCTGATACATTGGAAAAGTTTCAATGTATGGCAAAAAGAAAGAGAAGAATCAAATTAGGCAGAAGGATAAAAGTTTCTCAAATATGAAAAGATGGGAGAGTACTTTTGTATCATGTTTTATGATCATCTTAATGATTAAGATACCTTATCACAATTCATCCTCTAAGTGCATTCTGATGGCTAAGAAGAGGAATCAAAAATTGCTGAAATGGTTAAATCAAGAAGATGTGTCATCCTCGTTCCGAAACAAATCTTAGAGTCATACTCTAAGATTGTAATTTGAGTGACATATATTTAAAGGAAGGTTTCTTAACACTAGTCAAATGTAAGAGTAAAAGTATCCTACTCTTGTACATTTGAAATTGGTAAGTTGTGATGTTTTGGATAAAACAAAGACCAACTAAGGCCAATTGTGTGAAGTGTTTGTCTTGATAAAGAATCTGCGCTATCTCTTGAATATTTGCCAAGTGAGTCTTATATGTCAAGAGAACAGTGGGAGTCTTAAAGATCCTGAAAGGATTTCAAAGATCTAATCAAGAATAAAAACATGTAAGTTTGACACTAGCACACGACGTGAGGTTTATAACCTATCGTGTTGACATATTTCTATGCCCATTCCAGTTAAAGTTGGCTTTAAATATGAGTTCTGAGGGTTCTCAATTGGTTGCATAACAACTTGGAAGCAATGGCAGGCCCTTGTGCTGCCAGGTGGCAAGAAATTAAGATTTAGTTCAGTCCATATGAGTTTGGATTTGTCACTAACCTTGTCTTGTGAGTATGGTTTTGACAAATTCACATGGAAAGGAACACATACACCATAAAATCTAAGTGTCACAAGGTTTCTCTCCGATTCATGAAAATGATGGTGAGGAAACGCTTTCACTAAGCAGGTTTTAAGTAGATAACTGTTGTGATATTTGCATTCTCAAAGTCGTTAGTGGAGCGTGTGTGGTTAACCGGCACACTAACATGGACTTGTGAGGAATGACAAAGGTCTAAATAATTGAGACTATGATTACGACATCCCTTTTCATAGTTCTGAAATTGTTTAGACACACATGTGTGCTATCTAAGGAAAGGTGTATGATTTTGATAAAGTTTTATCAAAGCATCTCGTATCAGAAGTCTGAACTTTGGTAAGAAAGTCAATAAAGTATTGATTTCTAAAAGTTCAGCTGATTTCTGAGTACATGTCAAAACTAGTGGGAGCATAAGTGTTATGCTAATAATCATCATGTTAGTCGGAGCATGATAATTATGATATGTGTTAATTATAGAAAAACAAAAAGGTTCAATTGGGAAAGGTTGTTTTGCTATAATTAAGGGAGAGGAAGTTGTACTTCACTTCAAATCTAAAAGCTTAGATCGTGAGTTTTTAATCAAATTTAGTCAAGTATATATATGAATGTTATGTTGGAATGGTTCAACATAAGGAAATTCTATATATGGGAACAATATTTGCGTTCTAAAATTCGATTATGATTACGGCATCCCTTTTCATAACCTGAATTTTGAGAACATGGCAAATAGAAATAGAAATATTATAGCAAAAGACTGGTCTAGTATCATGTCTTTATGTGAGACATCATGAATCGTGTCCCATATGCTTCGGATATAGGATCGATTGCATGTGCTATAATATTCATCCTTTCTAAATTTTCCAAATGCTCAGAGCATTAAGAGAGGAAAAGTCTAGAACTGGATATGAATAAAATGATTAAGCAATTGTCGAGGACAATCTAAGGTTTACCAAAGATTGGTTGCTCAGGGACAGTTGGAAGTATAGTGTTAATTTTTGAAGGACCATAATGACATATTCTGAAAAGAGGCAACTCTTGTTCAGAAGTGATAGTCAAAATGGGAATATGGAAATGTTTCCATTGGTGGAAGTTATTCAATTTGTGTAAGATTAGAAAAACTTAATGCAAGAAGGATGTTTCCATGGAGTTGATCTTCATTGGAATACTCTGTAATGTCTGTTGACAAGTCTTCGTGACTTTGTGAATAATCATTATAAGAGCATCAGTGCATATAAGTTTAATATCTAACAAGATTTCGGTAAATGGCAGGAATTTGGAATTCTTGCATTTGCAGTAAGGATTTGGGACTGTGAAATGAGAATCATTGAAATCATGTTCAATCGATCTATTTCACAAAGTAAAGATCATAGACAAACTTAGTATGCATACTTGGTGTATGGCATGACTAGTGTTTAGAAAACATAGTGTACATGCTTGGAGCATGGGACAACTATTGTTTTAATTCAAGTATAAAGTTGATAGTTTGAAACAGTATGCAATGAATAATGTGTAATCAATATGGTGATAAATAAAAGGTGTTTTATTTATATTCATAAGTTCTGAGACCATATTGGATTCGATTATTCTTGTGTTTCACTTTGCATGTTTTGACTTCCAGAATAACTAGGTCGTTCTTCCTGAATGACTAAGTTATTCAAACCATCCACAGTCGGTCATATGTTGGAAGTAGATATGAATCAAGATTGTCATGGGTTGGCTTGTAGAGGTCTAAGATGTTGGACAAAGTGGTGCTACAACACTCATGAGTGCTCATAAGTTCTGAGTATTGGATTCAACCCACGCTCATTGGAATCACTTCATGGATTTTATCACGAGTGATCATGAGACGATAATATCCTATATTCTTCAAACCTAGAGATATGAGTTGTTACTATGAGTTGGTTATACATTGGTTGCACAAAAATGCATTGGTAACTCAATGTTATAAAACGTGCCTTTGTGTATGATTCAACAAGTAGTAGAACAAGCCATATGAGTCGAATTTCATCCATTCCTTTTACCTTCGGGATAAAAGCGATATCCGTGGGCCCCTCGATGATTTAGCGATGACACATGTGAGTGCTTGGCCAAGCCAGGACTGATTTGATCTGTTCAATCAGTCAGTCGTCATAAATCAGAAATCAGGAAACAACAAATGGACAGAGAGAATGATTATAATCCATGTCTCAGTCCATATGATATCTAGAATGGAGGAATATATGATCCCTTATCTAATGGACAAGTCATTGACTAAGGTCAGAGTTCGACAGCGGATTTAAGAGCTACGATTGCTAGTTGGGTTTTGGAGTCATACGCAATAATAGTTTTAGACTTATCCAAGTGGGAGACTGTTGGATTAGTGTCTAAGTCCATAACTATAATTGGTATGTACTTGACCCGATTTGGCATGGTCCATTTGGGTTGCACTTCACCGGAACAATTTATATGGATAGTCTTTCGAGAATAGTATGTTTTATGATTTATATTAATATATTATAAGTTCTAATATATTAATATGGAATCATATTATTTAATTAGTATTGATCAAGAATTAATTTAGAATTAATTTAGTGGTCAAAAGGAACTAATTAAATATGGACTCTTATATATATATATATATATATATATATATATATATATATATATGGAGTGGGCCAAGTTCATTTAGGTTGGGCTAAGCTTTCATGGATAGTTCATGGAGTTTTTAACCCATGGATCCTATAGAAATGAAAGGTCATGGGTATTAGGGTTTACATGGATGTAACCCTAATCCTCCATAATATATAAAGGGGTCTTTGGCTCACAAAATGTGGACACGAGTGTGTGAAAAAAAGTGTGGGCCGATTTTAGTGAGCATACATATTCTCTGAAGTTCTTCCAAGGTGTTTTGATGATTTGTGATTCCACTTGAGGCTTCCACACTATTGGGGCTAAGCTCTTAAAGTTCAAGACTTCAAGCAACATCAAAGGTATGTAATCTAACTAGAACTTTGTAGTATAGTTGCTTCATAATATGCTAGTTAGGATGAAACCTTGGAATATTGATTATTTGCATGTATATTAGAGAAAACATAGATCCAAGGTTTATAGGGTTGCATGTACACCATAGGAGTGTTAGAATGCTCAAAACCCAACACATCCACCCAACACTTGCTCAGAAGTTCAACCTTCCTCCTCTTGACCCAGCTCTGGTGTTGACTGAAGGTTTTCAAGAGTGATCCCTTGGAGCAACTAACTTCCCTGATCTTGGAGTCATTTTCAAACGAAAGAATGATGAAACCAAGTACTTCATCCCAATGACTGCCATGAATCGCTTAACCCGAAGGCAACTGGAAGTTACTCAAACTACAGTGAACAAGTCAAAACACACAACTGCAGAAGTTAAGTTTGAAATCTCCCGGAGGATAGTGTGGCTCAGTGAAGTCAGGAAGTTTGGGTGGATTCTCATCAAATTCCTTAGCCTCGACAAATGAAAGGAAAGTTAAAGAGGTCACTTAGGGGGAAATTGTTGAAACATAAAAAGTGACCCTCTTCAACTTGAAGAGATCCGAAGCTATCAACTAGATCTGCAGTCATGCTCCACACCGCAACCAAGATCTGCATCCGCAATTGAAGTCATCTATCTTAGTTTAGTTTTATATGTTTTATGTATTTACACTTCTTTGTCCAGTGTTCCTTGCATGGCAACCCCTAGACAGATTTAACATTGTAATCTTCGAGTCTCTATAAATAGAGCTCTTTTATTCTAAATGAACACACTTCAATCGATCATTCTATCTCTATCTTGAAATATCGTATTCTCTTTTAGTCTCTCATCTTAAAAGATCTTCAGATTCTAATATTAAGATCGTTATCTCTTCGGAGCAAGTTAGCTTGACTTAATCACTAATCTTGATCTCATTTACTAACTTGGATTGTCTGCAATCCTTGCTAAGAATCAGCTTATAGTGTCTTCTTGATATAATACTTGTTGTCATTTACATTTCCTTATATTTCCGCACCTAATTATCTAACAATCTAACTCTAACTTATTATTATTGTTGAGCCTTATGATCCACTGAGTTAAACTTCATTCCGCATTATTACTTGTTCTAACGTTTGTTCAAGTGTGTTACTCAAGTTTTTCTCTCAACAGTCTCACTTAAATTAGGCCATTCTATCAAACAATCTGAAATCCATACTAGCTTGTAGTTCCAAAAGCTAAATCAACAGGTATATAAAGGCATCTCTCCTAGCATTCTATCATGCAAATCTTTGAGCAGATCCTTAGCACTAATCTAGCATGCAATTCTCACATACTCATACCAAAACATAAAGTATACCACATGTGTTGGTATTTTGGGAAAACTTACTTGAGCTCAGCTGATTGAAAACATCGCACCCCTTTTTCTTAGAAAACCTTTTTAGAAAATCATTTTCTTTTAAAAGATTTTAGAAATCCTCAGTTTGAGTTCAGACACACCAAAGAGTGTGCCCGAATCCCTCAAACCAAGGATCTGATACCAACTTGTAACATCCCGAAAAATTCTATGTAAAATTTTAATTTTTAAAACTATCAAAACCATCATTCATTCATTACAAAAATCCATCAAATGTGATAATATATAAAGTAGTCATCATAGTACAAATCATGTCATAAAATGCGGAATATTGGTGGATGCGGTGCGATCAGGTCGGACCCTTCCCCTTCGAGCAAGAAGTACTTGAAACCATAAACATAAAACTGTAAGCACATAGCTTAGTAAGTTTCCCCCAAAATACCCCATACTATACATACATAACAGTCAAAAATAACTAGGTCTATTTCACTCCCTTTGGTCTCTTTTAACCAGTATGGGTCTATTTCACCCCCTTCGGTATATTTCAACCGGTATCGGGTCTATTTCACCCCTACAACTAAGCATACAATCATATAAGCAAGAGTCACAAAGACAATAATCACATACATGCATAACAGTAAGTGTCACAAAGACAACAATCACATACACATAATCCAGTGGGCCGACATTGGGACCTTCGACCCACGAGTACAGTGAAGAAACTCACCTGACTCGAAGAACTCTGAAACATTGCAATACGATCCCTTTTTTGCGTTGCTTGCACCAGCGAATCCACTATTTATCAGAACCAGATAAAATCTTAATCACCAGCCCAAAATCCTCAAGGTTGACCCAAAGTCATACTTGGTCAAAAGTCAACGGTCAACGGAATTCAACAAAAGTCATAGTCCAAGGTTGCTGAGTACGCCCAACGTACTCCACGTACGCCCAGACTATGCGGCATGACCCCACTCCTTCATTAAGCACTTTATCCCTTAAGGCCTTTTGTCCAAAGCTCAGATGTAGAATCAAAACATCAACTTAAGCCATAAAGTTTCCACCTCTATGACTTCTTATGGCTAGAAAAGGTCCAAAAAACTAAGACCCTGACTTATTAATCCATTAAGACCTCATAACTCTTACATGGGAGGGATAGAAGGACCAAGATCACATTTTTATTGTTCATAGTAGCTCCATAGTGGATAAAGTTTCCAACTTTATCCATTAGGATGGTCCAAACAACCAAGATCTAATCTTTTAAGTCTCGGATGGACCAAAAGTGCATTTCTCTCATCTTAATCCATTAAGTCTAAGTCTTCAACCTTCAGATCTGAATCGATATGATGTTTAGATGGACAAAGTTTCGAACTTTATCCATAACAAGGTTACAAACTTTCAAGATCTAAACTTTATGCACTAAAGTGACCAAAAGTTCATAACATCAAAAACTAGATAGATCTAACAAATGCATCATCAATATTGAAGCTTTATACCTCCAGAAGAAAGATCAATGTGAACAAAGTCTAGATCTACAAGCTCCAATGCAACCAACACTTCTCCAATGAGCTTCATCTTTTCTAAGATGCATCAAGAACACTCCAAATCACTCAAAAACTCAAGGATCTCACAAATGGGGCTAGGGTTTCGAAATTAGGGTTAGAGAGGATGGAGGTTGAAAGTAATAAGGGTTTGAAATGAGTTAAGGTCTTTACATATGGTCCAAGACCCAAATATTAGGGTTTGCATCTGTAATACCGTAGATTTTCAAACCAAAATTTTCATTTTTAAAACACCTGAAACTTATATAATATTTCATAAAAAACCAAAAGTGTCTCAAATGTCAACATAAATCCACAATAAAAGTCAAATCCCAGAATCCTCAACATAGTCTCGAACAGGTGTGTACAATCATGCCGGTGCCTTCCCGCGGTCCTGAGAGGTACCTGAAACACATAACACATAACACGGTAAGCACGAAGCTTAGTGAGTTCCCCAAAATACCACACATAACACATTAGCCACTCGAGGCTGTAACTCGATAAGACCCTCCGATCAATGTGTCTCAGTGGAGACCCTCCGATCCCACAACTCGGGTGGACCCTCCGGTCCTAACTCAGTAAGCTCAATATAATACTCAACATAAATCACAAAGATATAAGGCAAGATAACACAACACTCAAGTAAGCACATAAGACCCTACGGTCACACAAGATATCATTCATGGTAAGTATAGTGAGAAGACTCACCTCGTAAGTAAGCAAGTAAAATTGGATACCCCTCGAACAGTCTAATCTCCGCCTACACGCAATAAGTATCTCTAATTAACACTTAAAGATCACAACTTTGTATAAACTCATGCTAATCCCTCTCTAACTCTTGGGATGGGTAAAAGACCATTTTACCCCTCCATGGTCCCATAACTCCTGCAGTGACCAAACCCTAAAGTCAACATAAGTCAACACTCGAGTCAACTGTCCATGTTAACCTGACTCTCTGAGTGCATTTATGTGAATCGCTGAGTCCCCATTGTTTATCAGATGATCATCGTGAAAACCCAACTTAACTCGTCGATTTGTCTCATCAAATCGCCAAGTTACCCTTATCCAGACTCATCGGGGAAAACCCTAGCCGACTCGTCGAGTCAGCTCATTGACTCGTCGACTCCCTTAAGTCAAATTCTCATTCAGACATTTTAAGGCATATCTACCACTCCAAACTCTAGATCTAGCCTCCCAAGGTTCGAATGTCACGTAAAGCTTCGATCTTTACGTTCATGCATGGCATATTTGCTCCATAATTCCACTACAAGCTCTAACTAAGGTGTTTAAGCACAATAACTCTTTTATGGCTGGATAAAGCTGGGACCTTTAGACTCTATGAACCTCACAAGGTCCAGATCTGATCTCTCAATGCTTGGCAAGCACAAGTCATACCAAATCTCAAGGAAATATGGAAAAAGCCCCAAAAGTTCCTCATTAACAAGATCTAAACAACATGATGAGCAAGGTGATGGCTTTTACCTTCCAACAGAAACTCCAAGTGAAAGAATACTGGATCCCACAGCCTCTCCTTGTTCCTTGCTTTTATCACACTTCTTGCCTTTCAAAAGATTCACCAAAGCACTCAAATATTAGCTTTATCACTCTCTCTTAGCTCAATTGCCGATTAGGGTTTCACACAGGGGAGTTGGGTAGCTGGTGAGGCGGAAATGAGGACATGAGTTCCTTTAAATAGGCCCCAACCCTGAAGATTTAGGGTTTCATCTCACAACGCCAACTCGGTGAGTCGACTCTCTGACTCGTCAAGTCGATTATTAAACCCACGTGGTCAATTCGTCTCCAATCAACGAGTCGAGGCACTAACTCGTGGAGTTTCTCAATAGATCTCATGAATATATATATATATATATATATATATATATATATATATATATATATATATATATATATATATATATATATATATATATATAATATACCTGGGAGTCCAGATGTTACAATTCTCGCCCACTAAATTCAGACTTCGCCCTCGAAGTCATGCTCCAGAAATAACTCTGGATACTGCCCGTGCATCTCGGACTCCGGCTCCCAAGTCCTCTAGGATCCCTTCCGATGTTGCCACTGAACCTGAACTAGGGGCACCTCTTTGTTCCTCAGAACCTTCACCTTCCGATCCAGGATCACGATCGGCCTCTCAATATAATTCAGGCTCGCATCCACCTGAATGTCCTCTAATGGTACCACCGCCGTCTCATCGGCTACAAACTTCCTCAACTGAGACACGTGGAAGGTGTTATGGATCTGACTCAACTCTGCAGGTAGCTCTAGCCGGTAAGCTACCTTACCTGCTCTGGCGATCACTCTGAAAGGACCAATGTATCGGGGCCCCAGATTGCCCCGTTTCCTGAACCGGATCACCCCTTTCCACGGGGATACCTTCAGGAGGACAAAATCTCCAACTTGGAACTCTAGCTCGAATCGTCGCCGATCTGCATAACTCTTCTGGCGACTCTGGGCTGTTAGTAATCTCTGTCTGACCTGCTGAATCTGCTCGGTCGTCTTCAGCATTATCTCAATGCCACCCATCACTCGTTGCCCCACCTCTCCCCAATAAATGGGAGTCCGACACCTCCTCCCATATAAGAGCTCGAAGGGAGGCATGCTAATACTGGAATGGTGGTTGTTGTTGTAGGAAAACTCAGCCAAGGGAAAATAGGTGTCCCAACTTCCTCCGAAGTCCATGACACAGGCACGTAGCATATCTTCGAGCGTCTGAATCGTCCGCTCGCTCTGCCCATCTGTCTATGGGTGGTATGCGGTGCTGAAATGCAATCGGGTCCCCAACTCCTTATGGAACTTCTTCCAAAACCTGGAAGTAAAACGCACATCCCGATCTGATACTATCGATGTTGGCACTCCATGCCGAGCCACTACCTCTCTTACATAAATCTCGGCCAACTTCTCTGCCGAGGAGCTCTCACTGATAGCAAGGAAGTGAACGCTCTTCGTCAACCGGTCCACAATCACCCATATCGTGTCGACACCTCGCGCGGTCCTCGGTAATTTGGTGATGAAATCCATGGAAATCTGCTCCCACTTCCACTAACAAGAAGGACTTCTTCCGAGTCCTTGACAAACACCTAGTTCCGACCAAAGCTCTGAAGAAGTTCATATCCCGTGCATCCAAGTCTGATGCTCCGAAAAAGGTCAAGGCAAAGTTTGTAAGTCAATTGGCGTGGTATATTGCGGTGAGAGAATGGTTGTTCAGAGCCTACACCTTCATAAAGGAAGAAATGAACTAAGCTTGTTGGATTGCTAAGTTCACTTAGGGGGAGATTGTTAGAACCTGAAAGTGAACCTCTAGCAATCCTAAGTCCATATTCCGAAGGGTGTACATTCCGAAGCAGAGAGTGGTCCGGAACCTGTCCGGACTAAGTAAGAAGAAGATGAGAAGAATGAAGGCATTCCAGAGCTGACCCTCATGTCCGGAATGCATGCTGATCCGGAGCATCAATGTTTTGTCTCTTGTGCATTTATTACTTTTGTCTTGTATTTGATGTAACGTTTAATAGGATTTAGTCTATAGTTGTATTTAGACAATCAGAATGTCAGACTGATCTCTTTTGTCCGGTCTTATGTAAACACTTGGGTTAATTCGTTGTAACTTTCACTCCTATATATAGGAGCATTCAATACAAGTCAACTACGGATCTTTAAATCACTTTTGTTATTCTCGTTAAAAGTTTACTTCAAACATTCTTCTTGTTCTCCATTTATTATCTTTACTTTGATCAGTTATTCTCATTGCTTATTAAATGACTTGATCATTTGCTGAATACAATATCTAAGACTTGACTGGTCTTTTCAGACTTGACTTGAACCTTCATTAGCAAGCAGACATTGATCTTAAGCATTCACTCAAGGTTTGAGTCTTCAAACCTTGTCCCTGCGCATCGATCTTGTTCTCACACTCCACACCCTCGGGAAGGGCCAACACCGGGGCTTCACATAACCTCTGGCGAAGGGTCTCAAATGAGGCCTGCTGCTCGGGCCCCAGACAAAAGTAACACCCTTCCGGGTCAATCTGGTAAGAGGAACAACAATCTTGGAGAAATCTCTAATAAATCTCCGATAGTAGCCGGCCAAACCCAGAAAACTACTGATCTCGGACAGGGATCTCGGCACCTCCCATCTCATAACTGCCTCAATCTTGGCCGGATCGACCAATATCTCATTCTGATTAACGAGGTGTCCTAGGAACTGGACCTCTTGTAACCAGAAATCACACTTGGAGAATTTGGCATAAAGCCTCTACGCCCTTAAAACCCTAAGAACCTCTCGCAGATGCTCCTCATGCTGCTCTCTGGACCTCGAATACACCAGGATGTCCTCGATGAACACGACCACCGACCTGTCCAACATAGGCATGCACACCAGGTTCATGAGATCCATGAACGCTTCCGGTGCATTGGTGAGTCCAAAAGGCATCACTACAAATTTGTAATGCCCATAACGAGTTATAAAGGCCGTCTTTTGGATATCCTCCTCGCACACTCTCATCTGGTGATAACCAGATCTCAAATCAATCTTGGAAAACTAATATGCCCCCTGCAACTGATCGAACAGATCGTCGATCCTCGGAAGTGGATAACGATTCTTAACCACCAGCTTGTTCAACTCCCGGTAATCTATATACATCCGGTGTGAACCATCCTTTTTCTTGACAAAAAGGATCGGCGGTCCCCACGGCGAGCTACTCTGTCTGATAAAGCCCTTCCCCAGCAGCTCCTGAAGCTGAGAGGATAACTCCTGCATCTCGGGCGGCGCAAGGAGATAAGGTGCCTTGGCAATAGGCGCCGCTCCCGGAACTAAATCAATCCGGAACTCCACCTGCCTCTCAGGAGGCACTCTCGGAAAGTCCTCGGGAAACACGTCCAGGAACTCGCACAACATCGGAACCTCGGGGATAGAACTCGGTCTCTCAGTAGCAACCCGCGTATCCACCACATATGACAAAAAGCCCATACAACCCTGTTGTATCCTCTGTCTCGCTCTAGCAGCAGAGCAGAAAGCTGATCTGGATCTGGTACCCTCGCCGTGCACGGTAAGCACTCCCCTACTAGGGTCTCGAATAGTCACCAACTGACACTCGCAGTCGATCACAGCTCCAAAACGGCTCAACCAATCCATTCCCACGATGACACAGACATCACCCATCGCTATCGGCACTAGATCTATCGGGAACTCGACACCAAAAATCTCTAACACACATCCTCGGAATACATCAGTAGCAAAAACCGCATGCTCGTCAGCCATGGAAACCCTCAGAGGTCGACTCAACACCTCACGTTGAACACTGATGTGACAAGTAAAAGCTAAAGACACGAAGGATCGAATTGCACCCGAGTCAAATAACACCAAAGCAGGTACAGAACTCACAAGAAAAGTACCTAGATACAACACAGAATAAGCACAATAAATATCAAAATAAAATAAATAAAGAAATATGTACCAGCCAAGACATCAGGTGCTACGCGGACCTCCTCCGCTGTCAGCTGAAAAGCTCTCCCACGAGCCCTCGGAGCCTCGGCTGACTATCAGTAGCGCGCAAAGCGGCAGGAGTGGAACCCTGGGCTGATCCCTGAACAAGTTGAGGGCACTCGGCCTTCCGATGGCCGGTCTAGTTGCAGTGATAGCAAACTGCAACCCCTTGGGACAATCCTTTTCCATGTGTCCCTCTTTGCCACATTTGTAGCAAATCCCCACCCTACAAGATCCCTCGTGACTCTTTCCGCACTTGCCACAAGTGTGGCCCTTCTGGCCCCCAGCTCTCGCATCAGTGGGCTTTGCCCTATTCGTTGCCGGTTGCGATTGCACTGGTCTCCGGTCCCTCCCCTAGAACTCTCTCTCTCCTCCCCCGCCTGCAACTCGAACTCTATCTCTCTCCACCATACATTGGTCTGAATCTCAGACAATGTCTGATAAGACGAGTTCTCCACGAACTCCCGTATATCCCTCCTCAAAATACTCAAATATCAGCTCACACGTGCCTGCTCAGTGGACACGTGCTCAGGGCAAAGCAGTGACCTCTCATGGAACATCCTCGAAATCTCAGTCACAGTTTCTGTCGTCTGCTTGAGTGACAGAAACTCTTGGGCTAACCGTTCCCTCTCCACCTGGGGAACATACTCGTCTTGGAACAACCGTGTAAACCTCTCCCAAGTCACTGCATCATGATCTGCAGGTGTAAATCTGGCAGTCACAAACTTCCACCAGTCCTTCGCTCCCAAGCAAAGCTGGTTCAGTGCAAACCGAACCCTCAGATGCTCTGGGCATGAACACGTGTAGAAACACCCCTCAATGTCAGAGATCCATCTCATAGCAGTAATCGGATCCTGTGTCCCATCAAACTCTGGTGGCTTTGTGTTGCTAAACTCCCATAGCAACAACGAGTCACCTCCCTATGGCCTAGCAGCGGCTATGGTTGCGGTGGCTACAGCAGCAGCCTCAGTAACTGCAACATATCTCTCATCGAATGTCTCAATTAAGGTGGTCTTAATAGACCCAAACGTATCCGGTATAGCCTCTCGGATGGTTGCGGCCACCTCCTCATGAATAATCCTGTGAATCTCCTAGTCACTGGTCGCACTGCTCTCATGGTTGTGGCGCGTGCCCACCATGATGTCTCTGAAACACAACACAAAATCATCAGAGACTCACTCGATTATACTCACACTCGAATTCCCACCCTTACATGTTCCTTAGCACCCTAAGGATTCTTACTTGGGTTGCATACAGATCCGGTGCTTTCAGTAGTACGGGCCCAATACTACCTTCCACACCAACCTGTAGTCATCCCAAACCCTCTTCCTAGGATTCCAATTCACAAGTACTCTATCTCTCACAAAAATCATAATACTCTCTTAGTAGGCTACTCGTATGCTCATCTAAGTATCTCTCCTAGATTATCCCTCAACTCAGAACTCAACACATACTCAGGGAAAATAACAGATAACACTCATCAATAGCATCTCCTAGGCTAAGGCAACACAAAATCAGGCAACTCTAGCCCTATAATGTGGAATACCTAGCCTATTCTCTAGCATGCATATCTGGTATCTCATAAACATCTCATAAATATCTCATAAAGTAAACAATTAAGGGTATTTTGGGAAACCACCGTTCGGGCTCTGGCTGATTGTACACACTGCTCCTTCTCCTTTTCTCTTAAAAACTCTTACTCGTTTTAGAAAAATTCATTTCTTGTGAAAAATTTTCTCAAATCCTCAGTTTGAGTCCAGACATACCCAAAGGTGCATCCGTATCCCTCAAACCAAGGCTCTGATACCAACTTGTAACATCGTAGACTTTCAAACCAAAATTTTCATTTTTAAAACACATGAAACGTATATAATATTTCATAAAAAACCACGAGTGTCTCAAATGTCAACATAAATCCACAATAAAAGTCAAATCCCGGAATCCTCAACATAGTCTCGAACAGGTGTGTACATTCCCGCGGTCCTGAGAGGTACCTGAAACACATAACATATAACACAGTAAGCACGAAGCTTAGTGATTTCCCCAAAATACCACACATAACACATTAGCCACTCGAGGCTGTAACTCGATAAGACCCTCCGGTCAATGTGTCTCAGTGGAGACCTTTCGGTCCCACAACTCGGGTGGACCCTCCGGTCCTAACTCAGTAAGCTCAATATAATACTCAGCATAAATCACAAAGATATAATGCAAGATAACACAACACTCAAGTAAGCACATAAGACCCTCCGGTCATACAAGATATCACTCATGGTAAGTATAGTGAGAAGACTCACCTCGTAAGTAAGCTAGTAAAACTGGATACCCCTCGAACAGTCTAATCTCCGCCTACACGCAATAAGTATCTCTAATTAACACTTAAAGATCACAACTTTGTATAAACTCATGCTAATCCCTCTCTAACTCTTGGGATGGGTAAAAGACCATTTTACCCCTCCATGGTCCCATAACTCCTGCAGTGACCAAACCCTAAAGTCAACATAAGTCAACACTCGAGTCAACTGTCCATGTTGACCTAACTCGCCGAGTGAATCTATGTGACTCGCCGAGTCCCCATTGTTTCTCAGATCATCATCGCAAAAACCCAACTTAACTCGTCGAGTTGTCTCATCAACTCCCAGAGTTACCCTTGTCCAGACTCATCGGGGAAAACCCTAGCCGACTCGTCGAGTCAGCTCATTAACTCGTCGAGTCCCTTAAGTCAAATTCTCATTCAGACGTTTTAAGGCATATATACCACTCCAAACTCTAGATCTAGCATCCCAAGGTTCGAATGTCGCGTAAAGCTTCGATCTTTACGTTCATGCATGGCATATTTGCTCCATATTGCCACTACAAGCTCTAACTAAGGTGTTTAAGCACAATAACTCTTTTATGGTTGGATAAAGTTGGGACCTTTAGACTCTATGGACCTCACAAGGTCTAGGTTTGATGTCTCAATGCTTGGCAACCACAAGTCATACTAAATCTCAAGGAAATATGGAAAAAGCACCAAAAGTTCCCCTTTAACAATATCTAAACAACATGATGAGCAAGGTGATGGCTTTTACCTTCCAACAGAAACTCCAAGTGAAAGAATACTGGATCCCACAGCCTCTCCTCGTTCCTTGCTTGTATCACACTTCTTCCCTTTCAAAAGATTCACCAAAACACTCAAATATTAGCTTTATCACTCTCTCTTAGCTCAATGGCCGATTAGGGTTTCACACAGGGGAGTTGGGTAGCTGGTGAGGCGGAAATGAGGACATAAGTTCCTGTAAATAGGCCCAACCCTGGAGATTTAGGGTTTCATCTCACAGCGTCAACTCGGCGAGTCGACTCTCTGACTCGTCGAGTCGATTATTAAACCCACGTGGTCAATTTGTCTCTACTTGACGAGTCGAGTGTAACATCCCGAAATTCAGGTAAAGCTATTTAACCCTTCTATCTTGTCAAATTGTCAAGATTAGTCCCTTGAGTGAGTTCTTGTAGAAAATGAGTACGTTGGGCGTACTGGGAAGTACGCTGCGCGTACTCATGCGCTTAATTTGGACGCGGACTCGCCTGGGTACGCTGGGCGTACCCAGGGTTACGCTGGGCGTAACGGGTCCAGATGCAAACCCAAAATTTTTGGCTTGTGCACTATTTAAAGGATGCTAAGGCTCATTTCTCAGCCTCGATATCAGAGAGTGAAACCCTAAGAGAGCCTTCCATCATCCTTAGCTTGAGTGTGTGTGTGTTTTGGAGCTAAAAGTGTCTTGGTGTGTTAGTGAAGAAGAAGGAGAGGAGCTTGTAGAGGCTAGGGCTTGAAGTGCAAGTTTGGATCTGAGATCTTCAGAGAAAGGAGCTTCATCTAGAGGTATAAAGTTCAAAACTTTCCTCTTTATTTGGTTTGATGTTGCATGGACCATTTCTAGGGTTAAAAGTCCCAAAAGTGGAGGCTTTATGAGTGTAATGGACTCCATGGACCTAGATCTGTCCCATTTCAGTGATATTTGTGTTATAGATCCATAAAAATCCCAACTTGGTCGTTGTTATGAGGTCATGCTTGAGTTAGGAGCTTTCTAGGGATTGGAAATGGAATGTTATGGGTGTTGGTGACTTGTCCAACCATGCAAGGGCTTAAAGTCACCAACTTTATGGATTAAGAGGTTTAGAAATGGTCAGATCTAGAAGTTGGACGTAGGTCTTAACTGTTTAAGACCTCAAGAGCTTAAGAGTCTAAAACTGGGAGTTACGCGGGGCGTAATCCCAGTACGCGCGGCGTAAGGGGTCGCGCACCCCATTTCTGTGAGGACGCCGGGTACGCTCAGCGTACATGTTTGGTACGCGCAGCGTAACCCGGAGGGTTGACTTTTAGGGTTTGGTCAACTTTAGGGTCTTTGAGCCATGAGAGGGGTAAAATGGTCTTTTACCCTTCTGAGAGTACCAAGAGAGGGAATAGTCTAGCCTTGAGAGATGTATTGATTAAGAGTATTTATTTCATATGATTAGGCGGAGGCTAGGCCAGATTTTACAGAGTTCGAGATTACCAAGTTACCCGAGGTGAGTCTTCTCACTATACTTTACCTAGAGTGGTAATTAGAGTTATGTGGCAGAGTATTTTGTATGCTTTTGCATGATGTGATTTCTATGTGATTTATGCTATGTATGTTACAGAGTTTATAGAGTTAGGACCGGAAGGTCCACAGAGTTAGGGCCAGAGGGCCCACAGAGTTATGGGACTGGAGGGTCCCACTGAGACACATTGACCAGAGGGTCAACAGAGTTATAGCCTCGAGTGGCTAATATGCGTTGTGTGTGGTATTTTTGGGAACTCACTAAGCATTTATGCTTACAGTGTTGTGTTATGTGTTTCAGGTACCAGTAAGGATCGCGGGAAGGCGTCGGCTTGATCAGTACACACATGAGGAGCTTTTACATATTATGATCTTGGGATGTGATGTTATGAATTGATTATGTGATACAATGATATTTTTATAACAATTATGAATGAAAGTGTGTTTTTAATTTTGTGAAAAATTATTTGAAAATTTGGGTGTTACAAGTTGGTATCAGAGCCTTGGTTTGAAGGATTCGGGTGCACCTTCGGGCGTATCTGAACTCAAACTGAGGATTTGCGAGATTTTCAAAATAAAATTCACAAAATTTTCTCAAGAGTAAAAAGTTTTTGAAAGAACAGAGTAGAGCAGTGTGTACGATTAGGCCTGTCAATCATGTCGTGTTCAGGTTGGTGTGTCGCGGGTTGGCATGTTGGGGGGTTAAAATATGTCAACCCAAACACGACCCATTTAAATATACAGGTCACGGGTTGGCGGGTCACAGGTTAGCGGGTTTAGAACATAAACCCATATATGACCCGCCAACCCATTTATTTATACGGGTTCACAGGTTGGCGGGTTCGTGATTCAGATTTGGGTTCGTGGGTCAGATTCCATAAATAAAATTGACAATTAAATATGAATAAATTCTTGATGGTTGATGAAAACATATCCGAATTTTAAACACTTAAGTCTTAAACATCCAAATGAAGATTTAAAACATTCATAGAAACATATTCAAAATAAGCATTAATACAAACATAGATAATTCAAGTGCTAAAGTAATTTATTATATAATACTTATTAAATATTAATAGTTGATACATAAATACATTTAAAAATAAAATAATTTTTTTTATTAAATATATAAACGGGTTGGCGGGTCAACCCATTTATTTTTTGAGAAACCCATATATGACCCGTTTAATAAATGGGTTGGCGTGTTGGCGTGTTGAAAAACTCAACCCAAACCCATTTATTTCGTGTCGTGTTACGGGTCGTGTCGCGGGTCGTGTCGAGAATTGCCAGCCCTATGTACGATCAGCCAGTGCCCGAACGGTGATTTCCCAAAATACCCTTACATTATGAGTTAAGAGATATGTTATGATATGTTATGCATGCTAGAGTAGGCCAGGTATTCTTATTAGGACTAGAGGGGCCTAATTTGTGATGCCTTAGCCTAGGGGTTTTGCTGCTAGGAGATGCTTGAGAGTGAATAGATAGCAGCGAGGAGCTTATGAGAGATCTGCTAGAGAGTAGACTATATATAGAGAGAGTAGAGTACTTGGGACTTGGGATCCTAGGAGGAGGACTTGGGGTGAATATTGATGCGGTGTGGACGGTAGTATTGGGCCCGTACTACCGAAGGCACCGGACCAGTGCGCAGCCCAAGTAAGAATCCTTAGGGTACCAGGGATCAAGTAGGAATGGGATATTGAGTGTGTGTACACTCGGGCGAGTCTCTGATATCTTGTGTTGTATTTCAGAGAGACGTCATGGTTGGGACACGCCACAGGCCAGGGACTAGCGAGGGGGTGTGAGCGATGAGGAGCTCCGCCAGATGATTTATGATGAGGTGGCTGCTGCCATCCGCGCTGAGATTCCAGAGATGTTCGGGTCTATCAAGACCACACTGATTGAGACTTTTGATGAGCGGTATGCTGCTCTTAATGATGTTGCTGTTGCTGCAGCCACTGCAGCCGTTGCTGCTGCCAGGCCACAGGGGGGTGACGCGTTGCTGTACCGGGAGTTCAGCAACACGAAGCCACCAGAGTTTGATGGGACTCAGGATCCGATAGCCGCGATGAGATGGATCTCTGACATTGAGGGGTGCTTCTACACATGTTCATGTCCGGAGCATCTGAGGGTACGGTTCGCTTTGAACCAGCTTCGCTTGGGAGCGAAGGACTGGTGGAAGTTTGTGACAGCACACTTCACTTCTGCAGAGCTCGCTGCGGTGACCTGGGAGAGGTTCACCACTATGTTTCAAGATGAGTACGTTCCCCCGGTGGAAAGGGAACGTTTGGCCCAGGAGTTTCTGACCCTCAAGCAGGGTACCGAGTCTGTTACGGTGATCACCAGGATGTTTCATGAGAGGGCGATGTTCTACCCTGAGCACGTGTCTTCCGAGCAGGCACGCATGAGCAGATATTTGAGTATTTTGAGGAGAGACATCCGCGAGTTCGTGGCGAACTCGACGTACCGGACATTTGCCGAGCTTCAGGCAAATGCCCGGAAGAGGGAGATTGAGCTAGAGACTCAGGCCAGGGAGGAGGCGGAGTCTCAGGGGAGGGATCGGCGACCGACACAGTCCCAGCCGGCTGCCAAGCGGGCTAAGCCCACCGATTCGAGATCAGGGAACCAGAAGGGCCGCACTTGTGGCAAGTGCGGCAAGGGTCATGAGGGGGTTTGTAGAGCAGGGTCTTGCTACAAGTGTGGCAAGGAGGGGCACATGGCCAAGGATTGCCCCAAGGGGTTTGCAGTCTGTTTTCACTGCAACCAGACCGGACATCGGAAGGCCGAGTGTCCGCAGTTGCGGGGGTCACCCCAGGGAGCATCGCAGGGATCTGCCCCTGCTGTTGTTCGAGCTACCGTGAGTCGGCCAGTAAAGGCCGAGGCGCCAAAGGCTCGCGGGAGAGCCTTCCAGTTGACAGTGGAGGAGGTCCGCGCAGCGCCAGATGTTGTGGCTGGTATGTATTCTTTCATATGTTTATTTTGAGTTTGTGGTGTTATGCTTATATTATGATATGCGTAGGTACATTTCTTGTGAGTTCTGTACCTGTTTTGGTGTTATTTGACTCAGGTGCGAGTCGGTCTTTTGTTTCGTTAGCCTTTAGTCAGCACATCAGTATTCGTCGTGAGGCGTTGAGTCGACCTTTGCGGGTTTCCATAGCTGACGAGAGAGCAGTGTATGCCACTGATGTGATTCGAGGATGTGTACTCGAGATCTTCGGCGTTGAGTTTCCGATTGATTTGGTCCCGATTGCTATGGGAGATGTCTGTGTCATTGTGGGCATGGACTGGTTGAGTAGATTTGGAGCTGTTATCGACTGCGAGCGACAGCTGGTGACCATACGAGACCCTAGTGGGGGAGTTCTCACGGTTTATGGCGAGGGTACCAGTTCTGGGTCAGCATTTTGTTCAGCCGCGAGAGCGAGGCAGAGTCTACAGCATGGCTGTAGTGGGTTTGTGGCTTATGTGGTGGATACGAGAACAGGTGCAGAGAGACCGAGGTCGGTCGATGAGGTCCCGATAGTGCGTGAGTTCCCGGATGTTTTTCCCGAGGAGTTGCCGGGAGTGCCTCCCGAGAGGCAGGTGGAGTTCCGTATCGATTTGGTTCCGGGGGCAGCGCCTATCGCCAAGGCGCCCTATCGCCTCGCACCTCCAGAGATGCAGGAGTTATCCTCGCAGCTTCAGGAGTTGCTGGGGAAGGGGTTTATACGGCCGAGTAGCTCGCCTTGGAGAGCGCCGATCCTTTTTGTCAAGAAAAAGGATGGTTCACACCGGATGTGCATTGATTACCGGGAGTTGAACAAGCTGACGGTCAAGAACCGTTACCCCTTACCGAGGATCGACGATCTGTTCGATCAGTTGTAGGGAGCGTCTTGGTTCTCCAAGATTGATTTGAGGTCTGGATATCATCAGATGAGGGTGCGTGATGAGGATATCCAGAAGACAGCGTTCAGGACTCGTTACGGGCATTACGAGTTCGTGGTGATGCCTTTCGGGCTCACCAATGCACCGGCGGCGTTCATGGATCTCATGAACAGGGTGTGCAGGCCGATGTTGGATCGTTCGGTGATCGTGTTCATTGATGATATATTGGTGTATTCGAGATCCAGAGAGCAGCATGAGGAGCATTTGAGGGAGATCCTCGGAGTTCTGAGATCGGAGAGGCTTTACGCCAAATTCTCCAAGTGCGATTTCTGGTTACGAGAGGTCCAGTTTCTAGGACACCTCGTCAACCAGAATGGGATATTGGTCGACCCGGCCAAGATTGAGGCGGTGATGAGTTGGGAGGCGCCGAGATCCCCTTCGGAGATCAGGAGTTTCCTGGGGTTGGCCGGTTATTATCGGAGATTCATCCAGGATTGTTGTTCCTCTCACCAGACTGACCCGGAAGGGCGTGGCTTTCAGTTGGGGCCCGGAGCAGAAGGCCTCATTCGAGACACTTCGCCAGAGATTGTGCGAAGCCCCAGTGTTGGCCCTTCCGGAGGGAATGGAGGACTTTATGGTATATTGTGACGCGTCGATATCGGGACTGGGTGCGGTGCTGATGCAGAGAGGGCATGTGATAGCATACACATCGAGGCAGATGAAGCCTCATGAGACGAGGTATCCTACCCACGATCTGGAGTTGGGGGCTCTGGTTTTCGCCCTCAAGATCTGGCGTCACTATTTGTATGGGGTTCGGTGTACCATATACACGGACCACAAGAGCTTGAAGTATCTGATGGATCAGCCCAACCTGAACATGCGTCAGAGGAGATGGTTGGACGTGGTAAAGGATTATGAGTGTGAGATCATGTACCATCCGGGCAAGGCTAACGTGGTAGCCGATGCCTTGAGTCGCAGGGCAGAGAGTTCCCCATTACGAGATGTTTGTTTGAGGTTGACAGTGATGACTCCGGTGTTGGACGCCATTCGGGAGGCCCAGGTAGAGGCCATGAGACCGGAGAAACGCAAGCGATAGCGGGTGATCGGTCAGATATCTGAGTTCATTGCCGATAGTCGGGGGCTTATGACCTTCCAGGGCCGGATTTGGGTGCCATTTGAGGGCGGGGCACGTGCCATTCTGATGGAGGAGGCGCACAGGTCGAGGTTTTCGATCCATCCCGGGGCCACTAAGATGTATTTGGACCTGAAAAGAGACTATTGGTGGCCATGTATGAAGAGGGATGTGGCGTGGTTTGTAGAGAGGTGCTTGACATGTCGCCGGGTTAAGGCCGAGCACCAGTGCCCTCATGGCAAGTTGCAGCCACTTGAGGTTCCCCAGTGGAAGTGGGAACAGATTTCCATGGATTTTATCACCAAATTGCCAAGGACTGCGAGAGGCGTCGATGCAATTTGGGTGATCGTCGACCGGCTGACAAAGAGCGCTCATTTTCTTGCTATCAGTGAGAGCTCTTCCGCAGAGAGGCTGGCAGAGGTGTATGTGAGGGAGGTGGTATCGCGGCATGGTGTACCGATCTCGATCGTGTCAGATCGAGATGTGAGTTTTACTTCCAGGTTCTGGAAGAAGTTCCATGAGGAGTTGGGTACCAGGCTGCATTTCAGTACCGCTTACCACCCACAGACGGACGGACAGAGTGAGCGGACGATTCAGACGCTCGAGGACATGCTTCGGGCATGTGTGTTCGACTTCGGAGGGAGTTGGGACACGTATCTGCCTTTAGCTGAGTTTTCCTATAACAACAGCCACCATTCGAGCATTTGTATGCCTCCCTTTGAGCTGTTGTATGGGAGGAGGTGTCGGACTCCCATCTGTTGGGGAGAGGTAGGGCAGCGAGTGATGGGCAGCACTGAGATAGTGCTTCAGACGACAGAGCAGATACAACATGTTAGACAGAGGTTGCTGACGGCCCAGAGTCGCCAGAAGAGTTACGCGCATAGGTGTCGATCCAAGCTCGAGTTTCAGGTTGGAGATTTTGTACTCCTGAAAGTGTCTCCTTGGAAAGGAGTGATCCGATTCAGGAAAGGGGGCAAGTTGGGGCCCCGGTACATTGGACCGTTTAAGTGATTGCGAGGGTAGGCAGGGTAGCATATCGTTTGGAGCTACCTGCAGAGCTGCGCCAGATACATGATACCTTCCACGTGTCTCAGCTGAGGAAGTGTATAGCCGACGAGTCAGCAGTGGTACCGTTGGAGGATATCCAAGTGGACGCGAGTCTGAATTATGTTGAGAGACCGATCGCGATCTTGGACCGGAAGGTCAAGGTTCTGAGGAACAAGGAGGTGCCTCTGGTTCAGGTCTAGTGGCAGCATCGGAAGGGGTCCGAGCTGACTTGGGAGTCGGAGTCAGAGATGCGGGAGCAACATCCGGAGTGGTTTTCGGCATGAGACTTCGAGGGCGAAGTCTGGTTCTAGTGGGGGAGAATTGTAACATCCCGAAATTCAGGTAAAGCTATTTAACCCTTCTATCTTGTCAAGATTAGTCCTTTGAGTGAGTTCTTGTAGCAAATGAGTGCCCTGGGCGTACTGGGAAGTACGCTGCGCGTACTCATGCGCTTAATTTGGACGCGGACTCGCCTGGGTACGCTGGGCGTACCCAGGGTTACGCTGGGCGTAACGAGTCCAGATGCAAACCCTAAATTTTTGGCTTGTGCACTATTTAAAGGATGCTAAGGCTTATTTCTCAGTCTCGATATCAGAGAGTGAAACCTTAAGAGAGCCTTCCATCGTCCTTAGCTTGAGTGTGTGTGTTTTGGAGCTAAAAGTGTCTTGGTGTGTTAGTGAAGAAGAAGGAGAGGAGCTTGTGGAGGCTAGGGCTTGAAGTGCAAGTTTGGATCTGAGATCTTCAGAGAAAGGAGCTTCATCTAGAGGTATAAAGTTCAAAACTTTCCTCTTTATTTGGTTTGATGTTGCATGGACCATTTCTAGGGTTAAAAGTCCCAAAAGTGGAGGCTTTATGAGTGTAATGGACTCCATGGACCTAGATCTGTCCCATTTCAGTGATATTTGTGTTATAGATCCATAAAAATTCCAACTTGGTCGTTGTTATGAGGTCATGCTTGAGTTAGGAGCTTTCTAGGGATTGGAAATGGAATGTTATGGGTGTTGGTGACTTGTCCAACCATGCAAGGGCTTAAAGTCACCAACTTTATGGATTAAGAGGCTTAGAAATGGTCAGATCTAGAAGTTGGACGTGGGTCTTAACTGTTTAAGACCTCAAGAGCTTAAGAGTCTGAAACTGGGAGTTACGCGGGGCGTAATCCCAGTACGCGCGGCGTAAGGGGTCGCGCACCCCGTTTCTGTGAGGACGCCGGGTACGCTCAGCGTACATGTTTGGTACGCGCAGCGTAACCCAGAGGGTTGACTTTTGTTGACTTTTAGGGTTTGGTCAACTTTAGGGTCTTTGAGCCATGAGAGGGGTAAAATGGTCTTTTACCCTTCTGAGAGTACCAAGAGAGGGAATAGTCTAGCCTTGAGAGATGTATTGATTAAGAGTATTTATTTCATATGATTAGGCGGAGGCTAGGCCAGATTTTACAGAGTTCGAGATTACCGAGTTACCCGAGGTGAGTCTTCTCACTATACTTTACCTAGAGTGGTAATTAGAGTTATGTGGCAGAGTATTTTGTATGCTTTTGCATGATGTGATTTCTATGTGATTTATGCTATGTATGTTACAGATTTTACAGAGTTAGGACCGGAAGGTCCACAGAGTTAGGGCCAGAGGGCCCACAGAGTTATGGGACTGGAGGGTCCCACTGAGACACATTGACCAGAGGGTCAACAGAGTTATAGCCTCGAGTGGCTAATATGCGTTGTGTGTGGTATTTTGGGGAATTCACTAAGCATTTATGCTTACAGTGTTGTGTTATGTGTTTCAGGTACCAGTGTGGATCGCGGGAAGGCGCCGGCTTGATCAGTACACACATGAGGAGCTTTTACATATTATGATCTTGGGATGTGATGTTATGAATTGATTATGTGATACAATGATATTTTTATAACAATTATGAATGAAAGTGTGTTTTTAATTTTGTGAAAAATTATTTGAAAATTTGGGTGTTACATCGAGGCACCAACTCATCGAGTTTCTCAATTGATCTCATAAATAAATATATATAAATAATATACTTGGGAGTCCGGATGTTACAGCATCAGGCTTGCGTACGTCCAGCGTACTCATGGTACGTACAACGTACCAGGTTGAACCTCCGCGATCAGTCATGCCTATTTCGCCCTGTACGTGCAATGTACTCACCTTAACCCAAAACTTTCCTAACTTTTAACGGTTATAACTTCTTTGTTCCAACTCTGTTTTCGACGATATTTATATCCACGGAAAGGTATTGAAGAGCCTCACAATATTATCTAAATATCTTTGACTAAAAACTTCTCGAACAAAAATCCATATTTCAAGCAAGAACCTGACCTATGATTTTTCTCTTTCTACCCTTCGGCGCAAAACACAATTCAAAGGTTTAGATCTCACAACCATCATTGCCTCCTTCCAAAAAGGTCTAAACATTACATTCTTAAGACCCAAAGCCTTTACACAATCGAGTTTCAACCCACAACCATGAAATAAGAAATGACAGGAAACAAAATGTTATATTTTTAAACACCCTACTGGTTGCTATAAAATAGTTATACTTTATAATGTACCACAAGTAATAGCTTTATGAAAGTATTAAAAAATATTTGCGTTTATATCAAAATTGGTAACATACTATTCAAAACGTTCAAATAACAATTCTAAACCGAAAAATTATGATAAAAAACTAACTTATTACCTTTGTTCAAAAAATAATGATCTTAATAACCCATTTAACATGACGGATTGGCAAAGTTGGAATTTTTGTAGAAAAACAACAAACCTTGTATTTTTTTTTTCAAAGTACACCATTATGTCCCACAATGATAATCAAGTGATTGAGGTGAAGATTTGCACGTAGAAGATCTAGAGTTCAAACTCTAGCACGCCTAAAATATTAGTAGCGTTCTGCAATTAGCCACTCATATGATGGACCTTAGAATAGGGTCGGTGTAGGCCACTCATATGGTGTGGTTGTTCTCTTTATAAATTTTTTTATACGAATCACCAAAAGTATGATATGATAGGGTGTCACTGTCAATGTTGCCAAAGATAAAGGGTGTAACGTGTTATGCGCCCAAAACCAGCTACCATACCAAAATTAACAAATTATAAAACAAAGTTTGAGTATTGATGAAAAAAATCCCATTTTACGGTATAACCAAAAAAAATTGCAAAGAGTTTTTCTACGGTATACCAAAATGCATCTATTTCATATTTTCTTATATAATCTGCAATATTAAATTAAAAACTGAAGTGTAACACTTGTAAACTTGTGGACTGATATCTATAACTACAGCCCATTTTCAAATGATTTTATGTTGATTTGTTTAGGTCCAATTCCTTTGCGCTTTGTCAGTTTGTCCCGACATAATACATATATGTCTTGGGGGGTTAACAAAAATGAGCTAACGAAAAAAACAAATTTACCTACTACCATTACGGGTTTTCCAACATTTAGGCAAAATCTAGAAAAAATTCCATTAATAACATTACTGAATTTTGCATGTGAAATGTGGGAGATGGCTAATGGACGACTAAAATGGTAAATAGGCTGAGATATTGTTCAATGGGCTAATAAATGGCCTACAAAATTGTCCACCCTATAAAATTTTACACCATTATTTGTTTGATAAAATATTTCTCAGAAAAAAAAAACTACAAGTTTTACATCATATTTTTTTGAACGTTTGGTTAGTAGTTGGATGTTCAATTCACCACGTTACTCAATTTGATTATGCCCGGTTTTAAACCCGAGATCTCTTGTTTAAAAGGTTTCCACCTCTAAAACTCTCATTGTTGTGTAAGGAGCTATTTGTTTTTTTAGAAAAACCTCTTATTGCTACGCGGCGCAGCACATGCGCATCACTTTTCATCTTGCAGCTGTTTGTTTTTCAGAAGTCTTCGGATTAAAAAACTTTTGCGCGTGTTCTTCTTGGCACAACAGTTGTTTTGCTTCTTCCAACCTCTTTTTCTTCTTTTTTTCTTGCTAAAACATTGATTATATATTGCTGAAATCTTATTTCACATTTTTCTTTGTTTATTTTTGTTGATTTATTTTATATTTAATAATAATAATTTGTTGATGAAATATCATTATTTTATGCTAAAATATCTTTATTTTTTGTTAAAATATCATTATTTTTTGCTGAAATATCATAAATTCTTGCCGAAATGTCATACATTATTAAATTTTCGGTATTAAAAAAACTATTTTCGGATTATAAAATCAGTTTATTTTAATTTTTTAATATCTGCATCAGCATGCAGATGTTAAAAGAACAATCACGCTTCTTATTACAGTCTGCAGTCGTTTAGTCCACCTCTTCTACTGCAGATGGTTGCAGAGATGATCCATAGATTTTATGGATTTTTGTTTCAAAAAAACAAACATCACCTAAATGTTTTCTAGAGATTTTTAACACGAAAGAAATTTTTTTAAAAAAAAAAAAAAAGAACTTATAATTTTAGATCGTGACTAGTAATTTCGCATTATACTTGTGAAATTCTCTCAGATTTTATTATTATTATTATTATTTTTGTATCGTAATAATTCGAAAATGCAATCTAAAGTTATTTGTTGTGTAAATGATCTTTGAAAATTTCTAAGATAAAGAAAAAATGTTTATTTTTTTTATATTTTCGCAAGTCATGTTGAGAAAATTTTATATTTTTTACTTTAAAATAACTTCGTTTTAACAATCTCACAAATCATATAGCAATTTCGGAGATGGGTGCTGCAAATTTGATAATTATTTATAGAACTCTTAGTGCAATAAGTCTCTTATTCTTTATTCATATTTCATTTTATCCCCTTAATTACAATTTAGTTTTAAATTTTATTTATTTAATTATTAATTATTTATTTCTATTAAATATTTAATTACAATTTATTTATATGAAATATAAATTGTATATCAATTATATAACATTTCAACCCATTTTTATTTGTAACTATGACCTAATAATTTTTTCGTATTTTATGTATATAAAATAAAGACATAACATAGATGTATTTATATTTTTGTTTGTTTGTGACATTTTTATATAATGTATGTTTAAAAAATAACTAACTAAATGAGAGAGTTTTATAAAAAAAAAAAGTTAGATAGATAATAATAGATTTTATATATATTCATATATATATATATATATATATATATATATATATATATATATATATATATATATATATATATATATATATATATATATATATATATATATAGAGAGAGAGAGAGAGAGAGAGAGAGAGGTAAGAGTTCATTTGAAACGAACATAATTTTGTAAGACCTGGGATCAAATTTTTTTAGTGAAATATTTTAATATTCTATTGTTCGTAAAAATAAAATATGCAATATATTCTAACATTATATGTTTTAGAATATTTCAATGTAAAATATGTTAAAATTATTGTTTTAAAATATTAGAATATTACACACATTTAATTTTTATAAACGCTAGAATATTAGAATATTTCACTAGAAAAAAAATAGTCTCACGATCTCATAAAATTAGGCCGTCTCACATGAACCTAACCCCTCATATATATATATATATATATATATATATATATATATATATATATATATATATATATATATATATATATATATATATATATATATATATATATATATATATATATATATGTTAATAATTAAAGATGTCATTTAATTAGGTTAACGTTAGTAGAATGATGAATTAAAAAGTTTTTAAAGCTATTCTTAGGCGCATTTTGTGCATCTTTTTGCATGTCTTTTCGCCCCATTTATGCATCCATTTAATCTAGTTAATCTCATTTCATTTGCATTTTAAAAAATTCATGTAAGTTGCGAGAACAACCTTATTTGCATATTTTTATGGTGTTTTCAGGTGAACTAGAAGTGGAAACACATTTTGGGAGTGCCATGAATGTCAGGTGAAGATATCGAGATAACTGGACGCAAATCAGAAAGGTTGAAAAAAAATGATGTTGGTGCCAAAAGACACAAGGAACATGGGGAGTGTTGGAATTACACATAGAGTTGGGCACAGGGAGTGTTGATCAGAAGAAGACCTGTTGACTTTTTATGAACACGGTTCATGTTGTTTTGCCCTATATTAACATGGGTTGTGTTGGACTTAATCAACATTTTTTAGCATTATAATTTGGAGGAAGATTCGAAATGGACATACTACTTTCTACATAACACGGGGTGGGTCAATTTACTCTATATAGACATGGGTCGTGTTTGGACCAATAACTAATTTTTGGCTATTTTTCCTGTTCACTTTATCTCGGGATTTTGGGCATTTTTCCACACACGCTTCATTTCAGAGCACCAGGAGAATGATGATTTCAAGCATTATTGCAAGGTTTCGATTATAAACATTTGTCGTTAGATTTGTAATTCTCGTTTGCGGATTATTTCATATTTTCTAAACTTGTAAATTATTCTAGTTATGTGTGGCTAGAACCCTAGTTATCCCAATTCGGTTTTTCGACTTTGGTTTATAATTCAAGCATGTGATTTGATGTTTTATTTCAATTCTATCTAGCGAATTCGGTTTCATAGCAATTAAAAGTTTGATTTTAATTTTAACTCTTGTTGGGCACTTGAATTAGTGTTAGATCATTCAGGTTAACTGATTTGCAAAATTTGTAATTGTTTTTTGAATTAGAACTATTAACAAACATTAAATTGATTTCCATTGAATGATTTTAATGTGAACCTTATTCCTACGTTCTTACGCTCCTGAGCATATGAGGAGTATTGGATGTTGTTGGAAACATTCACACAGAACTCAATGTAATCTTTTGATTTTTATCTAGAGCTTATTTAGACATAAATTAGAAGGTTATGTTATTTTCAAAGGCGTGTTTTGAGCTTAACAACTTGGTGAATGGGAAGTGTTAGAGCTTGTTAATACTTTCAAGTACCAACTTAGATGGAATTGAAGTTAATTTCATTTCACAATTGAATTGCAATACCAAGATAGACAAACATGTTGGATTAGGTATCTAAGCCCATAACTATAATTGGTATGTACTTGACCCGAGAGTAGCATGGTCCATTTGGGTTGCCTTCACCAGAGCAATTTGATAGGATGGACTTTTGAGAAGAGGTTATTTATGATTTATAAATATATTATAAGTTCTAATATATTAATATGAAATCATGTTATTTAATTAGTATTGATCAAGATTAATTTGGAATTAATTTAGTGATCAAAAGAGACTAATTAAATTAACAGGGACTGATTATGTAAATTAGTGATATATATATATATATATATATATATATATATATATATATATATATATATATATATATATATATATTGTTTGGGCTATTGATCCATGATGGACTAAGTTTATGTAAGTATCCATGAAGAGTTAACCCACATGAAACATGGATCATAACCCAAGTGTATGGATTAGGGTTTACCCATGACTCTTGGATTCCTACACTATATATATGATACCCCTTTGGCCTAAAGTTGGTTGAATGTGTATTCTTGGAGAAGCATAGCCGAATTTTAGTGCTCTATACTCTCTCTCAAAAAGTCATCTTTTGTTCATGGTGTTTGTAAACCATTTGAGACATCACATTTGAGGTGTTAAGTTCTTAAAGGCCAAAACTACAAGCTACAACAAAGAGGTAATTCTATAACTCGCTTTTATGTTGCTTATGTCAATTGTATGCTAGTTGTAGGCTTAATGCTTTGGAAACAATATTGCATGTATAATTAGAGAAAACATAGATCCAAAACATTTACGATTGTATATGTACCATAAGATGTTGTAGTATACAAAACCCAACAAAACATAGTATTGGAATCTTTACATTTTTGAATTCTATTTCAGTTTATTATTCCTTCAATTGTTTACTTAACATCTTGCAAATAAACCCCTTCCCCTTTAGTGACTAACATGTACCTTGTGCAAAGAGGTATATACATTATCCTTGTGTCTCTATGGATCGACCCTACTTGTCATGTACTACTTTTTAGTGTAATATAACGATGATGTTGGAATCTATTATACCCTTTTATTTGTTAGGTTTGACACCCTAACAGTTATAACACAACTTAATCATTGAAAACTATTAGATATGTCGAAAGAAAGTTTAATTGCATAAAATGGGTTGTTTTATGGATTTTGAAGAAATCCAATTCTTCCTTTATCTTTTACAAACAACCGAGGAATTAGTAGGAATTGAATTCCAAATCCGGAAAATTCCTATGAAATGACACGAACCAAACTCCTACTAATATACTTAGTGGCTATTTGTTTTTTCTAAAAAAACTACTTCTGTCCACTTATGGTTGTGCCGCATAGAACATGCGCAACACTTGTCATTTCTTAACTTTTTGTTTTTTAAAAGATTTCTTACTTAAAAACTGTTACGTGTGTTTTGCGTGGCGCAATATTGGACCCTCATCTTCAAACATCTTCTCACCTTTAAATTATATTATTCAACAAAAAATTGTTTTATTTTTTGCAACATGTTTATTATTTTAATAATATTATGAACGATATTATAAACAATTCACATATACTTTATTTTGGTAAATTTCATATAAATATTTTTTTTTTTGTTACATTGTCTATAACCAAATATTATTAATTTATAAAGTTAATCACTAAAATTATCAAATCTATTGAAGTTAATCGAAAAAATAACCATCGTCTTGGAAAATTTAACAAAATGAACATGTTGTTTGCTAAATTAACAATTTCATTTATTGTTATTTAGCAATTATTATATTTAGTTATTTTATATAATCTTTTTGAATTGGAATTATTTGATGTGGTGTAGATAAAGAGTATCATAAAGTGACTTCTATATTTGCTCTAAATATATGACATATCTTATATGTTAAACAACAATTTGGGTAACAACCACAAAACTAAATATAATTTAAATGAATAAATATAATATGTTTAACAAAAAAATCACTTGTAATATATGGTCTAGGAAGTGTATTTTCAGAACAATTATTGTAATATGAAACTATTTTAAGTTTGTAGAATCAGTTTATTTAAATTTTAGTTTATTGCAGTAGTCTGGAGACGTTGAAAAACAAACTGACTTCTTATTACAAGTTTCAACCGTTTGGTCCATCTCTTCTACTGCAAAAGGTTCAAATGTGGGTCGCAGATTTCAGACGTTTTCGCTTCGAAAAAACAAACATCACCTTAGATAGATTACTATTCTTAAAAAAAAACTATTAAAGTATTAAGATATTAAAAACTATTTGCTATTTGTGACTTTTTATATAAAATTATTATAAGGGCACCCATAGTAGGTGTTTATGAATTAAATAGATATTAAAAACTGTTTGCTATTTATAACTTTTTATGAATTAAATAGATGATGATAATAATTGAATAGAAGTTGAATGAAGTGTAGGTGATGATGATTGAATAGAAGAGTTATATTATGATTGAGTGGTTCAATGAAATTAATCTCTTTTTTTTTCAATAAAATTTCAAATCACAAATAAATCTAATCGCATTTGGTAGAAGTCTCCTACATTTACCACACATAAATAAGTCTAGCACTTGAATGAATCATACGTTTCATGCAATTGAACGAATTGAGATTGTTGGTGGGGGTAAGTCTGACAAGTAACGAACGATTTATTTTTAATTTATAATTGTATTTAAAAAAATGATGATGATGATGTGAAAATTCGATAAATTTTGTAGAGTTAAATGGAGTAGGAATGTTAAAAAGTAAAGTCGAATACAAGTGAAATATTGATATGAAAATGGTGTTACAATCTATTGAACCTTTTATAGTTTAATGGACTATAAACACCCTAAGACTATTTAAAAAGAAAATTTTAAAGGGCACACCACCACAACATTATATTTAGTACTAAATATATTTAGTTTCCACGACTTTAGTATTAAATTATAAGTTTGATCGGGGATTGAGACGATCACAAATGTCTTATAGAGTACTAAAGAAAAAAATATGTATCTTTGTATGTTTAAAAAACATGTCAATCTCCGAAAAGTAAATCGGCAGGTTAAATATTGGAGTAATTCAGTGGATAGTCGCCTTTAAATCATTTATTTTTTTTTAAAAAAAAAAAGTTAATTTCGTCAATTGGTAAATGAAAATAAAAAAACATTGTTTCTATTCAATGCAATCAAAAGAGAGATAACAATCAATTTGTCTTCATAAAATACCATTATTTCAATGATATTTTATAGAAAAAAAAAACAAATAGATTGTTACATATTTGTGGTACTATTTTAAGAACATATGTGTTTTATAAATAAAATACAAATAACTAGTATTTAAGTCATCCACTGCAGAACTATTTTATAATTAATAAAAATAAAAACTATAAGGTCTTTTGGTATGGGACCCTCCTCATGCTTGAAATGTTGAGGTGACGGACATGCCCGCTAGTGAACACCGCCATAAGGCCGAGTAGATGTGATGTGGAGTGAACCGCTCTATGCTTCTTTACGCGTAATAGGATTGCTTCATCTCCAAACGGTCACAAAAATGGTTGTTGTCACGTTTTGTGTATTAAAAAAATTAGTTACTTTTCAAATTTAAACCATACACTCTTAATTATAAATATCAACAGTTATATATATATATATATATTACTCTACAAATTAACACATAAATATCTTTTTATTTTCTCATATATATATATATATATATATATATATATATATATATATATATATATATATATATTTCAAATTATGGATCCAAATCAAATTAACTCACCCATTCCAACCCCCCACCCTAACACTTCAAATGATCTATATGCACATGTTGGTTACATGCAAATGTTGACATCTCCGATTTAACTAAAACCTCTATTCACCAACTTTTCATACCCTCCCAACTATAACCAACAACAAATACTGCAACAATTCAATCAACCTCAAGTCCACGAAGAATATAACAATTAAGTTATAATGTTTTTAATATTTATACTTTTTTAGTAATGTGGGCTTAAATTTTTATGTTTTTATGTTTTATAAGCAATATCGGTTTTAAATTTCTGTGTTTTTAAGTATTGTAATGGTTTTTATTAGTAAAATGTGATTTATTTTTATTTGTAAAATATTTATTTATGTTTAATAATCAAGTTTTTTTATTTAATCTTACGTCAAAAAAAAATAAAAAATAAAAAGATAAATAGTATGGAGTGGTAACCATTTCCAATAGCTAGTACTGTTGTAGTAAACATGTAGTGAATATGACATGGCTTAGATGTCGCAATACTTTTCTAGTGGAAATGTAGTGACAATACTCCTTAACCTAAGAAGAAGACAAAATTGCAAAAATGGCCATTGTGGTTTGTATATTTTTTTCGATTTTTGGTATAAACCTTGAAATTTTGGATAAATGGTCTTTTTGAGCATCTTTTGTTGTGAATTTTATCCCTCCTAAAATTGAAATGACTATCATATCATTAGTATATTTATTTTTCATTTTTTTACTATTTAATTAGTATTAAATATAGAAAGGGCCCACATAACCTCTGTAACGACCCATAATTCTTGTTCCGTCATCGAGTTTAGTTCTCATTATGTTTTCGTTAAGTTCACCTGTTATCTTGGTTAAAGCTTGGTTACAAGGGATAAAGTGTAAGAAAATGATTATTGATCATGTACATGGGTCATAGGGTCATTTTATCATACTTTAAGTGCTTGACTTGTAACTTATGATGTATATAATGAAGCTCAACCCTAAAATTCGGGATAAAAATTCCATTTGCAGCCACCAACTTCTACAGAGAGAGAGAGAGAGAGAGAGAGAGAGAGAGAGAGAGAGTGTGTGTGTGTGTGTGTGTGTGTGTGTGTTTGCGCATGTGTATGTGCATCCTTTTAAGGTTTGGAGACCATTCGAGTGAATGAGGTGAAGTTCTTGGAGGCTTTAAAGCATCCTTGGGGCAGTGATTGGGTGGCTTCGTTTTCATCTTGTTCTTGAAGTGCTATATGATTTTCCAGTAGGTATAAAACATTCTCCTTGAGTTCATATATGTTCTTTCCTGTCATACTCAAGAAATAGCCATCGACTATGCAAAATCCATGGTGTAACAGTGTTTGTTGGTCCTTATAGTGTTCTATCCATCATGAGCACGTGGTTATGGTGTTGGAGGAATAGAAGCTTCCCAAAGGAGGTGCTAATTGGACATGGTTCGGACATGGGAGAGCAGATGATCAGAAAACGCTCTTATGATTATGTTAGCATTCCTGCGGCGCGGTACACTTCAGATTGTGGCGCAGTGACGGGGGCTCGCATTTTCCTGACCGCGACTTGCTGACCAAACCGCGACCCATTTTCTAGGCATAACAGATTGTCTTACCTTTTGTAACCTGTTTTGAGAGAACTTTTATGCAATCTTTTTAGGGTGTTTAATTGCTTGCTGAAGGGTGTTCTTCCTCTGTTCATAACCCACATATATTGGACTAGAGTTAAGTCAATCCTTGTTGCAAATCTAGTACTTTGTTAGGAAATTTCATATCCTAGAATGAATGGATTAAAACTAGATTGTTGTAGGAAGCATATGCCCTGATTATGAATGGTATGTATGTTGGGAATGTTGATTCCTTTATGTGATTGAAAGTTTAGGATGTATTACATGCTAGACTCTTGACATGATACTTTGCTGTGAAGTGTGTGATAGGTTCATGCTAAAAATAGGGATATATGTGGAATGTATGGTATGATATATGCATGTTATGATTTTCTTGAAATCCTATTGTCTATTATGTTGGGACAATGCATGCTAGTGATATAATATGCCTAACTGACGTAATGATGATATGTGCATGATTATATAGTGATGCCAAATGCTTTAACTTAGTATTTCATGTTTGCATGTTTACATATTGAGGAGTTTTGAAGTAATATGCCTTATATATATTAATAATAACTGAGCATGATTACTTAAGGAGGATAGATAAGATTTTTGTGTACCCCTTGTGTGATGAATTAATAATACATTAATTAAAATGGGGAATACACTTAGTGGGGAAGAGGGTAGCAACCTAAACTTAGGTGTATACCTTATCCGGATTGTGTGATGGCCTAATAGGTTGAAAGAATACCTACAGGTAAAGAGCTTAAGCTAATAGTGAAGTTGAGTGGTTTTTCTAGACAATTATTCGGTACATGGTCAATGGTTGCGGGGACTTGATTGATGTTGGTGTAGTGATGGTGCTAGATCAAACATTACGTTTGAGTGGGAAGTTTCTAGTCATGGATAACAGTGGTAAAGTACGAGTCTCGAATGACAACACATGTACTTGTATGTGCATCGTCATAGTAGCAAACGCAGCATGTCGGGAGCACTGTTACAGGTGAAAGTCACGCCTCACTTAGTGTATTGGGTCGAGCATGTCACATTAGTAGTGAATATGTTTTTACCTTTGGGGTTAGTGATGGACCTAGAGACCCGAGCTAGTGAAGATTAATATTTATAAATTAATAAAGCGATGAACGGTAAAGAATAATTACAAAGGTAAATAGAGATGGGTAATTATTAATGGAAATGCAATTGAAGACTAATATCATTATATAAAAGTGATGGTTATATGATATATGTCATGTTATGCAATGTGTGTAATTGAATGTATGCTATGTGATGATTGTTAGACCCATTTTTGGATATGCATGTTTCATTAGCACTATATGAAACATCCCAAAATCACAGTCTGAAAATTTCTTTTTAATTTAATACTAAAACCATAGTCATCATATATCGCATAAAAATCATAAACAATATATCTCAAAATATTATAACAACTGTCAAGTATATCAGAGTATAAACATCCCAGGCTGATCAAATGGTGTGTGCACTGCAATCTTCCCGAGCTCCGCTTTTGAAAACTGAGTACCTGAAACCAAAACTGAAAATTGTAAGCACGAAGCTTAGTGAGTCTCCCCAAACTACCACATACCATACAATAACGCATATTGGGCCTTGCCCACTGCATCGGGCCCCGCCCGGCATCGGACCGAAGTCCGGACTAACTTGGGTCCCACCCACTGCATCGGGCCCCGCCCGGCATCGGACCAAAGTTCGGAATAACTTGGGCCCCGCCCGGCATCGGACCGAAGTCCGGAATAACTTGGGCCCGGCCCACTGCATCGGACCGAAGTCCGGAATGTACTAAACATAGCAAAACATAAACATATAACATAATCATATATACTGCATCGGGCTTGCCCGACATCGGACCGAAGCCCAGAACATATAACACATAACACAAACATGCATGAATCACAAAGACATCAAGCATACATAACTACTTCTCGGGATTTCCCCGACATCGGACCGAAGTCCGGAACACATAACATATAACATGTAAGCTAAAATCACTGCATTGGGCCCCGCCCGGCATCGAACCGGAGTCCGGAAACATACAATCTGCATCGGGCTAACCCCGGTATCCTACACTACTAAACAGGTCGGCATTGGTGCCTTAGACCCGTTCCTACTGAAGGGAAACTCACCTCGCACTGCTGAAGTCCCGCGAATAAATCCCGGGCTGCTGGCTGACAAATCATCAAGCTGTTAACATCCAAATAAACCCAATTAATAATTGGATCCCAAATACATATCCATAAGTCCTTGCTTGGGTAAAAGACTACTTTACCCCTAACTTAGCTTGATTCAAGCCCAATGATAATCAACTAAAGCCCAACTATGGCCCAAATTTCTAAATTGGGCCCAAACTCCTCACATGGTATTACCTTAAGGCACAACCATTTATCCTTGGTCCAATACTTGGCATATGATGGTCCAATATCTCATAATCATCAAGGCCCAAATATGGCCCATCTATGGCCCAATTTTCTGAATTGGGCCCAAGCCTGCCCAATGGGCCTCATCCTATAACCGAGCCTACTACTTTAGTCCTTATACTTGTTCTTGGATGGTCCATCAATAGCCCAAAACATCTAGGCCCAACAGGAGACCCAACTCCAAACCCAACAAATTAGGGTTTTCACATGGAATGATGATTAGGGTTAATTATAAACACTTAACCCATTAAAGACTTAATCCATTGAGTCCATCAGTTACTAGGTCATTCATACAATGTAATTGGGCATAATTCATATTTCAATTCCAATGGCCCATAACGCGGGTCCCAAAAGGCCCAAACCAATAAATTTACAATTAGGGTTTTTTAAACCCTAATTAGCCCTGTCTAAGATTAAGCAATTGGGTCAGTTAGGGTTCCACTAGGCCGGGCACCACCCACTGTCACCTCGGGCAATGGTGGTCGGCGGCGGTTCCTGGCGGCAGGCGGCGACAGCCACCATTTTCAATGGCGGCAATGGTGGTTCCGGCCAAAATTGCATGCACAACTTCGCATCCATAAAATACATGCTCACACACACTAACACACACACACAACCACCCTTCGTGGTGGCTGGTGGTGGCAGAAGACGGTGGCAGGCACCACCTTGTGGTGGTGGCGGGTTTTTGGCTAGATATTTCACATACAACACCACCCAAACCGATAACAGCCTGAATACACGATCACATTCATATTCAGCCACCTCTCAAGTGGCTATCACCATCGGAAAAGACAGAAACGGTGGCTAAAAAGATCACCGGCGGCACAGTGACGTCCCACGACGTCTAACCAACAGAAATGAAGAAGAAGAAGGGTGAGTGGCGAGCAGTCTTACCGAGGGCCTCTTTATCGCAGACGACTTGCACAGCGACGCACACGGCGGGTTTTTCCCCGGTACTCGGCGGTCCTTTGATGCCCACGACGTCTCCGGCAGTCGTATATTGGTGGCACTCCGGCGAGCAACTTCGTCTGGTCGGAACAGCGGGTAGAGGTACGACGGATGAGAAGGCTCACGAGAGGTGATGGCGGCTGAACTTGCGCATGGCGGCTGGAGAAGATAGGTTTAGGCTTTTAGGATACGACGTGGGGAAGGGATACGGGTATATCCCGTGTCTCATTTCAAACATTTGCCCATTATGCCAATATTAGTCCCTCCACCCATAATTTCTTTCAATTTAAATCCCAACTTACACTTTAACCCTTGCCTCCATAAATCTTTTCAACTTTAATCCATTATTTACTATTCAGCCCCTCTCTTCATGATTTTATTTCAATTAAATCCAATATTTATCAAACGCACCCTGACTTCTGAAATCATTTTTAAATTAACTCCAGAACTTGCACTTTTAACCCCCAACTTCTAAAATTGTAACAATTAACCCCCAGGACCAACACCTTGCTATATAAATTATTGATTTTAGGGCTACTATACTGTAAAATCCCCAAATTTCGAGGCCAAAAATTTTCATTTTTAATTAAGTAATTCATAAAACAGTCCACCAAAACATTGTCAATATTACATCAACTTATAAAAACCATAAAGTCGTGTCTCAAACCATATCATCAGAAGTAATGAAAATCAGAGTACAATCCCAGAAACTCAATGCGGAAACCATGTGTGTGTGTGTGATGCGCTGCTACATCGCCGGCTCCTTCCCCTTAGACGAAGAGGTACCTGAAACCAAAACTAAAACTGTAAGCACGAAGCTTAGTGAGCTCCCCCATCATACCCATACCAAAATAATACATGACCCTCGGTATCTTTCAACCGGTAACTGTCAAGCATAACCGGGAGCTGGACTCCCCCTCGGTATCTTTCAACCGGTAACCAGGAATTTCCCTCCCCTTCGGTATCCTTCAACCGGTATCTGGGAACTACCCTCCCATTCGGTATCTTTCAACCGGTAACCAGAGACTATTTCACCCCTCTTACTGCTAACACATAATAAGCACAATAAGCATAACATTCATAACCACATCAAGCACAGTAAGCATAACACATATCAAGTCCCAGATAATTATCACAAAGACAATCATCTAACCAGTACTCTTACTTATGGGTCGGCATTGTGGCCGTAGACCCACCCCTACTAGGAGAAGACTCACCTCAAAGTCCTGTAGTGTCCGAACTTTCCTCGGCGTGAAAACTGACTCTCCTCGACTCCTCAATCCGTACATGACAACCCCTTCCAAGTTATCAACTTGTACTGGCAACCCTAACCAAGGTCAGCTCAAATCCAGTCAAATTCAACATCCAGATGACTTGACTCGCCGATTTGGTCTACCAACTCGTCGATTCCATACTTCTTTAACCCAAACCAATCCCCGTCTTTACTCGTCGAGTCTAGCAAGAACTCGACGGGTTCTTCTTCAATCATACCATTGGGACCATCTTCATCCGACTCGCCGAGTTCGACCTTGAACTCGTCGAGTTCATCTCCCTCATAAGAATGTGTCCACTCTATGACTCGCCGAGTTGTATGAACAACTCGTCGAGTCCATCTTCAAAGATTGGAAGATTGCCTTGGACTTGCCGAGTCTGCTCAAACACTCGTCGATTCCCATGATTCCCAGGTCTATAATCTCGTCCATCTTTGTTGAGTCCTTCTCTAGACTCAACCAGACCCCCAAAACAGCAAGGGTTGGAGAACCCCTATCCGACTCGTCGAGTCCCAAGAACAACTCATCGTGTCCACTAAAGTCCATGTCCATAAACTCGATTTCTGTCAAGCTCATCTCATCCAAAGGGTAGATCTGACCTCCTAGGGCCGATATAGCACGTAAAGCCACTAACTTTACGTCCATGCATGGGCCTTTTAGCCCTAAAGGACTACAAATGATGTCTAAAAGATGCATGGGGCTCTCATGGCCATAAAGTTGGCATCTTTATGCCATGAGACCCCTCCAATGACTAAGATCTGAAGTCAATACTCCCTATAACACTTCACAACCCAAAAATGGCTTAGAAAGCCCTAAATATACCCAAAATCCAAGCCCTAAAGATGAATAAACACATGGAAGATCAAGGCAGGAGCTTTTTACCTTAAATGAGTTGGAAATGGAACACAATCTCTAGATCTCCAAGCTCCAACTTGAACTCCCAAGCTCCTTTCCCCTTCTCAAGCTTCACAATCCACCAAAATGCACCAAAATGACCATAGAATACTCAAACAAGGCTAGGGTTTCGATATGATGTCTTCTGGGAGTATAAGGGACGATGGAGGCTAAGATAAGTTGTTTAAATAGGGTGCAAACCCTCAAATTTAGGGTTTCACTCAAACAGCACCTACTCGCCGAGTCGGTCTCCCGACTCGTTGAGTAGGTCACTTAAATTCCCTGCGGATCACGACTCTACTCGACGAGTTGGGCCACCAACTCGTCGAGTCCCAGAGAAAAATACATGAAATTTTTGAATTAAATACGTACTAAGGAATCAGGTGTTACAAATCCCCCTACTTATTTTAGACTTCGTCCTCGAAGTCTGTTGCTGAGTCCGGAAAAAACTCTGGGTAGTGCTCCCTCATCTCGTCCTCCGGCTTCCAGGTCCATTCCGAGCCCTTGCGGTGCTGCCACTGCACCTTTACCAGCTTCACTCTCTTGTTCCTCAGATCCTTCGATTTCCTGTCAAGGATCGCCACTGGCCGCTCGATATAGTTCAGGCTATCATCCACCTGAATATCCTCTAAAGGTACCACTGTCGAATCGTCCACCAGACACTTCCGCAACTGGGAGACATGAAAAGTGCTATGAATCTGACGGAGTTCGTCTGGAAGGTCCAGCCTATATGCCACCTTGCCCACCCGGGCTACAACCGGGAAAGGTCCAATATACCTAGGGCCCAGCTTGCCCTGCTTCCTGAATCAAATGACGCCTTTCCAAGGTGGCACCTTCAGGAGGACCATATCCCCGACCTGGAACTCCAGGTCTAATCGGCACTTGTCGGCATAACTTTTCTGCCGACTCTGAGCAGTCTGAAGCCTGTTCCTAACCTGCTGAATTCTCTTGGTCATCTTGAGCACCACTTCGATGCTCCCCATGACCCTCTGTCCGACTTCGCCCCAACATATCGGGGTCCTGCACTTCCTCCCGTACAACATCTTGAAGGGAGGACGATCGATACTCGCGTGATAGCTGTTGTTGTAGGAGAACTCGGCTAATGGAAGGTAGGTATCCCAGCTACCACTGAAGTCTAGAACGCATGCCCGCAGCATATCCTCCAAAGTCTAGATGGTCCGCTCACTCTAACCATACGTCCGCGGGTGGAACGCTATGCTGAAGTGCAGACGAGTACCCAACTCGTCGTGAAACTTCTTCCAGAACCTGGAAGTAAACCGCACATCTCGGTCCGAAATCACGGAGACTGGCACTCTGTGTCGAGCCACCACCTCTCGGATGTAGATATCATCCAACCTCTCGGCCGAGATGCTCTCCTGGATCGGTATGAAATGGGCACTCTTGGTCAACCGATCCACGATGACCCAAATCGAATCCACTCCCCGTGCAGTCCTGGGAAGCTTGGTGATGAAATCCATAGTAATATATTTACATTTCCACATGGGAATTTCTAGTGGTTGCATCTTGCCTTGTGGCCTCTGGTGCTCGGCCTTGACCTTCCTGCGGGTCAAGCACCGCTCTACGTACCAGGCGACATCCCGCTTCATGCAGGGCCACCAGTAATCGGGTCGAAGATCCTTGTACATCTTCGTCGCCCCAGGATGAATAGAAAACCTGGATTTGTGCACCTCCTCCATCAATACCTGATGCACACCCCCATGATATGGGACCCACACTCTACGGTGTAGCCTCAACAATCCACGACTGTCATAATCAAAGGAGGAAACCTGACCCACAATACGCTCGCTCTTACGACGTTCCTCCTTCATGGCCTCCTGCTGGGCCTCCCGAATCCGCTCCAACAGCGGAGTCACAACCGTCATCCTCATACAGATATCCCTTATCGGCGCTGCCTTGCGGCTAAGCACGTCGGCCACAACATTGGCCTTCCCCGGGTGGTAGAGGATCTCGCAGTCATAATCCTTCACCACATCGAGCCACTGACGATGCCTCATATTCAGATTTGGCTGATCCATAAGATACCTCAGGCTCTTGTGGTCCGTGTAAATGGTACAACGAACCCCGTAGAGGTAATGACGCCAAATCTTGAGGGCGAAAACAACAGCCCCCAGCTCCAAATCATGCGTCGGATAGTTCGCCTCATGAGGCTTCAGCTGCCTCGAAGAGTAAGCGATGACATGCCCTCTCTGCATCAATACCGCGCCCAAACCCGAGATGGACGCATCGCAATATACTACAAAATCCTCCATGCCCTCCGGCAGGGCTAAGATTGGCGCCTCGCACAGTCTCTGTCTCAACGTCTCAAATGCGACATGCTGCTCAGGCCCACAGCGAAAGACCACGACTTTCCTTGTCAATCGGGTCAGGGGCATAGCTATCTTGGAGAAGTCCTGAATGAATCTCTGATAATAGCCTGCCAGTCCCAGAAAGCTCCGAATCTCAGATGGAGACCTCGTAACCTCCCATCTCATCACGGCCTCCACCTTGGCCGGGTCGACCGAAATCCCGTTCTGGTTGACAAGGTGCCCAAGAAACTGCACCTCGTGCAACCAGAACTCACACTTGGAGAACTAAGCATACAAGATCTCCCTCCTCAAAGTATCCAGAACCTCTCGCAAGTGCTCCTCATGTTGCTCTCGCGTCTTGGAATAAACCAAGATGTCATTGATGAAAACTATCACAGACCGATCCAACATCGGTTTGCACACACGGTTCATGAGATCCATGAACGCGTCAGGAGCATTGGTGAGCCCGAAGGGCATCACCACAAACTCATAGTGACCATAACACTTCCGAAAGGCAGTCTTCTGCACATCCTCCTCTCTGACCCTCATCTGATGATAGCCTGAACGCAAATCAATCTTGGAGAACCAAGATGCTCCCTGCAGCTGGTCAAAGAGGTCATCAATCCTCAGGAGTGGGTAACGGTTCTTTACCGTTACCTTATTCAGCTCCCGGTAATCTATACACATCCGATGCGACCCGTCCTTCTTCTTCACAAACAGAATTAGGGCTCCCCAGGGTGAACTGCTCGGTCTAATGAATCCCTTGTCTAATAGCTCCTGCAGCTGTGTAGACAACTCCTGCATCTCAGGAGGAGCCAACCGATATGGTGCCTTGGCTATCGGAGCCGCACCAGGGACTAGGTCGATCCTGAACTCCACTTGCCTCTCCGGAGGTATCCCAGGTAGCTCCTCTGGGAATACATCCGTGAAATCTCGTACTACTGGCACATCGCCCACCGTCACCTTACCCGCCTCCCGGGTATCCATAATATAGGCGACATATCCTGCGCAACCCTGCTGAAGGTAGCGCCTAGCCCTCGCTGCTGAACATAAAGCTGGTCCTTGTTGTGGCCTCTCGCCCTGAATCACCAGCTCTCCCCCACTTGGGGTCCTGATCCGCACCAACTGCTGCGCGCAGTCAATCACCGCCCCATTGGGGCTTAGTCAATCCATACCAATAATAACCTTGTTCCCCCGCAAGGGTATGGGAACCAAGTCTACCAGGTAACGCTCCTCGAACAATCTCAAAACACAGTCCCTGAAGATCTCTGATGCTCGCACTGACCGGTTGTCTGCGATCTCGACCTCTAGAGGGCAATCCAACATGCCCAAGGACTCAGGAAACTTCTTGCTAAGCGCAAGAGAGACAAACGATCGGGTAGCACCCGAATCAAACAACACCTGAACTAGGATACCGTTCACATGGAACGATCCTAAACAGAGCATACATATATCATATCAAAATCACAGCGACATAACATAAAAGAGCAAAGAGAAGAAATCATACCCGTCACCACATCGGGTGCGGCGCGTGCCTCCTCGGCTATCAAATGAAACGCTCGGCTCCGCACCACTGGAGCCTCTGACTTGACCTTCCGGCCATCCATAACCCGTGTAGTCGCCGGAGTTGGCGCCACTGTCGGCGCCGCTGCTGCTGTCGTCAATCTGGGGCAGTTGGCCTTTTTATGGCCCCTCTAATTGCAATGAAAGCAAATCAGGTCTGATGTCTGAACCGTAGGAGAAGGGGCAATACAATCCCTGCCAAAATGCCCAATCTTGCCGCACTTATAGCAGCCGGAACCCGACCCAGTGCGGCAAACTCCCTCATGTGACCGACCGCACTTCCCACAGCGGTCCCGACCCTACTGGCCCTTCGACCTAGCGTCGAATCCCTTGGGTTTCTTCCCCAAAACCCCTGTAACCTGCTCAGTCTCTGCCTTCCTCTTCCTAAGGTGCTCCAAATCAATCTCCCTCTCCCGCGTCCTGGTAATCATGGACTCCAGGGTCGGGCAGGCCGAATAGCTGACATGCTCCCGAATGTCGGCTCTCGACATATCATGATAGCGGTTCTTCCGCATCTCCTCATCCCCTGCATACTGAGGTACCAACAAAGCCCTCTCCCGGAACTTGGCGGTGATCTCCGCCACAGTCTCCGTAATCTGTCTCATATCCAGAAACTCCCTGGCCAGCTGCTGAAGCTCCACAGCTGGCGCAAACTCGGCCCTGAACCTGGTCACAAAATCTGACCAAGTCATAGCCTCAATGGCTGGGGCCCCCAACGAATCCCCAACTAACTCCCACCAATCTCTGGCTCAATCCCTCAAACAACCTGCAGCAAAACGGACCTTTGACCCTTCTGGGCAGAAGCTCGTCAACTGCGCAGACTCGATGTCTACGATCCATCTCTTGGCAGCAATGGGGTCCTTCACCCCATGAAATTTCGGCGCACCACTCCCTCTAAAGTCCTTGAAGGACAATGTGCACGTACCCAACTGGCTGGACGCCGCGTCCCTCCTGAATACCTGGAGGCGATCCTCCATCAACTCAATAATCCCCTCCTTGATCGACCCGAAGATGATAGGGGTCGACTCAAGGATACCTCTAGTGATCTCAGACGCGATGAACTCGCGTAACCCGTCATCAACCTGCTCGGATCCCGCGCCCAAGCCTGACCCTAATCCTGACCCAGATCCTGCTCCATGTCGTTTAATCGCCATACTGAAAATAAACACCTAAACGTTAGGATCATACATATCCTCAAGAGGTCTCGCACACTCTCCAAGTTTCCCGGTTCTGTCTCAGCCTTCCTTGATTCGAGTACGGATCCTCTGCTTCCAGTAGGGGCCCATACTACCTTCTACATCTATCTGTACTTTCCTCAAGAACTGACTTGACTTCACCAAGTCTTTTTCTACTAATACAACTTCCCAACTAAGCTCATCCTCGACTTTCCTAGGACACTCTCTGACCTACTCTCCGCCGTCAGCTGCACTAGGAGTCCCTACCACCTTTCCCTAACTAGCTTGCGAATACTGTTACATATCCACTCACTAGTTAGTTAAAGTTAGCCAGAACCCCTATAGCACAAAGCAAGCAGCATTCGTGCATCGAGTAACCACATCAATCATATCCTAATCAGGATATCCTACCGCTGACTAAACAGTCCTAGCATACAGCTCATACAACAGGCATTCAAGGCATCCTTCCTAGATCCTTAGTCCTATTCTAGCATGTAGTTCTCATAATCATATATCAGGCATACAAGGCATCCTCCTAGATCCTTAGCCCTAATCTAGCATGCAGTTCTCAGAATCATAAATCATATAACATAACATAACAAGTATGGGTATCTTGGGGAAAACTTACTTGAGCTCGGCCGGTCGCACGCATCACACACCTTGTTCTTTCTCAAACTTCTTTAACATAAATTTTAGAAAACTGTTTTCTTTGTGAAAAATCTTTTAATCCCTCGGTTTGAGTCCAGACACCCCCGAGGGTGTGTCCGAATCCCTCAAACCAAGGCTCTGATACCAACTTGTAACATCCCAAATTTCAAGGCCAAAAAAATTTCATTTTTAATTAAGTAATTCATAAAACAATTCACCAAAACATTGTCAATATTACATCAACTTATAAAAACCATAATGTCGTGTCTCAAAACCATATCATCAGAAGTAATGAAAATCAGAGTACAATCCCAGAAACTCAATGCGGAAACCATGTGTGTGTGTGATGCGCTGCTACACCGCCGGCTCCTTCCCTTTAGACGAAGAGGTACCTGAAACCAAAACTAAAACTGTAAGCACGAAGCTTAGTGAGCTCCCCCATCATACCCATACCAAAATAATACATGACCCTCGATATCTTTCAACCGGTAACTGTCAAGCATAATCGGGAGTTGGACTCCCCCTCGGTATACTTCAACCGGTAACCGGGAATTACCCTCCCCTTCGGTATCTTTCAACCGGTATCTGGGAACTACCCTCCCCTTCGGTATCTTTCAACCAGTAACCAGGGACTATTTCACCCCTCCTACTGCTAACACATAATAAACATAATAAGCATAACATTCATAACCACATCAAGCACAATAATCATAACACATATCAGTCCCAGATAATTATCACAAAGACAATCATCTAACCAGTACTCTTACTTGTGGGCCGGCATTGTGGCCGTAGACCCACCCCTACTAGGAGAAGACTCACCTGAAAGTCGTGTAGTGTCCGAACTGTCCTCGGCGTGAAAACTGACTCTCCTCGACTCCTCAATCCCTACATGACAACCCCATCCAAGTTATCAACATGTACTGGCATGTGACAACCCGAAATTTCCATTTGATCAAACTCTACCGTCTAGCACTTCAATTAAAAGTCAAATTCATTTCTGTTAATTTTTAGCTCGGTTTAAAGTCCGGTTGGGTATTTTTAATATTTATTTTTTTCGAGAGAACAAATGAAAGGAAGTATTTTCTAGGATTATTGGGGAACAAATAAAACAATTAACACCTTAATGAGATGTTCACGGCCAAACATGAGGAGTTTGGGCCGAGAACTCCCCTTTGACCGAGAACTCATGCTTAAAGCATGAGTTTACTCCTTCCTTCCTCATTTCTTACTCCCAAAACTCAAGAACACCCACATTCTCTCTCAAGTATCATAAGAGCTTCTTCCAAATCTTCCAAAAATGTAATTGTTTCTTCTCTTAATTTGTTGATACAACATTTCATCTAGTAGTTATACATGATTTCATCCATGAAATCTTCTCTTTTTCTTAGATCTTCAAGTGTTCTTCATTTCACCAAGAATACCAAGAACACACATTAGTGCTTTGGGCCGAAAACACCCTTCTTTCCTTCCATATCGTAAGTATTACTTCCCTATACTTGTTATCTAGTGAAACTCTTGATTTAGGGCCTCGAAATCATCATTTATCCAAGAACAAAAGGTGTTTTCGGTCTAGTGCATCTCCTTAGACCGAAAACCCTTATGAAGGGTGCAAAATGACTTTAAGCCTTTCCTAATACTTAGTATTGAGCCTAGAACACTTCGTTGATTGTGGAAAGCCCTTAAAAATCACCAAACATCATGAGTTTTCGGCCAACCATTTGGACCGAAAACCTCTTTGGACCGAAAGCCTCTTTGGATCGAAAGCCTCTTTTGGACCGAAAACTCTTTGGGCCGAAAACCTCAAGAAACATACTACTTGGACCGAAAACTCCTTTAAATGGCTATACACCCTTTTTATGCAATCCTTAGTGATTGTAACACTTACATTTAAGGATTTCTTAGTCCTTAAAGTGTTATTCTTTACCTGATTAGTTGAGTAAACACTAATTGCATGCATATATGTGTCTTTATATGCTAAATAGGATCCGTGTGTGCTCAAGTCTTCACTTGACACTTAGCATCCTTTTTCCGATCTTACATTCGCATCACTCATTTCAGGTGAGTTCATACCCCTTAATCAACCTTTGAAATGATTTTCAATGCTTTTATGGGGGGGAATACAAGTTGAAACATTCTAGATATTGCTTTAATTACATGTGATTAATGTCTAGAACAAACAGAAAGATTTTCTATTACTTTCAAATTATTATCAAACTTATGGATTTCAAGCGCTTCAAAACCCTTTATCAAACTATTTTAGATGTTAAAACTGTTTTCAAACCTTCTTAAACTTACATTATTTTCAAACTCATATCTACACTAATATATTTATATAAGTAAGACTTGAAGGACTTAGGACTGATAGCTCACCTTATTTCCTGTTCCTTGTTTGGTTGCGGACTTAGGGTATCCTGTTATTTGTCCGAATGTCGTTGAACTCTTAGTTATATATATATATATATATATATATATATATATATATATATATATATATATATATATATATATATGTGTGTGTGTGTGTGTTGGATATAAAAACTTTCACTTCAGTTCAATACTTTTGTGTAACGAAGGCATACAAACAACATTACTATTTAACTATAATAGGTATAGTTAAGGGATTACTACTCACTATTACTACTACAACGATATATCTACAAGAGAACATACTATACACTATACAAGAGAACATACTATACACTACACAAGAGGATATACTATACTATAGTACAGAGAAAACATTACTATACTATGACCTATTATACAAAACTTTTGAATACTATAAACAGAATGTGACATACTACTTCTCGATATGACACTGCATTGTTGTATCACCTTGTAACCAGAGTCTCCTGGAGGGAGAGCGGGCATTGTGTGTATAGATCTATACGGGACAGACACTCCCACACCCCGACTGCTAGCTACAGTCCCAGCCGTCTAGGCCAAGGGGTGACAGAATGTTACCTCACTACATATGACATCGGAGGGTCATCAGTTATTCAGCCGTCGATCAGCATGGTTACATACGAGTTCACATTCAAACCCTTAATTAACTATCTAAGAATTAAAGGCAAACGGACTCCCCGAGGTGTATTGTACATTTAATACTACCTGGAGTCTGTATTTTATTCATTTTCAGCCAGCAGTGCCACTGCTGAGGCAAAACATTATTTCCCCCTATTACAGTTATTTTGAAATCATCTCGCATAAGTGAGGTCTTAAACTATATTTTCATAAGGATAGTTTCACTGGGGAAAACTCTTACATTTACAAAAGAACAAACATACAAACAGTCGGGTCTTGGTAGAAGACTACATTTCACTAGAAAATATAGGATTTTCTAGGGAGTATAACTATTTATAAACATTTGAAATCGGTTACTAACATTTGCACTACGTTATTACATATATTTTCATACAAGCAAGGACACTAAATACTTATGAACTCACCAGCGTTATGCTGATAAACTCTTTCAAAATAACTTGTATTCTCAGGTCATCAGTAGACAGGTACCGATGAAGCTTTTGAGAAGATGGAGCACATACAAGACTCGTCTTTTATTTTGATCATTCTTTTGGTGTCTTACAAACTATACAGAACACGCTTGTATTAAAATTATTATATTAATGCAATGGATGTTGTTGCTTGTCTTTACTATTATGCATTGTTATGATACTGTACATGACGTCCTCCACCCCAGAACGTTTCCTCCGTTCCGGTTTTGGGGTGTGACAGATTGGTATCAGAGCTTTGTTTATAGTGAATCAAGTATATCAACCCATAAAAGATATACAAACTATAAACGCAACGGGATTAAAACACTCTGACCAAGAATTTATACTTTTAAATAATAAAATATTTAATTAAGTATATATACATCTATTCATACTAAGGTCAGTATCATACTAAGTCAGAACAAAAGTATTATGATTGTTGAACAACACGATTAGTCTTAGAGACATATGGTCAAAACTAGGAGGATATAGCCTTATCAACTATATCTTCCGAGGAGTGACTAGCATGTGCCTAAGAATGATGGTGGTGTTGCAACAAGTCTAAAAACTTACCAATAACACTACAACGAGAACATTAGAACATAACTTAAAGACTAAAATACTATAGGAGTATTTTGTGTTACTATAATTACTTATGTGCAAACCAAAAAGGATCTTCATTTGTACGTCTATTAACTATTCTTTTCCCCATTCTCGCGTAGATAACATGGCTGGTTTCCATCTCCCTGGTGACCCATATTATCCCAACCAAGGCATTGGTGGATGGCTTGATGATGAGCCAGAAGATGATCACCCAATCCCTTTGGATGATCACTTCGCAGAAGGCTTTTCGGATGGCTCCGACTCCGAACCAGAGGTCAACAACCTACCCCAAGAAGGTCAAGTCCCAAACCTCAACCCCCGTCCGACATTTCAAGGTCCCACTCCCTTGTGGGCAACAACCTTGAATCGTTGGAGTGAGGAGCAGGGTCAGCCCTTACCTTACAATGGGGACCGAAGCTTTTACAATCTAAGCGAGGGAGGATTAGCTGACCGAGTCCTGCCCATCATGGTCCATAGGATTGCTCGGAATACCAAACAAGGTCGTGCAGCCATTGACCGAGTGATGGAAGTGGACGCCAACTCTGGCGTTAATACACTCCGCATTCACCAACTTGAAGAGGCTATGGAGAGAACTAGGAGGACCAACGAGGCTCTACAGCAACAACTAGCTGCATCCCGAGCCGAAGTCATGGAACTCCGAGTACGTCAGAGGGCGCATGAGCGACATCTTCAAGAGGTTGTACGTCAACTGGCAGATCTGAGGGTTCGCCCGAGGGATGCCCGTCGCCGGTAGAAGATGTCGACTCATCTTTTCTTTTGGGATAAGGAATAGCCTTTCTTTTCCGTGCTCTATGGGGCACTTGTCTGTAAAACTTTCTTAACTTTTAAAGTACTCTAACTAGACTTCTAATACTGCCAACATTTTCCCTTATGGTTTGATGTAAGACCTACTGTTAGGTCATTTTTCTCGAACTCATTTTACATCATTAATACCAGTAATATTGGCAGTTATCTAATCTAATGGAAGGTCCTTACTCTTGTGTTTCCCTACTCTACTGATATACCTCTATCTAATAGTTGGACTATGGCGATTTAGTCCATGAAACACTCTCATCATCCTTGCAATTGATTCTTACTATTATCATCATCTTTATAAACTTTCAGTAAAGGATGTCGCCTCAAAAGCGTCCGACCAGAAACACGCCTGTGAATCAAACTCCACCACCACCACCCCCTCCGCAGTTCGATGCGGTGATGTTTCAAGCAGCGGTGACCGCAGCCATGGCCCAAGTAAACTCTGGTCGTGCAAGTGGAGCTGGAACAGGCACAAACTCTAGCCATGGTGAAATCCACCCACGTACACGGGAGTGTACCTATAAAGATTTCATCAGCTGCAAACAAACGTACTTCAACGGAACCGGAGGGATCATTGCACTGTCCCAATGGATCGAGAGAACAGAAGCAATCTTCGAGATGTGCTCATGCCCTGAAGGAAGCAAGATAAAGTTCGCTGCTTGCACCTTCACCGAAAGGGCCCTGACGTGGTGGAATGGCCATGTCAAATCACTCTCACTGGTAGCAGCTAACGCCATGGGCTGGGATACACAGAAGGACCTAATGACAAGGGAGTACTGCCCGAGGGGCGAAATTCAGAAGCTCGAGGAGGAACTGTGGAACCTCAAAATGAAGGGTTTCGATATAGTAGCTTATACAGCAAGGTTCTGCGACCCGGTGACTCTATGTCCCAACATGGTCCCCACCGAAAGCAAGAAAATCGAAAGATACATCTGGGGTCTGGTACCCCCATATCGAGGGAACGTTCTAGCATCACACCCTGCAACCTTTGATAGTGCCAAGGAATTGGCCCAAAGGCTCATCGATCACGAGGTTCCTCCTACTCCAACAACAACTACAATAACTGCCTCCGCACCAACCAAAACAGCTGACAACAAGAGGAAGCGTTGGAAACGAAAGAAGGGAAAATCAGCTCAACCCTCTTCCAAGAACCAACAGACGGTGGCTGTCCATGCTGCCACTACTCCTGCTGCCCCTGTACCAGCCAAACCATATGCAGGGAGCCTACCCAAGTGCACCAAGTGCTCCTTCCATCATAACGGCCCCTGCCAGGAAATGCATTGCACTAATTGTGACCGGAAGGGCCATACCGCCCGGTTTTGCAGAACACCACCCAAACCCATCACCCAGGTTCCCGGTGCAGGAGTGAGCCAGGCCTGCTACGGGTGCGGCGAGACAGGGCACTTCAAAAGAAACTGTCCGAAAGCTGGGAATGCGGGAGGAGCAGGAAGACTACTTGCTATTGGCCACAATGAAGCCGTGGCAGACCCCACAGTAGTCACGGGTACGTTCCTTCTCGATAACTCTTATGCTTGTATCCTATTTGATAGTGGGGCAAAGAGGAGCTTCGTAAACCAAAATTTTAAACACTTACTTAATCAAGCACCGCAAGCACTAAAAGAAACCTTCGTCGTAGAAATGGCTAACGGAAAGACAGAGAGTTCTAACGAGATTTACATAGGTTGTACCCTCACACTCGATAATCATTCATTCCCAATCGACCTTATACCAGTAGCAATCAAAAGTTTCGATGTCATTGTGGGCATGGACTGGTTGAGTCTCCATCGTACCGATATTATGTGCTTCGAGAAGGCAGTCCGCCTAAACCTACCAAATAACGAAACCTTGTTGATCTACGGAGACAAACCCAGTACGAGCCTTCGTATCATCTCGAGTATTCAAGCCCAGAAGTACTTGCGCAAGGAATATCGTACATTCTTGGCGCACGTTGTCGATACGAGCCAGAAAACAAAAGACCTAAAAGACCTTCCCATAGTACGCGACTTCCCCGACGTCTTTCCGGAAGAGCTACCGGGTTTACCTCCCCAACGTCAAATCGAATTCAGGATCGACTTAGTTCCAGGGGCTACCCCCGTAGCCAAATCGCCCTATCGTCTAGCACCTGCTGAGATGCAAGAACTGTCCGGTCAACTGAACGAACTGCTCAGCAAGGGCTTTATAAGACCAAGCTTCTCACCCTGGGGAGCACCAGTCTTGTTCGTGAAGAAGAAAGACGGATCGTTCCGTATGTGCAATGATTACAGGGAACTCAACAAACTTACGATCAAAAATCGTTACCCTCTTCCTCGCATAGACGATTTATTCGACCAGCTGCAAGGGGCGAGTTACTTTTCCAAGATTGATCTGAGGTCCGGGTATCACCAGTTACGAGTGCTGGAGGAGGATGTTCCGAAGACAGCCTTCCGAACTCGTTACGGAAACTACGAGTTCGTAGTGATGCCATTCGGATTGACCAATGCACCCGCAGTATTCATGGACTTAATGAATAGGGTGTGCCGTCCTTACTTAGATCAGTTCGTCATCGTCTTCATCGATGACATACTTATCTACTCTCGAAGTAAGGAGGAACATAGCGATCATTTACGACAAGTCCTAGGAACCTTACGATCAGAGAAGCTCTATGCGAAGTTCTCTAAATGCGAATTTTGGATTCGAAGAGTCGAATTCTTAGGACACGTGGTTAGCGAAGAAGGAATCCACGTGGATCCATCCAAAATTAAAGCTATTGAGAACTGGTCAGCACCGAAGACGCCTACATAAATTCGTCAATTTCTAGGCCTCGCTGGCTACTACCGCAGGTTCCTACAGAACTTCTCTCGAATTGCGAAACCCCTTACGACATTGACCCAGAAAGGCGTGGCCTTCGACTGGGAAGAGAAACAAGCGAAGGCGTTCCAAACGCTGAAGCGAGCCTTATGCACCGCACCGATACTATCCCTCCCCGAAGGGATAGACGACTTCGTGGTATACTGCGATGCATCCAACCAGGGGCTCGACTGTGTTCTGATGCAACGAGGTAAGGTCATCGCCTACGCCTCAAGACAGCTGAAGACACATGAGGTCAACTACACCACACACGATCTCGAATTAGGAGCGGTTGTGTTCGCCCTGAAGATTTGGAGACACTACCTGTATGGTACGAAGAGCACTATCTTTACAGACCACAAAAGCCTACAACACATATTCAACCAGAAGGAGCTTAATATGAGACAACGACGGTGGGTCGAGCTACTCAACGACTACGAATGCGAAATTCGTTATCATCCGGGTAAAGCCAACGTGGTAGTAGACGCCCTAAGTCGAAAAGAATATTCTGGACAAAGAGTCAAGTCATTAACTATGACTATCCATTCTCATCTATCCGCACAAATTAAGGAGGCTCAGTTCGAAGCCTTAAAACTTGAAAATGTGGCGGGAGAATCCCTACGTGGAATAGATAAGAACTTAGAAGTCAAGGGTGACGGAGCCTTATATCTCATGGACTGGATCTGGACACCGAGACACGGTGGCTTCAGAGACTTGGTCATGAAGGAAATGCACAACACTCGATATTCCGTCCACCCGGTTCAAATAAGATGTATCTGGATCTTAAAAAGCTATACTGGTGGCCTAACATGAAAGCAGAGATTGCTACCTTCGTAAGTAAATGCCTTACTTGCGCCAAGGTCAAGGTCGAATATCAGAAACCATCAGGTTTACTTCAACAACCAGAGATACCTGAATGGAAGTGGGAGCGGATCACCATGGACTTCATAACCAAGCTACCCAAGACAACGGGTGGGCTTGATACCATTTGGGTCATCCTCGACAGATTGACCAAGTCCGCGCACTTCCTACCCATCAAAGAGACCGACAAAATGGAGAAGCTCACAAGAACATACATTAGGGAGATCGTACGACTGCATGGTGTTCCTATATCTATTATCTCCGATAGAGATAGTAGATTCACTTCGAGGTTCTGGCAGTCATTACAAAGCTCCCTAGGAACGAGGCTGGACATGAGTACGGCCTACCATCCACAGACCAACGGACAAAGTGAGAGGACTATCCAAACCTTGGAAGATATGTTGCGAGCCTGTGTGATCGACTTTGGGAAGGCATGGGATACTCATTTACTCCTTGTCGAGTTTTCCTACAACAACAGTTACCACACGAGCATAAAGGCTACTCCCTTTGAAGCCCTCTATGGCTGAAAGTGCAGATCCCCTCTGTGCTGGGCTGAGGTGGGTGACATTCAGTTAGCTAAAGGACGAGTTCCTGACAACACTCTCACGGGTCCGGAGATCATTCGGGAAACGACAGAGAAGATCGTTCAGATTCGTGAACGATTGAAAGCCTCTAGAGACCGACAGAAAAGCTACGCAGACAAACGGAGGAAACCTTTGGAATTCCAGGTGGGAGACCGAGTCCTTTTGAAAGTCTCACCCTGGAAGGGCTTGATACGCTTCAGAAAGCGTGGAAAGCTAAATCCAAGATACATAGGGCCTTTCGAGATTCTCGTTAGAATCGGCCACGTGGCTTACAAACTCAACCTTCCCCACGAGCTAAGTAACGTACATCCTACCTTCCACGTCTCTAACTTGAAAAAGTGCCTATCCGACGAGACTCTTGTAATCCCACTCGACGAGATCGAGATCAACGAGAGCCTCAACATCGTGGAAGAACCTGCAGAGATCATGGACCGAGAGGTCAAGCGAACGAATCAAAGCCGCCTCCCAATCGTGAAGGTTCGCTGGAACGCCAAGCGAGGACCGGAATTCACTTGGGAGCGCGAGGATCAGTTTAAGCTGAAATATCCTCATCTTTTTACTTAGTTATTTGTAATAACTTACTTGCTTGAACTCTAATTTCGGGACGAAATTCCCTATAACGGGGGGACGATGTGACAACCCGAAATTTCCATTTGATCAAACTCTACCGTCTAGCACTTCAATTAAAAGTCAAATTCATTTCTGCTAATTTTTAGCTCGGTTTAAAGTCCGGTTGGGTATTTTTAATATTTATTTTTTTCGAGAGAACAAATGAAAGGAAGTATTTTCTAGGATTATTGGGGAACAAATAAAACAATTAACACCTTAATGAGGTGTTCACAGCCAAACATGAGGAGTTTGGGCCGAGAACTCTCCTTTGACCGAGAACTCATGCTTAAAGCATGAGTTTACTCCTTCCTTCCTCATTTCTTACTCCCAAAACTCAAGAACACCCACATTCTCTCTCAAGTAGCATAAGAGCTTCTTCCAAATCTTCCAAAAATGTAAGTGTTTCTTCTCTTGATTTGTTGATACAACACTTCATCTAGTAGTTATACATGATTTCATCAATGAAATCTTCTCTTTTTCTTGGATCTTCAAGTGTTCTTCATTTCACCAAGAACACCAAGAACACACACTAGTGTTTTGGGCCGAAAACATCCTTCTTTGCTTCCATATCGTAAGTATTACTTCCCTATACTTGTTATCTATTGAAACTCTTGATTTAGGGCCTCGAAATCATCATTTATCCAAGAACAAAAGCTGTTTTCGGTCTAGTGCATCTCCTTAGACCGAAAACCCTTATGAAGGGTGCAAAATGACTTTAAGCCTTTCCTAATACTTAGTATTGAGCCTAGAACACTTCGTTGATTGTGGAAAGCCCTTAAAAATCACCAAACACCATGAGTTTTCGGCCAACCATTTGGACCGAAAACCTCTTTGGACCGAAAGCCTCTTTGGACCGAAAGCCTCTTTTGGACCGAAAACCCTTTGGGCCGAAAACCTCAAGAAACATACTACTTGGACCGAAAACTCATTTAAATGGCTATACACCCCTTTTATGCAATCCTTAGTGATTGTTAAAACTGTTTTCAAACCTTCTTAAACATACATTATTTTTAAACTCATATCTACACTAATATATTTATATAAGTAAGACTTGAAGGACTTAGGACTGATAGCTCACCTTATTTCATGTTCCTTGTTTGGTTGTGGACTTAGGGTATCCTGTTATTTATCCGAATGTCGTTGAACTCTTAGTTATATATCATATATATATATATATATATATATATATATATATATATGTATATATATATATATATATATATATATATATATATATACACATATATGTGTGTGTGTGTTGGATATAAAAACTTTCACTTCAGTTCAATACTTTTGTGTAACGAAGGCATACAAACAACATTACTATTTAACTATAATAGGTATAGTTAAGGGATTACTACTCACTATTACTACTACAATGATATATCTACAAGAGAACATACTATACACTACACAAGAGGATATACTATACTCTAGTACAGAGAAAACATTACTATACTATGACCTACTATACAAAACTTTTGAATACTATAAACAGAATGTGACATACTACTTCTCGATACGACACTGCATTGTTGTATCACCTTGTAACCAGAGTCTCCTGGAGGGAGAGCAGGCATTGTGTGTATAGATCTATACGGGACAGACACTCCCACACCCCGACTGCTAGCTACAGTCCCATCCGTCTAGGCCAAGGGGTGACAGAATGTTACCTCACTACATATGACACCGGAGGGTCATCAGTTATTCAGCCGTCGATCAACATGGTTACATACGAGTTCACATTAAAACCTTTAATTAACTATCTAAGAATTAAAGGCAAACGGACTCCCCAAGGTGTATTGTACATTTAATACTACCTGGAGTCTGCATTTTATTCATTTTCAGACAGCAGTGCCACTGCTGAGGCCAAAACATTATTTTCCCCTATTACAGTTATTTTGAAATCATCTCGCATAAGTGAGTTCTTAAACTATATTTTCATAAGGATAGTTTCACTGGGGAAAACTCTTACATTTACAAAAGAACAAACATACAAACAGTCGGGTCTTGGTAGAAGACTACATTTCACTAGAAAATATAGGATTTTCTAGGGAGTATAACTATTTATAAACATTTGAAATCGGTTACTAACATTTGCACTACGTTGTTACATATATTTTCATACAAGCAAGGACACTAAATACTTATGAACTCACCAGCGTTATGCTGATAAACTCTTTCAAAATAACTTGTATTCTCAGGTCATCAGTAGACATGTACTGATGAAGCTTTTGAGAAGATGGAGCACATACAAGACTCATCTTTTATTTTGATCATTCTTTTGGTGTCTTACAAACTATACAGAATACGCTTGTATTAAAATTATTATATTAATGCAATGGATGTTGTTGCTTGTCTTTACTATTATGCATTGTTATGATACTGTACATGACGTCCTCCACCCCAGAACGTTTCCGCCGTTCCGGTTTTGGGGTGTGACATGGCAACCCTAACCAGGGTCAGCTCAAATACGGTCAAAGTCAACTTTGGTCAAAGTCAACATCCAGTTGACTTGACTCGCCGAGTTGGTCTACCAACTCGTCGAGTCCATACTTCTCTAACCCAAACCAATCCCCGTCTTTACTCGTCGAGTCTAGCAAGAACTAGACAGGTTCTTCTTCAATCATACCATCGGGGTCATCTTCATCCGACTCGTCGAGTTCGACCTTGAACTCGTCGAGTTCATCTCCCTCATAAGAATGTGTCCAATCTATGACTCGCCGAGTTGTATGAACAACTCGTCGAGTCCATCTTCAAAGATTGGAAGATTGCCTTGGACTAGCTGAGTCTGCTCAAACACTCGTCGAGTCCCATGATTCCCAGGTCTATAATCTCCTCCATCTTTGTTGAGTCCTTCTCTAGACTCAACCAGACCCCCAAAACAGCAAGGGTTGGAGAACCACTACCCGACTCGTCGAGTCCCAAGAACAACTCGTCGAGTCCACTAAAGTCCATATCCATAAACTCTATTTCTGTCAAGCTCATCTCATCCAAAGGGTAGATCTGACCTCCTAGGGCCGATATAGCACGTAAAGCCACGAACTTTACATCCATGCATGGGTCTTTTAGCCCTAAAGTACTACAAATGATGTCTAAAAGATGCATGGGGCTCTCATGGCCATAAATTTGGCACCTTTATGCCATGAGACCCCTCCAATCATCAAGATCTGAAGTCAATACTCCCTATAACACTTCACAACCCGAAAATGGCTTAGAAAGCCCTAAATATACCCAAAATCCAAGCCCTAAAGATGAATAAACACATGGGAGATCAAGGCAGGAGCTTTTTACCTTAAATGAGCTGGAAATGGAACACAATCTCTGGATCTCCAAGCTCTAACTTGAACTCCCAAGCTCCTTTCCCCTTCTCAAGCTTCACAATCCACCAAAATGCACCAAAATGGCCTTAGAATACTCAAACAAGGCTAGGGTTTCGATATGATGTCTTCTGGGAGTATAAGGGACGATGGAGGCTGAGATAAGTTGTTTAAATAGAGTGCAAACCCTCAAATTTAGGGTTTCACTCAAACAACACCTACTCGCCGAGTCGGTCTCCCGACTCGTCGAGTAGGTCACTTAAACTCCCCGCGGATCACGACTCTACTCGACGAGTTGGGCCACCAACTCGTCGAGTCCCAGAGAAAATACATGAAATTATTGAATTAAATATGTACCAGGAATCAAGTGTTACATGCAGCATATCAATTCGTTGAATTTGATCCTACTCCGAACAACAATGAAGTCAAAGCTCACTTCTTTGACTTTCTGCTTGAAGACGATATAAACCTATCTGGTTCATAAGTTCATGGGGAGCATCATCCTCAAATTCAAACTGTTCAGGGGGATCAACACAACCCCGTTGTTGATGTTGGATCATTCGCTACACAAGAGCTTCCGAGATTGCACGTCTGGAAAAAGGATCATCCCCCAAATCAGGTCATCGGAAATCTCAACGCTGGTATTCAAACTCGTTCCGCTACTAACATCCCAAACGAATGTCACTTCTCGGCATTTATCTTAATGGTTGAACCAAAATCCATCAAGGAACCATTAGAACATGTTGACTGGATTACAGCCATGCAAGAAGAGTTAACAGAATTCGATAGAAATGAAGTGTGGACTCTCGTCCCTCCTCCTCAGGATCACCCTATTGTTGGCACAAGATGGGTGATCCGAAACAAGCTAGATGACGCCGGAGTTATTATCAGAAACAAAGCAATATTGGTGGCCAAAGGATTCACTCAGATCGAAGGACTTGATTACAATGAGACTTTCGCTCCTGTCGCTCGTCTTGAAGCCATCAGAATCTTTCTTGCTTATACAGCTCACAAAGACTTTAAGGTTTACCAAATGGACGTTAAAAGTGCATTTCTCAACGGTGAACTGGATACCGAAGTGTATCTCCAACAGCCCCCCAGTTTTGTCAATCTTTCTTATCCGAACTATTGCTAAAAACTCTGAAAAGTTGTTTATGGGCTTAAGCAAGCTCCACGCGCCTGGTATGAGACTCTCACTGGTTTTCTTAAGCGTTTTGGTTTTCAAAGAGGAATTCTTGATCCTACCCTATTCCAAAGATCAAATGGAATAATCTCATGTTAGTCCAAATCTATGTTGACGACATCATTTTTGGATCCACAGATTCAACAATGGTTGCTGATTTTTCTAAGTTAATGATTTGTCGGTTCCAAATGAGCATGAATCGTGAATTAAGTTTCTTACTCGGACTACAAGTCAAACAAACCAACAGAGGAATCTTTATTCACTAGGAGAAGTACATTTCTGAACTTTTGAAAAAATATTTAATGGGCACTTGTGCCTCCGCAAAGGTACCTATGGGTTTTGGACACAAGATTTTCTCAGACCCAGCAGGTGTTGTAGTTGATCAAAAGAAGTATAGAGGAATGATTGGATCGCTACTCTACCTTACAGCAAGTCGTCCGGACATCATGTTCTCAACATGCTTATGTGCCAGATTTCAGGTCAATCCGAAGATGCCTCATCTTATGGTGTTCAAGCAAATATTCTGATTCTCAAAGGAACAAAGAGCCTCGAAATTTGGTATCTGACAAATGAAAGTTTCCTTCTTCAGGCATTCTCTGATTCAAACTATGGAGGCCTTCAACTGGATAGAAAAAGTACCTCAGGGGTTGTCAATTTTTGGGTGGAAAATTGGTTAGCTGGTCATCTAAGAAGCAGAACTGCATTGCTCTCCCAACAGCCGAAGCGGAATACATTGCTGATTCTAGTTGCACTTCGCAAGTTCTATGGATGAAGTCTCAGCTTTTGGATTATAATTATCGATTTCAAAAAATTCCCATATATTTTGATTCTCAAAGTGCCATTGTGATTTCTCACAATCCAATTCGGCACTCCATGACGAAGTACATCGATATTCGGTACCATTTCATTAAAGATCATGTTTTAAAAGGAAACATCAAACTTATTTTTGTTCCATCTGACGATGAAATTGCTGATGTCTTTACTAAGGCATTAGACAAAACCAAATTCAATGGGATCTGAACAAAATGGGTATGATGATGCCTGATCCACAATTTTTACAAGAGGCTTGTACTCTCTGATGGAAACATCATAAAGTGAAATAATTTCGAAGTCAAATCTTTTCATCTTGGAATCATTTCCTCTCATAATATATAGGATCATTTTACGTGTCATTTTGTCTAACCTCTTCTTCTAGTTTTAAGTTGTACAACTTTCCTCATCTTTTGAAGATTGTGACCAATATAGTTACATTGGTGTTTTTGCAATGATATCATCTCGGAATGTATCTCAAAATCAAGTGTTATGAAGTTCACCTCAGAATTCAAATCCGAAACAGTAATGTGTGTTCATCTCTTACCTTGTTCGAGCTCTGATCCTTCATATCTCGGAATCTCAATCTGTTTAAAATTGTCGTCTATGATATCCATGCATTTTACCTCTGATATTTAGTCTAATATTATGTCATCTTGAACTCTACATCATGTACTAATGATGTGTTCATATTCTCTTCGAAGTATCTTATGACATCTGGTCTCGGAATTTCCTTATTCCGAGATCCTCAGTTGTAAAAAGAAGTTCAAAGGTTTTCATTAAAGTTTTTTATTCCGAAACATTTTTCTTAGTTGAATTAACGGTAAGTTTTTCTTAATGATTATCCTTTAATCCTCAATAACCATGCTTTTGCACACGTCTCAATAAAGTGCACATCAACTCAAACTGAAACAATGGTTTTCCCTTTTCGCACGTATAGCCGTCCCATCTTTCGCTCTTGTAGTTTTGAAAGAATATGAAGTTTGGCAACACATTAAATGCGACCCATTTTTCCATCGGGTGTCATCATTACTTTTTTCTAACCCGACCCAAAAATCTAACCTATAAAAAGGTTTCAAATGCCAATTGTTCATCTTTTAAGCATTATTCATCTTCTTCTCCAAATTTCTCTTTGCAACTGTTCTTCGAGCGTTCAAACCTTCAAAAATGGATTCCACTCAAATCATTCTTGAAATCTCAAAACCTGCCACAAAGAAGAAATCATCGAAGGGTTATGCATCCTCTTCATCCACTGAACCGATCTTAAGCGAAACTACCCAACTGTTTTCACTCGATCCTATGGATTACGATGAATCCATTCGAGTGATGATCGAGTTAATCTCCCATCACCCCATTGCCATTTCGCTTACCAAAACCCCAAACTTTCAAATCCCATCACGCATCCTTCACACAGCCTTTGAAAGAATCAAAATCCAAGATGGTGTTTTGGAGACCAAAATCACAGGGGATAGGATCATCCCTGTAACCAAGCAAACGTTCCTCAAAGCTATTGGCATTCCTGAAAACCCCAAGGGTTTTCAAGTTCAAGAACCCTCATCTAAAGATTTTCAGACATTTTTGAATGAAATTGGGTACAATGGTGAGTTCAAGGCGAAGAAATTCAAGAAATCGGCGGTTTCTGGACTTTGGATCGTGTTGATTCACCTCATTCTTCTAGGTTTATCAGGGAAACATGGCGGAACGGACACAATGAGCAAGGATTGGCTGTATGTCATCTACAACATCTATTCAAGAAGAAACAACACAGTCGATCTGACCGAGGTTCTATGGCAAGACTTTCGGAAGTTTGCCATCAAGAGGAAGCCGAATGAGATCTCAAGTCCGAGATTCTGGGCTCTCACACTTCAACAACTCTACAAGGAAAGAAGAGAGCCAATTCTCATCAACACCGAACCAAAAGAGGTATTTCTTTCCTTCAAAGCTATTAAAAGTTATAGGCTTCTGAACCAGACCTCTTTCAGACCTATTCGTAGGTTGCCACAACACATGTTAGCAATTCTTCCATCTGGTCCTCGTTTTCACAAACATCATTTAGAGACCTCGACCGTGTTTGTCCCAACACAGTCTGCCCCGGTCTAGGATGATCAACAGCCCTCGGATGTGAACAAACCAGTCTCCGCTGGTGGTAAAAATAAAAAGGCAGCAAAACGAAAAACTTCCCCTTCCAAAGCTCCAGCCAAAAAGATAACCAAATTCAATGATTCTTCTCGAAAGGAATCACACATTGACATTCCATCTGACTCTGGACGTCCAATAACCCCTCCTGGACACTCTTCCGAAGTACCCTTTGAAGTTTCAAAATTACAGGCACATACATACACGGGGAGTTTGCACATAATCCACCCCCATCTTCCCAAAAAGATGGTGCAGGTGTTGAACAATGTTCCTTGAAGCCCCCTAGAAAAAACCCACGTGTTTCTTCGCACATTCCTATTCTAAGCTCTCGGAAGCTAGAGTTGTCCATCCGACTTCCAGAGCCCCAACTGTTCTGATACCTGGTTCAGGTAATAGACGACCAGGTTCAGGTAATAGACGACCAGGTTCTGCTGACGATCAATGGAATGACTTTGTTGACAGGGTTCATACTAGACATCCAGAGTTGACATGAGCTCAAGTTGAATCCACTCTAATCTCCATGTGTAGAAGGACCATTCATAGAAACATGTCATTCATTACTCCAACTGATGAAGAAACAGACCAAGAGTTTACCTCTTCGAATCCAGCCCAGACCGCTACTATAGGAGAAGCTCATGATACAACAATCATCTTGGATGATCCTCCAAAGTCTCCACATGGTGATGCTTTCCAGCCGTCCTCGGATGAAGAACATTCAACAGAGTTTATGTTCGACGATGATAGCGCTTCTGTTGGTGCTCTTCTCTCTTCTCCACTTTCAAGTCTCTGCAAAAACCATCTTCTTCAAAGCCAGTTTATGACTTCAGACTGTCGTCATCCTCCTCGGAACATGTCGACGAAGAAATTCATATTGATGACAAAGTCCAAGCAACTAAAGGAGATGAAACAGAAACAAACCCCCTCAACTAATCCCTCTCCTTCCGAACCACATGAAGACAAAGGTGGTGATGATGATAAGTATGAGAGTTCCACCTCGGACACCGGCTCATCAGATGAGAACATTGCTGATCCATTTGCCCTCCTGGAACTCCGAGACAATGTAGCAATTGTTGTCTCCAAGTGCGACTCCCTTGACAAAACCATGGCGCAACTAGACTCCAAGCTTGATCAGAAAGTCCCCAGCCTTGACTCAAAACTCGATGTCATTCTTAAATCTCTTTCCGGGATTAAACAAGTTGGCCCCTCGGAAGCTGAAAGAGCAGATCAACTTGATCAGCTCATCTCTCTCAGATTCAAGCACACCTTGGAAGAAGTAGAACAGAAGTATAACGACAACTTGGATCACCACATCTCCACCACCACTACCATGCTAAAGATCCATGATGACATGATCAGTGAAACTAATGAGTTGATCAAGCAAACTCATGTGCGTCATGAGAAACAAATCCAACGGTTGGAGAAGGAGATAAAGAAGAAGGACGAACTCAACTTGATTATGCAACAGGTTATGATCAAACTGTTCTGAGCTTGTTGGAACATCGTAGACGTTCCGACCAACAAGTTCGATGAAATACTCTAAATCTTGGACACTTTGTTTTATCATTTGAAAGCCCAAGACCCCACTGCTGAAGCATATGATGCTCTCTCTAAACAGATCGACATGAGTTTTCAGAGAGTATTCGAAAGATTATCTGAAGTCCAAGCAACTGCTAGGCAATATGGATAGGAAATAATAATAATAATAATAATAATAATAATAATAAAACACACACGAGACAGCTAGCAGCACCAATATTGACATTGTAATTGACATTGTAATAATGTGAAAGTGGAAGGAACTATGAAGGCTGCATCAACGGCATTCTTTCTCATTAAAGTTGGTAAAAATTATTTAAACGCCCCCTTATATTCAATAAACTTACATGAAAAACACCAATCAGTTTTTTATTCTGTAATTCTTTGTTATTTTTTATTGGAAAATTGGTATAAATTATATTATATCTCAGTATCTCACTTAATATATGTTTAGTTTACTTGGTAAACCTTACAATCGCATTATAATCATTGATCCTTTAAAATTAATCATTTATATTTTAATGAAAAATTGATTGCTCTTTTCCGGGTTCGTATACAATTTAAATGATTAATTACTAACTAGATATGAAAGAAAATAAATAAGTTTTCATATAAATTGGATAAGGTTGTTAAGATCGGGATCTTATGATCGTTTTTTGATTTGCAAGATCGTGATTGTAAGATCGAATCGGATCTTAAGATTGCACCAAAAGTATTTTAAAACATACAAAATACATATAAATTAATTAATTAACCATTCAGTTAACAATAAATATTTTAAAACATAAAAAATATATTTTTAAAACATTATTTAACGATAAACAATTCAGAAGGGTATTTAACATAATTAGTCCAAAAAATATTTGATTTTTTTATAAAAAAATATATTAATGATCCTACGATCTTATGATTTGATCCTACGATCGTCTACCAAAAAACAATCCAAGTAAGATTAGGATCGATTTATGTAGGTGAGATGTAGGTTCGTACGATCCTACCATATCAGAATCATGATTTTAATAACCATTAATTGCAATTCTTTTGTTCTTATATTTTTTTTATATGAAACTTGACAGAATAAAGTTTGACAAATGTTATAGGTTTCAAAATCCGAAATCAAATTACAAAATTGTGTGAACGGTAATGCAAATCTTTACCTTAATCTACCCTAATAAAAGAAAATAACATTGCCACATGTCATCACCTTATTCACAATGCCACATGGCATTTTTTCTATTTTTCAAATTACCTTTAATTCCACTTGTCAAATTCTAATTTTTTGTCTTTTAAATTAAAATCTGTTAAAAGAATACAGTATATGAAATCCGCTTAATTTAAAGAAAGTAAATACCTCCTTAAAATCTCACGTAATTTTTGCAGGGAAGGTATTAAATTCAAATAAACCTTCTTAATTATCGTAATCAAAATTCGGTCAATCACTTTAAAAATAACTCTAATTTGAAGAAACTTTACAAACATTGCTTCACTCACCTAACTTTTGCAAGGAATGTATCAAACTTTGATATCCTTTCCAAAAATCATTTTTATAAGTTACGTCCTATGTATAACTCACTTTTAATTCATCTGTTATCACCGTCTCTTGAAATATTGAGTTATAGCATCGTGTTCCAAAGTTTTGCATCACCACAGTGGAAAATCGTCATCTCAATCACAATCACAGAGTTCAATCCTTTCGGTAAGTTTATAAAAAACTACTTTCAAATTGTTTGTTTATCTTTTGTTTCTTTTTGTGTTTTTTTTAATGTGTGTGTTGTTTTTTAACATCAGTTTCTGCTTCTCAATTTGTATGCGGGTGTGTGCATGTTTAACTGTTTATGTTCCTAAATTAATGCAAGATAAAACATATTATTGTGACTTTTGACTTTTCATTCCATGTATCAAAATGTGGTAGATGGTCTGTAACTATCTAAGTATAAGTTTTGGAGCAACATTCAAACTGTAAAAAACTAAGATGAAAAAATATTTTTCATGTAGACTTTTGTTGACCTGGAGAGTTCGAATGAACTAAATTGCCACATGTAATCTATGATATGAATTTGTTAACATGCGAAAAATTATTAAATTTCGTTTTCAGATCGTCCTTATGTCAATAACACCTACATGGCCACAAAACATTATATTGAAGATGACATTGAGGAGATAACCACATTCAAAAAAAGGTTATGTGAAATTTCTACATGATTCTCATTACGTTTTAATGTTTTAATAATATAGAGTTATACCATCTAACATTAATTAACTTAATTAGTTTACAAGCAAAAAAAAGCTCTTTCACTTCTTCGGTTTCACGTAACTCGGGATCATCCATCATGTATTCACTACATGATGACTTTCTTCAAAAAAACTATTTTCACCAAATATCCGCTATTCACGAATTGGACGAGGTATATGAATTATCCTGTTTTTTATTTAGTTAATTCAATACTTTAATCTTTACTACACCTAAATACACCTACTATCATAGGGAGGTTGTGCAGTAATTCTTGGCACAATAAATATGTTTGAAGATAAACGGAATTGGTATTATAATGCTTGCAAAAATTGCAAGTCAAAGGTTGAAATAGTTAAGGTTCCAGATGAGACAGTCAGTGACTTAGACCATTTACAAGAGAAAGAGATTATGGTGTGTACGAATGAAAAGTGTAAGGACAAAGTTGTTACTGCTCAACCAAGATGTGTAATAAATATTAACTTAGTATATTTTCTTCATTATTAGTATATTTAATTTACAATTTTTAATTTTTTATGTGTTTTTTTAGTTTTATGATCAAAGTTCGAGTTCAAGGTTTAGTTGGTGTTGTCAGTCTTACGATCTTTGATCGTGAAGTCAGAAATATTCTGAAATTATCTGCTGCTGATTTATTATCAAAATATGAAAGGGTATATCTTTCTTATACGCAATACCATTTTGCTAAATACAACTTAACTTTCACACATTAATTTAATTGTTATTATCTATTAATATTTTTTTTGTAGTTCGGCAATACAAGTGAGTTTCCTATTGAGTTGAATGTCATGATCGACAAAAAATTGGCTTTCAAGATTGTTGTCAAAACATTTAATTTTTCAAGATTTGGTCGTTCTTACAACATTTCCAAAATAACGGATAATGTTGACATTATTTCTGCTTTGGAGAAGATTGAGAAAAAGAGTAGGATTGAACAGGTAAAAATACACCAACGTAATTAATTTAAAACAAACATATTTTGAAAATACTATTTTCTAGATTCCTTAACCCAACATACTATTTTATTTTATCCATAATTTTATAGGACATGGATACTGAATCTGTTAATATAATTGGCTCAGAATTTGCATCTCAAGAAACAGTTGGTTGTAAGGTAAACTACAACACAACATCATTTAATCTTATACATGTTATCCTTTATATTACTAAATCAACATTATTTCTTTTTTAATTTAAGGATGCTACTTCCCACACTGCTGATAATACTCCTATGTCGAATATTCCCTCTGGCATTTGTACAAGTCCATCATCAAGAACAGCCAACAACCTCAATTCACCACCTACAAGTGCCAAACATAAACTTGTAGATGTTTACGATCTTGATGATGACGTTTATGAATCAGCAACCAAACCTAATGCACCCCGTATTGGAGATGAAAAAGTTGGTGGAACAACAAAATTGTTGATTCCTAAAGTTGAAAAGTGATCCTGTTTATGAAGACAAAAACTTCAATCTTTCTTTGCTACTCTATGCTATTTTCTGAACCATTTTTTTTAATGTTTCCTTACTTTTACTGTGATTTTCTTTGGGATTTTAATATTTAGTGTTTGGTACACTATGGATATTCATTCGTGTTGGGTTTTACTTTTTCTTTTATTATAAGCAATTTGGATTTGATTCTTTATGCAATAATTGTATTGCACTTTATATTTGGACATTACATTCATATTTTCTTTGTATAAATATTCTTCATAACTCCATTGGTTTCATTACGCATAGCAGGTAAGAAAGTGAATACCTCCTTAAAATCTTGATAACTTCAGTGCTGTTATATGTGTTTTCCTATTTATTTAAAAGTGGTTATATTTTTTTGGTGTGATGGAATGGAAACAGGAAAAGGAATGGAATGGTCTATTATCACTATTATTTTGGCTTTTTTTAATGTTGATTGATTAAAGTGAAAAATACAAATACTTTTTTCTGTCCCCAACTCTTTATGATTTCTGTATGAGCAAGGGGCAAAAACGTCATTTTTACAAATCTGTTGGCTATTTAACACAAAATTGTTGATTCCTAAAGTTGAAAAGTGATCCTATTTATGAAGACAAAAACTTCAATCTTTCTTTGCTAATCTATGCTATTTTCCGAGCCATTTTTTTTAAATATTTCCTTTCTTTTACTGTGATTTTGTTTGGGATTTTAATATTTTGTGTTTGGTGCACTATGAATATTCATTCGTGTTAGGTTTTACTTTTTCTTTTATTATAAGCAATTTGGATTTGATTCTTTATGCAATAATTATATTGCACTTTATATTTGGACATTACATTCATATTTTCTTCATAATCGTCTTTTATATTTCAGTAAATCAAGGTATTTTTCTGTGTAGTCTCTTTCACATCCTGCAACAAAATTTAACCGGTCAACCAAATACAAAGAATTTTTAACTCTTATTATTGGATATATTTTTAAATCTTCACAAATTTCTTTCACAGTCTATGATTCTTATACATAACTTGACTTGATGTATAAGTAATTTTATGCTACATTCTAAAACTAATAATTTGCAGAGTCAATATTTGTTATTTATATCAAATACTAGGCTACAACTCGTGTTTTACGCGGTTTGACAACTTAAAATAGCAAAAGTATAACTTTTGTATAATGTTATAAATAACAAAAATATAGTCACCACTAAGGGCACTATAAGTGATAAAATAATAATTTTATAAATAACAAAAATATAGCCGTATGGTAAAAATTTTCAAAAATTTTAATTGTGATATGGTGCAACATACGGTTATTTTAAAAAGGAAGATATTTGTTTTCATGAATTTTAATTTTTCTATCTTTATATAATAGCTTAATTTATGGAATCCTTATTTACGTTTTTTTTTAAATTGATTTTAGAATGTAAGAAAATAGTGCCTAATATGCAGGAATTACTATTAGAATGACATAGATCATTTATAATCAGGAACAAATTTGGTCAATCCCTTTCAAAATCATGCTAACTTGGGAAACGTTTCAAAGATATGTTCATTGACAGCTAATATTTGGAATACTGTATAATTTCAAACCAAAGTTTGATATCCTTTCCAAAAATCATTTTTATAAGTTACATACTATGAATAACTCAATTCTAATTCATCTGTTATCACTGTTTCTTGAAATATTGAGTTTACAGCATCGTGTTCCAAAGTTTTGCATCATCACAGTGGAAAATCGTCCTTTCAATCACAATCACAGAGTTCAATCCTTCCGGTAAGTTTATAAAAAAAACTACTTTCAACTTGTTTGTTTATCTTTTGTTTCTTCTTGTGTTTTTTTTAATGTGTGTGTTGTTTTTTAACATCAGTTTCTGCTTCTCAAATGTGTATGCGTGTGTGTGCCTGCTTAACTGTTTATGTTCCTAAATCGATGCAAGATATAACATATGATTGTGACTTTTGACTTTTCATTCCATATATCAAAATGTGGTAGATGGTCTGTAACTTTATAAGTATAAGTTCTGGAGCAACATTCAAACTGTAAGAAACTAAGATGAAAAAGTATTTTTCATGTAGAGTATTGTTGACCTGAAGAGTCAGAATGAACTAAATTGTCTTTTTAAGCCCCTGTTTTCCATCATAAGTCCCTGCTTTCAACATTGGGATTCAAACTTGAAACCGTTTATGCATGTTTTTTTTCAACTGTGCTATTTTCTGTGTTTTCCTATTTATTTGAAAGTGGTTATATTTGTTTGGTGTGATGGAATGGAAACAGGAAAATGAATGAAATGGTCTGTTATAACTATTATTATTGTGGGTTTTTTTTTGTTTTAATGTAGATTAATTAAAGTGAAAATACAAATACTTTTTTCCGAAGAGAGATCTATTTACATTTGAAGTTTATATAAAATGGAATTTTCATTTTTTTTAATGTAGATTAATTAAAGTGAAAAATACAAATACTTTTTTCTGTCCCCAACTATTTATGATTTCTGTATGACCAAGGGGTAAAAACGTCATTTTTACAAATCAGTTCGCTATTTTACACATTTGGTGAAAAGTTGACATAAATGTCTATTTGCATAGCAGGTAAGAAGACAAAACAATCTTAAATAGTTGGGGAATGACCTTATATCCATTTTACTCATAAGTTTCTAACATCATTTTCACCTCCTCCTTTTTTTGGTTGTTAATCTTTTACTACATTCTTAAGGAAATTTACAATTTACAGTTTGTGTATTTATAGGCATTACTGCAGAACCGAATTTGGTTTTCTGTTTTTCTGTAAAAAAAAAATGAAAATTCCATTTTATATAAACTTCAAATGTAAATAGATCTCTCCTCGGAAACAATGATTACAATTCTTTCCCCTACAATATGGTGAGCCTGTTGACCTTCGTATGTTTTCATTACAGTTGTGGGATCTGTTGATGAACATGGTTTGTAGTAATCTTTATGATCCATCGTTATGCTTCTGAAAATTATGATGATTTATATTGACTCCATATTTGCAATAGAATAAAGTCCATTAAGAATATGCAAATTATAACTTGTTTGTAATAAGAAAAATTAAACACAATAATGTTTGTATAAGGGTATTTTTGTCATTTTCAATGAATCTTTCCGTATCTTTGTCTTATTAATCTCGTAACCTCTTGTGCTGAATCGTATATTAAACTAGGTCAAAAATCGACATTCTGGGAAGACATTTGAGGGCCTCATCTAAAAAACGGGTTTTCCTTCTCTTTTCATAGTAGATTATTTATAAAATCATTCTTTTATTTGTTATATCAATATGAATATAAATTTTTTTGATGTAAGTATTAATATATATGGTTATCTATAAGTTACGTATCTTTTAGAAATAATTTTTTTTTATAAAATTCTTATTTTAGTTGTCATGTTAATATACACTTATTTGTTGGAAGTATTGATTTTTATTAATGTAAAATATACAATACTTAAATATTACCAATTTTTAACTACTACATATTAATCGTATTAATGTCTCTGTTTTTGATGATTTTCAATTTTAAATTTTAATGGAATTATGGTCAATATACTTTTCATTACATACTTTTTTTTGTTCCTAAGCTACAAACACGATATGGAATCAAACGAACATAAAGAAAGGCGCAGATTTAGAAAAATATATTTGGATCAACGAAGATCCAATGTTATGTCCAACTTATCATTTGGTAATTCTTTATCTACATCTCAATTTACTTTCATTTTCAATAATGTTTTATATTTAACTTATCTTGAACAAATATTGTTTTATATCTTCTCATGTTTTATCTCATATAATCAAAGTATTTTCTAATTAACCATTGTTATTATTATATGTTCAATGTAGGTTATTCTCGGCAGCATTTACAATCTTCAAACAATTCTATACATATTCGCGATGACAGTGAAAATTTGAATCCAAATATATCATCCGCTTATCAACATACAAGTTTCCAGTCTACTTCAACTTTAAATATTAGAAATGCATTGTCTGATGCTGCTAGAGAGAACCGAAAACATAGAAAATTATATTTGGATAAGAAAAGATCCAATCAGATGTCCACATCGCCTAATGGTATATCGTTTTCTATCGGATAGACTAATTTTTTATTTTATACAATGTTTTTCATCTCACACAATCCTCTGAATCTTAAATATTATTATGTTTTACCTACACTCTTTGCTACATTGCAATTAATTAAACATTATTATTTTATAAATCCCTTATATATCATTTCTAATTATATCATTAAAATTATTTTTTATAGTTTTCTTATTATATGTTAACTTACAATTATTTGTATCTGCATTATAACTTACATATTTTATATTCTTTTACAGTGCTTTCTAATATAACTACCAACATTCAAACACCTTCATCAAGCAAGTTTGTCAATATTGTCGGTAACAATGAAAATGTCATCCCAACTTTGTCATGTGGATATCAGCAAACACGGGTTCAATCTATTTCGAATATTTATATCGACAGTCCATTGTTGAACAAGGCTAAAGATAAACGAAAAGAAAGGAGATTTTATTTGGATACAAGAAGATCCAATCACATGTCCACCGTACCAATCGGTATATGATATATATCATCCTACCTAATTAATTTTATCCATATAAACTTATTCTTAATCTTGTAAAAAGATACTATGTTATTATACCTGTTTCTTTGTTGTTCCCTACTTAATACATATTTATATCAACTTATCTTTTATTGATAGGTAATATTGGTCGTGATCAAGAATGTTTTCAATCTGCTTCTAATTTTACTACAAGAACTCCGTTGTCCAACATTTCAAATGGTACAAATACATTTATATTCAACTTAATGTTTGTTACTATATATGGTACACATAAAATAATATGTATTCATTTTTTTTATTTTTTATCTATTTACTTTATAAATTTAATTCTAATTGTCATACTTTTATTGTTAGTAAATGCACAATATTCTATATTGTCTGGTGACATGAGAGCTACGAATTCATCTTCAGTCACTCGATCTTCTTCCAGCAATTTATCATGCAGAAAACTAAATAAAAAAAGAAAGATTCCAAATATATCTCATATACCCATTTTGGACCTAACATCAGATGAAGATTTACGTGATCAACAGATCCATCAACAATTAATATCAGGTATTACAAAAGGAAAATAATAATTTTTTTTATAATCCCCTTGTATATTTAAATTATTACTCATTGCAACATTAAATTATTTCAAAGTTTTACAACTGTTTTTATTGAACAGATTACTTGGACCATGGTGACCAGACTTTTGTGTGTACGATATGTCATGCACAATTATGGACACATGAAGCTCTTAAAGGCAATACTTCTGGAAAGAAAACTTCTTATTCCATGTGTTGTGGTAACGGAAAAGTTGAGCTTCCTGAATTAAAAGAAGCTCCAACAAATTATCAAAATCTCTTTCGTAATGTTGATCTAAAAGGAAAAAATTTCATGAAGAATATTCGTCGATTCAATTCGATGTTTTCCTTTACTTCAATGGGTGGAAAATTTGATTCTTCCATTAATAGAGGCAATGCTCCATACGTTTTCAGACTTAGCGGTCAAAATTACCATTGCATGGGAAGTTTTCTACCTACAGATGGATCCAAACCAAAGTTTTCGCAACTATACATATATGATACTGAAAATGAAATAACAAATAGACAACATGCTTTCAGGTATAACTTTATTAATTTTTTTATAAACCATTGCTTTTATAAGTTTGATATAATTATTACTTGCTAAATTTTACATATAACCGTTGTTGTTAACAGTACACAGAACGAAGGGTGCACATCAACTTCTCATTCTCTTGATATTGAAATCATTAGCTTTTTGAAGGTCATGTTGGATTCAATCAATGAGCTGGTTAAGTGTTATAGAATGGCCAGAGACTGTTTTGATGAAAATCCTCATATAGATCTAAAGTTACGTCTTATAGGAAGAAGGAAACAAGATGGAAGGACATATAACTTACCTACTGCTTCTGAGGTTGCTGCTTTAATTGTTGGTGACATTGGTGATGCAATTGATAATAGAGATATCATCGTAACAACTAAATCAGGAAGTCTACAACGTATAAACGAATTACATCCGGCTTACCTTGGTCTTCAGTACCCACTACTATTTCCATATGGAGATGATGGATATAGAGTTGACATACCTCACAGAGATGTTGATCATTCAACTAATACCAAACGTCGTTTCTGTACAATGAGAGAATTCTTTGCTTATAGAATTCAAGACAGAGTTAATGTTTTTTCATTAATTCTTAATTCAAGAAGGCTTTTTCAACAGTTTCTGGTTGATGCTTATACGATGATTGAAACTGAGAGACTATATTACATACGCAACCAGCAAAAAGTTCTTATATGCGAATCTTATGAAACTTTAAAAAGCGTACAAAGTCATGGTAATACTGATATTTCCAACTTTGGAAAACGTGTTATCTTGCCTTCTTCTTTTACGGGTGGTGCACGCTACATGATGCAAAACTATTTAGATGCCATGTCGCTTTGTAAGTGGTTTGGATACCCAGATTTTTTCATAACCGTAACATGCAATCCAAAGTGGCCTGAAATTAAAAGGTTTCTTGCTGACACCACACTTAATCCCGAAGATAGGCCTGATATCATGTCTAGATTATTCAAAATTAAGTTGGATTCTTTGATTAAAGACTTAAAGAAGAAGAGGTTATTGGGTTCGGTCCAAGCAGGTACCATATATTACAATATAGTGTTATCAAAATGTTTTTTTATGTTTTTTATTATCTTATAATATTATATTTATTTAAATCTACAGTTGTTTATACGGTGGAGTTTCAAAAGCGTGGTCTGCCTCACGCACATATATGTTTATTCATGCACTTTGATTACAAACTCCCTACTGTTGAACATATTGATCGAGTTATTTCGGCTGAAATTCCAAACAAAGACGATGATCCAGAATTGTACTCACTTGTCAGTGAGTTCATGATGCATGGTCCATGTGGTTCTGATAATCCTAAATGCCCATGCATGAGTGAAAACAAGTGTTCAAAAAACTTCCCGAAGCCATTCTTGGAGAATACTTCCGTTGATTCAAATGGTTATCCTATATATAGGAGACGTAATGATGGATATTTTATAGAAAAGTCGGGTGTTAAGTTAGACAACAGAAGTGTTGTTCCATATCACAAAACCCTTTTGAAACGATATCAGGCTCACATTAATGTTGAGTGGTGCAATCAAGCGGCTTCCATCAAATATTTGTTTAAATATATTAACAAGGGTCCTGATCGGGCTACTGTTGAAGTTTCACAAAACAACAACGGAGGTGATAATGATGATGCTCCAGTTGATGAAATAAATGACTACTATGATTGTAGGTATTTGTCTGCATGTAAAGCTTCGTGGCGTATATATGGATTTGATGTTCATTACAGATATCCGTCAGTTGTAAGGCTTCCGTTCCATCTTCCTGGAAAATAAAATGTTGTATACGGAGAAGATGATGATATTGAAGATGTCCTCAACAAACAATCTGTTTCTTCTTCGATGTTCCTATCTTGGATGAGTTGTAATGAACATAATGAGGATGCACGAAAACTTTCTTATGTTGAGTTTCCTACAAAATTTGTATGGAAACAAGAAGATCGTTGTTGGGAGCCAAGAAAAAAAGGGTTTTCTATTGGGAGGATTCACACAGTTTCACCTAATCTCGGTGAAGCATATTTTTTGAGAATTCTTTTAAATAAAGTCAAAGGTCCGAAATCGTTTGCAGATATTCGTACGGTTAATGGACAAATATGTCCTACTTTTAGAGATGCATGTTATGCTCTTGGACTTTTAGAAGATGATAGAGAATATATTGATGTCATCGACGAAACAAGTCATTCAGGATCTGGTTATTATTTACGGTTTCTATTTGCAACTATGCTAAAGTCTAATAGTTTGTCTAAACCGTGTTATGTTTGGGAAAATACTTGGCAATACTTATCCGATGGAATTCTCTACAATCAACGAATAAGATTAAAGTCTCCAGGTATTATTATTTTTGTCATTCCTTACATTTTATACATTAATTATATATTTTTTAAATGCTAAATATATTATTATTTGAAATTTTGATGTTTTTTTATAAATATTTAAAAGTTTTTTTACACATTATTTTTATTACGTGATAATTGTCTATATTTATCTTTTAATAATTAACTCTGCAATTGTATAGGTTTATCCCTTAATGACGATCAGCTTAAAAACTTGACGCTATATGAGATTGAAAAAATTCTACTCCAAAACAGTTCAAGCCTTAAAGATTTTGTTGGGAAGCCTTACCCTGATCATGATTCGGTATCTTCTTCAAACAACCGTTTGATTACTGAGGAGTTAGATTTTGATATGAACAATCTACAAAAAGAATCTCATCAACTACTTGATTCATTAACAATTGAACAACGATCAATTTTTGATGAAATCATGACAGCTGTTAAACATAAAAAAGGAGGTGTGTTTTTTGTTTATGGCTATGGAGGTACCGGTAAAACTTTTCTTTGGAAGACTTTACCTGCATCTATAAGATCTAAAGGTGATATCGTTCTAAATGTTGCTTCAAGTGGTATTGCTTCATTGTTACTAACCGGAGGTAGAACAGCACACTCACGTTTTATAATTCCTCTCTTACTGAGGATTCCTTTTGTTCTTTTGCACCGGATAGTGATGTAGCCGAATTGTTAAAAAAACATCATTGATTATATGGGACGAGGCACCTATGATTCATAAGCATGCATTTGAAGCCTTGGATCGTTCTTTGAAAGATATATTGAGTTGTGATTTTCGTGGAAACTCAAAATTGCCATTTGGAGGAAAAACAATTGTCTTTGGAGGCGATTTTAGACAAATTCTACCGGTTGTTCCTAATGGAAGCAGGCAAGACATTGTGAATGCTTCTTTAAGTTCCTCTTATATTTGGTCAAGTTGCAAAGTCTTAACATTAACAAAAAACATGAGGTTAAGTGTTCTCGCATCTGATATTCAAGAAACGGCGACTTTTGCAAAATGGATTTTGTATATAGGAGAAGGAAAAGTTGGTGGTTTGAATGATGGTGATGCAATTATTGATATTCCCACTGATCTTCTCATTGTTGATTCAGTTGATCCTATTGGTTCATTAATTGGATTTGTCTATCCTTCTATTGTTGAAAATGCAAAGAATCCGGTTTATTTTCAAGAAAGAGCAATCATTGCACCGAAAAATGAAGTCGTTCAAGAGATTAATGAGCGTTTGTTAAAATTATTTCTAGGAGATCCACAGGAGTATTTAAGTTCAGATAGTCTTTCTCATGCTGATTTTTTTCATGATGAAGTTGATGAAACTTTATATTCTCCTGATGTTCTAAATGGTCTTAGACCTTCAGGTATGCCAATTCATAAGTTGGTTTTAAAAGTCGGTGTTCCGGTTATGTTACTAAGGAATATTGATCAAAAATGTGGATTGTGCAATGGCACGAGGTTACGGGTTATTGCATTGGGTAACATGTTATAGAAGCCGAAATAATATCTGGAAGTAATATCGGAAACCGTACGTTTATTCCAAGAATGTCTTTGACGCCTTCGGATAAAAGGATTCCTTTCATATTTCAAAGACGACAATTTCCACTGACCGTATGTTTTGCAATGACAATAAATAAAAGTCAATGACAGTCACTATCGAGGGTGGGGTTGTTTTTGAGACAACCAGTATTCACTCATGGCAGTTGTATGTTGCATTGTCGAGAGTTAAAAGTAAAGTTAAATTAAAGATATTAATTTTAGATAAATATGGTAAACTTACGAACACGACATCTAATGTTGTATTCAAGGAAGTCTTTGGAAATTTGTAATTCATAAACATAAGTGTCAATATTTTAATAGTTGTTTTTATTATTATACATTAACTTACTTATTCATCATTTTGTTTTTTTAAATATAGCAAGTTTTAATTAATTCATGTTTAATGTTTACATCATTATTGTTGTCATCATTTTACAAATATGTTCCATTTTATTAGGGTAGATATATTGAGATAGTTACTTTATTCATTATAGATTTTTGTATTTATGTAAAATTATTAATAAAAAACATGTAATTCTTAACAATTTATGTTAATTTTTTAATAAAACCCGTGTAATACACGGGTCTCACACCTAGTTAGTTGTAATATATGACTTTGTAACTATAATGAACAGGTTAATATTATTTGACTTTTTGATATTGAACTTTTATTTGGTAATATAAATCTTTCTTTTGTATATTAATTTTTCACCTTGTTTAGATAAATAAACCGCTAAATACACATATTATTATAACTGATATCATCTCTCGAACCTTATAAATTAAAAATGAAAATATGTGAAGCTTTACCTAACCCTAGTTGCTAAACTTTCATTTTCATGTAAGTAATTCATATTTAAATACATGTCTCTAACATGCTTCTTCCAGCTTTAGTCTCGTCATCAAAAAATAGTATAAAATAAATAAAATAATGAAAGTTGAATGCATGTCAACCTTCTAAAAGTCAACAAGCTAAGGCCTCTCAAACACTATATTGATATAACCCGATCGACCCCCACTACAATATCAAATACAAAGAAGTATGTATTTATGCAAGAACTCCATGGAAATCAAGCTTTGAAGCTTTCCGTCTTCATTTAGTCAAAGGTAACACACATAGCACCTTTCGATATGCATTGTTGATTTGTATATGTTTTTGAAATAAAGACATTTGATCAATTTTGTGCATCATGCATTTCGTTGCATGTTATAATGTTTTCTTGTATAGTTTTATAGCATTACACATAGATCTTTGATAGATTTTTCATGTGGTTCAAACGCAAACAGGTGAAATTCCCCCTCTCTCTCTCTAAAAACACAAGATTTTACAGAGAGAGAGAATGTACGCAGCAAATCACTGGGGTGGATCACTGGAAATAGCAAATGAAAATGATCATGAAGATCAAAACAGAAGAAACAAGAACATGGAGGACATGGACAAAGCATCGTTGTATAATACTCAAAGCCAATACAGTGGAACTCTAGATGAGACTCAACAGAGTTGGCTTCTGGATCCAAATGATGCTTCCAGGAAGAAGAACAAGACCAGGTATGTGGATCTAGGCTGCATCGTCGTCAAACGGAAAGCCTTGAAATGGACCCTCATCGCCGTCTTCGTTGCTTTTCTGGTGATCGGACTTCCGATTATAATAACAAAGTCGCTGCCGAAGCATAAATCACGGCCTCCACCCCCGGATCAGTACGCGGAGGCTTTGAATAAGGCTCTCCTCTTCTTCAACGCGCAGAAATGTACGATTTTTTAACCCTAACCATTTTTCAACTCTTTGACTATTCAATCTGCTTGAATCGTATGCAACAGCAATACCTTAATAAAATTAAAATGTAAAACAAAAATATAAGATATTATTTTACAATAATATATTTTTATTTAAAAAAATGTATTTTGAATCCGTCATGGATAAATTGTGGCGATATTTTGATATGTTTTCTTGATTAAATACAGGAAATATTATTCAAAAATAACTCTAATCAAGTATATATGTAATTAACAGAAAGTCACATATGACTATATTTAATATTGCTCGTTTAAAATATATTAAATATTTATATTTATTAAATAATAAATAAACTTTTATTCATCAAACTTAAATTGATATGTTTACTCAAATAAATCAAACAAATTGGAATAAAATACTTCCAAAAAATAAAGCTATCAAAAAAAATTAGTTTTTTTTACTAATTAGCAAAACAATTTCACTTATTGTTTTGAAATTCTTTAAAGCCTTTTATATTTATTGATTTTTATATAAATTAAAGTAAATATATAGTTGTACATCCTGTTTAATGAAATTCAGCTATTTTCTGAAGAATGTTTCGATAAGAATACAGAAAGTTTTCATTGTTAATTATGAGTTTTATTTTTTTCATTGAAGAAGATGGATCACAATTATAAATTTAAGATCCAGAAAAACTTAAATATTCGAAGTCAACCCGACAACTAATAAGAAAATACTATTAAAATATGTTGTAGCCGGGAAGTTGCCAAAGAACAACGGGATCAAGTGGAGAGGGAATTCCGGCCTTAAGGACGGAAGCGATGCAACGGATGTGAAGGGAGGTTTAGTAGGAGGCTACTACGACGCCGGAGACAACACCAAGTTCAATTTCCCGATGTCATTCGCCATGACAATGTTAAGCTGGAGTGTAATCGAATACGAACACAAGTACAAATTCGTCAAGGAATACGATCATGCTCGAGACCTCATCAAATGGGGAACCGATTACTTGCTGCGTACATTCAACTCATCGTCTTCCAAAATCGATCACATTTATGGTCAGGTCGGAGGATCTCAAAACGGTTCAGCAACACCAGATGATCACAATTGTTGGCAAAGACCCGAAGACATGGATTACAAGCGGCCAAACCAACTGATCACCGCCGGAGCAGATCTCGCCGGGGAAATGGCAGCTGCATTAGCATCTGCCTCCATCGTCTTTAGAAACGACATCGCCTACTCCAAGAAGCTTGTGAAAGGTGCCGCTACAGTATGGACCTTTGCAAGAGATTCAGGGAAGCGTAGCAGATACTGTAGAGGCAATCTTTTCATAGAACCCTACTACAACTCAACAGGGTACTATGATGAATACATGTGGGGTGGTGCATGGATGTATTATGCCACTGGTAATATCAGTTACTTATCGTTAGCTACAAATGAAGGAATTCCGAGACATGCAAAGGCGTTAATGGATATACCAAGTCAACGGGTTCTTAGTTGGGATAACAAGTCGCCGGCGGCGATGCTATTGCTAACAAGGATTCGATTGTTCCTGAATCCTGGGTACCCTTATGAGTCAATGTTAAGTAGCTATCATAACGCCACATCGCTTACTATGTGTTCGTACCTTCATCAGTATCAATACTTCAATTGGACTAAAGGTATGATCAATAGATTATTGTTGTATAGGATTAATTAACTCTGTGTTTGATCTTAAATGCCAAAGAAGATTGAAGGAAGATGAAATTAATATCCATGACTATGCAGGGGGATTGATTCAACTCAGCCGTGGACAAGCACAGAATCTACAATATGTCGTGAATGCAGTCTTTTTGGCTTCAGTTTATGCAGATTATTTGGATGCTTCGGATCTCCCGGGTTGGAAATGTGGGTCAGCGTTTATCCCCTTGGATAAGCTTCGTGAATTTGCCACTTCTCAGGTTCAAACTCAAACTTCATCCTTTCAATGTTTTCTTTTCGTCTTATATGTCAACTTATTAGTTATTAATTAATTATGGTTGCAGATGGACTACATTTTGGGGAAAAACCCGATGAATATGAGCTACGTGGTGGGTTATGGGAAGAAATATCCAACACACGTTCATCATCGAGGTGCATCCATACCAGATAACAACGTCAGATATTCATGTAAAGGTGGGTTTCAATGGCTGTCTTCTGGTAAAGCTAATCCAAACATTATCACCGGCGCCATGGTTGGAGGTCCGGACCGGTTTGACAAGTACAGAGATGTGCGTCGGAATTACAGCTACACGGAACCCACTTTAGCCGGAAATGCAGGCCTGGTTGCTGCATTGGTTTCACTCACGGCAACCGGAGGCAATGGAATTGATAAGAACTCCATATTTACCGCAATTCCACCGCTTTACCCTACCGCCCCACCACCACCGCCGCCATGGAAACCATGAGAGACTTTGTAATTATACTCAATAATTGAATTAAATTTAGTTAATTTGATATGTTAGTTCATAATTTTCAGTAAAATACTTATTTTTCTTTCCACAACTACATTTTACATACTAAAATCTAATAAGCATCTCAATTGCGTAACTTTAACTTGATTGCCCGTGTGTTACTATACGTTTATTAGTCTTATATTTTCGTAATGTTATATTATTCAGATTATTTATATAATTTCGCTATTACTCGGGGTCTATGAGTGCAACTTTGTCTTTCAAGCGTGCGTACAAGCTGAGTATGCCTCGCGTACTCAGCTGATGGGCTTCGGACTTTTGGGCTCTCGGTCTTTGGCCATGTTTGGACTTAGGTGATTAGGGCCTTGTTGGGCCATCAGATTTTAATTTGGCTGATGTTTTATTTTGGGTTCACATGGACGAAGGCCCACAAAAGGACTTGGGCCCAATTTGGGAAATTGGGCCATAATTGGGCTTTGGGGTGACCATTTTGGTATTGGGCCTTCTTGTGTAGTTGGTTTGGGCCTTGGTCTTGGACCAAGCTAGGTAAAGGGTAAAATTGTCTTTTTACCCTAATTTAGACTAATGGTTATGGATTGGAATCTGATAATTAATTGGATGATATTAGTATTGATAGCGCGGGGATTTGTCGGACCAGCAGCCAGAGATTTATCAGTGTGATTCAGCAGTTCGAGGTGAGTTTCCTCACTGGGTTTAGTGGGTCTAAGGCACCAATGTCGGCCCAAGATAGATTATGTTAGGATGCTAGATGTCTTTGTGACTCTTGCATGGGTATGTGCTTGTATGCTTACGGGGCGGGCCCCGATGATTATTATGTATGCTATTATCTGGTTATGCTTATATGATTTGTATGTTGGGTGGGGCCCGTTAGACGAGTTAGGGTGAGGCCCGTTATACTCAGTGGGCGGGACCCGTTATGTGAGTTAGGGTGAGGCCCGTTACACTCAGGGAGCGGGGCCCGTTATGCGAGTTAGGGCGGGGCCTATTATATGTTTGACATGTGTGGTATGTGGTATTTGGGGAAATTTATTAAGTTTTGTGCTTACGGTTTTCAGTTTATGTTTCAGGTACTTCCAGTGCAAAAAGGAAGAGCTCGGGGTGATTGTAGTGCACACACGATATTATTCCGCATATTTTTTATTACTCTGATGTTTTGATGACATAGATGATAAATTTGATAAAGTTCTTATATATAAAGCTGCAAAAAATCGTCTACCAAATTTATCGTAGGGACCATACATAATACTATTATCTCTTTTAGGACCTTTCTCGGCCAAAAGTTTAATCTCCTTGTAATTAAGTTTTTCCCATCTTCTTGGATCACATATATCAACAAGCTCTTTAACGGGCTCTTGCTCTTCAGCCTCTTCTACTTCTACATGCTCTTGCTTTTCAACATGTTTTTCAACCAGTTGTCTATGGATAAACTTATCTAGAGAACCGACGTCAGCCTTTCTCTTTTCTTCATCTAGTTTTCTCCTTTTACATTTTTTTCTACCGGATGGTTGTTTAGACTTCATCACTACAAATTCATTAGTTTCAACTTTCAACATTCAAGTAATTTCAATCACGATAATTTGAAATTTTGATAATCAGATAACCTGATTTTTGATAAACAATTATACAATTAACATAATCTAGTAATCTGATTTTAGTTTCTGATAATCTATTATAATCCGATGCAACATTCAATCAGATTTTAGAATTTCAACATTAACGATAATTTGATAAAGTGGTATTGATTCTTTAAATACTCTAATTTCTGAATTCTGATAAACAATATACAATAAACATAATCTCATAATTTTATTTAAGTTTCTAATAATCTATTTCAGAATCATTCATTCAACATTCTATAAACTGGTTGAATCAGATTTCAGAATAACATTAAGATTCCAGTCATTAACTAATAACTATAATACTAATCTGATATAGTGATAAACTATTAAACTGATTTCTATGAATCTAATCAACTAAACTGATAATCTATTATTCTATTCATTCAAGTATTCAGTTGGCAATTATAAACTGATAATCCTCAATTCCTCATAATCTATTACCTGATTAGCAGGAGTGCACTGCATTCAGTCGAGTAAATCTGTAAATGAGTAATCAAACCTTACTGAGTTGTTATCGCCAAGTTGTTGTTGTCTCGCTGATTGTTTTTTTTTTTTAACGTGATCGCTTCTGGCTTCTACTGCAATTTGATGTTGCCTTGTGTCTTCTCTCGTACGTGACTGATTCTGGACTGCTTTATATTTGGATTGGGCTGAAACTGAACATACTATTAAAAAAAATGGGCCCTATGGCCCTGTTCCAATGCCCACTTTACCCTTGCTCTAGATCGGGCCTGGGGCTTCCAATTAATCAATTATCTTAACCCATTTGATAAAGTTTCCACATGCACACAATAATACAAAGCATCACACTTATCCTTCATCACTTTTTTAGACCATCCTTCAAATCTTCGATGGCAAGCTCTTGAAAGTTAAAACGATATCCTTTATCCCTCGTACCTTCTAAATCTTGTAGATGATTAGGAATGAAAACGCTATGGTAGATGATATCCACTACAAAGTCACCTTTGATGTTACTTTAAAACATCATTTTTGTTAAATTAAGATGATTAGAAGCTTTCAAGAACCTTTTCACCAAAAGTTATTCAATTGCACACATTTACTTGAACACACTAAGAAATTGAGGCTTCACATGAACATTACAGAGAAAAGAGAAGGGGATTTTGGTTGGGGTATGACTATAAAAAAATAACCTACTCTTAGGTATATCCTCATACAAAACAACCCAAAAACGACATCATTTAATCTACTCAGCCGTTCAGAAAAAAGTGAGATTCATTTTCCACGTCTGGACCACATGGCAACTTGCAACCGGGAAATTGAATGGAACCTACTTTAGTTGTTGAATTGTGACAATTTTAGGACGTTAGGGTTTACATTGGCCCAATTTCATAATGAGTGGCCCAATAGAGACAACGACGCTTTCATGGCTAATTTTATCATTAATCATTTTATTAATTAGTGGCTCTATACGGTAGTCACCATGTTTGGAAACATCAATGACCACTGAGTTTGGAATCATCAATGACCACAATCCAATTTAGTGATCAGAACTAGTAACTAGTAATTGACCACTGAGTTTGGAATCGTCATGAAAAAATGACCACTGAGTTTGGAATCGTCATGAAAAAATGACCACTGAGTTTGGAATCGTCATGAAAAAATGACAGACGAAAAACTCTAATAACAAAATTATGCATTTGGTTAAGCTTCTCTTGTATAAATTTTAAATATTGTACGCCCATTAATTATAAATTTTATATGTTAAACAAAAAATTTATTAACGACTTTATTCTATGAAACTTTAAACATCTTTATTAGTTGTAAAAATTAAAAGAGCAACCACTTAACCACAATTACCAGTTATATGCTTGAATACGTAATGGGAGATGGATGGACGGAGGTACGTCACAGGAAAGCGCCGGCGAATTATCGAACTGGTCCGGATGAAGTCAGTTTTTTCGTATCAAACATACCCACAGGAGCCACCAAAGAGGAGTTCAGGAAGATTTTTAATCCATTTGGTGAGCTAACAGACATCTACTTTGGGGGAAGGAAAGGGAAGAACGGAAAAAATTTTGGATTCATTCGTTTCAATGGAGTCGGTGAGAAGAAAATACTAGAGGCAAGTTTGAATGGTACGTTCTGCAGAAATAACAAGTTAGAGATCAACATTGCAAAACACGAAAGGAAGGTGAAAAAGCCATTCATCAAAAAAAGAACCAACTGCCACACTACGACTCCATTTCCAGTAAGTGGAGGTTTCGTTGGGAGAAGATCTTATGCAGAAGTCACTGGTGGGGGACCAGCAGTGCCCCAGTACCAAACTCCAACCAATGTGCCTGTTCGTTTACAAATAGATGACAAAACGATGAGGATGATTTGTGGGAGAACCCTTTGTGGTAAGGTGAAAACATTGGATCACATGGGGCATCTACCTGCGTTGATATCCATTCACAGTGGGGTTGGGGCAAATGTTAAGTATGCTGGTGGAATGAAGGCCTTTCTAGAGTTTGATTCATCGGCCTTTGCTAAGAACTTTATGGAGAATGAAAATAACTGGAATGACATATTCGAATATTTAAAACCCGGTGTCGATGTAGAGTACAGTTTTAAGCAAGTTGCTACTGTAAGGATCGTAGGGCTCCCTATTCCATTATGGTGTGAGGCCAACTTCTCTGCTATAGTTCGGAAGTTTGGGGAAATTATCGTCCCCTTTGATCATATTGAAGACAGAATAGATCTCTCGGTGGTGAAAGTCGGAATCCTTACAGGTATGAAGAAGAAAATTAATGATGAAATCAGAGTGGAAGTCGAGGGGAAAATCCTTGATGTTGGGGTGGTAGAGTATGAAGATGAACCATGGTTTCCCTTCAAGTTTGAAGACGATGAGCAACCGTATGAATCAGCATCGGAATGTGATATATCCGAGGTTGAACCGGACGAAGATGATAGAATCTCGGGTGAGGATGAGGAAGGCGTATCAGATACCTGGATAGACGATGTAGAAGATGGAGAAATAATTGGTGATGAGATAGGCAACGGTGTCGGAGACGACGTTTTTTCCGGTGACAATGGCACAAAGGAGATCAGTGCAGCTCGAAGGTCGCCGTCGGTCTTGGAACCACAACAGATACGCGCATGCCCTGTGAGTGGGGAAGTGGAATCGTCTCATGGGGAAACATATGAACCAATTATGATGGTTGACTCATATGCAACACGTGATGGAACTGCTAATGAACCTGGGCGGGTCTTGGATGCCCCACTTAAAGCATTTGGACCTAATTCGGAACAGCCGCTGATGGGCTTCACAAAGCCCACGTCCTTCCCCTCAAATCTTGCGCAATCGGGGTGTTTTGGGCCGTTTCCATTCAAAGCAACCAATTACCCTGTCACTGAACAAATACCCACGACACAATCAGATCAATTGGAGCGTTCATAAAAAAAAAGGCGTCGATCTCTTGGAAAATTGCCGGCAAATGTTGGTTCAGAGCTCCCGATTAAAAACCTGTTCGGTGGGGGAGAAGAAAGTTGCTCAGATGCCGGTCCCCATCGGCCAGCCTTGGTACACACATCCTCTCCCAAACCGTGTGGCGCCAACATCAAGAGAACGATCAGTGAAATTGAGGCCACAGCAGAAATTGGAGGCATGATTGGCTTTGAAATAGATGCGAATAACAAGTTGTTGAGGGAAATCCTTGGTGTAACCGGCGAGACTGATGTGCCACAATGATTTTGTTATCAATCAATATCAGGAGAATTGGCGAAAGGTATAAGGTGGATTAGGTTCGGAGACTGAAATTGAAGCACAAGGTATCATTTTTAGCAATTCAAGAGACCCAATTAATGGAGGCAGAGAATATCGACGTGAGGGGGTGCTGGGGTGCAGACAACTTTGATTCGAGCAAAGTTAACTCATCAGGAAGGTCAGGAGGTCTTTTGAACGTATGGGATACCGGCTTGTTCAACTCCAGCAGGGTTATCTCGACCAGACATTTCCTAATAAATATAGGTAACTGGAATGGCATATCTGAGCAACTGATCTTTGCTAATGTTTATGGACCCCAATCGAGTTCAGATAAAGCATCGCTTTGGAAGAAGTTATTGGAGATCAAAAACTCAATATCAGGTATTTGGATCATAATGGGGGATTTCAATGCAGTTAGAAGAAAATAGGAGAGATTCAATTCAACCTTTTGTGTTAAAACTGCCAGTGATTTTAATAACTTCATACATGAGGCTGGTCTCATTGATATGAAAATGGGCGGTCACCGATTTACTTGCTTCCGTAATTCTGATCTTAAACTAAGCAAGCTTGATCGATTTCTGGTATGTCCCACACTTCTTAACATCTTCCCTCAAGCTTCAGTGACTGCTCTTCCTAGAGAGATCTCAGATCACTGCCCTATCCTCCTGTCCACTTCATGCAAAGATTTCGGCTCGGCCCATTCAGGTTCTTCAACTCCTGGATGCTTAGGGATGGTTTTGAAAAGGCCTTCATATCCAGCTGGAATAGCTTTGTTGGATATGGTACTCCTGATATGTACCTTGCGGCCAAGCTCAGGCATATAAAGAAAGATTTGAAAATTTGGCGAGCCACGGAACATCCTAGAGAGGAAGCTGAACTGTTAAAACTTAAAATTTTGGTTCAACAACTTGATATTGTTGCTGAATCAAGGTTGTTGACTGATCAGGAACTTGTGGACAGGATCACGGGGTATAAGTCAATCCTGGAGTTGGAAAAAATTCGAAGCAGAGATCTTAGACAGAAATCTAGGATCAAGTGGGCGGTAGAGTGGGATGAAAACACAAGTTTTTTTCACGGATACATTAATAAAAATAATCGGAAAAACCAGATTGACGGCCTTTTGATAAATGGTGAATGGTGTACGGATCTGACCATCCTTAAACAGGAGATATACTCCTTCTTTGCAGGAAAATTCAAAGAAAATTGGCATGTTCGACCAAAATTTAGGAGCCGACACTTCAAGAAAATTACTCTTGTTGATTCGGAAGCTTTAGAAGCACCTATATCACTTCAGGAAATTAAGAATGCGGTTTGGGCATGTGGCAATGAAAAGGCCCCTGGGCCGGACGGCTTTACATTTAAATTCATCAAGAAGTACTGGGATGTCCTACTTGGTGACATTGCTGCGGTTGTCAAATTCTTTGAAGCATACGGAAAAATTGACTCTTCTTGTAACTCCTCCTTCATCTCATTAGTTCCGAAGCGAAAGGATCCCCTCTTGATTAGTGATTATAGACCTATAAGTCTCATTGGATGCATTTATAAAATCATCTCCAAGATTCTCTCGCTTAGAATGAAGAAAGTGATGGGGCATTGTATCGATGAGGTGTAATCCGCTTATGTGGAGGGTAGAAACATACTTGACGGGCCACTGGTGGTTAACGAGATCAGCTCATGGGCAAAAAAGACTAAAAGGAAAATTCTCCTATTCAAGGTGGACTTTGAGAAGGCCTTTGATTCCATAAACTGGGACTTTCTTGACTCGAACCTGATGCATATGGGGTTTGGGAATAAAATGAGAATGTGGCTAACAGGATGTCTTAATTCTGCAAGATCCTCTGTCCTACTCAACAGAAACCCGACAGAGGAATTCCCGATATCCAAAGGAGTTAGGCAGGGCGACCCGCTTTCCCCATTTATGTTCATAGCAGCCATGGAGGGACTTAGTGTTGCGATGCAATCTGCATGTGAACTAGGTATCTTCCATGGAGTCAAACTACCAAATGGAGGCCCCTTGATCTCACACCTACTATATGCAGATGATGCATTATTTATTGGGGAATGGTCAAAGGAAAACGTTAATAACCTTGCTAGAATCCTACACTGCTTTCACGCTGCATCTGGGATGAAAGTGAATTTCAACAAATCCAAAGTCTTTGGAGTAGGTGTGGAAATGCATGAAGTCTCTAGCTGGGCCAGTACTCTTGGATGTGAACCTTCCTCTCTCCCTTTCACATACCTTGGAGTGCCGGTTGGAGCCAACATGAACTTAAAGAAGAACTGGAAACCAATCATTGAAAGATTTCAAGCCAAACTCTCAAAATGGAAGTCTAAAACCCTCTCCTTTGGTGGTAGACTGACACTTATCCAATCGGTCCTTGGCAACCTCCCAACATATTTCCTGTCACTGTTTGTTGCTCCGGACGGTGTAATCCAAACTATTGAGAAAATGAGGAATAGGTTCCTATGGGGTGCATCAGAAGAAAAAAAGAAAATTCATTGGATCTCTTGGGAAAAGGTAGTTGCTCCCAAGGAATCGGGTGGTCTGGGTGTCGGTACAATAAAAGCCCTTAATATCTCCCTAATAATGAAATGGTGGTGGAAGCTGAGAACCGAACCTCATCATCTTTGGTCAGAAGTCATATTAAGTCTACATAATCTCAAGTCGAAACCTGATGATGTTTACTCAAAGAGATCATTAACAGGTGTGTGGAATAATATTGCTAGAATAAGAACCGATCTTGAAAAAAAAGACATATTACATCGGTGCTTTCCAAAAATCCTACAATTAACGGAGGAGGTTGGAGGTGTGGACTTACCCCGAGTGGAATATACACTGTTTGTGCTCTCAGACATAGATGGGATTACCGTCCCCAGCTCACCGAGGGTAACATCATCTAAGTAATCCCATTAAAAGTCAATCGTTTTATTTGGCGGGCAAATATGGGCAGGATTCCAGTCGCAGTGGAGCTATCCAAGAGGGGGGTACATATGGAAACTATGAATTGCCCTATGTGTAATGAGTATGAGGAATGCATTGATCACGTCCTTGTGGACTGCCCTTATGCTAAAAAGGTTTTTGAAGGTATATCCAGCTGGTGTAATGTGAATATGGAAGCTTTTCACATGGTGAAGGAAGTGATGAAGTTTGCTTCTCAATGGGGGATGTGTCATAGAAGGAGTAAGCTGCTCTTGATTGTGTCTTATGGAACACTATGGAGCATTTGGAAGTCAATGAATGAAAGAGTTTTCAGGAGGAACCGGCTTCCACCAGATAAAGTCTGTGATATAGTAAAATCATTGACTTATCTATGGGTGAAAAATAGGGGAAAAGTAGATCGGATTGAATGGGCAACATGGTCTCAATGCCCTCTTTCCTATTGAACTACCCAATTTCAGCTACATTTCATTTGTTTTATTTTTCTTTTTCGTATGTTTTTTATTGAATCTTGTTCGCCACTGTTTGTGGCTTGTTTCCTTTTCATTGGTTTTAATATATTTCGTTTGCCGGTTCCAAAAAAAACTTAACCACAATTAAGATGACCTTTTTAATATTTATACATTTCAAAATGAAATTGCACAAACATTGGGATATGGTGACATTTAAAGAAAAAAAAATACTCACCAACTACAGGACAATTTTTTCTAGAATTGGTATTTAATACAACAATCCACTCATTTGCAATAATGTTACTAGAATTAATATTCTTGTACCTACCCTCCACTTTCTCCCCACCACATCTCATGTTTCAATCATGCCTCTTATATTATATTAGATCAATTAATTTACATAAATCTCACGACCAAGGTATCTATATAACGGCCATAATAATTATTATTTTATAAATGTACTAATTTTGTAATATTTATATCAAAATAATTTATTTTAATAAACTGTACAACAATACCCAGTTCCACAATATTATAGATTTGGGGTAAGATAAATTAGAGGCTATTTGATATTCCTCTTACTAAGTTTGGTAATAAGTTGAATCTGTTTGATATCACATGTAGAACTATCAAATTTAAGTTAACCAGCAACTATCAAACAGCCCCCTTATATCATGAAGAACCATGCATGTCAGCTTCAAAGCACAATGCATATCAGCACAATATTGTGCCTTATTTTGCCATGTTAACACCTAATTTATGTATTTGTAATAAAGAGTTGTCGTGGCAAAACTAATCAGTGGTTGACAACTGTCTCATCTGCCAAGGATGCAAGGAGAAGTCTCCTTGCTGAAGAACTATTTCATTGTCAACAACTATATAGCAGTTGCAGGAAAAAAGATTATAAAGGCAAGAGACTGCAAAACCCAAAATTACAATTAGGCAAAAAAAAAAAAAAAAAAAAAAAACGTCCGTTGTAATAATATTTCTAAAATCTCTACTTACAGTCCCATCAGTTCAAGCTCAAGGAGAATATATAAAAACAAAAAAGACAAAAATGGCATTAATTGTTAAACTTTTTCCAAATATTAACCCAAAATTAAGAAAATTCCACTTAGAACCACCATTTTCGCAGTAAAGTAGGAATAGGCACTGTGACGAAAAAAAAAAAAAGAAACAGTACTGTACAAAGCAGTGTTTAAACAGGCAAAACTGTTAATGTTTTTGTGAAAATCGTGATTTCTTGTCAGGAAAACATTTTCTGAAATATTTTTGTGGTAAAAACCTTCAAAGGCCATTTTCACAGCAAAAAATAGCTTTATATTGCTAAAACGAAGTCTTGGATTGAGAATGATTTCACAAAAATATCTAGTGTAAAATTAAGGAAAAATGAAAAGAATGCCATATATAGAGATGGCCCATTCTGCGAAATGGGTAGTTTTCTTAAAATTTGGGTACTTTTTGGAAAAAAAAAAGCTTAAAAAAAGATGACTAGATTTGTCTTTTTGTCATGAATATATTTCAAGAACAGATCAAAGTACCTTTCTATGATGCCGTTAACAAAAACAGGACTAATTTGGTGAGCTGGGACCCACAAATGATGATCCCAGAGCAGAGAAGCGGAGAGTGTAGAAGTAGTAGTAGTAGAAGCATAAACACCTCGACACACAAAAACAAGCATATTACTTTAGCACTGTTATTTCTATCCCTGACATACACATTCTGTGTCTATTAAGAAGCAAATAAAATAAACTCTGATACTTTGAAAAGTTAAGAACCTTAGAATTTAGAAAGATGAAAACACAGTCACAGTCACAGTCACAGATAACAAATTCATCCACTTCCACACTATTTGAGTTCAAACAACTTGTCCTTTCATCTCCTCAGTCCTCCTTAACATAACAATCAGCTCCTGCTACGACGCCTATCCTTAAGCCCATTTCTGAAACCATACACAAATGACATTAAAAAAATATTCAAAAAAAAAAAATACTAAAAAGATATATATATATATATATATATATATATATATATATATATATATATATATATATAAAGAACTTCACCCGTTTGTGTATGGCACTTCATCACGTCCGCGATATGGTGGTGACCTGCTGTAGTTTGCCTTACGAGGTGGTGACAAACTCCGGCGTGGCGGTGACCGCCCACGCGGACTGTAACTCCTTTTCCAAAAATAATTAAATTAATCCAAAAATCATCAACTTTAATAATAATAATAATAAGAGTGTCTATTCTCACCTGCGACCATAGCTAGGGCTCCGGCGGTATCTAGCGGGGCTGCGGCTGCGGCTCCGGCTGCGACGTCTACCTCCACCACCACCACCGCCGCCGCCACCACGGCACTCACGAGCAAAATGACCAGGCTCACCACATTCATAGCATTTCAGATCAGAACCACCGGAGCGACCACGACCTCCTCCCCGACCGCCGCCGCCGCCGCCACCACCTCCTCCTCTAGAGTTATGTGACATCTCTACTCTCCAACCGTTCTTACCTGGTTCAGTGAATAATAGATGAGAAGTCAGAACCCAAAAGAGGAACATGTAAATGTACAAATAGAGCAATTTAAGAAAAAATGGAATATGTATTGTAATTTGTATATTTGTTCACATACCATCAAGTTCACGGATGGCATCCTGAGCATCTCTTTTGTCATCAAAATCAACAAAAGCATAGCCTGGAGGCCTTCTTGCAACCCATACGCTGCACATTTATCAATAATGGCAGATTAAAATGAAATGAAACTTTAATCATATAATCATAAGCCATAACAGCTTAACCTGAAGGAATTCAAGGACTTATTCTCTCTTACCTACGAATGACACCAAAAGTGCGGAATTCATCCTCGATTTCTCTTTCATTAACCCTTGGGTCCAGATTACCAACATAGACACGTGACATCTTTGATAACTTTACCTGTCAAGATCAACAAATACAGATGATTGGGTGTATACAGAATTTTACATTTTGTACCATCGTTAAGAATACACACAGCCATACTATGTCATCCCAAATGAAAGGATACAAAAAAAGAAAAAAGAAAAGCTCTCTGATAGGCGGTTACTCTCTGATTAAAACCCCAAGTTTTCTACTCATGGCATTTGGTGTAAAGTTTAACCTAGCTCTAATTCTTTCTCAAAAAAAATTACAATTCTTATCAATTTGCAAGTTAAATGAGGCCTATTTGACAAAGAAGGAAAAGTAAAACCCTATTACCAGCAAACCAAACTGTATTGTGTACTAACGTTTACCAAACCCATCATCAAACACCTGAAGTTATAGCCTTAGGTCTCGTGGGAGTCGTAACTTACACGTCTAAGTTCTGACAGATCTAAGAAGTAAAATTAGCAAAATCTATTACTACGATTCATCTAATCAACAAATGGTACAGAAAAATACAGTTTAGCCACATCAGGAGTCCCAGATAACAAAAGCGTATGCTACTATAGAATATATGAAAAGGATGAAGGAACTACGAACATGAACTTTTGGAAATAGGTTACAAAAGAACTAGGGTTTACCTTCCGAAGCCAATTACAACAAGAAAACTGACTATCAAAGTATCTTTATGATAAATAACGGAGAACAAAGGCAGAGATGAGCGATATTACCTCAAAACCCTAAAATGGAGTAGGAGGCAGTGAGAACGAGGCTTGGAGAAAAATAATAGTATATGGTGTTAACGGAGCTGCTCGGGAAAGACTTCGCAGCCCTCTCGTTTATGTCTTAAAAAAAAATTTAAGGATAATGAGTTGAAAAGGTAGCAAACTTTAGACTTTGTTCCTATTTAATCACTAAACTTTTTTTCGTTATCTATTTGTCACTGTACTATTGAAACTGTTCGCATTTTACCCTTATGACCGGTAACAACCGGTCATAAGGGTAAAATGCGAACAGTTTCAATAGTACAGTGACAAATAGATAACGAAAAAAAGTTTAGTGATTAAATAGGAACAAAGTCTAAAGTTTGCTACCTTTTCAACTCATTATCCTTAAATTTTTTTTTAAGACATAAACGAGAGGGCTGCGAAGTCTTTCCCGAGCAGCTCCGTTAACACCATATACTATTATTTTTCTCCAAGCCTCGTTCTCACTGCCTCCTACTCCATTTTAGGGTTTTGAGGTAATATCGCTCATCTCTGCTTAAATGTAAACAAAATCGAAAGTTCGTTTCCCTCTAAAAAAGTTCAATGACTAAATGTGAACAAACTTCCTATTGTATTATGTTTTAGCAAATTATTTATTTTTGTTAAATTCTAGCAACATTTGTTGATGAAGGAATCTATGAAATAAAAAAATAAAAAAATAAAAAAAAACCCCTTAAAATATATTAAAAAAAACGAAAAACCGAAATCGAAATAAAAAACCAATGGTTTGACATTTTCCAAAATAAAAAATCAAAATTTCCAATCTGATTTTGGTTTTACAAAAAAATGAACCATTCTTACTGATGTGAATTATGACCATCAGTTTGGCATGTGGAATTAAAGAACACACGAAGAACATGGTGATTTGGGTGTTTAAGAGATGCATTCGATTATGAAAGGTGTTTACAAAAAAAGGATCTACATCTAAATCTACATAATTAGCACACACTAACACTCTCAATGTTACATCTCTCAAGCACACATCTACAAGTGGTATGAACCCACCATCTTATATAGAGGTGTTTACATGTCTCTCTCTATCTCTCATGTCACAAGGGGGAGTTTTTGATAGAAAAATTCTGAATTGAGCGCTTTCTCATTCCCTTTTTGGTTTTATAATCATTTTTTGATTATAAAAAGGGGAAGAGATTTAGATATGGAAATCCGAAAGTTGAATTTTTGTAAAACCAAAATCAGATTGGAAAATTGTGATTTTTTATATTGGAAAATACCAAACCATTGGTTTTTTATTTCGGTTTCGGTTTTTCGTTTTTTTTTAATATATTTTTCGGGGTTTTGTTTTTTTTATTTTATAGATTTATTCATCAACAAATGTTGCTATAATTTAACAAAAATAAATAATTTTGCTAAAACATAATATAAGAGGAAGTTTGTTCACATTTAGTCATTGAACTTTTTTAGAGAGAAACGAACTTTCGATTTTGTTCACATTTAGTCACTAAACTTTTTTTCGTTATCTATTTGCCATTGAACTATTGAAACTGTTCACATTTTACCCTTACCCTTATGACCGGTAAAATGTGAACAGTTTCAATAGTTCAATGGCAAATAGATAACGAAAAAAAGTTTAGTGACTAAATGTGAACAAAGTCGAAAGTTCGTTACCCTTTCAAGTCATTATCCGAAAAAAATAATAAATAAATAATAATAATGACTTAAAAAGATAATATATTTTTTTATTTGTATATATTTGGTTACTGAGTTTTTTTTCCGTCTATATTTACCTCTTCAATTTGTTAAACTGTACACATTCAGTCCTTCTGACCGACTACTCCATGTTAGCCGGTATAATTACTTAATATGGTAATAGATTTCTCATTTTGTATACATTTAGTTCTTAATATTTTTGTACACATTTAGTCTTTCATATTTTTTTTGTTGCAAAATAAGTCATTTTTGTTTTTGTAGTCATTCAGTACTTATTAATTATTTCTTTAGGTTTTTTCTCACGACATCTAACGTGGGACAATCATTAATGAGGTGTTTCTTGATGCTTATATCTATCGCGATCTCGACTACTTGGTTGTTTAGGTCATGTGTTCTGCACGTCATAACTTCTTCATACGATCTCGGATTTTAATGATCTTTATATTCATGCGTTCGTAGTTTATTCTACTACAACTTTCATTTAGATTACTCCCGTTAAAAAGTAATATATTTTTACTTACGATCTTTATATCCATACATTTTTTATGAATGCATGTATGGATGTTTTTTTTATAAAATCGTAAGTAAAAATATTTTACATTTTAACGGAAGTAATTTTAACGAAAGTTGTAGTAGACTCAAAAAATAAACACGTTGATATAAAGATCGTTAAAATCTGATATCGTATGAAGAAGTTACGACGTTCAGAACACAAGACCTAAGCCAAACCACAAGACCTACGCAACCAAGCAGTCGAGATCGCGATGGACATAAGCATCAACAACCCCCAAACACCTCATCAATGATTGTCACACGTAAGATGTTATGACAAAAACCTAAAGAAATCATTCATAAGTACTGAACGAGTACAAAAAAAAAAAAAAAAAAAAAAAAAAAAAAAAAAAAAACTTATTTTGAAACAAAAAAGTCTTAAGGACTAAATGTGTACAAAAGGAGAAATATATTACCCTATTAAGTCATTTTCCCAGCGAACCTGGATTGATCGATCATAAGGACTCTAGGATTGGACGACAGAGCAGCCACACTTGTGAGAAGTGTGGGAAGGGTCATACCGGAGTTTGTAGGTCCGGTGGTACGTGTCGCAAGTGCGGGAGAGAAGGGCATTATGCGAGGGATTGCCGTCAGTCGGCCCCGGTTCAGGATGTGAGGATTTGTTATCACTGTCATCAGGTCGGTCACATGAGGGCCGATTGTCCACAACTTGTTGCAAGACCGGTGCAGGCTCCAGCACCGGCCACTTTGAGGATTACTGGCGGGGGTCAGGGTGAAGCGGAGCCTCCGAGGGCTTAAGGACGCGCTTTCCAGCTTACAGCAGAGGAGGTCAGGTCAGAGCCAGATGTAGCTGCTGGTATGTTTCTATCTTGTTATCTTGTTATTGTGTGGTATTGTAAACCTTTCCGTCTTTTCAGCATGATTCTTAGTAGATCTGAGGATTTTAGTAATTAAGAGTTGTAGACGGTTAATTCCCAGGAGTATAGATGATCGGAAGATAGGTTGTATGATCTCTTTGCTAGGTATAGCATCTGCGATGTGAGAAGTGTTCAGCTGAGATTCGAACTTCCTTGGAGTTCGGATGTGCGATGTAGGGAGGGTTGTTCTGTGAAGGTTGCTCACTCCAGAGGGAATCAGCTCATGGATAAGGGGGATAATATCGAGTAGGGACGTTTGAGCTATGCCGGTTTCGCCATCGGTAGTTAGTAGTTGGTGCACTAAGTGGGGAGAATTGGAAAATTCTCATGTGAAACAGCAAGCATCCAAGGTTGGTTAGATTCAGCAGTGTCTTTAGCCGAGAGTGTGGTCTGGTTAGAGCAGGTGATAGACACGTGGGTCAAGGAGCAGAACATGGTTTCAGATAAGGTGGTTGACTGACATGAGGCCTGGGGTTAGGCCGGGGTTAAAATTCATAGAATGGATCTGGAGTTCGGAACCCCAAGAGGTCTAGAACAGTCTACATGGGAGAGGTTCCCGGGAAGTATGGTTCAGGGTGGTGTACAACAGTTTTGAGCGGTCCGGATAGACTGAAGGCCGGTGGGCGTACCAGTCAAGCCGAAGGCTCGAAGAACGGTCCATACAGGCTGAAGGCCCAAGAGGGCGGTCCAGACATGCTGAAGGTTTTGAGAGTGGTCCAGATAGGCTGAAGGCCCGGTAAGGCGGTCCAGTCATGCTGAAGACTTTGTATGTGTTAGTAGACCTGTATGCGGAGATTGATTGAGTATGTTGCTATGCAATAGCAATCAGTAAGTCTGTCCCCAAGTATTGATCATGATAATGGAGTTAGCTGAAGGCTGTGTGTGGGCCTTGTTAGTTATGTGATCAAATTCTGAATATATGGGAGTTTCGGAGTAGCAGTTGCTCTACAAATGGATAGTGTATAATGGAGTTTTAGCACCGTGGCACTTGTTGATATGGTAAAGGTCATCGAGTAGACTTCCTAGAATAATAGAAGGGAAAGGTATGTATCTCCGGGAAGGAGTGTTGGTCAACTGAAAGGAAAGCAGTAGTGTGAATGGATGATCGAAAGTATTTCAGTTATGGACAGTGAACATTGGGATTGTACTAGTTATATGGGAGCACATCTGGGTTGGGTGTCTGTTGAGGTTGTGGAATGATTATCGGTGGTGTCGAATCATAGGAGTTCGGAAAAGATGCAAGGATAGATCCTTGGATTCCAAGTATGGTTGTAGTCATGGGTTATGTATGTAGTGGTATTCCATCCTAGGGATGACTGAACCCATCGTAGGCGTGTCTGGTATTCCAGCCCGAGGCTGATTGGGCCAGGTACGATGTGTATATGTGTTATAGATGGGAGTTCATAGGAGTTGCTCGGAAACTGAAGAATGCATTATCATGTCAGCGCGGAAAGGGATTGGATTCAGGAAGGAAACAGGATGAGTTCCCAACAGTACAATTTGATAGAAGTAGCGCCAGTTGGGCAAGGGATAGCAGATTAGTACTGGGTCAGGGCCCGGTGGTTTATAATGGTATCCAGTTTTCGCAAGCTGTGAATGAATGTGTAAGACGGGAATATGGTAGTATCATCAGGTGATACTTAGTTGATATGTGTTGTCATCAGGGAAAAGAAGTCGGTGGCCGGCTTTGATCAGTTGTCAGGGCCCTGCAGGAGAAGGAGTTGATTTTTTTTAGGGATTCGATAGTAGTGCCTGAAGAAACCTGGGTTGGTTTGAGATCGAAGGTTGCATCGAAGGAGTGTTATCCGAAATCGTGTGCTGCAGCAGGCTTCGAGGACGAAGCCTAATTTAAGTGGGGGAGAATTGTAACATCCCAAGTTCAGAAGCAAGAGTTCGGGGGTGTAAAGTGTAAATGGGAGGATGGACTCGGCGAGTTGGAGCTACAACTCGTCGAGTCGGAGCATGTGAGGAGCACGTGTTAAGTGGCCTGACTCGCCGAGTCGGCGGCGTGACTCGACGAGTCAGTGTTGTGAAGAGAAAACCCTAAATCTTAGGGTTTTCACCCTATTTAAAGGATCTATTGTCCACCCCTCGGCCCCTTACTACCCTTTGAGATCCAGAAACCCTAAAATCGTGAGTGAGAGCCTTGGGAGCATCTTGGAGCTTGGATAAGTGATTTTGTGAAGGGATCTTGTGGATCAAGAAGCTTGTATCAAGGAGAATTGTGGAGATCCGGATTATTCATCAGTTGGAGGTCGTCTTGAGGTAATGAATCGCTTCCTTGGCCCTTCTCCTTTCTAAATCCATCTTTCATGGAATTTTAGGGCTTGTTTGGGGATGATATGATGAGATTTTGGTGCATAAGTTAGATCTGGAGTTGAAACTCCATATCTGAGTTCTACTTGGATCCTAAATGCAGAAAGCCATTAGTATTGTTATGCAAAAGCCATCCCTCATGAGTTAAGTTCCTTTCTAGCTTGGTTTTCGGATTTTGGGACATGAAAGCACGTAAAGGTAGCAACTTTATGTTGCTAATGCGCTCTAGGGACCTAGATCTACTGTTTGGATCAAAGGAGTAGCTCTGTATCATTCGATTATGGGAATACTCGTATGAACTCGGCGAGTCTGGGAGATGACTCGGTGAGTCGAGTGGGGTTTTGGTTCGATGTAGTCCCGAGTGGACTCGGTGAGTTTGGGAGATGACTCGGCGAGTGGGTTTGAGATTTCAGACACTGAGTCGCGTAGTGACTCGGAGAGTCTGTTAGGAACTCGGCGAGTCGGGTCGTGTATGGTGGGTTTCTGAGTTCATAAACTCGACGAGTCGATAGGTTGACTCGGCGAGTAGGATCAACCAGGAAGGTTGACTTTGACCAGGACTGAGACTTTGACCAAGAGTTGACCTGTTGATTTCCAGGGGTATGTTGGTAATTTGGGTTATTGGAGTGATAGGTGGTGGTGTTCATGGCGGTGATCGAGGGTTTTGATTCTATCTCTCCAGCTCGGCAAGTGCAAGGTGAGTTATCCTTACTATATCAACAGGGTCTAAGGCACCAAGGCCGACCCTTTATCGGATTAGAATCCGGGTAACTGTTTGATATGTTTTTGATTTGTTAGATCTGCATCCGGATAATTAGGACGGTATTATGTTAGTGACCTAGTTTAGGTCGGTATTCTGGTACAAAGGATAATGCTATGTTAGTAACCTGGTTTAGGTCGATATCCTGGTATATAGATTGATGCTATGCTAGTGACCGGTTAGGTCGGTATCCTGGTTAGAATGTTGCTATGCTATATGATCTGCTGGATCGGTTTTTTTGGTTGTGGATAGTTATGTGATTACCTATTTATGTGCACATGGTTGTTTGATTAGGGTTGGGTTGAGGCGGGTCCTGCTTTGTGTTGTAGGCCAACATACCCAGGGCGGACCGGATAGACCGAAGGCCCAGCGAGCGGTCCGGATAGGCTGAAGGCCCCAAGAGGGCAGTCCAGACGTACCGAGGCTCGGAGAGTGGACCAGACAGACTGAAGGCCCGGTGCGGGCGGACCAATCATACTGTAGACTCAGAGGGTGGACCAGGTGGACTGAAGGCCCGGTGCGGGCGGACCATTCACACTGTAGACTCGATATGCATGGTTGCTCTGTATTGTGATATGATATGATTATGGTTGTATGTGGTTGGTATTTTGGGGGTAACTCACTAAGCTTTCGGGCTTACAGTTTCAGTGTATTGTTTCAGGTACCTCAAGAGATCGTGGCAAGGCGAAGGCGTGATCGTACCGCTCCTCATTTTTATGCTGATGTTTCTGGGATACTCTGATAATAAACTAATTGAAAACCTTTTTGTAATAATTAATGGATTTGGATTGTATTTGGAAAGTTTAAATTGGTTGGAAATTTATGAGTGTTACAAGTTGGTATCAAAGCCTTGGTTTGAGTGAATTGGAGGAACATTCGTGTGAATCCAGTCTCAAATCAAGGGGAGTTTTCAAAATTATTTCTAAAATGGTTTTCAAAATAAGTAAAGGAGGATGCAGAATGTACGATCAGCCGGAGCCAGTAAGTAGACCCCAAAATACCATACAATATATCTTAGAGCAGCATGCTAGTACTAGGCTAGGGATCTTCAGGAATTGCATGATAGGATTGCCTGATTATATGATTCCTGCTAGCCTAGGGTTTCCTTTGTATGAAATTGACATCATTACTGTAGTTATTTAGTGTATGCATCACGGTTATACATAATTAAGATCTTATAGCCTGAGAATGTTTGATTTGGCCTTATGTTCTGTTCTTGTATGATTGGAAGCTTAGGGTAGGATTGAATATTCGAAAGTCTATAGGGTCCAACATTATGTATGACTAGCATACACTAGTGCTGCAGGGTTGGTGGAAGTTTCATGGATGGGTGGGTTGTGTGGGACCAGTAGGTCGGTTATGAGATAGTTGTACTCCTCTAGAAGTGAGGATTGAGTGTTCGTCATGTATATGTTATTGTTAGGGTGTTGTGGTGATACTTGATACAAATATGGGTAGGTGTGGAAGGTAGTATGGGCCCGTACTACTGAAAGCACAGGACCCATACGCGTATCCAGGAAGTCACAACCCCTAGGGTTTTGTTGGGAGTTAGTTCTCGGGGTTATTATGAGGAATGCCTAATATCTTGTGGTGTATTTTCAGTATGGTGGTTACGAGGCGTACCGGGGATGGATCCGGATCAGGATAGGGATCAGGAGAGGGTGGTTAGGGTAGATCAGCGCCACCCGAGGTCATTGGTCAGATGAGTACGAATGAGTTGGATGCCAGGGTTCGTGAGATCCTGCATGATGAGGTTGCTGCTATGTTCCGGGCTCAGTTGCCGGAGATGTTTGGGTCGATCAAGACCGCCATGGTTGAGTACTTTGATGAGCGCTATGCAGCTCTTGGGGAGACAGCTTTCGCGACAGCTGCAGCGGCTGTAGCAGCGGCAGGGGGAGGAGCCGGTCGAGGCTTTCAGTATCGGGACTTCGATAATACGAAGCCCCTTACTTTCGATGGAGTTCAGGATCCGATCATTGCTATGAGATGGTTGTCAGATGTGGAGGGTTGCTTTTTCATGTGTTCATGCCCTGCGGAGAGGAGGGTGAGGTGTGCTCTGACCTTTTGAGGCTCGGGGCGAAGGATTAGTGGAGGTTGACTACGGGATCTTATTCTGATGCGCAGCGGGCTGCGGTTACTTGGGATCAGTTCCGGGAGATGTTCAGTACTCGTTATGTTCCGCGAGTTAAGAGAGAGAGGTTGGCTCAGGAGTTCTTGGAGCTGAAGCAGGATTCAGAGTCGATGATGGAGATCACCAGGATGTTCACGGAGAGGGCAATGTTTTTCCATGAGTTTGCTTCAGAGCAGGCTCAGATGTCCCGGTATCTGAGTATGCTCAAGAGGGATATCAGACAGTTTGTGTCCACGCGGAGATGTGATACCTTGTTGGAGTTGCAGGAGGCCGCTAGGCGGCGCGAGTTGGAGATTGAGTTGCAGTTGCGAGAGTAGAGGCAGGCCCCGGTGCAGTCACAGCCGGCGCCGAAACGGTCCAAGACCGTTAACTCTAGGATTGGAGGGCAGAGCAGCCGCACTTGTGAGAAGTGTGGGAAGGGTCATACCGGATGTAACATACATGTTTTGAGATCGTGTTTTATATAAATAATATTATGAAATATTATGTGATATTGAGTATTGAGTTCTAACAAGATAGTTTTTACTAGAAATAAGGTAAAACTATGTTTAGAATCATTCATAAACTATTGGAAGTCTTATGAGATTCCAATTTAAAAGCTAAATAGTGAAATTTAGCGAAAATATAAAAATTGAAATAAGTAAAACTTTATTGTTGAATGTTGTAGATAATCTCGTTAGAAACATATAGACGAAAACCTCATCGAAATCCGAGTTATAACGAAGAAGTTATGACCAATCGAAGATCCGCGATAAAACCGGCACGGTGCCGAATGACGTAAAAAGTGAGTTTTCGATAAACTACTTTTTAGCCTTAGTGATCTAAATGAAAGTCGTAGTATTCGTTAAACCGAGAAGTTCGATAAAAAGAACGCCAAAATCTGACTTCGTATAAGGAAGTTATGATTTTTACAAGTTTCAGCTTAGCAATAGACAGCTAAAAACTCAAATTTTAGATCGAGTGATTTTTAGCCGACACAACCTAAACGAGAATCGAAGGTCTCGTCATTAGTAGTACAACGGTAAAAAGTCTGACGAAAACGGACGTCAGATGAAGAAGTTATGAATTTTTAACGGATTTACCAGTCCCGGTCTGTTAAAAATAATAATATAAAAATAAAGTCAAAATTTTCCAACGAAGTCTAAACGAAAGTTGTAGAGCATAATATTCTCTACGCGTGCATATAAAGAACGTCAAAAACGGAGCTCGTATGAGAAAGTTATGGATTTTACAAGATTTGACATAATTTTCGAGAAAAATCGCATGAATAGTGATTACCACATCACCCTAGCTCGGAGCTGGCCACGTGTCCGAAGCTGCTGAGTGGCAGGTCCGAGAAGCGACGCGTGTCGCACAGGTGTCCGAAGGAAGCCACGTGATCCTCGCATGCACCCACGTGATCCGACCCGGGTGTAAGCTCCTGATTCGACCGAGGAGGAGGCCCAATCCGAAGCAGCCAGCTCTCCGACCGAAGCTTCGACCTGCTGACGCGTGTTCCGAACCTCGCACACATGCCCCCCTTTCCTCGCTTCGGATCCGAGGCTCGCACCTATATAAGGGGTGCGAGACCTCCCGGTTAGAAGTTTAAAACTTGGCCTTTTTCACCCCTTTTCAACATTTTCTTACATTCCGACTTCCCCCGAAGCCCCGATACTTATTCCAAAGCCCGAAACGCGCCCCGAGATTCCCGAGAAGCCCGAAAAACTTATCTTTTCGATTTCGAAGCTCTACCTTCGCAGAGCCCGGTTTTCAAGAAAACTCCCGGTTTTCAACGAAGAAAGTCATATTTAGAGCCGAAGTGCTGCCCGAATTACTATTTTGACCCCAGGTTATTTCTTGGTGAGTTTAATATATAGGAACAATTGTATGTTATGTGTTATATGTGCTATGTGCTCTTCAGTGTTATTATTCCAGTTTATTTTCCCGTGTTAATTTTTATTCGCTATGTTTACTAGCAAAGTAATACCTTGACCATGTGATCAGTGAAAGGACTTAGATTCATATTGGTACTGGTACGTAGCCTCTGGCCATGTAGAACATGTCTCCGTAAGAGAATGATTCTATTCTATGGTATTGGCAGAAGGTTAGACAGGGCTATAAGCCTGAAATCTACCAAAAGGTTAATCCGAAGTTGTATGTCTTCTGTGCCATTTGGGCCAAAGCTTTATTGATGTATATCAAGTATGGTAATTGTTATGTCTCATTGATTGTATATTTTTGAATCAAATCAATGATTGATATGGAAAGTTTGTCATATGATTCACATATGCCTTTGTTGTTCCTTGATCCTCCTTGCCTCTGCCATAGTGAAGTATATATATATATATATATATATATATATATATATATATATATATATATATATATATATATGACATAACGTTATATTGTATCTATTATTGAACTCACTAAGCGTCACCGCTTACCCGTCTCAATGTTTAACTAATTTGCAGGAGATAAGCATCCAGTATAGTGATATACTGGTAGAAGATTTTTGAATAGTTTGAAACTACTGTTTTGATAGAAGATTTTCGAATAGTTTAAAACTATTGTATTTTTCACTCCCATATGTATAAAACTATAGTATCCTGGGGAGTTATGTAATATATAACACTATGAAATAGTGGGTTTGTATCCAGTAGTTTGTAACAGCTTTATCAATATAAAATATTATTTTATGAATATGCATGTAGCATGTTTTGGAATAACTATATTGTCAAGTATGAAAGTTTGGGTCTTTCAGAATTATGAAAGTATAGAAAGGGGTTCTTTCACCGGAGTTTGTAGGTCCGGTGGTACGTGTCGCAAGTGCGAGAGAGAGGGGCATTATGCGAGGGATTACCGTCAGTCGGCCCCGGTTCAAGATGTGAGGATTTGTTATCACTGCCATCAGGTCGGTCACATGAGGGCCGACTGTCCACAGCTTGTTGCAAGACCGGTGCAGGCTCTAGCACCGGCCACTTTGAGGATTACTGGAGGGGGTCAGGGTGGAGCGGAGCCTCCGAGGGCTCAGGGACGCGCTTTCCAGCTTACAACAGAGGAGGTCAGGTCAGAGCCAGATGCAGCTGCTGGTATGTTTCTATCTTGTTATCTTGTTATTGTGTGGTATTGTAAACCTTTCCGTCTTTTCAACATGATTCTTAGTAGATCTGAGGATTTTAGTAATTAGGAGTTGTAGACGGTTAATTCCCAGGAGTATAGATGATCGGAAGATAGGTTGTATGATCTCTTTGCTAGGTATAGCATCTGCGATGTGAGAAGTGTTCAGCTGAGATTCGAACTTCCTTGGAGTTCGGATGTGCGATGTCGGGAGGGTTGTTCTGTGAAGGTTGCTCACTCCAGAGGGAATCAGTTCATGGATAAGGGGGATAATATCGAGTAGGGACGTTTGAGCTATGCCGGTTTCGCCATCGGTAGTTAGTAGTTGGAACCCATTTGTTCAACTATTGAATAATTACAGCTTAGGTCCTTATACTTTTAATTAATCAAATTAATCTCAAAATTAATTCTAACTAATTTCTGATTAATTCTTAATTAAATAATATTATTTCTATTTAATATATTATTCTCATAATATATTAATAAATCATTTATTGTTATTTGTTAATCATATAATAGATCAATAAATCAGTCTCTCTCTCTAAAATTCATCTGATTCAATTACTAGGTTTGAGGCAACCCAAAAGGACTTTGTCAATAATTCAAGTATATACCAATTTAATTATTGGCTTAGACACCTAATCCAATAACATATAAGGATGTTAAAACCTCCTAATAAATTTGTGTTTCTTCCTCTACAAAACTCATCTTCTCACATCAACATCCTACAAGAAACATGGCAAACTGATAAACAAAAACGAGAAAAAAATCACACCATATCTCATGAGAAAATAACCCCCTACTTTAGAAGAAAGTTTATAGTGACGTACATGTTACCAATGTCGTCTCCAACTTTGCAGCCAATACCATCTCTAACTTGCCTGAAACGTTGAAAAAACACCCATTTATGACATATATATATATATATATATATATATATATATATATATATATATATATAAACATAAATTTGCAGGGGAGAATGAATGGTTAAACACTACTAATTCAAACAAAAAAAAACTAAAAATAGGCCAAAATGGATAATGTTTGAGTATGTTGCTTATTCAGATATTTAACCACAATAACTAGAAATTAGAAGTCTGAATTGATTATTAACCACATATATAAACCATAAATTAGAAGTCTAAATTGATTATTATCGGATATGGAGATGAAATGTAAGGTCACACCTTATCTAACACCCCAGTTTTCAAGTAACTTCAAATTCATCCCTTGGGTTTTAATTATGTCATTTTTGGTCCTTGGATTGGAAATAAGTGGTCACGGGAAGCCCTAGTGGCAAAATGGTGATTATGGGAGCATGAGTAGTACGCATGGCGTACATGTGAGTACGCTAAGCATACTAGGGCGCGCCCTAGTACGCTGGGCGTATGTGTGTCCGGCAGTCCGGGTGAAGCCCTTATTTTTAGGGTTTGTGGAGTATTTAAGCCTCATTATGGACCCTTTTCCCCCATCTTTTCAGCCTCCAAGTTCTGGAATCGTTTTTGGCAACCCTAACTCCTCTAGTGTGTGTATGTGTGTGTGTGAGAGAGAGAGAGAGAGAGAGAGCTAAGAGTGTGTTTCTTATGTGGTTGAAGAAGAAGAAGTTGCATCAAGGTGATTGAAGAGGGAAGCAAGCTTGTAGATCTGGGATTATCATCTTCTTGGGGAGCTCCAGAGAGTATAAATCTTCTATCTTTATGATTGGATTGTTTAGATCTTTTTGGATTGCTGTTTGGTATTCTTCTTGTCCCAAAAGTCCCAATATTGTACATGTTTTGTTTTGGTCGTGTTGGGCTGTCCTTTCAGACCCTAGGATGGGTCCTAAGGCATAAAAATGAGGTCCCTTGAGCTAGTTTGATCCCTTGTTCTTTGTAGGAGGTCTTAATGGATTAAGACCATGTATTAAGCCCTTTTTGGATTTCTAAAGTGTTAAAGTTTGAGATTTTATGATTTGTGAGTACTTTTGAGTCATGGATCTAAAGTTTGAGCTTAGGTGCTTAATCCATTAAGCACTTATAAGGATTTTAAGGCATGCGAGGGTACGCCCCGCATAAGTTGATGTACGCCCTACATACTGAGTCAACCACCCCGACGGTGGTCAATACGAGGCGAGGTACGCCCAGCGTACCGAAGGGGTACGCCCCGCGTATGCCTCTGTTTGGGTTTCGGACTTTGGGCTTCGGGTTTGGGTCATGTGTTTACGCTTTGATTCTTGGGCCTTAATGGGCTATCTGAGTAGTGTGTTCTAGACTAATTGGAGGATTGGACCTTATGATAAGGCCCGATAAGGGGATTGGGACCAATTTGGAAAATTGGTCCAATTATGGACCTTGAGGTAATTTGGGCCTTTTGGATCAAAGATTTGGACTTGGGCCTTGGCCCATTTAGTAAAAGGGTAAAATGGATATTTACCCTAAGTATGGATCATTAGTCAAGATGGTAATCCAATTGTTAATTGGATGTTTGTTTTGTTGTGATAATTCGGGTTTTTCGTGAGCTAGCAATCAGAGGTTTTCAGTATGATTCGGCATTGCAAGGTGAGTTTTCCTCATTATATTTGTGGGTCGAAGGCACCAATGTCGGCCCATTGGATTGATATCCTGTTATGTATGCTTTTATGCTGTTATGATCTGTTAGATCGGTATCCTGGTAGATAGGATGTTGTTATTGTTGGATTAGGTGTCTAAGCCCACAACTATAATTGGTATATACTTGAATTGATAGAAGCACAAGTCCTTTTGGGTTGCCTTCACTCTTGCAACTTGACAGGATGACTTTTGGAGAGAAGTTGAATATATTGTTTGGAATAATAAATTCATATAAATGATTTATTAATACGTTATGAAAATAATATATTAATTGGAAATCATGTTGTTTGATTAATATTTAATCATAAATTAATTTGTAATTAATTTTGGGATTAAAGGAATTAATTAAAAAGTACAGGGGTTGTTTTGCAAATCATTGATAGTTGTAAAACTGGGCTCTTGGACTCCTTGTATAGGAGTGGATGAAAATTATAGGGCGACCCTATAAGTTTTCGTCCAATGCCTTCTAATGAGGAGTCCATGGGCTGCTTAGGACTTAAGCAGGGAATTAGGGTTTCCACCTAAAAACCCTAGCTTTGGGACTAAGTCACCTCATGCATAAAAGGGATCTAACCCTTTGGATTTTCGGCCAATGCTTGCTACTCCAAACCCTAGCCAAAATTCTAAAGTATTCCCTCTTCTCTCTCCTCTCATCCTCTTGCAAAGAGTTTTTGTAAGCCATTAGAGGTGTCACACTTGAGGCACTTGCTTTCAAGAGTCAAAGATCTTCAAGGTGTTCTTGTTATTACTACATAACAAGTAAGGTAAGCATCTAAACCCTTTTTTTGTGTAAATTTTGAATTATGTACTAGTTTCTAGGGTTTTGCTTTGGTATTCAAGTTTGCATGTTCAACTAGTGAAAACCTAGATCCAAAGCAATTAGGGTTGCATGAACACATAGGTTTGTTGTTATGCTCAAAACCCATTAGTGGTATTAGAGACTAGGATGCTTTTCAATTGAGTTTTATGCAATTGTGAATTGTCCAAAGGAGGAGGGAAAAAATTCGTCAATCTGTTCATTGAACTCGATGAGTTCCTTATGGGACTCGACGAGTTGGTCCAACTCGACGAGTTCACTGCCTGACTCGATGAGTTGACTCGTCAGATGCCTGATTTTTCGATTTTGATATCTTGATTTGATTAGGATAATTACCTCAATTCGTTTTTACTACTTAAAATTGAATTTTCTGAAAAGTTAAATGTATATCCTTATAAAAATAAATGATTTGGTCAAATTTTATGATAAAGACAAAATTAATCTATTAATTTAATTATTTAAAATTTGATCTAGTATTTTTGAAAGGTTTTAAAAAAGTACCCCCTTTTGGTTTCGGAATTTAAAATTTAATTAAATAGTTTAATTTTGAAATCTTAAATTTTAGAATCCTAGTATTTTAAAAGTTTAAAATACACCCTTATAGTATTATAGAATTAAAAGTTTAATATATATATATATGTATAAGAAAGTCAGTCTTACCGTTAGTAGACCTCATTCACGAAGCTGGTCTATAAGGGGTGTTTAATGAAGCGGCCTGTAAAATGACCGTCATTGGGTATCCATTCTTACCCACCGTACCCTTAACTAGTGGAGGGTCGTTAGCCGAACGGGTAGGATATGACACTAAACTCTCATTAAAAGTATAATGACTTAAAGTAACTAAACCTTTTCTAAAATCCCATTCTTAGTTACTTTAGGAAAAATGTGAATTTGATGCTAACCCATGAAATTGCACGTTGCACCTTATTGGTCGTTAGTGGAGCGTGTGTGGTTAACCGGCATACTAATATGGACTAATTTTGTTGGCAATGGTTGTCTCGTAAATTATCATTGATTGATGGAGCATGTGTGGTTAACCGACACATTGATTGGGTGATAAATGACATGGAGAGTACCAAGCTAATTTGCATGGTTATTCACATCTCGTTTGTGATCCTCGGTATCCCAATCACAAAGTGAGATCATAATCGAGATTAAACATGTCATTGAATAGTTCAATGAATCTCAAAATATCAAGGAGTTTCATTAGAATGAAACTGGTAAATTCTTACCTACCTAAAATAGATTCGAATTTGATACGGCATCCCTCTTCAGAATTCGAATCGAAAATATGGATCCTAGCCTTAATTTAAATTTTGGGTTAATAATTAAGGATTTAAATAAATCAATTAACTTGAATTCTTTTCTCCCTTTATAGATGTCAAGTTCAGACAACTATGGTCTTCCTGGAAATGTTTTTCCTTGTCTATCTGAAGATGATCTTCCACAAGTTGATTAAGGTGAAAGAATGTTCCCTTCTTCAAATGGTGGAACTGGAAATCATGCTTCTCCAACTCTTCCTCCACCTCCTCCAGTGATTCTCCCCGACCCACGCTTTCATCAAATTGAAAAGTTCAAGATTACTCAAGCCATGTTGGCATGCAAACACCTAGATGGAAATTTTGTGTGTGCATATGTTCTAAACATGAAGTCGCACATTGATAGATTGGGAATGTTGGGTGTCGTAAAGAGAAATGTCAGTTATGAGATAGTCCCATGTGCCATTCCTGAATAGTCCATATGTTTCTATTTCCAATTGAAGGGACATTGGATGTGAAGCTGCCCTAACTACCTGAAGGATCGTAGAGATAGTAAAGTCAAGATGTATGACTCTATTTCAGGTACATCCATTATCTAACTGCATTAAGTTACTATTCATAGATTCTTAATATATGATGTGATGGGCATATTTTGATGTTTTACAGGATATAAAAAAGAGAAGGAAGCTTAAGAAGAAGTAAGCTAATTCTGATCGTAAGAGATGGATTTCGGTCACATGGTTCGATGATCAGAATTTAGAGTTGTTGCTTAGGAGTTATGATAATTTAATAGATTGCTTAGGAAATATGTAGTTTTCATATATTTGCATTGTAAGGATAAATATTTTTCTGTATTTTATCAATAAAGTGAATTTTTGTTTACTTTACATTTCCTTGCAATGGCATTTATGAAATCGGTGGTTATATTTCTATTATTAGCAATGTTAAGTATGGATTGATTCTTGTGGTAATGTCATAATCGACCAAGTGAAAAGGAATTCTCATCACCCAAGTTTCAGTTGGATAGAAATTTGGAGTCGTACAATTCGAATTGTGTGATGTATAATAATCTTGATCCATGGAAGATTAAAGACTAATTCGTTGATCACATGTTTATGTGAATCAAAGTGAAGGAAAAATGGATCTAGTACATTCTGATATGCACTAGTCAGATCTACCACAAAGGACAATAAGTCTATTCGTCATGATTTACTGATAGTTCTGTGAATATGGTTATGCTTATAAGATTAAGTGTAAATCTAATTCCTTGAAAAGTTTCAAAGAGTGGCAGAACGAATAGAAGGATCTACAAGGCAGAAAGATAAATGTTTCTCCAATCTGAAAAGAAAAGAGATTAACTTAGTACCATGTTTTATGATCATATCAATGATTATGAAACTATGTCACAATTGATCCTCTAATGACATCTTAGTGAATTTGTTTTAACTAAGAAGAGGGATCAGATATTGTTGAAATAGTTTAATCGATAGATAAATCATACTTCATTTCCAAAATCAAGTTTTAGAATCATACTCTAATAACTTCGAATCGTATGTTGAAGCTTATCCCAAACTAAGTAGGTTTATAACACCTCATGAAATGTGGAGTAGAAATGTTTTCTTACTCTAGAACATTTGGAATTGGTAGTAGTGTTGTTTTGGTTAAAACAAAGAATAAGCTAAGACCAATTACATGAAGTGTTTTCTTTTCGAGAATCCACACTAACTTTTGAATATTTGTTTTTGTTTGTCATGGATTGTTCCTTGAGAGAGAAACTTATATGTCAAGAATTCAGTGGGAGTCTTATTGGTCTTGAAGAGTTTCAAGAGTCAATCAAGAATAAACTTTTTATTTATCACTAGCACACGACCTGAGGTTGATAACCTATCGTGTTGACACATTCTTGTTTCTATGCACCTTCCAGTTGAGTTGGCAATTCTTATGAGTTCGATGGTTCTCATTTGACTGCAATGGGCAGAGCATGTTGGTCAATGATAGTACATTGGTCAATGGAAGTGAGCTTCTTAAACAACATGGAAGACATGGTAGGCACTTGTACTACCAGAAGGCGAGAAATTAAGAATAAGCAAAGTTCAGTCCATGAAAAGAAAAACAAAATTTTGATTTTGGTTTGTCCTCAACCTTATCTTATGATTGTAGGTTAGAATTGATAAATTCACATGGATAGGAACACACACACCATTAAATCTAGGAGGCAAAAGTTTTTGCTCTAATTCTTGAAAAAGATTATGAGGAAACACTTTTGCTAGTAGATTTGAATCTTATTGATATCATGGTTAGCAGGTGTGATAATTACGTTCTTAAATTCGTATATGATTATGACATCCCTTTTCATAGTTCGAATTGTGAGAAATGGAAAATAATAGTTTGAACATTCATGACTTATCGCTATAAGTTCTAAATGGGTTTAAACACTTACACATATGCTATCTAATGAAAGGTGTATGTGCTTGAGAAGTCTGGTTGAAGACTTATCAAAGCACCACGTATCATAAATCTGAACTTTAGAAAGGAAGTCAATGGTATTGATTCCTAAAAGTCAAGTTGATTTGTGGATACATGTCAAATCTAGTGGGAGCATAAGTGTTATGCCAATGAGAGCATAATTGTTATGCTAGCAAGAGTATAATTATCATGCTAGTGGGAGCATAATAGTTATGGTAAGTATTGCAAGCTAGCAATACTATTTATGGGAAACAAAGTTTTCAATTTGCAAATTGCTATATTTGAGAATTGTTTTGCTGTAAAAGGATTTAGGGGTGAAGGCACTTATACTTCATTTCAGATCTAAAATTTTAGATTTAATGTAACTTAGTCATGAACATATATGAATATCATGTTGAAATGATTTAACATAGGAAATTCTATATATGGAAATATTATAGCGAGAGACTGATCAAGTATCATGTCTTTATGTATCGAATCTCATATGCTTCAGATATAGGATTGATCACATATGTTATAGTATTCGCTTGTTCTAATTTTTCCAAATGCCTAGGGCATTAAGAAGGGAAAAGGACTAGAACTGGATATGAATAGAGTTGTTGAACAACTGTTAAAGGACAATCTTAAGTTCTCTGAAGATTGGTTGCTTATGGACAGTTGGAAGTATAGCATTTGGACGGACCATAGTGACATGTTTCAAATTAGGATAATTCTTGATCAAAATTGATTGTCATATGGAAATATGGAAATGTTTTCATAATGGGAGTTGATGTTTACAATCTAAATGTGAGATAGAAACCTTAATGCAAAGAAGGTGTTCAAGGAGTTACCTTGAATCTGATACTTCATTACCATGAAATTGTTTTAAGTAACAAAGTTTCATTGGAGCATTTTGTGACATCGTTGGCAAAGTCTTTGTGACTTATAGGCCACGTCATCACAAAAGGATCATTGCATGAAAGGTTGGATTCTAACACATTTAGTGGTGACAAGAATTTTGGAAATTCTTATACTTGTAATATGGATTTGGAATCGTTATATGAGTATCATTGGAATTATGTCCAATTGATCTATTCACAAAGGAAGGACCATAGAGAGACATAGTATGCATGTTTATAACATGACATGACTGATGTTTAATTCAAGTGATTAGTTGATTACTCGAAACATCATACAATTAATAAAGTATAATTAATATGGTGATTAAATAATAAGTGATTTATTTATATTCAATAGTTTTGAGACCATAGTTAATTAGGTTATTATTGTGTTTCACTTTGCATGTTTTACTTCCTGAATAATTGGATTATTCAAAACATCCACATTCGATCATACTTTGGAAGTAAGTAGTGAATTAAGACTGTCGTGAATTAGGTTGTAGATTGTCTAAGGGTTTGGACATGGCAATGGTTTGTTGCAACATTCACGAGTAATTTTGAAATGGGGATTTGAGTATTGGATTAACCCACACTCAGAGAATTACTTCATGAATTTTATCACGAGTAATTTTGATACGATAATATCTTATATTCTTGAAACGGAGACATATGAGTTGTTGTTTACGAGTCAGTTGTGCATTGATAATACGTAAACGCATCAGTAACTTAATGTTATAAAACATATTGTTGTGCGTGATTTGATGAGTAAATAGTGCAAGCATATGAGTCAAAGTTTATCCGTTCCTTTTTCCCTAATGGGAAAAGCGATATTCGTGGGTCCCTCGATAATTTGATGATGACATCTAAAGCACTTGGCCAAGCCTGGACTGAATTGATGTGTTCAATTAGTAGTCTGATTTCAGTTTTCATAAATCAAAAACCGGGAAACAAAACTTGGACAGAGAGAATGATTATAATCCATGTCTCATGTCCATATGATATCTTGTAGAACAGAGGAATATTTGATCCCTTATATAAGGACACGTAACTGACTAGGTCAGAGTTCAACAACGGCTTTTGAAAGCTACAATGTGCTGGTTAATTTTTGAAGTTGTACTTGCATATATGGTTATTAGACTTATCCAAGTGGGAGACTGTTAGATTAGGTGTCTAAGCCCATAACTATAATTTGTATATACTTGAATTGATAGAAGCAGAAGTCCTTTTGGGTTGCCTTAACTCTTGCAACTTAACAGGATGACTTTTGGAGAGAAATTGAATTTATTATTTGGAATAATAAATTCATATAAATGATTTATTAATATGTTATGAAAATAATATATTAATTGGAAATCATGTTGTTTAATTAATATTTAATCATAAATTAATTTGGAATTAGTTTTGGGGTTAAAGGAATTAATTAAAAAGTATAGGGGTTGTTCTGCAAATCATTGATAGTTGTGAAACTTGACTCTTGGACTCCTTGGACAGAAGTGGAAGAAAATTATAGGGTGGCCCTATAATTTTTCGTCCAAGGCCTTCTAATGAGGAGTACATGGGTTACATAGGCCTTAAGCAGGGAATTAGGGTTTCCACCTAAAAACCCTAGCTTTGGGACTAAGTCACCTCATGTATAAAATGGATCTAACCCTTTGGATTTTCGGCCAATGCTTGCTACTCCAAAACCTAGCCGAAATTTTGAAGTATTCCCTCTTCTCATCCTCTTGCAAAGAGTGTTTGTAAGCCATTAGAGGTGTCACAGTTGAGGCACTTGCTTTCAAGAGTCAAAGATCTTCAAGGTGTTCTTGTTATTACTACATAACAAGTAAGGTAAACATCTAAACCCATTTATTGTGCAAATTCCGAATTATGTACTCGTTTCTAGGGTTTTGCTTTGGTATTCAAGTTTGCAAGTTCAACTAGTGAAAACCTAGATCCAAAGCAATTAGGGTTGCATGAACACATAGGTTTGTTGTTATGCTCAAAACCCATTAGTTATGTTGTTATGATCTATTAGAGCGGTATCCTGGTAGATAGGATGTTGCTATGTTGTTAGGATATGTTAGATCGGTGTCCTGGTATATAGGACGATGATATGTTTAGTGATCTGTAGATCTGTTTGACTGGCTGTAGTCTGTTATATGTTTATCTGTTAAATGTGCACATGTTCGGTCGGTGGCTGAGGCTTCACTGCTTTGTGCATAAGCGAACAGACTGAGGGTATTCCAACCCGATGGTTGATCGGACCCATAAGATGTTGGCATACCAACCCGATGGTTGAGGGCCGAGGGTATTCCAACCCGATGGTTGATTGGACCCATAAGTATGTTGGCATACCAACCCGATGGTTGAGGGCCGAGGGTATTCCGACCCGATGGTTAATTGGACCCATAGTATATTGGCATTCCAACCCGATGATTGAGGGCAGAGGGTATTCTAACCCGATGGTTGATTGGACCCACAGTATGTTGGCATTCCAACCCGATGGTTGAGGGCCTGGGGTATTCCAACCCGATGATTGATTGGGCCCATAGTATGTTGTTTTGTATATGTTCTATTGTTTGTGTATTAGTATTTTGGGGGAACTCACTAAGCTTCGTGCTTACAGTTTTGGTTTATGGTTTCAGGTACTTCAGTGGATGGTGACAAGGTGAAGGCGTGATCGTACACATCCTCGCGTTTTGGACTTATGATTTCTGGGAAACTCTGATAATGTGAATGTTTTGAAAACTATGTTGAAAGTGATTATGATTTTTAAACAATGTTATGGGAACAATGGTTTTTGTAAACACTTCTTTACAAAAAGGGTTATTTTGAAAAGTTTAAATTTATTGAATTTTTATGGATGTTACACCTTGTGATCTGATGAGTCAAACACTTTACACGCTGACCGCCAACGCCAACGCCAACATCAGCATCAGCGTCACCGTCTCAAGACCTATCAGCGTCAGCATCTAGAAAGTAATCTTATGTAATCTTTGTATATTAGGCAAATATATGGATATGTATAGAATAGATAGCAGATCTGATATCTTGGTGATAAGGATTTGTTTATACGTAGATTAGATACACTCCTTTGATTAAAGGGATATACGAGAATAGTTTAGTATATATTCAACATTATGGTGAAACCCTAATATGAACGTCTTGGTGACCGTCTTTATGACATTTGTTCTCTTGTGAGAACAACTCCTTTCTTGGTGAAAGACATCTTTTTGATTAATTCGTGTTCTTTACTTTTTTGTTCTTTATTTGGTTTAGTTAATTCGTTCTTTGTTAATTATACTTGAAGTGTATCCGATCGATACAAACTTTCAATTGGTATCAGAGCAGGTTTTTGATACACTCAAGTAATTATGTCGACCTCTTACAATCATAAATCGTCTGCTCTTAACAAGATCCCTCCTTTTGAATAACTCAACTTTACTGCTTGGAAATCAAAGGCCATTGACATTCTCGAGATCATGAACTATGACATGCTTGACATCATCAACAAGGGTCCCATCGCCGTTATGCATCAATCATCTAATGATGGTGCATCCAATAGTGAGTCAAAGAAGAAATTTGTACCATGATACTGTTGGATTAGGTGTTTAAGTTATTAACTAAATTATTATAAACTTAAATTATTAGCAAAGTCCTTTTGGGTTGCCCTCAAACCTAGTAAGAGACTGGAATGCTATTTGGAGAGAAAGACTGATTTATTAATTTATTATATGATTAATAAATTAATTAGAAATTGAAATAAATAATTTATTAATATGTTTTGAGAAAAATATATTAATTCGAAATTATTTTGTTTAATTATAAATTAATAAGAAATTAATTGGAATTAATTTTGGGATTAATTGGAATAGTTAAAAGTGGAAGGACTAAAAGTGCCAACGTCCAAAAGTTAAACATTGACTGATTCTAGAACCTCCATAGGGGACGATTCTAAAGGGATTGACGGGGGTTTTCTAGAGCTTCTAGGAAGCTTAGGGTTGCTTGGGGGAAAAGAAAAAGGGTTAGATTTTCAAAACACTTTTGTTTAAGAGATCTTCGCAGATGGCAAGATTTTCGCAGGTAGTCGTCTGCGAAAATCATGACTATTTGGTCTGGTAGCTATTTTTCGCATAAATCCCGGAAAGTGGGTAATTAAATTAGCATGGTTTGTCGTTTTCTCTTATGATAAAAATGCAAGTTGGACATGCAACTTAATGAAAATAATATCATCTGAGCAAATAGTTCCGATGAATAAACCAAAAAATATGGGCTTATATGTCTTTTCTCTCTCTCTTTTTTTAAATGGGGCCATATTTAACATAAAACTTTGTTTTACCGACAATATTTTGGCACTACTACAAAAATACCCTTTAATGACACGCATTGTGTGTCATAAAAGCCACAGATGACACACAAATGCGTGTCAAGGAACGCCCTGTCATAAAGGAAGACGACACGCTTTTGTACGTCGTAAACTTACGACGCGCATTTACGACACGCATTGCGTGTCATTGAAGCCACTGTCATAAGGGAAGACGACACGCATTTGCGTATCGTAATCTTACGACGCACATTTACGACTCGCATTGCGTATCATTAAAGCCCTGTCATAAAGAAAGACGACACACATTTTTGTGTGTCATAATTTTAAATGTTTTAAAAATTATATATTTTGATAGATTTACTAATTTTCAAATTAAATAACACATTACATGTCTCATAATACAAAATAAAATACCATAAACAAGAAAGATAATTCATTGCACTAATATGTCAAATACAAATAATCATTCCAATAGTAAGTAAATGTAATACATTGCTAATATTGCATAATATTTATTACAGAAAAACAAAACATGTACAAAATTAAAAAAAAAACCCATGAGTAAGTTCTCCTTTGACAATCTCCATGGCAGCTTTAAGCCTTGCAACGTCACCACTTGAAGATGCATCAACTCAACCAGTGTTGACTCTTTTTCTACAAGTTTCCTACACTTGGGGACATAAAATGAGTTATATAGTTAAAAAAAAGTAAATTATGTTTTTTTTCAAGTCAAATCAATTAAGTGTGCTGCTATTTCTTGTATTTTAACCAAAAAACGCTTAAATGCATGAAATAGCAACTTATTTTGCAAGAAATAACAAAGTACATTGCTATTTCCTACACTTTCCCAATATGACAGAAATGGCCTTGAGAAACTACTAAGGTAGAGACATAAGCTCACTTAATTTGTCAAAATTTCCAAGATCATTTGGAATTGGGCCACTTATGCTATTTTTGTAAAATTCCCTGTAGAAAACAATCAAGAAACATCATCAAAAGTGGTAATTGTAAATATAAATCAATGGAAAGAACCAAAAACAATGTAAGTAGAAGTATTAGTTTAGAAAAAATGACTTACAAGTATTGAAAATTATTTAAGAGACCAATTTGTGGGACCAATGTCATCACCTACAAGACCCAAAATATCAAAAGTTGTTGCCATGAAGAAAATGTCATAAATACCCTTCCATAAACAAAGTGAAACATTACATTTCCACAAACATGGCAGATTTCACTTCTTTCCATCCATTCGTATATACAACCAAGGTGAAAATGATGCGAACACGTTGTAACTATCTTCAGGGTTTTCTGTAGTATATTCTGCAATCCAATGATAGAGTAAACATCAAAACCTTTAAATAAAATTCTGTTTGTAACCATTTTGCTCCATCTTCACAAGTGGATACTTGACTTTGTATAACCACAAAACAACCAGGTCAATATATTATAAAAGAAAATAGAAAATCATCTCAAATCCCTAAAATACTTTTTCCCAAATTGTGTATGAATCGTTCATTTGGTAGTGATCAACAACATCAGAAGTTTAGGTTCGGGTTCGGATTCAAATTTGTGTTTGTTGGCCTTTGATGTTGATTGAGTTGTGGGTGTTAATGGAGTAATTATTTCTTCTTCATTTTCTTCAACACTTTTTAGCATAATAGCACCACAAGATCCTATTCCTATTCCTACCCCATCCCCATCATTAACTTCTATACCTACTTCCATTGTCTAATCTACCTGCTGCAGTTGCACCACCTCAATTCTAGAAATGGCAGACCTCAAATCAGATGGAAAACCTGCATTCACTGATGAAGGGCCAAATTTATTTAATTAAGAATAACATTTATATTCAAGGGGACATTGAACTAATAATTAAAGAAGAAATAAAGCTTACAAGGAATTATAGGTCAAACAATTTGAGTGCATTGCTAATTAAGGTTAAAAAAATTATATTGTCTACTGATCAAACTGTGGACTTGTTTCCATATCTAGGGGACACAATTGACCAACAACTTACAGTAGCTACATTCTTATTATGGTATAGGCCAATGTTGAACCCACTAAAATTCTATTGAAATTGATTGGGAATTTTTGGCTTGAAAACTCCCCATACACTACCAATCTTATTCAAATAATTGCATTCTGGTTCAAATATCAGTTTGTAGATATGTTTTTCAATTCCACCGTAAATTAGTTGTATACAATGTGTTGAATTAAATTCACTTTAAATTATTTGTATATAATCAAAAACCATTAAAGTATCAGATTATGATGGAATAAGCAACCAATATTTTATTATACATAAAATGGCAACCATGTTTATGTGAAGAAGGTAATATGAGAGATGCCATATTAGAAAAAAATGACGAAAGTGCATTGCTATTTCTTGCATTTAGCACAATCAGGGGTTAAATGCAAGAAATATGAACGTTTCTTTAACTATTTGTGTATTATACAGCATTCTATTTTCATTTGTTTCTATTATATTACCATAATTATAATAAAGTACATAGCATGAATTAGTAGAGAGGGTAAAGTACATTGCTATTCTTTGTCGACCTTTTTTTGTCGTCTCTTTTCTATCATTACCTGTAATAAGATTCAGTAATCAACAATTTACAAAACCTTTAGTTTATTTAAAAAAAGAAGCAATGTCCAATGCCTTTTTTATTTTTACAAAAAATTCAAAGGGACTCTTTTATATTTACAAGAGGTGCTCATGGAGGTGGACAAAGATGTCATTTGTAACCTTATAACTTCAGTTATGTCAGGGTTAGTTGGGCCTAATATTGAAAATATAGCTCATGAATCTATACTGCTTGCCACTAATAGAGATTTATGCTAAAATGTAAATCTATACTGCTTGCCACTAATAGAGATTTATGCTAAAATGTAATAAACAATTAATAAACACTATAATACCAAAAGGTCTCCAAAAAAAATTTAAAAAAAATTAAACTTATTAATAAGAGATGCCTCCATTTTGCTCACAAATTTTGAAGCATGTAAATGATAAGGTTAATCTATACTTATTTTTTTTAAACATAAAAACATCATTGTACTTATGGTACTAAATGCTTGCTGTTTTCAGCTACTTTAAAATAACATCTTACTTTTCTTTTTAAATTCCAGATTAGACCCAAAAAAAAACCAAAAAGTAGCATCCTACTTTTCTTTTTGAATTACATATTAGACCAAAACCAAACTATGGAGAGTTTTAGTTTTATTATTGTAATTCGACCAACAAAGATCACAGAGTCTATTATGGTTTTCTGTTTATAAGGAAGAGCTTTAGTTTGAGTATTGTAACAGTTTAGTAGAAGTTTCTTACGAATTATTTTCCTAGAAACAGATTCAAAAATTATAATCCTATTTAATGTACTTATTAACTAAAAAAGGGAAAATTAAATTAGAAAAATGCCAAACATAAACCGAGAAATAGAACTTACATCATTTTTCAGTTATTTTGAAATAGGATGATTGCTGTTTTAAAAAAATGAGTTAGGTCTGGATATAGAGAACAATAACTAAGGTGATTTAACTCATTATATGTTAGAAATTAGGATTGTACGTAATAAAGGTAGTGAATATTGGTGTTAAATAAATGAACTTATGATTAAAATAAGTAAAAATAAACTTATGACCAAAACAAGTAAAATGAAAACTAGATATCCAAGCATCCAAATTGAGGTAATCAAGAAACCATTGAAAGCCTTGAAGAAAAACTCGAAATAACGTCTCCATACCTGGTTCGATTTGAAGAGGGACACTTGAGAGAATGATAAGTAAGATTGGTGATAAGTAGAGGGAGAATCCGTCTATTCACACCTGTGACAGTTTACAAAGATGTGAGATACATGAAAGGAAGACAAAGGAAGCGATTAGGGTAGAAATTTACCTGCGTAGAGAGAGATTATTTGATGTGACCTTAAGAATGATGTGTTTTCAACCCATACACCAAACACTATTCAACTCATACTGCAAATACTATTTTTTGATGCGACCTTAAGAACAGTGGACAATATTTTAACAAATGTTAGATAGTATAATACAAACCTCATCAACAATTCATACATATATGATAATTTCAAAGAAAAAAAATCAAAAATTACCCGAAATAGAGGGACCTTTCGACTGAGGTGTCACATTACCATTAACAGTAACCTACAGTTTTTCTGGGACTGCTACATTAATAAGCTTACTGCAAATGTAAGTAGAAATTTATAGTTAGAAAAATCAAATTGTATCTAATTATAGCAATATTGGTAAGCAGCTTAGGCCAGAAGATCACTATTGCGATGCGTCCATTTCGGGATTGGGCACAATATTGATGCAGAGAGGGCACGTCATCGCCTACGCCTTGAGGCAGCTGAAGCCTAACGAGGCGAACTACCCGACGCACGATATGGAGTTGGGGGCGGTTGTCTTCGCCCTCAAGATTTGGCGACACTACCTCTATGGGGTCCGTTGTACCATTTACACGGATCACAAGAGTCTGAGGTACCTCATGGATCAGCCGAATCTAAACATGAGGCAACATCGGTGGCTAGATGTGGTGAAGGATTACGACATTGAGATCCTCTACCACCTGGAGAAGGCCAATGTTGTGGCCGATGCTTTTAGCCGCAAGGCAACCCGATCAGAGATATTTTCTTATGGATGACAGTAGTGACTCCACTTTTGGAGCAGATCCGAGAGGCCCAGAAGGAGGCTATGAAGGAGGAACATCGGAAGAGCGAGCGTATTGTGGGTCAGGTTTCCTCCTTCGACTTTGATAGTTGTGGGTTGTTAACACTACACCGTAGGGTGTGGGTTCCATATCATGGAGGTGTGCACCAAGTTCTGATGGAGGAGGTGCACAAATCCAAGTTTTCTATTCATCCCGGGGCGACGAAGATGTACAGAGATCTTCGTCCTGATTACTAGTGGCCCTGCATGAAACGGGATGTAGCCTGGTACGTCAAGAGATGTCTGACCTACAGGAAGGTCAAGGTCGAGCACCAGAGGCCTCACGGTAAGACGTAGCCATTAAATATCCCCATGTGGAAATGGGAAGATATTACTATGGATTTCATCACATAGCTTCCCAGGACCGCACGAGGGGTGGATTCGATTTAGGTCATCGTGGATCGATTGACCAAGAGTGCTCATTTCATACCGATCCAGGAGAGCATCTCGGCCGAGAAGCTGGCCGATATTTACATCCGAGAGGTTGTAGCTCGACACAGAGTGCCAGTTTCTGTGATCTTTGATCATAACGTACGGTTCACTTCCAGATTTTGGAAGAAATTCCATGACGAGTTGGGTACTCGTTTGTATTTTAGCACGACTTTCCACCCTCAGACGGATGGTCAGAGTGAGAGAACCATCCAGACCTTGGAGGACATGCCGCGAGCGTGCTTATTAGACTTCGGTGGTAGTTGGGATACCTACCTTCCCTTGGTAGAGTTTTCCTACAATAATAACTACCACGCGAGTATCGACCGACCTCCATTCGAGATGTTGTATGGGAGGAAATGCAGGACCCCGATATGCTGGGGAGAGGTTGGACAGAGGATCATGGGGCATACCGAGGTGGTACTCAAGACGACAGAGAGGATCTGACAGGTCCAGAGCAGGCTTTAGACTGCTCAGATTCGGCAAAAGAGTTATGCCGACAAGTGCCGTTTGGACCTGCAGTTTCAGGTGGGAGATAGGGTTCTCCTGAAGGTGTCGCCTTGGAAAGGTGTCATCCGGTTCAGGAAGCGGGGGAAGTTAGGCCCCAGATATATTAGTCCTTTCAGGGTTGCAGCCCGGGTAGGCAAGGTGGCGTATAGGCTGGATCTGCCAGCCGAGCTTAGTCAGATCCACAGTACCTTTCATGTCTCCCAGCTGCGAAAGTGCCTGGTAGATGACTCTGTGGTGGTGCCTCTAGAGGATATCGAGGTTGATGACAACCTGAACTACATCGAGCGACCAGTAGCCATCCTCGACAGAAAGACGAAGGATCTAAGGAACAAGAAGGCCGAGTTGGTGAAGGTGCAATGGCAGCACCGCAAGGGCTCAGAATGGACTTGGGAGCCGGAGGAAGAGATGAGGGAGCACTACCTCGAGCTTTTTTCGGATGCAGCAAAAGACTTCGAGGACGATGTCTAAAATAAGTGGGGGAGATTTGTAATGCCCAGTTCCTGGTACGTATTTAAATACGAATTTTTCATATTTGCTAAGGGACTCGTCGAGTGGGAATTGGATATGTTGGACGCGGGACTTGAAGTCTACTCGACGAATCGAGGAGCCTCGACTCGGCGAGTAGGTCTGCCAGAGTGAAACCCTAATTTTCAGGGTTGTACCCTATTTAAACACCTTAACACCCCCATTGTGGCCTCCCTCATCGCCTCCCTTAGTCCAGAAAATCCTAATTCGAAACCCTAGCCCATTTTGAGTGTTCTTGAGCCATTTTTGTGTGTTTTGGTGGTTTTGAAGCTTGAGAATGAAGAAGAAGCTTGGGAGTTCAATAGGAAGCAAGTAGATCCATAGGTTGTGTTCCATTTCCAGCTCATTTGAGGTATAAAGTTTATACCGTGTCCATTCATCTATTAGATCTCTTTTTGGAGTAGTTTAGGGCTTTAAGGAGCCATTTTTGGAAACATTCATGGATGCAAGCATGTTTTGGGGTTGTGACTTCAGATCCAGGGTTCTTGAGGGACTCCATGGCATAAAGGTGCCAAATTTATGGCCATGGGAGTCCCATGCATCCTATGAACCACTTTTTAGTGCTTTTTGAGCTAAATAACCCATGCATGCACGTAAAGTTAGAAACTTTACGTGTTATATCGACCCTAGGAGGCCAAATCTATGTTTTGGATGCGTTAAGCCCGACTGAAATCGACTGTATAGTTTTGGATCATGGGGGACTCGACGAGTCGTTCTTAGGACTCGGCGATTCGGGTTATGGTTCCCCCAACCTTCTCTGTTACTTAGCAACTTGTTTAGTCTAGAAGATGACTCAGCCAGTTAGACGTGTTTTGGACTTAAAGGTCAACAACTCGACAAGTCCAAGGATGAACTCGCCGAGTCAGTGAGCAAATGTCCCGAATGTATGAAGGAGAACTCGACGAGTCCAAGGAAGGACTCGACGAGTTCAAATGGAAAGTCCTGATTCTGTCATAAGGAGAAACTCGGCGAGTTAGAGGGTAACTCGACGAGTCAGACCGCGAATTTGAGATGCTCTGAATTATGGGACTCGACGAGTTAATGGACCAAATCGGCGAGTTGAGTCAACCAGGATATTGACTTTGACCACGGCGTTGACTTTGATTTTGACTTTGACCATTACCCAAAATTGACCCTTAAAGGGGACATGAATATGAAGGAGTAACTAAAGGAGGCTGTTATGTGTAGGAGTTTGAGGAGAGTTGATCCCAGCACCGAGGACAGTTCAGTTACTGCACGACATCTAGGTGAGTTACCTTCCAGTAGAAGTGGGTCTAAGGCCACAATGTCGGCCCATTAGTAGGAGTTGGATGTTAGATGATTGTCTTTGTGATAATTATATGGTATGTTATGCTTTATGTGCTAGTATGCTATAATGATATGTGATAACGGTATGAGGGGTAGAATGGACCCCAGTACCGGTCGATAGGGCCGAAGGGGTATGCCAACACCCAGATAAGTTAGGCAGTATATGATTTATATGTTTATGCACTAGGATGTTATGTGGTAGAAGTAGGGGTGAAATAGTCCACAGGTACCAGTCGACATGACCGAAGGGGTAGGCAAGCACCCTGATATGCTAGGCTAGGTACCGGTCGACGGGACCGAAGGGGTAGGCCAGTACCCTGATATGCTAGGCTAGGTACCGGTCAACAGGACCGAAGGGGTAGGCCAGCACCCTATTATGCAAGGCAAGATACCAGTTGAAAGAGACTTTAGGGGTAGTTAGTACCCGGTTATGTATGTGTTATGTATGGTATGTGGTATGATGGGGGAACTCACTAAGCTTTGTGCTTACGATTTTCAGTTTTTGTTTCAGGTCCTTCTTCTTCGAAGGGAAAGGAGTCGGCTCGGTAGCAACGCATCACACCACTATCTTTCGCACTATGATGTTCTTGGGATTGTACTCTGACATTGTTATTTGATTACGACATGCTTTTAAGAATTATGATCTATGGATTTGATAAGATGAAATAACTTGATGATGTTTTCTCTAAAATGTTTTATGAATCGTTATATTAAAAATGAAAATTTTGGTCATGATTTTTGGGATGTTACAAGTTGGTATCAGAGCCTTGGTTTGAGGGATTCGGACATACCTTCGGGGGTGTCTGGACTCAAATCGAGGGTTTGAAAGATTTTTACAAGAAAATAATTTTCTAAGTTTTTAAAATTAAAGGTTTTGATAAAGAACAAGGTGTGTGATGCGTGCAACCGACCGAGCTCAAGTAAGTTTTCCCCAAGATACCCATACATGTTATGTTATGATATGTTATGATTATGATAATTGCATGCTAGATTTGGGTTAAGGATCTAGGAATGATGCCTTTGCCAATTGTATGATTATGAGAATTGCATGCTAGATTAGGGCTAAGGATCTAGGAAGATGCCTTATGTGCCTGTTATACGTGTTTATTGAATTATATGCTAGAGCTGATTAGTCAGTCATATGATAGCCCGAATAGGATATGCTTGGTTTGGTTACCCAAAGCCCGGATGTTGCTTGCTTTGTGCTTCTAGGGAATCTAGTTATCTTTAATTAACTAGTAAACAAATACGTTAAGTTACATATTGCAAGGACTAAATAATTTCAGAAGGTTAGGTCTAGCCCTATTGCACAGCTCTTGTTTGAGTCCAACCGTTGTAGGGTAGGATCTCTCATTCGAAGAATTATCTGGTCTTAGTGATTTGTAATGGTATTCGCAAGCTAGTTAGGTAAAGGTATCAGGGATTTCTTATGCAGCTGATGGCGGAGAGTAGGTCGGAGATTACCCTAGGGAAAGCCTAGGATGAGAATAACATGAAAAGTGATAATAGTAGATGCGACTTGGTGAAGTCAATGCAATCCTTGAGGAAAGTACGGATAGATGTGGAAGGTAGTATGGGCACGTACTACTGAAAGCAGAGGATCCGTACTCGAGTCAAGGAGGGCTGAGATAGAACCAAGGAACTTGTAGTATGTGAGACCTCTCAAGGTTATGTATGACCTTGAAAATTATATGTTTTGTTTCAGAATGGTGGTGACACGACACGGAGGGGGAGGTTCAGGGTCAGGATCAAGTTCAGGATCAGGTTCGGGATCGGGTGCCGAGCCAGTCGATGAGGGACTACATGAGTTCATTGCTTCTGAGATCACGAGAGGCATCCTTGAGTCGACCCTGGTGATTTTCGGGTCGATCAAGGAAGGGATTATCGAGCTGATGGAGGATCGCCTCAGGGCATTTCGGAGTGACATGGCATCCACTCAGTCAGGGACACGCACACTCTCCTTCAAGGATTTCAGGGGATGTGGTGTGCCAGACTTCCACGGGGTGAAGGACCCCATTGTTTCCAGGAGGTGGATTGCAGACATCGAGTCTACACAGTTGACGAGCATCTGCCCTGAGGGGTCGAAGGTCCGGTATGCTGCAGGGTGCTTGAGAGACTGTGACATCCCCATTTTTACTTCCAGAAAAGACCGATTTAGTTTATGCTTTTTAAAAAATCAGAGTAAACTTCTTAATAAAAGTGTTGCGGAATTTTGTTCCCAGAAAAACATGATAAATATTTTATCAAAGCACTTCCGAAGAAATGTATTTTATTCCTTTTAAAACCTTGGGATATCAACGTCAATACGAAAACATAAGCATAAACAGAACTTACAGTCATTTACACTAGTGATCTACATCTCTTTAATCCCTCAGTGAAGTGTAGCTTTATATCGACACCTGTGATACAAATAAACTGAGTGGGTCAGGTTGGGAAACCTGGTGAGTACATAGGGTTTTCAACTCACAATAATAAAGTTATTATGTTTTATCATCAAACAATTAACCCAATTACCCATCCCCATTATCTTCTTTAATTCCTAGGGATCTACCCTAAGGATCATCTATCACTCATTCCTAAGGGTTTTCCTAAGGAATAGGCACGAAGTCCATCGTCGCCAAGGTTTATACAACAGGCACGAAATCCATAGCTGTCAGGGTTCATCCAACGGGTGCAAAGTCCATAACTCTCATTTATCGACAATATTATTTGCGGGAGTCCACATGCAATACATGTCAATGGGTTTTTAGAGTACACCGGGTGAACATATCGTTCACAACACCTACAGGTAGCGAGCCTGCTAGTGTTCCACAGACTGTCTAGAATAGTCCATGGTTGTCATCCGTACTCTGCTAGATGACGGGGCCATCGTTTGGGTAAAGGGTTCTCACATTTTTCACCTCTCACCCTCATCTCATAATGTATATTACCTTTTATCTCATCATCTAACTCATCTTTCATCACACACCAACTATTTCATCTACCCATGTTTTACCCAACATATTTGTAGATATATAATACATATACAGTTCAGATCTGTAAAGAAAACACATATACGGTTCAGATCTGAAGAAAAAGGTCTAGATCTGAAAAACAAAGTTTAAATCTTTCATTGTATCTTTCAAAGCATAAAATACATATACAGTCTAGATCTGAAGAAAAGTTCAGATCTGGAAAGGAAGAAGTTTAGATGTTTCATCCAGCACAAATCTCAAGTATAAATCATCCATATATCAGGTTTAGATCTGAAAAGTTCAGATCTGCAGTGAGAAAGTCCAGATCTGAAGGAAAAAGTTCAGATCTGAAAGAAAAGGGTTAGATCTGACAAAAAAATACATATACCATTTAGATCTGAAGAAAAGTCTTAGATCAGAAAAAAAGAAAAAGTTTAGATCCGAAGAAAATCTAGATCTGAAGGAGAAAGTTCAGATCTGGAAGAAAATGTTTAAGATCTAAAGGAAGAAGTTCAGATCTGAAAAGAAAGAGGTTCTGATCTTTCATCCAGCAAACATCTCAGGTAAACAGACAACATATATTTAGACACATAGCACATAATTTATATAAAATACTTCATATCTATGTGTAAGATGAAAGTGACTATGCACTCACCTGATAAGGAGTGATTCGGACAGCACTTCGCTTCTTAAAATAATCTCCTTTGACGAAACCGGGAAGTTTGCTTGAAAACCGGGCTCTACACGGGCAGAGTTTCGAACCGAAAAACTCTTTTTCTCGGAGACTTCGGGCTCTCCGAGGCTTCCTTCTAGATCTAGAAAGGTTTCATAGGCTTCTTGGGGTGTTTTGGGAGGTTTAGAGAGTGAGTAGAGAGAAGAATAAGTGGGTTTTGGTATGAAAAATGAAGGAACTCTCGGGGGGTATTTATAGGCTGAAAAAGGGGTGAACTCATCGAGTTTCTGGCCCAACTCGTCGAGTTTCTGACACCCAACTCGTCGAGTTTCTGGTCCAACTCGTCGAGTTGGTGCCACGTTTCGTCATCAGATTGTGTCACGTCACCCACTTCGCTGTAGCACCCTGTCGACTTCTAAACCCCATAACTTTCGCATACGAGCTCCGTCTTCAACGTTATTTATATCCACGCTTAGGTAATGACAATATCTAAAACTTTTCTTTTGACCCCATCGGCTAATTCTCGACGGATTTTAAATTTAACAGTATGAGAAGATTACACTGTTAAACGACCGTGTAGAATTCATAACTTCTACATACGGACTCCGTTTTCATCTGTCTTTTTATCGTTGAGCTCCTATTAATGAGATATTTAATTCTCATTTAGGTTATATTGGCCAAAAATCGATCGATCTAAAATTCGAATTCCGGGTTGCGCACTGCTATGCTAAATCTTAGAAAAATCATAACTTCCTCATACGAAGTCAGATTTGGACCTTCTTTTTATGCACGCTCTCGGTTTAACGTATACTACGACTTTCGTTTAGATCGCTAAGGCTAAAAAGCACTTTATCGTAAACTCACTTTTTACGTCACACAGCGTCGTGCCGGTTTTGTCGCGAAACTTCGACAGGTCATTACTTCTTCGTTATAACTCGGATTTCGGCGTTGTTGATATCTCCGGAATCCTTGCACAACTTTCTTCTTTGATATCGGGCTTATCTAACATTTTATTTTTGATGCTTATTTTATTATATCTTTATAAACAAGTATATAATCACATAAAAGCACATAATTCACATAATATTCAAATAATTCATCTTTATTACTTTAAAATAGGTTAAAATGGTTGAACTAGACTATTAAATCATCGCATCAATGCTTAGTCTTGAAACACGGGCGTTACAATTCTCTCCCCCTTAGGATGATTCCGTCCCGGAATCATGCATCAGCAAACAGATGTGGATAGCGACTCATCATGTCACTCTCCGTTTCCCAGGTGAGATTTGGCCCATTCGAATGTTTCCATCGCACAAGTACTAAGTCGATCATCTTGCATCGCAACTTCATCGTCTTACGTTAACAATCGCCTCAGGCTCTTCGATTAGCCTCTTGTTCTCATCCATCCTTAACTCTGAAATTGGAATTATGTCGGGAACTTCTCCCATGAACTTCCTCAAATAACACACATGGAATGTGTTATGAATACCATCTAGTTATTTGAGTAATTCGAGCTTGTAAGCTTGGTTCCCAATCCTTTGAAGAACTTTGAACGGTCCAATAAACCTTGGACTCAACTTTCCTTGTTTCCCAAATCTTATAAGTCCCTTCCACGGTGAGACTTTGAGCAAAACTGAATCCCCAACTTCGAACGTCATCGGTCGTCTCTTCTTATAAGTATAGCTCTTTTGACGATCCTGAGCTCCTAACATCATTTTCCCTGATCACCTTTAACTTCTCAGCATTCTGATGGACTATCTCGGGGCCCATAAACTGCTTTTCTCCGGCTTCAAGCCAACAAGACGGCGTACGACACTTCTGTCCGTACAAGGCTTGATAAGGTGTCATATTGTGACAACCGTCAATTTTTGGCCAAGTCAAAGTCAACTAAAGTCAACAAGTCAAATCGGTCAACTTATCTAACCCTTGTATATTAGGGTTTCCATTATGATTCTTATTGTACTACTCGCAATATTAATATAAAGTATCACTTAGAGTTTTCACGTGTTCGGAAATTCTAAACCCTAATCAGGGTAAGTGATGAATCTACTCGATAAAACAATATTCCATACCCCTCGAGAGCGTATAACGTTCATAACAAGGCTTAACTGAATGTAAGAACCTTGTGTTGCGAAGCCAAACACTCAAAAATGTCACAAAAGAAGTCTCTCCCAATCTCTTTCACTCTAACTCTCCCAAAACTCTCTAAGTAAGAGAAATCTCTCCAAGAATGTGAAATCTCTCCCAAATCTATCTCTGTATGAGAAATATCTCCAAGAATGTCAAATCTCTCCCAAATCTCTCCAAGTATGTGAAATCTCTCCCAAATCTCTCTTTGCATGAAAAATCTCTCCAAGAATGTCAAATCTCTCCCAAATCTCTCCAAGTATGCGAAATCTCTCCAAGTATGTCAAATCTCTCCCAAATCTCTCTCAAAACCTCTTTTGATTTTTTTTAATCATTTGGGGCATCGTAACACTTGACTTGGTGAAAAACCACTCGAAACGGGATCATACCTTGGAAAATAACCTTTTAGGGCCGAAGTCCCTCTATAGGGACCAAACCCTCCTTGAGCCGAAGCCCCAAGAGCCAAGACCAAAGTCCCCTTGAGTAGCCGCAGCCATCGAACCGCAGCCATCGGACCGGACCGGATCTGCTGAGGACCGAGGCTGATGAAGACCCGCAGCGCCGAACCGAACCCGGAACTGGAGCACCGCATCCGACCTTCGCCTGCGGTCCCTCCTGACGAATCCGCCTGCGGTACCTGCTCGGACCGCAGTCCCTTCCACTTCGGATCCAATTCACCAGCCAAACCTTCCCTGCGGACTTAAGGCTGCTAAGACCGGAACCACGCCATGACCTCAGATTTCCCATTTTTCCACCCGGTTTTCAACCACGACTCCGTTTTAAGCCCGTTTTTAATTATTTTAACGAGGAATTTTCACCCAAACTTATATTTTGATATATAAGACCCCATATATTCATAAATTAAGCATATTTTTAAGGAAATCCTTATTTAAGAATAAAAATCTATTAAGTAAGATCTTGTGGTGGAGTGTTGACTTTACCTTAGTGTATGACACAAGCAACCACCCCCATGCCCACTCCATGACCAACCATTGTCCTTCCACCATACCTGGTCATTCAAGAGTACTTTCCCCACCATTTGACCAGCCACACTCTTGGTCAAAGGCTGAAAACTCTTATCTCTCCTCACCTTTCTCTCATTTCTCTCATTTTTCCTCCAAAAGACAAACACCATTCTCTCTCAATTCTCTCTCCAAATTTCGAGATTCAAGGCCACTCTCCAAGCTTTTCTTCTACTATTGGTAAGTATTATCATCCTCCACAAGATTATTTCACTTCCTTCTACTCAAATCATAGATATCTTACACAAACATCATCACGTTCATGTTAGATCTTCGAACCTTCAAGGCATCTTCTTAGTGTTCTTGAGTAGAACACTTCTTTTCTTCAACATCCATCCACTAAGAACACACAAGGTGAGTTCATACCCCTACATTTTCATGTTTTCTTCAAGTTTTAGGGGGGTAATACAAGTTAAAACACCAAGAACACAACTAAACTCAAACAACAGCTTTCATCGGAAAAGTTGAGTCTTATTCACGGACTGTTTTGACTATATTAAACTTAATATCTTTCAAAACTGTTTAATATGCAAATAGTTCAGGTTCATACCTTTAAAATGACTACTTTCACATCTCCATACGATTTTTAAACGATTTATGGTGATTTTTACAAAACTGCCTATCATTTCAGAAACGAATTCGGACCAGTCTGTGAATATGAACATTTTAACACAAGTTAAAGACTTCTAAAAATCATAATAAAAATTATGAATAAACTAGACACATTTTGTGAAATCTCAGAACTTACGGAATATATGATTTTTTCTAAAACAGTGTAGAAAGGTAAAAATTTAGATAACAGCTTATAACTTTCATCACACTTTGTAACTTGTTGAGCAAAGTGTAAATCTTTGAAGATTTCATATTTTACATGTGTTTCTTGTTGTGGTATAATCATATGACAGAAAATACTCATTGAATTGTAAGAATTCTCCATTATTACCATTAGTATAAGAATAAGGCATGATAAACATAGTTATATTTTTGCTATACATTCAACTTACATAGAAAAAGAGTTCTTATACATCACAAACAAACATGCTAGAACTATAATAGGTATAGTTAGGTTGCATATACATTACAAATATATTGGATAAACTATAATATTCATAATTCATGTTCACTATCACTACCACTATTTGGTGAATTATGATATGTATAGTTTATGTTTACTACCACTACCACTTTTGATAAACTATAATATGCATAATTCATGTTCACTATCACTACCACTATTTGGTGAATTATGATATGTATAGTTTATGTCTACTACCACTACTTGATGAACTATGATAAGCATAGTCTCGGCCCTTGGTTTTAAGACTACATTCTATCTAGAATTGTTAGGCTTCAACTAAAATTGCTAAGTGTATATGCTAGAGTTATATAAGAATCTAGTCACAATCGACTTAGAATTGGTGGGTCCGCTTTATTTTTTGTTCCTTGTTTGGTTGTGGGCCTAGGGCAGACCAATTACATTCGACGGTCTATTTAACTTAAATTTTATATAACTTATATACACTTAGAGATTATAGAAGGAAACTATAGGAAATTCTAGGATGCACTATTTATTAATACAAAAACATTCATTTCACACTTAGTTAAGAAAATATTGGGTTTTCTGGAAACATACTCTGTCGCTTTTTCAAGGAAAACGGTTTTTTTCTCAAACAAAACTCTTATGAACTCACCAACTTAATTGTTGACACTTTTCAAAACTACTTGTATTCTTAGGAAATCAGTGAAACAGGAAAACATCAGCACTTTGAGGATGGGACGTTAAATCGTCAAACAGTTTATTTTGTCATCATAATGTAATTGATTTTGAAACATGTAAACATATACTATGGTGTAACCTTTTCAATTATATTTATGATGGTTGTATTTACTTTGAGCACTATTATACTCATTGTTGTGATACTTTACATGAAGTCCTCCACCCCCGGACGTTTCCGCTATCCTTGGTTTGGGGGTGTGACACATATTAATGCTCGAATGGTAACTATTGTTGTAGGAAAACTCTACCATAGGTAAATGTTCATCCCAGTTACCTTGGAACTCTAGGGTACACGCTCTTAGCATATCCTCCAACGTTTGAATCGTTCTTTCGCTCTGACCATCAGTTTGCTGATGATAAGCTGTACTTAAACACAATTTCATACCCAATTCCTCATGTAGACTCCTCCAAAACCTCGACGTGAAACGACTATCACGGTCTGATACAATCATTAAAGGAACACTGTGAAGTCTTACTACCTCCTTCACGTAAGCATTTGCAAGCTTATCCATAGACCATCTTTCATTGGCTGCTATGAAGTGTGCACTCTTAGTGAATTGATCAACGACCACCCAAATCAGGTCGTGACCGTCCTTTGTTCTGGGCAGCTTAGTCATAAAATCCATGGTGATGTCTTCCCATTTACCCATGGGTACAGATAAAGGTTCTAAAATCCCATATCGTTTCTGATGTTGTGCCTTAACTCTTGCACATGTTACACTATCTACCACATACTTTGCAACATCGAGCTTCATCGTCGGCCACCAGTAGTAAGTTTTCAGATCCCTATACATTTTAGTGTTGCCATGATGAGTCGAGTACATGGTCTTGTGGGCTTCTTCCATCAGAAGATCTCTTACTCCTCCCGTCTTAGGTCCCCAAATCCTATCGTAGAATACCTTCAAGCCTTGGGTATTCGTACCGAACACCAACGTTTTGCCAAAACGCTCTTCCTTTCGGCCATTTTTTTCCTCTGAAGCTTCTTCCTGAGCTTTCTTGATGCTTTCCTCAATCGTTGAGACAACTTCTATTCTTAACGTTCTTGGCCTTTCTCTTTCAAGGTTTTCTTTTCGACTTAGAGCATCAGCTACAACATTTGCTTTACCGAGGTGGTAAATTATCTCACCGTCGTAATCCTTGAGTAACTTTAGCCAACGTCGTTGCCTCATATTCAATCCTTTTTTTATCAAAGAGATACTGGAGACTCTTATGATTAGTGAAAAGTTTGCACTTTGTGCCATAAAGATAATGTCTCCATATCTTTAGAGCGAATACTACCGCTGAAAACTCCAGATCATGAGTGGGGTAGTTCTTTTCGTGATCTTTCAGTTGTTGAGATACATACGCTATCTCCTTATCTCTTTGGATCAGAACACAAATCAACCCAACTCCCGATGTGTCTCCATAGACTACGAAGTTTTCAAATCGTCCCGGAATCATCAACAAGACAGGGATTGTATAGTGATTCCATACATTATCTCTTCATCCTAGGTAATAGTCGTAACTATTATGTTCCTTCGAATGAGTATCTAACTTTTGGAATTCTTGTCTGTAGGTGGTGTTCGATCTTGCACCCGCTCTCCATCCCATGTTGGACTTTCAATCGTAACCTTCGAGTTACAAACTCAATCCTTATTGGAGACTCCTGCTCCTTCTTAAACAAACTTAAATTAAGATAAGTTCTTTACTTCGATTACTGTAACAAACCAATGGGACATGTCCTAGTGACATCTCGTCGTATGATGCAACGCTTAGACTCAGGTCATTTAGAGTCAAATTCCAGAACAGAATATACCTTCCTTCATGTTTTAATGCGATATAATCACATTCTAGCATGTAGCACTTCTAGCTACAAGCTTCTTAGCTTAACAATTTTTACAATACTTCTATTGATCGCTTCGATTATCTTTCACTTCAATCTTTTGGCTTAAATCGGATGCTACATCGATCTTGGTTCTTTGAACCGTGTAACATACTCATCTTATTTGGACTCGATTTGATATGACCACTAGGGTCGAATTAACAACCATCTTCTTAGTCATTACCGAAACGATGGTAACAACAGATATGAACAAAACATAATCAATTACTAGTGCCTTGGTAACCTTGTGACTTTCCCTGATCCAAGTGCGAGTCCTGTGCTTCCGGTAGCATAGGCCTCTACTACCATTCACACATACTCATACTCGTCCTAAATATTGTCTCGCAGTTTTCCAAGTCACCATACATGAAAATCACACAACAGCTTAACACATCAGATAGAAAAACGAAGGTTTTATATTATTCCTTGAAACGATCACATAGGTGTTCAAGTTCACCCTAGACTATGACTCTACTAGGCTACATCATAAGATACTACCTGCATAGTTACTACATATCTTGATCTTCGGATAGAAAATCCTCACTCGTGATTCCTTGCATTGTCACCTTCTTCGTCGAGGATTGTATGAGATGCTCTTGCCTTCGGCTTTGGAGGCGTATTTGCTCTTGCGGCTTCATTTTTCCTGGGGCAGTCCTTAGAAATATGTCCTTCTTCCCTACAACCGTAGCACACCCTCTTACTAAATGTACACTCATTGGCGTAATGCCCAGTCCTTCCACATTTGAAGCAAGTCACTCCCTTCCAGAGTGTTTATTTTTGCACTTTTCGCACCATTTTTCTTTACCTCCTCCTTTTCCAGATTTTGAGAACATGTTGCTCTTGTTGGACCTTGAAGACCCCTCAAATTTCCTCTTCTTGCCAACGTCAACCTTGTTGGTAGTCCTGTCGTTGATTATTTCTTCAATAGACTTAGCAACCCAGATGGTTGACTCAAGAGTTGGTTCTTGGCGTACCGGCATAGTAAGTTTGTCCTTACTTTGTTGAAGTAAATGCCTTGTCTCTTCCATCTGTTGATCCAACATCATCCGCACCATTGTCTGTACTCCTGCCATCGTGATTGGTTCAGGTGTAACTGCTACTTCTGGTGCTTTCTCAATCACTTGTGGCTCAGGTTGCGGGTTACCGTTTCCGAATCCACTTCGAGTGCTCACCATGTCGATCTATACACCAAAATCAGACGTTCGACGTGTAGTGACGAGAATTTAGATAGAAAAGATTTATTTATGATAGACGTATAAATCTCCTTATTACTCCGAAAAGTTACATGCCAATTCTAAATCCGTAATCAAACGTTTAGAAACATGTACACATAAAATTTCCAGATCCGATCGGCAACAGACCATAGATCCGGTAGCATCATAAAGCATCATAATTCATTTAGCACATAAAGCAATTTAGGCATCTTTCCTAAAATAAACTAGTGCTCGTGTCTAAAATATGGTAGACACTAATCTCACAATCATCGATTAGCATTCTAAGTTTAAGTCTAGAAATCCTACAAATTCCTAGTTCGCTTAAACTAATGCTCTGATACCAACTGTGACATCCCCATTTTTACGGCCAGAAAAGACCGATTTAGTTTATGCTTTTTAAAAAATCAGAGTAAACTTCTTAATAAAAGTGTTGCGGAATTTTGTTCCTAGGAAAACATGATAAATATGTTATCAAAGCACTTCCGAAGAAGTGTATTTTATTCCTTTTAAAACCTTGGGATGTCAACGTCAATACAGAAACATAAGCATAAAAAAAACTTACATTCATTTACACTAGTGATCTACATCTCTTTAACCCCTCAGTGAAGTGTAGCTTTATATCGACACCTGTGATACAAATAAACTGAGTGGGTCAGGTTGGGAAACCTGGTGAGTACATAGGGTTTTCAACTCACAATAATAAAGTTATTATGTTTTATCATCAAACAATTAACCCAATTACCCATCCCCATTATCTTCTTTAATTCCTAGGGATCTACCCTAAGGATCATTTATCACTCATTCCTAAGGATTTTCCTAAGGAATAGGCACGAAGTCCATCGTCGCCAAGGTTTATACAACAGACACTAAATCCATAGCTTCCAGGTTTCATCCAACGGGTGCTAAGTCCATAGCTCTCATTTATCGACAATATTATTTGCGGGAGTCCACCTGCAATACATGTCAATGGGTTTTTAGAGTACACCGGGTGAACATATCGTTCACAACACCTACAGGTAGCGAGCCTGCTAGTGTTCCACAGACTGTCTAGAATAGTCCATGGTTGTCATCTGTACTCTGCTAGATGACGGGGCCATCGTTTGGGTAAAGGGTTCTCTCATTTTTCACTTTTCACCCTCATCTCATAATGTATATTACCTTTTATCTCATCATCTAACTCATCTTTCATCACACACCAACTATTTCATCAACCCATATTTTACCCAACATATTTGTAGATATATAATACATATACAGTTCAGATCTGAAGAATTAGTTTAGATCTGTAAAGAAAACACATATACGGTTCAGATCTGAAGAAAAAGGTCTAGATCTGAAAAACAAAGTTTAAATCTTTCATCGTATCTTTCAAAGCATAAACTACATATACAGTCTAGATCTGAAGAAAAGTTCAGATCTAGAAAGGAAGAAGTTTAGATCTTTCATCCAGCACAGATCTCAAGTATAAATCATCCATAGATCAAGTTTAGATCTGAAAAGTTCAGATCTGCAGTGAGAAATTCCAGATCTGAAGGAAAAAGTTCAGATCTGAAAGAAAAGGGTTAGATCTGACAAAAAAATACATATACCATTTAGATCTGAAGAAAAGTCTTAGATCAGAAAAAAAAGAAAAAGTTTAGATCCGAAGGAAAATCTAGATCTGAAGGAGAAAGTTCAGATCTGGAATAAAATGTTTAGATCTAAAGGAAGAAGTTCAGATATGAAAAGAAAGAGGTTCTGATCTTTCATCCAGCAAACATCTCAGGTAAACAGACAACATATATTTAGACACATAGCACATAATTTATATAAAATACTTCATATCTATGTGTAAGATGAAAGTGACTATGCACTCACTTGATAAGGAGTGATTCGGACAGCACTTCGCTTCTTAAAATAATCTCCTTTGACGAAACCGGAAAGTTTGCTTGAAAACCGGGCTCTACACGGGCAGAGTTTCGAACCGAAAAACTCTTTTTCTTAGAGACTCCGAGCTCTCCGAGGCTTCCTTCTATATCTAGAAAGGTTTCCTAGGCTTCTTGGGGTGTTTTGGGAGGTTTAGAGAGTGAGTAGAAAGAAGAATAAGTGGGTTTTGGTATGAAAAATGAAGGAACTCTCGGGGGGTATTTATAGGCTGAAAAAGGGGTGAACTCGTCGAGTTTCTGGCCCAACTCGTCGAGTTTCTGACACCCAACTCGTCGAGTTGCTGGTCCAACTCGTCGAGTTGGTGCCACGTTTCGTCATCAGATTGTGCCACGTCACCCACTTCGCTGCAGCACCCTGCCGACTTCTAAACCCCATAACTTTCGCATACGAGCTCCGTTTTCGACGTTATTTATATCCACGCGTAGGTAATGACAAGATCTAAAACTTTTCTTTTGACCCCATCGGCTAATTCTCGACCGATTTGAAATTTAACAGTATGAGAAGATTACACTGTTAAACGACCGTGTAGAATTCATAACTTCTACATACAGACTCCGTTTTCATCTGTCTTTTTATCGTTGAGCTCCTATTAATGAGATATTCAATTCTCATTTAGGTTGTGTTGGCCAAAAATCGATCGATCTAAAATTCGAATTCCGGGTTGCGCACTGCTATGCTAAATCTTAGAAAAATCATAACTTCCTCATACGAAGTCAGATTTTGACCTTCTTTTTATGCACGCTCTCGGTTTAACGTATACTACGACTTTCGTTTAGATCGCTAAGGCTAAAAATTACTTTATCGTAAACTCACTTTTTACGTCACACAACGTCGTGCCGGTTTTGTCGCGAAACTTCGACAGGTCATAACTTCTTCGTTATAACTCGGATTTCGGCGTTCTTGATATCTCCGGAATCGTTGTCACGACCACTACAACTTTCTTCATCGATATCGGGCTTATCTAACATTTTATTTTTGATGCTTATTTTATTATATCTTTATAAACAAGTATATAATCACATAAAAGTACATAATTCACATAATATTCAAATAATTCATCTTTATTACTTTAAAATAGGTTACAATGGTTGACCTAGACTATTACATCATCGCATCAATGCTTAGCCTTGAAACACGGGCGTTACAGAGACCGAGCTGGAGATTGGTGGGAGGTGGTCAACGATTCGTTAGGAGCCCCCGTCGTTGAGGCTATGACTTGGTCAGATTTTGTGACCAGGTTTAGGACGGAGTTTGCGCCAGCTGTGGAAATTCAGCAGTTGGCCAGAGAGTTTCTTGGCATGAGGCAGACGACTGAGTCAGTGGCGGAGATTACCGCCCAGTTCAGAGAGAGGGCCTTACTGGTGCCTCAGTACACGAGGGATGAGGAGATGAGGAAGACCTGGTACTATGATATGCTGAGAGCTGACATCAGGAAACATGTCAGCTACTCTGCATGTCCGACTTTGGTGGACATGATAGCCAGGGCGAGAGAGAGGGAGATTGATATCGAGCACATCCAGAAGAGGAGGCGGAGACTGGGCAGGTTGCTGGGGTTTCGGGGAAGAAACCCAAGGGATCCGAAACTAGGTCGAAGGGCCAGCAGGGCCGGAGCCGCTGTGGGAAATGCGACAAGTCTCATGAGGGGGTTTGTAGGCTGGGATCATTGGGCTGCTATAAGTGCGGCAAGCTTGGGTACTTTGGTAGGGATTGTACTGCCCCCACCCCCACCTTTCATACATCAGACCTGATTTGCTTTCATTGCAATCAGAAGGGCCACAAAAAGACCAACTGCCCGAGATTGACAGCAGCAACGCCAGTGGCGGCGCCAGCTCCAGCGACCCTGCGGATCACGGATGGCCAACAGAGCAAGACAGATGCTCCAGTCGTGAGGAGCCGAGCCTTCTAGCTGACCGCCGAGGAGGCGCGTGTCGCATCAGATCTGGTGACAGGTATGTTTTCTTCTCCCTAACTCTTAATTCATGTCAGTTATGATATTTATGTGTTGTGTTTGTGTTATATTTAGGATCGTTCCATGTGAACGACATCCCAGTTCAGGTATTATTTGACTCGGGGGCTACCCGATCATTTGTCTCTCTTGCTCTTAGCAAGAGGTTTTATGAGTCTTCAGGCATGTTAGATTGTCCTTTAGAGGTTAAGATTGCTGAAGACCGATCTGTCCGGGCATCAGAAGTTTTCAAAGATTGCGTTTTGAGGTTATATGACAAGCGTTACCTCGAGGATTTGGTTCCCATTCCGTTACATGGGAACAAGGTTATCATAGGTATGGACTGGTTGAGCCCTAATGGGGCGGTGATCGACTGTGCACAACAACTGGTGCGTATCAGTACCCCAAGTGGGGGATAGCTGGTGATTCAGGGTGAGAGGCCGCAACGAGGACCAACTTTGTGCTCAGCTGCGAGGGCAAGGCGCTACCTTCAGCAGGGTTCCGCAGGGTACGTCACCTACGTTATGGATACCCGGGTAGCGGGCAAGGCGACCGTGAGCAATGTGCCAGTGGTGCGAGGGTACCCAGACACATTTCCAGAGGAGCTGCCTAGGATGCCTCCGGAGAGGCAGGTGGAGTTCTGGATCGACCTAGTCCCCGATGCGGCTCCGATAGCCAAGGCACCATATTGGTTGGCTCCTCCCGAGATGCAGGAATTGTCTAAACAGATGTAGATTAACAGGAAACATAGGATAAATGTTTCTCACCTTTAACTGCCTGTAACTTTTAGGCGATAAATGATAAAAAAAAAGTTAAAAAAAGAAAGTAGATGTGAAAATGAAACCGCTCTTTTAGTTTAACTATAAAGTTTTTACTTCATGTGAGGAGACAAGTTGTTTAATTCCTTACATCAAATAAACAATTATTAGGTGAGAGACTAAAAGTGTCTAAAGCTCTGTATTTCTACCTTATGTTCATTTAATTCACACAAATAGTAATTCAACACAGATTCATATTCATGATATTAACATAAAGTACAATTTCAAAAAGAATATATGAATTATGTAGATCCATCAATTCTATTTACAGATACACAACCATACAAACTCTGATGTGCACTAATCATCTCGATTGCCAATCAGACTCAGGTTCTGGTTACTAATTGTAACAGCCCAAATTTCCAATAAAATTTTTCATTTTTATTTCACCAAATCATTTTCATAAGATATAAAATTCCAATCGCATTTGTTTTCAAAATCCATCACATCAAATAAATTATTCATAATATCAGAGTGTCCCAAATAAAACGCCAGAGAGTGCATGTCGCGCCATCACGTCGGGCCCTTGCCCTTAGACCGTGAAGTACCTGAAATAAACAGCAAACTGTAAGCTAATGCTTAGTGAGTTCCCCTAGAGCATACCCCACATAATCCACATAATCACATAACCATGTCAATCGCATAAGCCATGCATATAACATATAGGGATACCGTGGGCTCCCCCCAGGGTCTTACTCCAGGATGTCGTGGGCTCCCCCGAAGGTCTTACACCTATGAGCCATGGGCTCCCCCATGGTCTTTAGGGATACCGTGGGCTCCCCCTAGGGTCTTTCATGCAAGTATCACAGAGATAACTACCATACCACATAGCACATAACCAATTAGTATAGCACATGTCACTAAATCAACTAGTGTACCACATATCACAAAATAGGTCGGCCTTGGTGCCTTCGACCCATTGGTATGGTGAGGAGACTCACCTCTCAAGAATTTCGAACTAGTAAGATCAAATCCTAACTCACAGCTCCGAACTCAACCGCCTACAACCACCCTGCGACTAACTTCATCAAAATCCCGAATTATGAAAGATACCCTTAAAGTCAAACTTGGTCAACCATAGTCAAAGTCAAAGTCAACACTCAAGGTCAACAGTCCATGTTGACCCAACTCGTCGAGTGCACTTGCTGACTCATCGAGTTCCTTCAGTTCTCAGAAAACCGGGAAAAACTCTAGTCAACTCGCCGAGTTATTACATCAACTCGTTGAGTTCGAATAATGTATAGAAGATCGGGGAAACCCCAGGCCAACTCGCCGAGTTGGAAAGGAAACTCGTAGAGTTTTCCTAGTATTAACTCATTCAACCACTTTCTAAGTGAGTATAAAGCTCTAAATTATAGATCTGATCCCCTAGGGCTGAGATACTACGTAAAGTTGCTGACCTTACGTCAATGCATGGCATTAAGGGGGCTAAAACACTCAATCATAACTTATTAAGCGATTTAGGGCATGAAGGAGGGCCAAGACTTAATAAAGATGGCAACTTTAAGTCAAAAGAGGCCATGAGATGTCCAGATCTGAATTCATAGCTTCATGACATGCTCAAATCCAAGAATGATCCCAAAATAAGCTAATAATGACCATAAACTCCCAAATGAAGAGATATAACAAATAAATGACCAAGGTATCAACTTTATACCTCAATATGGATGCCACAACAGAGAAGACACCGGATCTACAGCCTCTCCCTTCGGCTATGCACCTCCTACTTCAAGCTTCTTCAAACAAACACCAAAAAGGCACTCTTTAAGCTCTCACACACTCAAAATGGTTGGAAAAGCATGAGCTAGGGTTTCTCTGGACAAAGGGGGCGATAAGGGAGGATAACAATGAGGCTTAAGGCCTTTAAATAAGGTGCAAACCCTAAAAATTAGGGATTCATGTTCATCCTTCAACTCGTCGAGTTGGGGCCTTCCAACTCGTCGAGTAGACCCTAAAAGATGCGTGGCTGAAAAGCTCTCTACACGACGAGTTGGAGCCTCCCAACTCGTCGAGTCCCATTCCAAAAACTTGAAAAATAATGTATTTATTTCATACCTGAACCAAGCATTACAAATCTCCCCCACTTGAACTAGACTTCGTCCTCGAAGTCTGCTGACACGAACAGATCCGGGTAATGCTCTTGCATCTCATCCTCCGGCTCCCATGTCCATTCCGAGCCCTTCCGATGTTGTCATTGCACCTTCACTAGCGTCACCTCTTTGTTACGAATAAACTTCGTTTTCCTATCCAAAACCGCAAATGGGCCTCTCAATGTAGTTCAGGCTCTCATCCACCTGGATGTCATCCAAAGAAATAACTGCAGCCTCTTCACCGTTATCTTGTTCAGCTCCCGGTAATCGATGCACATTCTGTGTGACCCGTCCTTCTTCTTCACGAACAGGATCGGTGCTCCCCATGGAGAACTGCTCGGATAAATAAACCCTCGGTCTAGCAGCTCCTGAAGCTGCATAGACAGCTCCTGCATCTCGGGCAGAGCTAGCCGGTACGGTGCCTTAGCTATCGGAGCAGCACCCGACACTAAGTCAATGCGAAACTCTATCTGCCTCTCCGGAGGCACCCCGGGCAACTCTTCAGGAAAAACATGCTGAAAATCCCATACAACTGATACATTGTCCAAATCTGTCGTGGTCTCAATCCTCATATCCGAGATATATGCCAAAAATCCCGAACAACCCTGATGGAGAAGTCTCCTAGCCCTCGCATCTGAACAGAGGGTTGGCCCCTGCGAGGCCCTCTCCCCATGAATAACCAGTTCTCCCCCACTTGGGGTTCGAACTCTCACCAGCTGGCGCTCGCAGTCTGTCATGGACCCATTGCCCCCCAACCAGTCTATTCCGACGATCACCTTCAGCCCTCGTAATGGTATCTGAACCAGATCGACCCGAAACCTCTCCCCAAACACATTCAGGACACAACCCCGATATACCCTCGCAGTACTCGCAGTGCGGTCATCCGCAATCTCAACCTCAAGCGGGGAATCCAAAGACCCCGAAGCATCCCAAAACTTCTTGCTGAGCGCAAGAGATACAAACGATCGGGTAGCTCCCGAATCAAAAAGAACACGAGCCGACATACCATTGACCAAAAAGGTCCCTATATAAGCGTACATATATACATAATCATAACAAATAAATATCAGGCAGGGAAAACGGATTACAAACCAGCCACGACGTCTGGTGCTGCCCGAGCCTCCTCGGTAGTCAACTGAAATGTGCGACTCTTCACTGCAGGAACATCCACCTTGACAGGGCGGCCATCAGTGATCATTGTTATGGCGGGCGCAGGCGCTGCCACTGGTCCTCCTCCTCCCTACAACCTCAGACAATCGGCCCTTTTATGGCCGGTCTGGTTGCAGTGGAAACAAATCAAGCCCTTCTTGGGGCAATCCCTGCTCAGGTGGCCCAGTTGGCCACACGTGTAACATCCAGAGCCCGCTGCTTGACAAGCCCCATTGTGCGGCTTACCGCACTTGGCACACCAGCCACGACCCTGCTGGCCCCTACTGGAAGAATCATAGGTCTTAGGCTTTTTAGCTTGACCTACAACTATCTGAACCTGCTCTGGTTTCCGCTTGGTGCGGAAGTCCAACTCCATCTCCCACTCCCGAGCCTTCTCCACCATCTCATTCAGGATTTTGCACCCTGAAAAGCTCACGAACTCACGGATATCATCCCTCAACATGGAATGATACCTCGTCCTCCTCATATCCTCATCCGCAACATACTGCAGAATCAATAGTGCTCGTTCCCAAAACTTGGCGGTGATCTCCGCCACGATCTCGGTGGTCTGCTGTAGCTCCTGAAACTCCCTCACTAGTTATTGCACCTCACTGGATGGTGCAAACTCCAAGTCAAAACGCCTAACAAACTCCTCCCATGACATCTCAGCCACTCCGACTGATCCCACCTGGCTGGTCACCTCCTCCCACCAGTCCTTAGCTCGGTCCCTCAACATACATGAAAAAAACCCCACATTTGTTGCATCGGGGCAAGAGCATGTAAGTTGGTCGTTCTCCATGTCTGCCACCCAACGTCGACTAACTATGGGGTCCCTGACCCCGAAGAACTCAGGCGACCCACATGCCTTGAACTCCCAGAACGAGGGAGTTCGGGCCCCGATCTGGCCCGCAACAATCTTGGCTCGGAAAGACCTGAGTCGCTCCTCCATGATCTCCATCATCCCCTCCTTGACGGTCCCAAAAATAACTGGGGTAGTGTCAAGAATGCCCCTCGTAATCTCGGTTGCGATAAGCTCCCACAGCCTCTCGTCAATGGGCTCTGTAGCATAGCCCGACCCAAATCAGGATCCTGATCCCGATCCCCCTGCTCCATGAAGTGTCACCATCATTCTGATCTGAAATACCATAAGACAGAATGATCAAGATATTCAAAAAGGGGATCCCTCCACATCGGTTCTCCTTATAGCTTCTAGATCTAACATTAGTTTAGGTACAAGTCTTGTGCTTTCAGTAGTACGGGCCCAATACTACCTTCCACACATACCTGTACCTTCCCCAAGGCTCTACCTAATAACCCTAATTCGTCCCAGAACAAAACATATCTCATAAACTACCGCATAACTTAAATCCTAGGCTGTCCTAAGATTTGCTCCATTCCCATCAAACCAGAACTCAAATCAATCATAAGAAGTTGCCCTATGCATGCAAATTATACACAAAACAGGATCACATAGACTGTCGAATAACAGACTCTACCCTAGGACCACAACCAGACAAGGAACGGTAAATAAGACCAAATCAATTATTCTAAGGCTATAAGATCCTAACCGTATACAATTTTTAAAGCAACACATAGCAAAATCCATCCGACTATCACATTCCAAATATCAATATAGCATGGCTAACATATTGGGGAACCACTTACTTGAGCTCGACCGATTACGCGCATTGCACTCTCCCTTTTCCGGTTTTAAAAAGTTTTTTTTTTAACTTTTGATTTTGAAAACAATTTTAACATTTTCTCAGTTTGAGTTCTGACACACCCGAGAGTGTGCCCGAATCCCTCAAACCAAGGCTCTTATACCAACTTGTAACAGCCCAAATTTCCAATAAAAAATTTCATTTTTATTTCACCAAATCATTTTCATAAGATATAAAATTCCAATCGCATTTGTTTTCAAAATCCATCACATCAAATAAATTATTCATAATATCATAGTGTCCCAAATAAAACGCCAGAGAGTGCATGCCGTGCCATCACGTCGGGCCCTTGCCCTTAGACCATGAAGTACCTGAAACAACCAACAAACTGTAAGCTAATGCTTAGTGAGTTCCCCCAGAGCATACCTCACATAATCCATATAATCACATAACCATATCAATCACATAATCCATGTATATAACATATAGGGATACCGTGGGCTCCCCCCAGGGTCTTACTCCAGGATGTCGTGGGCTCCCCCTAAGGTCTTACACCTATGTGTCATGGGCTCCCCCCATGGTCTTTACCTGGAAAGCCATGGGATCCCCCACATGGTCTGATATCCAAGTGCCATGGGCTCCCCTCATGGTATGTACTTGGAATGTCATGGGTTCCCCCACATGGTCTGATATCCAAGTGTCATGGGCTCCCCCCATGGTCTTTCATGCAAGTATCACAGAGACAACTAGCACACCACATATCACATAACCAACTAAAATACCATATGTTACTAAATCAACTAGTATACCACATATCACAAAATGGGCCGACCTTGGTGCCTTCGACCCATTGGTATGGTGAGGAGACTCACCTCTCAAGAATGTCGAACTAGTAAGATCAAATCCCAACTCACAGCCCCGAACTCAACCGCCTACAACCACCATGCGACTAACTTCATCAAAATCCCGAATTACGAAAGATACCCTTAAAGTCAAACTTGGTCAACCATGGTCAAAGTCAAAGTCAACAGTCCATGTTGACCCAACTCGTCGAGTGCACTTGCTGACTCGTCGAGTTCCTTCAGTTCTCAGAAAACCTGGAAAAACTATAGTCAACTCGTTGAGTTATTACATCAACTCATCGAGTTCGAACAGTATCTAGAAGATCGAGGAAACCCCGGGCCAACTCGCCGAGTTGGAAAGGCAACTCTTCGAGTTTTTCCAGTCTTAACTCATTCAGCCACTTTCTAAGCGAGTCTAAAGCTCTAAACTATAGATATGGTCCCCTAGGGCTGATATACTACGTAAAGTTGCTGACTTTACGTCCATGCATGGCATTAAGGGGCTAAAACACTCAATCATAGTTTATTAAGGGATTTAGGGCATGAAGGAGGGCCAAGACTTAATAAAAATGGCAACTTTAAGTCAAAAGAGGCCATGAGATGTCCAGATCTGAAGTCATAGCTTCATGACATGCTCAAATCCAAGAATGATCCCAAAATAAGCTAATAATGACCATAAACTCCCAATGAAGAGATCTAGCAAATAAATGGCCAAGGTATCAACTTTATACCTCAATATGGATGCCACAACAGAGAAGACACCAGATCTACAACCTCTCCATTTAGCTATGCACCTCCTACTTCAAGCTTCTTCAAACAAACACAAAAAAGGCACTCTTTAAGCTCTCACACACTCAAAATGGTAGGAAAAGCACGAGCTAGGGTTTCTCTGGACAAAGGGGGCGATAAGGGAGGCTAACAATGAGGCTTAAGGCCTTTAAATAGGGTGCAAACCCTAAAAACTAGGGTTTCATGTTCAGCCTTCAACTCGTCGAGTTGGGGCTTTCCAACTCGTCGAGTAGACCCTAAAAGATGTACGGTAGAAAAGCTCTCTACACGACGAGTTGGAGCCTCCCAACTCGTCGAGTCCCATTCCAAAAACTTGAAAATTAATGTATTTATTTCATACCTGAACCAAGCGTTACACTAATGCTTGGAATATCATGTAATTAGCTAAAATGAGATTCAAAATCTACGAGTACACCTTTCTTACTTTAGAACACAAATACCAATCTATATCTTCAATTACACAATGTCCATATTTGCTCAGGAGAACTTAGCAGCTAAGGCACACATACGATTTATAGAAACTAACGACATACATGATTCACCTAAATTTAACTTTAACAAGTTCATATAGCATATTGTTAGCACATAATCCACATCCACCTACCCATGGTGGCACGAGGTGTAACACACCGGTGCCAGGAGGCTGCCAGTGGTGGTCTTATGGTGGTTCACGGTGGTGGACAAAAAGAAAACAAAAAAATCATGTACACACAAACTAATGACTTGGAAAGGATGAATCTGAATACCATACACATTAGAACACCCACACATACAACCACAACCACCTAATGGTGGTGGCAGAGAAACACGCCAGAAGCCTAGGCTGCCGAACATGGTGTTAGGTGGTGCTTGGCGGGGAAAAAAAATAATGAGAAGAAAAGAATAGCCATCGATACGTTAGGCTGGAGCAAAGTTTGTCCCGAGGTCCTCTTCCTCCTCTTCCCTCAATGGTGACCCAAAAATTCGACAACCCCACACAAAAACTCGAACAACTCCCTTTCTAGCCGCCAAGACGAACAAACAGAAGATTAGGGTTAGGTTGCTAAGGGTTTGGTTAGAGGGGATGTATGAACTAAATATGAGCAATCGGCCCTAACAGAAGAGCCCAAGGGGACCCCGACGTCAAAATGAGGCTTTCATCCCAAGGGTACCTGACGTCAAAATGTGGCCGCCAATTAGGGTTTTTTTTAATGTGGAGGATGTAGTTGGATGTTTTCTTGTAGAGAAAGTTTGAGTTGTTATGGATGAATGAAGAAGGGTTGGATGCGCTGGAGGTGGGTGAAGACGAAGGCCCTATGGCTTCTTTCTTGCTAATTCAAAGATCAACATAGATGGCAGTAGGTGGAGGCATCAGAGAGAACAAGGGAGACTGAGATTGGATCGAATAGGCGGGGGTTTTAATTCTTGGGGATTCCATTCCTCCCAAGGCTATTAAAACGCTCATTTCATTAAAAATTATAAAACGACATGCTTAGATGACACACATTTTATAATAAGCGTCCTCCGTGTTTTTTTACGACACTAATTTTAGGGCACGCAAAAATGCGCGTCCTAAATCCTTCAAATTTCTGGAGAGCTGACATTATTTTTAGGTCACGCACTTTTGTGTATCATAAATCAATGCGTATCATAAATTACGTGTCATTAAAGGTCTGTTTTCTAGTAGTGTGGTAAAAAAAATTTAAAATACAATGTTTTGGTACAAAACTCAATAACTAGTTCAAACTAGTTATCTGAGCAAACCATGTATCTTGCTAGTTTATTTGAGTAAACCACATAATCATCATGATTAAACGTAATTTCATAAAGTCATCCGGTCTGAGTGATACGTGAAGAACATAAGCCAGATGATGGTTTGAATTGTTCGATTAAAAAAATTAACAACCTAAATAAAAAACAATTATTAAGCTGTTAGAGACGGTTATAAAAGTCATGATCCTTATAAAATACCACATTAGTTGGATTTTATTAAAATCGAGATTGAGTTGGGCAATTTGCTCATGTAATTTAGTTTTATTTTGAATCCAATCGAGTATTACACACTATGGTTAAATACAAGAAATAATAATATTTCTATTTTTTGTAAGTCCCGAATTCAATATATAAAATTTAATTGATGATTATCATTTAGAGAAATAAATATAAGTGCACTTGCAAATAATTAAGGAAAAATATGCTAAATGGTTTAGTTAAAGTTGAACTTCCAAGAACTTAACATAAATGTAGACCTAATACGGTGATGAATATATTCCTTCTGCAATCGCTCTCTCCCGTAGAGGAATTAATGTCCCTGTTACCTCCTGTTACAGCTGCAATACGGATGAGGATGATATTGATCATATTTTTTTGGGTTGTCCTTTTGCTCGAGATGCCTTGGACATAATTCTTATCTGGTGTAGCATCTCTTCTCCTCAAATTGTCTCGGTTGTTGATCTGGTCAATTTTGCAGCTCATTGGGGTAATTGTCCCAAAAAAAGAAAGATCATATTAGCTATTATTTATGGTCATCTTTAGGATGTTTGGCGGGCCGGTGATGATAAGATCTTTAATAAAGCTTGTGTTTCTGCTTCAAGCTTGGTAGATAATATAATAACCACGGTGTTCAGTTGGGTTAAGCACAGGGGTAAATTTGAAAATTGTAATTGGGCTACTTGGTGTATTTCAGTATTTGTCCTTTCAACATTTTGTAATTTTTTCTGTTTTCTTTTTCCTGTCGTACCTTGTCCTTTTAGGTTGTGGTTTTTATAATAAAATCCCGTCGTTTCAAAAAAAAAAGATTAACAAAAATATATTAAGTTGAATGTAGTCAGCTAAAGCATACATAAAATTCGGAGTTATATATATATATATATATATATATATATATATATATATATATATATATATATATTATACCTTAATAAGCATTTAGCATGTTTTGCTGAATTTTAAGAGGTACAAATCTTTACTACATATTTACAATCATTTTATGCACTAAGAAATATCTGATCAAACGTTTGACAAAGTCAAGAAAGCTCTTATTGACCGCTTTATTGTTTTGACATGGCTCATTCTCTTATCCCAACGTTTCCCCGTATCTCGGTAGTTTTGTTCATTATGCATATAAATACACACTCATATAGAAGCTCCCCGTCACTTCCTCTTCACATTAATCTGGCATGGGTCTCTCTAGAAACCCTATTCGTCGACCTTTATCTCCTATCTTCCCATTACATGCCACCTCCATCATCTCCACCATTTCACCATCTATCATCGCCCATCGCCCTTTATACACCGTCATCCTCACAATCTCTTCCATCTACTACCATCACCGCTTTCACCCAAAACTTTCACCCTAAATACCTAATGCCACATCCTCATCGCCATCACCACATTTACTCACCCTCACCGACGGGAAAAGCCATGAACCACTGATCTCTCGAAGTCTTCAGGTAAAAAAAAATTTGTTACTATGCTTCAAGATTTAAACCCAAAACTTCCCATTTTTGCTTTTCTCATTCAACTGTTGATGATGTTTGGAGGTTTCCGAATTTCTGTTCTTTAAGGCCACATTTTGAAGAAGAAGTAGATCAGGTTTGGGCTTCTGTTTTACTTTTCCCTCTCCACCGTATAGATAACCTCAGTTTGGGTAATTTGTTTGCTGAAATTGTGTATGATGTTGCAACTTATGATATCAACTCTCACCTACTCTCATAATCTATTTTGATTTCTAAATATCGAATTTATGTTGAATATGAAAGATATTTGTTTCCAGTCCGAAGATTCATGAGTCTTGAGTACGGAACGTGTAGATCCAACCTACCTTCAAGCATAAACCACCACGAAAGGTTGTGTCTTCTAACTTGAAAGATACAATGATTTTAATAATAGTTTGCGTTCAGGTAAAACCAATATTGTTTTGTTTATTTATTTTGTAAACCAATGTCTTAAGCACTTACACCCAAACTCCAGATCCAGTGACCAAATGTGCCTAGGACTCATAAAGTCTCGAACTTTATCACTTTGGACGTCCAAAAAGCTCTTAATCCAAGGTCTTAATCCATTAAGACCCTTCTACTGCATGCATGGGACATCATAAGCCATTGGGACCTCATTTTTATCACTTAAGACCTCTTCACGGTCCATAAAGGACAGCTTATCTCGTCCAAAATGCATCATGCACCATATTGGGGTTTTGGGACAAGAAATGGTTCCATAATGCTAGAAAGGCTAGATCTATGACCTACAAGCATAAAGTTTGAAGCTTTTTACCTTCTGGAGCTTCTAGGGCACAACACAACTTCAGATCTACAAGCCAATCTCCTTCTTCAACTATTTGTTGCAATGGCTTCACCTTCAAGAGCTCAAAATACCCACCAACTCACTTTCACACACAAGAACTAGGGTTTGGGGACGTTCTGGAAGATGAAGGCTGAGAAGGAGGAGATAAAATGAGCCATAAGGATGTTCATATAGCCCCCCAACCCGAGATATTAGGGTTTCCTTCTGTTATGAGTACGCCCAGCGTACACAAGTGTACGCCCAACGTACTAGGCTCTTTTGGCTTTACCCTTCCATCCCCAAGGACTACAAATGACAAAACTTTGGATGTTATAGTGCAGCTTGCATGTATTAAAATTTACTTGAATGAATGCAAGAAGCATCTCAATATGACAAGACATGTAATGGATTTTCATTATGTTATGTAAAATTTATATTATAAAAAAAGGGAGCTAGCTCTCTTTGACTAAACAAAAAATAATATTCGTATAATATTACAACTTTTTCACAACAATTATTAGTTTTTGTGTCATAATTATCAACTAAACAAAATTAATATTTGTAAAATATCTTTTTTTTTCAAAAAAAATATTTGTAAGAGTTATTAAAATAGAAAACCATGTAAATAAAAGAAATCCTATTAAAATTACAAAGAAACTTGATGACTAGAGTCTATAAATTTATAGAAAACTTAAGAGGCCGCTAAATCAAAATCAATCTTACAAATTTATAGTTACTTTAAAAATTAAGAGGCTAATAAATTAAAATCATTCTTACAACCTTAAAAATTAAGAGGCTAAAAGAGTCCATATTAGCAACGTACTTTAATTTTTATTCCGAAACCGCTTAGCGATAGAAAACTAACCGCTGAAAAGAAACTATTTGTTGTCGCATCTACGTACATAGCCAGAAACTATCTACTGAAAGAAATATCCAACACAAAACAATCCGTCAAAAGGCTGAAACGAACTATCTGACACGAAAAGGAAACTATTCATCGAAAAGAAACTATTCACCAATCATAATCTATTTGATGCCTGTCGAAAGGAAACCAATCGTCGGGAATGATTATCTAACACACAACAACCCGCCAAAAGGCTTAAACGAAAAAGAAACTAATCGTCGCATTAAAACTATCAGCCGTCAGGAACAATCTTGCGTCGTCGCATCGCGCGTGTACGCTACTAGTATATATATATATATATATATATATATATATATATATATATATACACACACACACACACACACACACACACACATACACACACGCCGATGTGGGATACATATTTAAACGGTTCACGGTCAGACCTAAGCCCAAATCAATTAACGATCCTTTTGTTGACCGAGGGGAACAAGTAGGATATGCACGTCCTATATGTAAAAATATTGGCATCCACATACGGTAAGTTCTATTGTATGATATTAATTACTTGGCCTTTTAGATAAATATAGACTTCGTATTGTTTCTTAATTTTTGACGTTTCTAGTCTCAGTTTGGTTATAAATCATGAGTGAAGGTATTTCAATGAATTAGGGCCTTAATAGCATCCTTCAAGCTTAAACAAATGCTTAAAAAGACCTAGCAACTTATATTTACGACCACATCATTTTATAATACACGCAAAGCAATCCAAATATATTTTTGAAATGTGAATTGTTATTAATATGAATCAATTATATATTATTGGGGGATAACTTCGGGGACAAATGTTTTGGAGAGAAATCCTTGGGTGACACATCGGATTCGAGTGAAATCACAGTTTCAAATGCACCAGCTAATGCTAACACCTTATTTTTCCTTTGTTCCCGAAGCTTACTTACGGTCTCCTCTATTACAATATTATATGTCGCAGAATCCTTCTTCCCATGCATAACAACTTCTTGGTTCTTGACCACCGTTTCTAATGTCGTATCTTCATTTTTTGGTACCTCTACATCATCCTCTTTGATGTCTAGTTCATCTGGTTTTGTTTCCTCATGTTCTGCTTCTTCTGTATCAGTTTCTTCATGTTCTGGTTCTTCTTGTTTGGTTTCTTCGCTTTCTAGTTCGGTTTCTTCTTGTTCTTGATCTTCTTGTTCGACTTCAACATCTTCAAATTCTTCCAATCTGGTTTCTTTGATATCTTCATCTTTAGCTTCTCTATTTTCATCTACTGATCCAACGTCTACATCTTTAGCCACTTGTTCATTTTCTGGTATTTCTTGATGTTCTTGATCTACTATAGGATAATCAAGGTGGTCACTAATAATATCAAAGGTCTCGTCCGCTTGAGTTTGTTGGTTGATATGTTTATCATGATCATAAGTATGTTTATTATCAACACTTTCAGCAAACGATACATTATCATCACAACTTATCTCGGAGCCAAGCATATCTTGATCTCCTACTAAACCTACGGAATCTAAAGGCTCACAAACACAAATCTGGCCACCATATTCAAATTTCACTTCACCATGCAAGATATCATTGCTCCCAAGAGTTACGACACTATTATTGTGCGGTTCCTGATCATGGGTTATGATGTTGTGATTGTTTTGAGATGATGAGAGGGCATCCGATATGATTGGCTTCTTTTCAATAGCCATAATCGTGCTTCCCAAACCCCTTGTCGTTTGATTCTTAATACTACCATTCTTGGCCTTAACATTTATATAATTCTTCGATTTGAGAGGAGAACGAGATATTTCAGAACCCTTAGGTTTCATAGAATCGGATGTTTTCATGGATGATGCTATAATATTTTTGGGGCTAGATTTTGATTTAGTAGACACAACTTTAGAAGGTGGTGTAGACTGGTCTAATGGTCGTCTTAAAGATTTGGTTTTGGGTTGGGACACTTGTTTTTTAGGATTCTGAGCAGAAGGACCACGACTTTCCGAAGGCTTAGGGATAGTAGGAACTTTTCTAGATTCTATAGAGGTTGATGTCTTCTTTCGCTCTAGAATCGAAGGAGGATTTAGAGATCTCTCTCGTTGCCCGGTCTTAGTTTTTAGAGACAACGAAGGAGACCTCCCTTTGGTCTCATGTTGCCCGTCATTAACTGTTCGAGGCAACATTAGAGACCTACCTCTTTTCTCCTTCATGCTGGTATCCCTTCCTTTTGTCGACATTGGTCAAAATCAAACCACCAACTACAAGAGTACCTACATTCAAAATAATAATGTATGTATAAATATAAGTATTAGAAAAAGGTAGGAAAACATTTGTTTGAAAAATGATTATTCTCCTAGTCAAGCTTTTTGGTCCCACTACATATGAAAAAAAAAAAAAAAGTTGTAAGATCATTCTCACAAATGCTTATATGGAAAATACAAATAGTATTGTTTCGAAAACCAAGTACCCATTGTAAATGATAAAGAGAATTATAATGAATGTGAAGAGATCTATTACCTTGTTAGAAGAACGTTAGTGGAAGTTGTGATGTCGGAAGAGGGCCCGCAGAGAAGACAAGAAACTAGAGCTCTTTGGTAATTGTTAAATATAGGTCGACTTTAACGAAAATTACGAAGGTTTGTTTCCAATGAGTCGGTAATTTTTTAATCCGAAGAAATTGCCATGGGTTGTGGGACGCCCTACGCCATCCGAGATTTACTTTTAATCATCAAATAATCCTAAATAGAAGGGGATTTAATGACCACTCAAAAACGTTTTTTTATAAGACAATATTTGATGCAATATTATTAAAAAACTAAAGTATATTGTATGAAATATTATTAAATTTGACAAAATAATAATAATAATAATAATAATAATAACAATAATAATAATAATAAGTATAAAATATCATAAAATAATATTTAGACCTATAATTAAAAACTAACATATATTACATAAAATATTAGTATTAGAATAAATCATAAACTTTATCTTATTAATTTAATAATGACATTGTTTTGGAGAAAGACAAGTAAAAAAATACAAAACAAACTAGTTATTACCTTGTTATATAATAGCAAATTGCAAATTTGGTTTATGTGGTTTATAGATTTTTTTATACGGTCCTCCTCAGATTTAAAAACATGATTTATCTTTTAAATTTTTTTTATTTCTTTTATATTTCAATAATCTTTTATAGTATTTATTAAACAAAAAAGACGTGTTTAGGGCAGCTTTTAGAAGCTTCTAGCTGACAGCTTTTAAGAAAAAAAGTTTAATTCCACAACATGAGATTTTAGTTTTCAATTAAACAAAAAGATCTAAATTTAAAAGTTATTTCAATTAACACTTAACAAAAAGTCCTTTTAGATTTTAAAAAGTTGACTTAAATAAATTTTAAAATAAATAAGTCATGTTCATATTTTTATTTATTATCATATATGATTAAATATAAATATATTTTAATAATTATGATGTCTTTATTTGAAACAAAATATATCTTATACGCTTAAATATAATTTTATAGTTATGATATTTTTATTTGAAACAATTATATCAATGGATTTTATAATTTAATCTTCATCTAAAAAAATAATAAATACTTATTATATGAATTTATAAACCAAATTAATATTATACAATAATATGATTTCTTTTAGAACCTCAAAACATTTATAATATGTAAAAGATGTTTGACATGGATTCTTATAAAGTTGAAAAGTCTTATTTACTTTATTTGTAAAAAATCACCATTTACTAACATGCAAAAAAATATCAATTGAGAAGATTGACCGGTGTACATATTATTAAATTTTGGATGGTTTTTAACTTTTGAAACTTGTAGTTTAGAAAAAAATAAATTGTCACCAATATATTTTGATTTTAATTTATATCTATATTTATGTAATTTTATATATTTCAAAAGTTTCTAGTTATTTGTACCGAACACTCTTATATAAATAAAAACTTCCAGATTCTAGCTACAAGTTACTGGTTACCAACTACTAGCTACTTTTGTCGAACACACCCTCACACTTACACCCACAAATACCTCATTTTCCCTTTCTTCCATCTTCCTTTTCCTCTTTCTCTATGTATTCTCCGACAACCACCATCAATCTCTACCGCCATTATAATGAACTGAAACCGTAAATCTTAACCTCTAAAGAACACAAACAAATTGTAAAATCCTTCCGAAACAAAGTTATTTATTATTTATTTTTTAAATCTATCAAAATCTCGTTGTAGAACACGTCCTTAGAACTGTATATATGTTATTTAAAATAAGTAAGTGAATGTAATATTAAACTCTCAATATTTTTATTATTTGAAATTATATTATTTTTTGATTATATAATATGTTATCAAACAAGATGACATTTAATTTAACATATTAAATATATTATCTAACAATAAATAATAATTATTTATATCGACTAAACATTGTGTTACATATATAATATTCATTGTTTAAAAGGTTTTTTTGGACCTTAATGATTAAAATTTGCAAATTAAATACATTTTAAAATTTTTAATTATTATTGTAATAAAAATTATTAATTTTGAAAATTATGAAACTCCTACTATATATAAATCTCAAATAGAGTTTACATCAACATACAAAAACAAAAAGTTACAATAAAAAGGACCTAACTGATTAAAACATATGTAAAAGTAGATCCCAATCACTAGATCTCTTATTCATTCGCCTTTTTTTTTATTTTTTTTTACACTAGGTGTGAGACCCGTGTATTACACGAGTTTATTAAAAATAAAAGTTTAGTATCAATATATAAACATTAAACATTTTTTAAATTTATATTTTTACATAAAAATAAACATAAACAATATAATGAATAAGTAAGTAATTCAACTTATACTAAAAAAAAACTATTGTCATATTTTAAATAATAAAGCTGAAAAAATGAAAATGGAAACATTAAGTATTTTTTTAATCTATCTTTGATATCGTGACTTCAGAGAATTTTAAGTCATTGAATATTAAACCAAAATTGAGATAATCATATTTTAAAATCATATACAAACTCTAAGCTACACACTGGGAAAAGCCGCATGCTAATCCGATTTCAAAAGAATTAGATATGTATGTTTTAAACTTTTCACATAAACTGGTTTCACCCCTAAAATCAGTTCCAGTTCCTAACACCGGTTCCGGTCCCGGTTTACCCGAACCTGATGGACCCGAACCTGATAAGCCCATTCTTTAAACCCGAAACTCAAAACGGTTCTAACGGTTCCGATTCCGGTTTAAATCTATACCCTATTACGTATCTCATCAACTCGTAAATCCAAAAACCTCCACAATAGTGGAACATTTTAATGGAACTTTCTTTTCAAGACGAATAAATTCTAATTTATAAGATACTCTATTAATTTTTTATAACTATTAACTATTTAGTTATGAATTTTAACCAATAATGATTTTTAGAAAATTCTAACCAAAATGTATTGAAAAGGCTAATCGAAAAGAAACTAATGCAATGAAAAGTTTAAAAGTTTTTTTCATTATTTTAACTCATCCGCAATTCACAAAATCATACACCGTATTTGTTACGCATTTTAGATTTTTTTCGCAAAAATTTCATTCAGTTCATCTTTTATTTTTTTCTATACTTGGTTTGGAGAAATAATAAAAAAATCTCTTTCCAGCAGTTTTAGATAAGATAATTATTTTTTTCAAATGAAAACATTCTTAATTTCATTTTAGTAGGTTAAGGTGTTTGGCTTTATGATGAGTTAAAATACATTGAAAATAGATGTCTTTATGACTTTATCCCCTAAAATACAAAAATCCAAACACCTAATTTTGTACAACAATTTTTGTGCACCTAATTTGTTTAAATTTCAAAGAATATTAAATTTGACAAATTCACAAAAGAGACGATCAATAATAGATAATCAGATCAAAACATTAACAAAATTATTTAATTATTTATTTCTCTTCTTCATTCAATTCTTCCTCTCTTTACATCATGACATATGGGTACAAAGATACACTAACCATCATAAACTCATAAACTCTTGGACCTTAAAATATATTAAATGGAGAAACAAATACAAATAAATATTTTACAATTATATGCTAGCTAGAATTTGTTAAATAATGAAATCTCTTAGAATTTATTGTCATTTATTGTCAATTTTAATACAATGGATACATAACATATATAAACTCTTACTTAAAATGTGGATTTTTAATTTAAGAAAATTGAAAACATAAGAAAATGCCAAGTGGAAAAGAAATAATTCAAAAATCCTACAAAATGACGTGTCAAATTCATTGAGAGCATGACATTTGGCAAAATGATTTTCATTTATTAGGTTAGATAATCTGGTTTATATTGACTTGTGTTGATCTTGGTTCATGTTAGTATACCTACAATTGAAAAATACCAAAATAATTAAAACATATGTAAAAGTAGATATTTGTTTCATATGTTAGTAGTTTATGCTTGTATTAGAATAAACTTAGCCACGTTTGATATTTACACAATGGACCCAAATATTGATCAACATGTTCAGTTAAATTGATATTCAAACAATTGTTTTATAAATTTATATGCAATTCCACATTATTGCTTTAAAAACTGATCCAACAGTACAGGGAAAAGAACAATTCATTTTTGTACAATGCTTTTCTTTTGCACTCGTACAAGAACTGTGATTTGTTTATAAGAAAAGCCAAGCATATATAGCTCCTTAAAAGGCTAATGTCTCAACTCTCAATTCTGTTGTTTCTCTTCTATATAGTATTACCCAAATTTTTATCCAAAAATCAAATGCACAATTTATCCAAAAAGGCAGATAGTGTAGGTCAGAAACATCACAAACACAAAACAAAAAATCTGGGCAAGTGAGGAATTAAGCACCAAACCAGATTTAGAGATGGAAGAATTTTCCGAGCATGCGTCTGTACTTGTATGAGTATGAGTGAATTGTGAGAGATGAGCGATGATAGAGGATCCTTTCCATGTGAGAGACGATTCATATTCAAATTTGGGTTTTTGAAGGTTTTGGACTCCTTTTTTTTTTTAAATTTATTTTAAGAAAATAAAATAACTTTGGATTAGTAAATAATACTATATTAAAAAATTTCTTAAAGATATACCCTGTATATACTAAAAACAACAAATATAAACAAAAATATAAAATATTTTAATTTGATTTTTTGGATTATTCAGTTTTAATTTAAATAAACAAAACCAATTAGAAATTAAAAATGCTAATTGGGTTTATGTTCAAACCAATCCAAACATTCAAATTTTCAAACTACAATTTAATCAAAATTGTTTAATTGGATAATTCAATGTCTCTTAAATGCAAAATAAAGCTACCACAATGTAATAATAAAAAATATATAGAAATATGATAACATAATAAAAGGTGTACGAAAACATGTTATTTCTTACATATAGGTGGTGTTTGTTTTTTAAGAGAAATATATTTTCGGTTTGAATAAGATGTTCACCAAAAGTCTTTCCAAATCTTCATTAAAAAATTGATTGTTTTTTTAAAGTTTGCGTGCTGGTGGTGATGGCGGCGGCGGTGGTGGTGGAGGCAACAACATACATGGCGGAAGCAGAGGCAGTGACGGTGATGACGACAACGGCGGTGGTGGTGGCAGTGGCGGCGACGACAGTGGCGATGGTGAAAAAAGAAATATGACATTAGGGTTAGAAAGCAAAAACCGAACCGTAAACCAAAACTTTCCAAAAAAAAAAAATACGAAAAGCCGAGATCGAAAAATTGAAGCATACAAAAATCCGATGGCTTGGTTTCTACTTTTTCAAAATCCGAACTACTTAGTTCACTTTCAATTTTAGGAATTAGAAAATTGAAGAAAAAAAAACGAATCTCGCCGATTTCATATTTGTCTAAAATGCTTATAAATACATTTAATTTACAAATATTGTATATAAATTTACGTCATCCTACGGCAACTAACACCATGACGAATTAGTTAAGGTGATAAACATATGAATTTAAGGTATGGTGTTCAAATTCTTTTAGCTTAGTTTACTTGATTTTAGTTGTTGTAGTTAAAATCTTTCTTCCTCTCTATTTATAAATATATCTATGCATTTGTAAACATCTACACTACATGAGCTTAGTTTACTTGATTTTAGTCATGGTAGTAAAATTCCGTGTGTTTATAAATATACTAGTTTATAACTCGTGGAACCACGGCTATAAAATTAATTAAACTTTCATAATAAAAATTTATAATTATTAGTCAATTATTTTAAATAAATCATTTTAAATAAATTATTAATTAGGAGATATATTATAAATTCAAATTTAACATATAATTAGAAAATTTAAATTTAAATTTTAAAATGAGTTGCCTAATATATCTACATGACACATGACGTAATATTATTGAAGAGTTGTATTAGAGTGACACTTGGCAAATGAAGATTAAAACTATTCATTTATTAGAATATGGATTGATCCATTTGCAAACTTCTACACTACATTACATCTAATCTAACATTGATCGAGGGGATATAAAAACATTTAGTTTATTCATCTATAAAATAACAATTAAGATTTGGAGTTTGATTACATCTAATCTAACATTGATTGAGACCAAAAAAAAATTTTGTAGTATATAATTTTATAGTTGCGGTTTTGGCTTATAAAAATTTATAGTTGCGGTTTGGGTTTAGAAAAACTGAAGCACATTGGTTAAATCCGAAAAACGGCAACCATGCGGTTTTGTGTGGTTTTAGTTTTGAAAACAACATAACCGAAATATGCGGTTTTAAGTTTGGTTTTAGTCAAAACTTGCATAACACCGCATCATTCTCACCTCTAGAGCTTATAAAACATTTTCCAAAATCATAAGCTATTTTTTTTGGAAAAAGAAGTCATTTTTTCTTTTTTCTTTTTTTGTATTTCGTCTTCGGACAAAAAAAACAGTTTTTTTTTTCCGAATATCTTTCCACCCGCAAACATATACATAAAAGTAAAAAAAAAAAGCATCACTTTGATCATTTTAAAGAGCATTCGCGATTGAAAAACAGTTTTACAAAATTTATTTGTGTCGTTATCTCATAGTAAAGTTTTTAACAAAACTTATATGCGAGTCCTACCAAGATATAAAAAGCCATGTAAATAAAAAAAATATATTATAATTATGATTTTGAAAAGCTTATTTGACAAAAAAAACATAAACTTTTATAGTAGATGCTTTAATACATGTGATGAGCTCCCACTAGGCTATTATAAATGTTGTAATACATGTGACTCGCACAAGATTTTTTTTTATGGAATTCATTAATTTTGAAAATTCAGATTTAGTCGGTAAAAACTTATTATTACGGATTCCAATGCTAAAAAATTAAGTGCCAATTGAGTAGACATGCTGATGAAGGAATAGCCCAGACAAAAAATTGCAATCTGCCCTTTTTCATAAAATCATGTTATAGAATCAGTCGTAATTATCTATAAAGTCAAAAAACGACAAAATATGTTATCAACTCAAACAAGCATAATTTTTTATTCGTTTTCATTTAGAATAAGTTAATCACATGTGACAATGTGCATATTGGCTTGGGTTGTTTTTTGTTTCATTGTTTAACTAAATGTGTTAGAAATTTATACTCAACGTATTAAAATAAACATGATGACATGTTTATTATTTTTACAATTCAGTATCTTATAATAAACGGACTGATAATTTTGCAAATTACAACCCGTCGACGTGTCATTTACATTTACAGCGTTTGATTTTTACTGAAATGGGTTGAAGTAAAATGGGGGTAAAAAAGCAGTTATTTGTTGGAGTTTAAAGTGCCTGATAATAAGGGCCAAAATAAAGGGCAGCCTCCAAGTAAGCGCGTGGATCCCAACGCGCCCTGGATATGCGTCAACCTCGGAAGGTGGCGGGGAACAGCCTGGTATGCCTTTGCCTGCCAATTTAAAAAATCCAACCTTTGCTAATCTCTTCCTGTTTATGCAATATTTTATACCTCCCCTATGTTTGGATATTGCGTTTTGATTGATGGAGTACATCCAGGAAAAGCGATAAAGAAAACCCCATTATCAATTAACAATTTCCCATCCATCTACATGCATGTTCTCCACAAAGAATTAAATTGGAACAGAGTGTAGGTGTTTTCAGTGTGTGTGTTTGTGTCTGTGTAAATGATGAATGAACATAATGTGTTTGTATAAATGTCTGTGAGAGATTCTCGAATAAGCAATAAAAAACTTCTCGACAATATAAAAACCTCTCATTCAATTCAGTATTGTGTGTCATCTTATATACTATATATATAAATTGTTTTCAAATGCACATGGCCTTTTGAGCTTCTACTCTTCTCTGCTCTTCCACAATTGTTTTTCTTTCCCTCTCACATGGTTTGTCTCTCCACATTCTCTCTCTCTATGATTAATTGAATTAAGTAAACTTGTTTTTCTTTTGTTTATTCATTGACTGAGCACTTCTAAGATACTTTCCAGATCTACAGTGAAAAAAGGGGGGTTACAGAGGCTGACGAGATGACATGAATCGCAAGGCCAGATGGATTTTCCCCAATCTCAACTTCTTTCGCTTTTCTGATCTAAGTGGCATCCGATAAACAAAACTTATTCGTGGAAATGATTATCGCGTTTCAATCATTCCTTCTCCAGTCGGTAAATTTTATCGGTTTCCGCCATTTTTGCAGAATTTTGACAAGTATCGATGATTCTTCTTCTTTCATTTCGAATTTGCGGATCATGTCAATGGTGAGTATCATGCTTCTCCAATTACATTTTCCCCTTCTGTTGGTAAGCTTCTCTCGATCGTGATTTCATAAATTTCAATCTGCAGAAACAATCTGTTAATTGCGTATAGACTTCATTGACGCTCAAAATCACAATTTCCTCAAAGTAAACAGACATCGATACTTTTTGTACTATTATTATTATTATTGTTGTTGTTGTTCTAAAATGGTGAACGAGATGGAGGATGATCATGTTGAAGATATGGAGGTTGAAGTCCTATCTTCAATGTGGCCTGAAGACATTGATGAAGCTGGAAAAAAGTTCAATGTAGAAAAACCAGGACTCCATGAAGATATGTTAGAGGATCTTGCCTTCATTGAAGAGCCTAGTATAGTTGACTTCAAAAGGCTAGTAGAACTCACAAGTTACAGTGAAAAAGGGTCCTCACAGTTAGCTTACCTTGTAAAAAACTGGGAATATAAACAAGAAAATGCTGTGAGACTTTTGAGGGAAGAGCTTGAAAACTTGAGCAAACAACAACATGAAGTCCAGCTTAAAAAATTAGAAATCTTTGAGCAACATCGTTTTGAGGAAAGTTATGAAGGTGATAAACGTCCGGTTTCTGTGCTGGATGGAGTTTATGAAATATTTCAAGATGTACCCAAGAAAAGAAATGATGTTATTGTTGAAGATAAACGGGTAGAAATAGATGCTGAATATGATACAGTTATATATTGGAAGCAAAAGGCATTGCATTTGGGAAAATTGTTGGAAGAAAGTGTTCAAAGAGAGCATATACTTTTGGAAAAGTTGGAGGAAAGCATTGAAAACCTTGAAAAACAATCATCGCCTGTTGAAGAACTGTCCCAGATCTTGAAAAGAGCTGATAATTTTTTACATTTTGTTCTTCAAAATGCACCCGTTGTTATTGGCCATCAGGTAATTTGATTTCACTCAAGCTCTTTTTATTTTGTTCCTTTTTTGCCCTTTTTACATTATGATTGTAATATAAATATCTCAGGACAACGAGTTGCGATATCGCTTCATTTATAATCATTTTCCAAGTTTACGAGAAGAGGTAATATGATCATTATCAAATTTATTAATTCAAAGTTATTATTTGTTGTAAGTTAATAGATTTTTGAACCATGTCTTTTTTTTTTTTCCCCTAATACTATGCACAGGATATAATTGGGAAAACAGATGTAGAAATATTCAAAGGTGGCGGTGTAAAGGAATCCCAAGACTTCAAAAGAGAAGTTCTTGAAAAAGGATTACCAGGAAAAAGAGAAATAACATTTGAGACCGAATTATTTGGTGCCAAAACATTTTTAATATATGTTGAACCTGTTTTCAGCAAAGATGGAGAGAAAATTGGTGTAAATTACATGGGCATGGAAATCACTGATCAGGTACTTTCTTTCATTCGTTTATTATAGCATCTTCTTATTACAACATTGTACTTATAAAAATCTACCCAATTCAGTTTTATAATTTGATATATTTTTTTATCACGTGACAGGTAAAAAAGAGAGAAAAGATGGCAAAACTACGGGAAGAAATAGCTGTGCAGAAGGCTAAAGAGACAGAACTTAATAAAACTATTCATATTACAGGTTGGTAAGCTTTCTTTCTCTTAAAACTTATAAATTTTATTTTATTTTTCTATATGAAAATGGTTTATCGAACATTTTGCCTAAATCAACTTCTTTTAGAGGAAACAATGAGAGCAAAACAAATGTTGGCAACCATGTCACATGAGATAAGATCTCCATTATCCGGGGTCGTTAGCATGGCAGAGATTTTATCAACTACAAAACTCGATAAGGATCAAAAACAACTCTTGGGTGTTATGTTATCTTCTGGTGATTTAGTTCTTCAACTTATAAATGACATTCTTGACCTTTCCAAAGTCGAGTCAGGTTATTTTTCATCCCTTTTATAATTGGTATTTTTTTAAATAGACTGATGTTCAAACCCCATTTTTATACTGTGTAGCATTTAAAAGTTAAGATTATTTTCAGGAGTTATGAAGCTGGAGGCTACAAAATTTAGGCCTAGAGAAGTAATCAAGCATGTTCTTCAAACTGCTGCTGCATCGTTGAAAAAGATGTTGATTTTGGAAGGACACGTAGCAGATGATGTCCCATTGGAGGTTTAGTCTATAATATTGATACAATTTGCTACAAAAAAGAAAACATTTATGTTAACATCTGTTAAACAATTTCAGATTATTGGTGACGTTCTACGGATTCGACAGATTCTCACCAACTTGATCAGGTATTTCTAACACAGGTCAAAATGCAGCATACACACCAAGTTCTAAACACATTAATTTTGTGCAGCAATGCTATCAAGTTCACTCACCATGGGAAGGTTGAGATAAATCTGTACGTAATAGCAGATCCATATCCTGAAGGCCAACAAGAAGCGAAGAATATAAACACAGATGACTCATCGATCTCAACAAAAAACGATCTCCTGTTAAATGGACATGAGGAGAATGAACCTCAATCGCATGAAACAGTAGTCTGGATACGCTGTGATATTAAAGATACAGGAATAGGAATACCAGGTACCTTTCCTTTCAAATTTCTAATTTCTCATTTTCGTAGCTTTAGTAATCATGTTAACTAGAATATTTTATTCATCGATTTGATGTCAGAAACTGCATTGCCCAATTTATTCAAAAAATACATGCAAGCTGGAGCAGATACAGCTAGGAAATACGGTGGGACTGGATTAGGTTTAGCGATCTGCAAACAATTGGTAAGAGATTGGATTCGGAATGTGAAAGTGAGAAAATGAAATTGGTTTTGACCTAAAATCTGTGATTTATTGCAGGTTGAGCTGATGGGAGGGCATCTGACTGTATCGAGTAAAGAACATTGTGGATCCACATTTACTTTCATTTTACCACATAAAGTTTCACATCCATGTGATGGTTCAGATGACACTGATGAGTTCGGCGACATGGCCGATAACGACGAGTCTGAAGATGAAGACATCACTTGTGGCTTTTTCCAATTCAAGCCACACACGTTAGGCTCCGTGTTCTCTTCTAAAGACAGAATCAGTGTGCTTCCGGATAATTTGTATTCCATTCCTTCGAGTAAAGTTGCTCTCAAAGAGATTAATTCCATGGATGACGATTCCTCTTGTTTTGATACCTCATCGGAACCTGAAAGTTGTTTGAAATGTAACTCGGAGAATGAAAATACGACCTCCATAGTCGTTGCTTCATGTTCGCCTTCTTCAAAAACAGATTTATGTGACACATGGGAGGCAAGAAAGGATTCAAATAGAAGCTCAGAGTGTAGTAGTAGTTCTGGTAACCAGGAAGACGTTGGCAATGGCAGGTCAACAAGAAAACCTAAAATTCTTCTTGTGGAAGATCATATGGTGAATGTGATGGTGGCAAGGAGGATGATGAGACAGTTGAATCAAGACATGGATGTTGTGAATAATGGAGCTGAAGCTGTTCGTGCTGTTCAGAGTTGTGCTTATGATCTCATTCTTATGGTATTTTTACTACTATATATATATCTTCATATCAATCAAATTAATTTAAAAAAAAAAAAAAAATCATGATCGCTAAATGAATGTGCAGGATGTATGCATGCCTGTAATGGATGGGCTTGAAGCTACGAGACTGATTCGTTCATATGAAAAAACCGGGAATTGGGATGAAGCAAGGAAGGCTGGAGTGGAACCAGAACCACATGATCATAATCATGATTCTCCTTTTCACAATCAAATATCCAGAAAGAGAATTCCCATCGTTGCAGTAAGTACCAAACTACCAAGAAATGTCTAAAATACCCTTGAGTCTTTACTATATGACTAACGAAAAGTTTTATTAATTGTCGACTGAGTAGATGACAGCAAACGCAATGTCGGAAAGTGGAGAAGAGTGCTTTGAGAATGGTATGGATTCGTTCATTACAAAGCCTGTTACACTTCAGAACTTAAAACAATGTCTTGAACAGTATGTGGAGTGATATAAAATCAGGGTGTAAATAGATCATAAATGTGTATGTGTATAGAAATGTGAATGTGAGTTAGGAAAGTTTTGTAATCAATGTTTGGTCTTTTTCTCGTCCTCTTAGCTCTTGCTTTATAAGAGTTAGTTGTCTAAACAGTTTTTATTTCTTTAGAGGGGCGTTATTAGGTACGAACGATTGTAGGTTAGCAAAATAAGTACGTAGTAGGGGACGAGCTGAATACCATTCAGCTAAATATTATTATAGTTTTGTTTTGTGAGCAATAATTAATTAGCTGTGAATGGCTTAGACATTTTTATTTTTACATAATCCAAGGTTTTGTAAATTATGTTGTGTTTCTATTCAACATGCATGTTATTGGTTCAGAAAATGTGCTGTGCCATCGAGATCAAGTTTTCATTAACTTTACCTTTTAACCATTAAGTTATTAATAACGTCTACTTTGCTATTTCTTTTCTCTTTATTAAAGTGTATATTTGATATTAAATGATTCATAAATCATTACTTTCTAACAAAGTAATTGATTTATTAATCAATCTCTTAAATGCTTTTTGATGATTATAGTACAATGTACATAGAGAATCTTCTGAATTCAAATTCATCAATAAGTTTTCATCTATTTTTAAAAATGTAATACATCCCTAATATGCAAGCAAGCAACTAACTATAACTACCAAAAAACAAAATGAAGTGGCATAAAAAATAAAAAAATAAAAAAGTTACAATACATGAAATCAGCTAGTACGCCTACAAGGCTACAATACGATTTGTTTTAAATTACAAATGGTCAGACAGTCTGTGAAACACTAAATTAGTCAAGTCAGTTATACATAACTGATAAGTGATAACAATGACATAATAGATAATACAGGAGCTTAACAACAAAAGAGTCTATATCTACTCTACCTTACAAATAAATCAACACAAATCAACTGACCTGACTACATTCAGATTGAGTCACTTGGCTCTTCCTCTTCCTCTCCCTCTTCCTCTACCTCTACCTCTAGTCATTCGGTTTTCAGCCATTCCATCTGCCTTTTCTTTTGCAACCAAACTTTCGTCTTCACCATTAAAGCTGTCCTGAGAATTATTAACTGGTACTTCCACTGATTCTGTCGATAAAAAACAATTCTTTTCCACCTCATCATTCCCTTCTTCCTTCTCCACTCCATTCCCCTCTTCATTCTCCATTCCATTCCCTTCACTAACACCCCTCATTTCTTTCTTATTGCCTAAACAACAAGATTAAATTAGTATCTATTTTTTTTTTTCAAATAATCTGAAAGCAACCATACCTTCAGCAGTAAGGTCCACAATTTCATTCGACTTGTCATTATCCAAGGAATGTTGTAGATGATGTTTCATGGAAGAACGATGGCTGTTTAGCAAATCTTCACTTGCCTTTGATCTCACTTTGCGTATTTCATCCTCAATGTTCCATGATCCACCAGAAAGATAATCCCTCTGTACAATTTTTTTATTTTTTATTTTTTTAAATTAGATAACTTACAATTTACAAATATGATTAAAGAATTATCTATCTCACCTTTGTTGATGGGAAAGAAATTCCAGCATCAGAAGAATAGGGTGTTCTTTCCTTGAACAAATCTGTTATTGGAGATGGACTTAATGAATTATCACGTCTTAAAGGAGATGCCCATGCTGGACGAGTTCTCATATATGATTTTGCCACTTCAACTGGCGACCCTTCTTCTTCAGTAGCCTGGATATGAACAAAAAATATAAAATATATGCACATATACATTTATATATTTGAAGAATATGCATGTGAGGGATTAAGATTAACCTGTGGTGTCATAATATACTTAAGAGCATAAAGTCCATTGTCCAAATCTGACTTTTTACCAGATCTAACTTTACTCTCTGCAACCCACTTTCTTGCTTCTATGATAGCTTGGGTCTCTGCTTAAAAATAACTATTTGTTCATAATCATATCAAAGAAATTTAGTAGATATGAAAATGTTACTGATGCTTCTGGATTTACCATTGTTACTCTTGCTATGAATCATGCTTGGTCCTGCATAATCTACAACTCGTGAATTGATAATCTCTATTAATTTATCACATTCTTCCCTGTTGGAAATTATGGAATTATCAGTGAGCATAAAGCTTATATGGAGTAATACGAAAATACATTGAGCAAAACATACCTTGAATATCGTTCAATCATAAGTAGCTGCTCAACTAAATGCAAAATTTCACCCTTCTGAGATGAACTGTCCTTCTGCTGATGTAACAAAATATAGTTCAAATATTTGTGATGCAACCTTTTTTAATTATCAAGTTCATAACAAGTGGTTTACTTTACACTCTGAAGTGATATCACTGCATATGGAACAAATTATGAGAATAAAGAAGTGAGCAGATACCTGATTCTGATTCAACTCTGCTGCTCCATCAGAAGGGTTTTCATCATCTCCAGAATCATCTTCTGCAAAAGATAACAATATCAAATTCATGAATTACCCAAGTTTTCAAGTTCATTGAAATAGTGTTACATCAATTTCTTCCATACTAACATTGTGTTTCCTAATTCCTCGTCACCAAATGAACTTTGATAAAACTTTCTCCAACAAATGTGTGATGTGTTCTAAATTCTATAACAATCACTAGCGGAAATAAGGTTGGTTATATGATAGATACGTATACTAAAAGATTAACATGCATTTATAACTAAATCTGATGAATAACATTCCCTCCATACCATAACGACAGTTTTTCAAAATTCAGAAAGATTCAAGGGAAAAATACTGTGAGTTGTGATTCGAGGACATTGGGTTGTTTCGCGCTAAACAAAACTCCTAATTTGGAACAATTATACTATGAAAAACACAATTAATTAAAACACATTAAAAGAAACCCCAAAATAAGATTATCTACCTGATTCGGAATCACTGTCCGAAGAAGAGGAGGAGGAAGCCGCGGCCCAAGTCTTGGGGTTCCAAAACGAAGATAAAATTTTACTAGCACCACCAGCAACAAACTTAGCCGGAAAAACAAGTCCACCGAGCCAACTAGGGCTTTCTGATTGCAGAAGTGGAGGCTCAGACTGAGGCGGATTTGGGCGGTCGTATGGGGTCTTCCTAGCAGCAATTCTCCTCGCTTTCAAGATTTTTCCGCCGGATCTGCCGGCTGGAACATCTGCGGGTGCCTGAGAACCGGGAGCCATGGTGTTGAGATTCGCGATGGGCGAAGAGAAACGATGTTGGTGTTCAGTGACTCAGTGTGTTTTCCGAATCGACGAAAAAAGAGCGAGTCAAAAGCACTTAAGTAATGAGTATGCAATAACCTTTTATTTTGTTTTGATTTCTCAATAAATATAAGGGTACCTTTCTTCCAAACATTCAATAACTATTTAGCTTATTTAATATATAAATGTTCTTTTTTTCGAAAAATATTTAATATATAAATAAATGTTATCAAAGTGTAAAAGTAAAACAGTACTAAAGATGTCATGTAACCTATAAATTTTGGATAATCATAAAAATAACTACTGATAATATGTAATTGATTCAAATTTTAGACATTTTTTAAAGAAATTTGGATTTCAAACATATATAATATATAAAATACTTTTTTTATTTATATCTTACATATGAAAAAAGAAACTCCCTTAACCGTTGCCTCATTGACCTTTATTGCAACACAAGGACACATTTTCATGCCATTATATCGGAATATATATTCGATTAGATCAAGCTGTTTTTTCTTTAAGTATTTATATGTTAGTTTTGCACTTCGAAACTCCTGATTTTGGTGTTAGAAAATGCTATTTTTTAACATTTCTACTAAAGATAACTTAACGTTGTTATGCTTCTTATATTTTATTGGATTTATAAAATAAGAACGTTGATTTATCCGAATTATAGCATTTCATAAATCCTTTTCAGACAAGTTTTTCGTATTTTGGATTTCAACGTTCAAAGTTGTTAGATATTAGGTCTAAAAATATCAATATAAACTTGGATAATTCAAGAATTGTGATTGCAATTACTTTCCAAAATCTGTGATTTTGACTTTATTGTTTGTGGTATCACGAAATTGAATTTAGATAATCCAAAAATGACAATTTAGAATTTAGGCCACTTCCAAATTTGAAACACAAAAAACACTTTGTTGTTTGACGTTTTGAGAGATAAATAGATTCACAGTATCAAGTTTGGGTATCAAAAGTGTTAACCCTTTCCACTGAACATCTATCTTCCTTTCCACTGAACATCTATCTTCCTTTTATAGAATGAAGATGGTGGTTGTAAGTTGGTTATACTCAAAATGGCGCCAAAATAGTTGATTGCAAAGGCGGTTATAGGGCATAACCAATTCTAACATCATAATCATGTCACAACTGGTCAGCGGAACCACCGCTAGGGGCTCTACCCCTTGGACCCCACAAGAAGCGTTACCCTTTGGAACCCAGTACCCAGGTACGCTACCACCGGACTACCGTATCCCCGAGTTCACATTTATCACTCCGATTGTGCATCCCGCCGGTCAGTAAATAGAATTTATTTTATCTCAAAATTAATAATTACACTAAAATATGTTGATAACACTAAGATCACCAACAAAAGTTGTAACACCCGTGTTCCAAGAAGGTTGGATAATACTTAAGAAGTCAAAATAAGGGTTTGGAGGAAATGCTCAACCACGACGTGGGTCATGGTGCCCACGACGTGGCGTGAAATTTGATGAACGCGTGTTTTGGGGAGGTGCCACGACGTTGCATCAGGGGCCACGCCATGGCAGTCGCTGCAGCTTAAATTTGGGATTTTTAGGGTTTTTCTCTTATATAAACACTTTAGCTCCCTCTCTAGGTTATCTCCTTCAGCCTCCACCTCCCCATCTCGAAACCCTAGCCTCCTTTCCATGAGTTTGAGCTTGGTGACTTGATTTTGGGTTTGTTCCCTTGATTTGGTGAAGTTTGTGAAGGAATGAAGTCCATATTGGTGCAAGGGATCAAGGAGAGAACTTGGATTCACTATCTTCTCCAAATTTTTGAGTGTTTGAAGGTATAAAGTTCTAATCTAGACTTATGTTCTTCTTTATGCAAGTTTGGGTCTTTTTTGGTATGATTTTGGTCCTTTCTTTGGATGCTTTGGGGTTGAAGAACTACAGGACTTGTGATTGAATTTCTAGGTCATTATATTTTTGTTGATTGAGAAAAAGGACCATGCTTGGTGTATTTTGTGTCCATATGGAAATTGCAACCTCATTAAGGACCTAAGGGACATTAAATGCTAGATCTAGCCATGAAATGAAGTCCAAATGGATAAAGCTAGAAACTTTATCCATTAAGTCGGTGTGGGGGAAAAGATTTGAAAGTGTGAGCTTAGATCTGAAAGGATTAAGCTCTTAATGAGAGAAATAACATTTTTCCAATAGCCATGGCTTGACAAAGGTAGCCACGGCGTGGCGAAGTCAAAAATTATGGCTGACCTATTTTGGCATGGCCACGATGTGGCTTTGACTTTAACTTTGACTTTTGACCGTTGATCATTGACTTTGACCAAGTTTGACCTTAGGTCATTTGGGATATTTTGGGTAGTAGTTTGAGCTTAGGTCATTGTTTATTGTATAGGCGAACGGTAGAGTCAATAGTTGGAGCTGTGATCTGTTCAGCTACATTTTGGATTGTGAGGTGAGTTTTCCTTACTTTACTTGTGGGTCGAAGACACCAATGCCAGCCCACTGGATTATGTATCCTGGTATATTGGATTGATGTTATGATGGTTATATGATAGATTGGCACATCTATATGATTACCTATGTTCATTGAGTATGCGTTAGATTGGTATATCTATATGATTACCTATATTGTTGGTTATTGATTGCTATTGTATATGTCGAAATGTTATGGTTTGTTGGGTTGAGGCGGTCGTGCTTTATTCTGAAGGCCAAGATACTTGGGGCGGTCGGATATACTGAAGGCTTGAAACGCGGTCTATTCAGGTCAAAGGCCCAGAGAGTGGTCCAGATATATTGTAGGCCCTCGAAGGCGGTCCAGTCAGGTTGAAGGCTCATATATGCATGTTGTTATCCGTTTGGTGGTGTGGGGTACTTTATGGGAACTCACTAAATTTTGGCTTACATATTGATTGTCATGCTTCCAGGTACTTCATAAGATAGGGGCAAAGCGAAGGCTTGATCGTGCACATCCTTCGGATTTTATGAGATTTGTTCTTGGCAAAACTCTGATTTATGTTTTTGATATTTGGAAACTATGTTTTGTAAACATTTATGGCTTTTAGGTTGGCTTTAAATTTGAAATTTTTACCTTGATTTTTGGGAGGTTACAAGTTGGTATCAGAGCCCTGATTTGAGAGAATTGGATGAACATTTGTGTAAATCCATACTGAAACTAAGGATATGTAAAAGTTTTCAAAAAAATTCAAAATTGTTTTCAAATATGGTTTTCAAGGTTAACCAAAGAAGGATGAGATGTGTACGATCAGTCGAAGCAAGAAAGTTTACCCAAAGATACCCACAATGTATTTTGTTTATGATGATTGTTGTAGAACTGCATGTTAGTAGTAGGCTTGGGATCTTCAGTAATTGTATGATAGAATTGCCTGATGTATGATGTTTGATAGCCTAGGAGAATTTCTTGTATGATAGATGGAATTGACATCATTACTGTAGTTGCTTAGTGTGTGCATCATAGTTATACATAACTAAGATTTTATAGCCTGATAATGTTTGATTTAGATTTATTTCTTGTTCCTCGTCTAGTTGTGGGCTTAGGGTAGAATCAGGTATTCGATTGTCTATAGAATCCAACATTATGTATGATTAGCATGCACGAGTGGGTGTAGGGTTGGTGGAAGTTCCATGAGTGAGTACAGTTTATAGCAAGCCAGCGTGATGAATGATTAGCCACTCTTGAAAGAGTAGATATAAGGTGTTTGTGTATCCTTGATCCTTGGGCCTAGTGGTTCGGAATTTGCGTGTAAGGATCTGCCTGATTTTCATGGTGTCTTAGTGTCAAACGGTTTCACTGCTCAAGTGTTGCTTGCTTTGTGCTTTATGGGACTCATATTTATGTGAGTTAACTATCAAATGAATATATTAAGTTACATGAAACAAGGGTTAAATAATTTTAGAATGATTGATTCGGCCCTATTGCGCAACTCTCATTTGAGTCTAACCGTTGTAGGGTTGGGTCTTTTAGTCGAAAGATTATTTAAGTTTTATTGCATGTAACTGTATTCATGAAGAGTTTAGTTGAAATTAATAGGGGTTTCTCAGCAGCTGATGGCAGGGTGAGGTGGGGATCCTAGGAGAGCCTAGGAAGTGCTTTAGTGCGGTTGTGACGTTGTTTAGCGGGTTTTGGGAGTACCATTATGAGGATGTGACTTGGAAGATCCGGGATGATTCTTGAGGAAAGTATGAATAGGTGTGGAAGGTAGTATTGGGCCCGTACTACTATAAGCACGAGATCCATACTCAAATAGAGGAAAGTCACGAGGATTCTAAGAAGCCAGTAGAGGATTTATATGTAGATTTTTGTAATGTGGGTAAATGTGATGGATTAGTGATGACATTTTGGTTATGTGATGAAACTTTGGTCTGGTTTAATAGGATGTCGGTGCTTGGATGGGGAGAAGAGTCCTCCGAGATTGATGTAGACAACACCTAATTACGCGATTGGATTACCAATGAGGTTTCGCAGATTTTACTGGAAGAGTTGCCTGGTATCATTGGTTACTGTAGGGTTATGAGCATTCTAACACTCCTAAGTGTACATGCAACCCTAAATACCTTGGATCTATGTTTTCTCTATTATACATACAATTATGAACATCCAAGGTATTATCCTAATCTAGCATACAAAATAATAAATATAACAAGATAGAATACATACCTCTTTGATGTAGAATGTCTTCATGAAGCTTGAGTGCCTAGTGCCCCAAGTGTGACACCTCAAATGGTTCACACAACACCAAATACACTTGGAATAACTTGAGAGAAACTTGAACACTCCTTGAAATCGTCTAGCCCTCACACTCACACATAATGTACGATTTCTTGAGCCATGGGATTCTTTTATATGGTGGCTATTAGGGTTACTCCATGTAACTCATAACTTTACCTATTCCTTAAGCTCCATGGATTTTAACCTCCATGGAGTATCCATGGGTCACCCCATGGACTTAGTCCAACATAAGGAATCTTGGATCACAAGCCCACATATATAAGAATGAATGATTTACACAATCAACCCATATATTTAATTAGTCTCATTTTGATCACTTAATTAATTCCAAATTAATTCTTGATCAATACTAATTAAATAACCTTATTAATATATTAGAACTTATAATATATTAATAAACTTTAAGTGTTATTTCTCTCATTTTAGTCTATCCAAATGCATGATGCCATGCAACCCAAATGGACCATGCCGGGTCGGGTCAAGTCTTACCAATTATAGTTATGGACTTAGACATTAATCCAACAGTCTCCCACTTGGATAAGTCTAAAACTATTATTGCGTATGACTTCAAGAACCGACTGGCAATCGTAGCTCTCAAAAGCTTCTGTCGAACTCTGACCTTGTCGATGAACTCTGACCTTTGTCAATGACTTGTCCATTAAATAAGGGATCATATATTCCTCCATTCTAGATATCATATGGACTGAGACATGGATTATAATCATTCTCTCTGTCCATTTGTTGTTTCCCGATTTCCGATTTATGACGACTGACTAATTGAACAAATCAAATCAGTCCTGGCCCGGCCGAGCACTTACATTTGTCATCACCAAATCATCGAGGGGCCCACAGATATCGCTTTTATCCCGAAGGTAAAAGGAATGGATAAACTTCGACTCATATGGCTTGTTCTACTACTTGTTGAATCATACACAAAGGCACGTTTTATAACATCGAGTTACCAATGCTTTTTCGTGCAATCAATGTATAACCAACTCATAGTAACAACTCATATCTCTAGGTTTGAAGAATATAAGATATTATCGTCTCATGATCACTCGTGATAAAATCCATGAAGTGATTCCAATGAGCGCGGGTTGAATCCAATACTCAGAACTTATGAGCACTCATGAGTGTTGTAGCCCTTTGTCCAACATCTTAGACCTCTACAAGACAACCCATGACAGTCTTGATTCATATCTACTTCCAACATATGACCGACTGTGGATGGTTTGAATAACTTAGTCCATCAGAACAATGACCTAGTTATTCTGGAAGTCAAAACATGCAAAGTGAAACACAATGATAATCGAATCCAATATGGTCTCAGAACTTATGAATATAAATAAAACACCTTTTATTTATCACCATATGATTACACATTATTCATTGTATACTGTTTCAGCTATCAACTTTATTCTTGAATTTAAAACAATAGTTGTCCCATGCTCCAAGCATGTACACTATGTTTTTCTAAACACTAGTCATGCCATACACCAAGTATGCATACTATGTTTGTCAATGATCTTTACTTTGTGAAATAGATCAATTGAACATAACTCCAACGATTCTCATTTCATATTCCCAATTCCTTACTGCAAATGCAAGAATTCCAAATTCATGCCATTTACTAAAATCTGTTAGATTCTAAACTTATATGCATTGATCCTCTTGTAATGATTATGCACAAAGTCAGAAAGATTTGACAACAAACATTACAGAGCATTCCAAAGGAGATCAACTCCTTGGAAACATCCTTCTTGCATTAAGTTTCCTAATCTTACACAGATTTATTGAACAATTTCTAACTTTGAAACATTTCCATATTCCATTTTGACTATCACTTCTGAACAAGAGTTGCTCCTTACAGATTATGTCAATATGGTCCTTCCAGAATTAACATTATACTTCCAACTGTCCTTGAGCAACCAATCTTTGGTAAACCTTAGATTGTCCTCGACAATTGCTTAATCATTTTAGTCATATCCAATTCTAGACCTTTTCCCTTCATAATGCCCCAGGCATTTGGAAAATTTTAGAAAGGATAAATATAGCACATGTAATCGATCCTATATCCGAAGCATATGGGACACGATTCATGATGTCTCACATAAAGACTAAACCAGTCTTTTGCTATAATATTTCCATTTCAATTTGCCAAGTTCTCAAAATTCAGATTATGAAAAGGGATGTCGTAATCATAATCGAATTTTAGAACGCAAATAATGGACCCATATATAGAATTTCCTTATGTTAAGCCATTCCAACATGAAATTCATATATATATCCTTAATTAAATACGATTAAAATCTCAATCTAAGCTTTTAGAATTGAAATGAAGTATAATTTTCTCTCCCTTAATTATAGCAAAACAACTTTTTCAACCCCTGCAGCCTCACGAATTGAAACTTTTGTTTTCTATAATTAACATTGCTAACTTGCAACCTTTGTCATAATTATCATGCTCCCACTAACATGATGATTATTAGCATAACACTTATGCTCCCACTAGCTTTGACATGTACTCAGAAATCAGCTGACTTTCTTACCAAAGTTCAGATTTCTGATACTAGATTGTTTTGATAAAACTTTATCAAAATCATACACCTCTCTTAGATAGCTCACATGTGTGTCTAAACAATTTTAAAACTATGAAAAGGGATGCCGTAATCATAGTCTCAATTGTTTAGACCTTTTCCACTTCTCACAAGTCCATGTTAGTGTGCCGGTAAACCACACACGCTCCACTAACGACTTTGAGAATGCAAATATCACAATTGCTATGTAGCTAAAATCTACTTAGTGAAAGTGTTTCCTCACCATCATTTTCATGAATCGGAGAGAAACCTTATGACACTTAGATTTAATAGTGTATGTGTTCTTATCCATGTGAATTTGTCAAAACCATAATCACAAGACAAGGTTAGTAACAAATCCAAACTCATATTGATTAAACTTGTGCAATCTTAAATTCTTGCCATTTGGCAGCTCAGGTGTCTGCCATTGCTTCCAAGTAGTTGTGCAACCAATTGAGAACTCTCAGAACTCCTATGCAAAGCCAACTTGAATAGGCACAAAAATTTCAACACGATAGGTTATAAACCTCAAGTCGTGTTCTAGTGAAGGACTTTAGGTTTTATTCTTGATTAAGTCTTGAAACTTTCAAGAGCTTTAAGACTCCCACTGTCCTCTTGACATATAAGACTCCCTTGTCAAATATTCAAGAGACAGTGTGGATTATTTATCAAGACTAACACTTTACACAATTGGCCTAAGTTGGTCTCTGTTTTATCCAAAACATCACAACTTACCAATTTCAAATGTACAAGAGTAGATAACCTTTTACTCTTACATTTGACTAGTGTTAACAAACCCTCTTTAAGATATGTCACTCAAGTTACAATCTTGGAGTATGACTCTAAGAATTGTTTTGGAACGAAGTATGACTCATCTTTTTGATTTAACCATTTCAACAATTCATGACTCCTCTTCTTAGTCATAAGAAGGCACCAAGATGACTTTAGAGGACCAATTGTGATATGGTATCTTAATCATTAAGATGATCATAAACATGATACTAAAGTACTCTCCCATCTTTTCAGATTTGAGAAACTTTTATCTTTCTGCCATACTTTGATTCTTCTTATTCGTTCTGTCTCACATTGAAACTTCTCCAATGCTACAGACTTATACTTAAACTTATAAGTATAACCATATTTACTGAACTTAAGTAAATCATGACGAATAGTCTTCTTGATCTTTTGTGGTGGACTTGACCAGTGCACAAGAATGTGTACTCGATCCCTTAGTCCTTTCCTTATTCACATAAGGAATTAGTCTTAATTTTCCAAGCTGAAAGTTCTCATTCATCATACTATACAACTTGTATGATTCCAAGTTTCGGTCCAATTGAACCTTGGGTGATGAGAATCTCTCTTTAATTGGTAATATTAGACACTACCACAACCGAAAGAATCAAATCTATTTTTCCAATATTGTTATCAATGGAATCTTATAAGCAACAACTTTTCACAAATGCCATTGTAAGGATACTTAAAATAAATAAAATCAAAACCTTTTTCTTTTATTTTAAAACTTTGCGGAAAAACTTATCCTTACAATCCATATGAAAACCTTGTTGTTATCTATTCCTAAGCAATATAAATATCATAACTCTTAAGTAATAGCCTAAAATTCTGATCACCGAACCATGCGATTGAAATCCATCTTCGCGATCAGAATCAGCATGTACTTAATAGAGTTAGACAATGGACTTTACCTGAAGTAGAGCCAAACTTATTGACTTTAACATCCTTAGGTAAATTTGGCAGCTTCGCAACCAATGCCCCTTCCTTTGGCAATAGTTACCTATGGACCCTTGATAATGGGACTATCTCAGACTTCGCCTCTCTCTTTACCATTGGGTCAACCGAGTTGACTATGGCCGATCCCTTTCCATTGGGAAGAGAGAGCTTTACTGGATATCCAATGTCATCATTGTTAATGTCCATAGCGTTTTAGGAAGTTGATCTTAGCAAATAGATAACATCATTAAGGGTCTTGTCTTAGTCTGTTTCATAGGATTCCCAAAAGAACTCACTATGTGACTTAGAAAGTAGTTGAGCCACCAACTTTCTCAAGACTTTGACACCCAACTCTCCCGGCTTGTCAATATGTGACTACATCTCCAAGATGTGATCACACCTAGACCTTGCCTTGCCAATAGGGCTTGAGTGACCTTAAACTTTTTAGGAACTTGTGGGTTAGGGAGAATAATTGGAGGAGGTGAAAGAAGTATAATATCCATGGGACATCATCTTCATTTAGGAAAGCTTGTTTCAAGAGATTTGGGAAGATCATAAATGTCTAGACCAGACATCTTTTTGGGAGATATTCAAGATAGTTGATTTAAAGTCCTTAATACAACACCCAATATGAAATATTTAGGCTAGGACCCAACACAATACTTTTATAACTTGGAAGAGGGATGCCGTAATCCAAGCTATTAAAAATATTTGAAGGTAGGTGAATGACGATTCACCAATTTCCACCAAGATAAACGAAATGTATTATTAGGTTTTAATTGGTTTTGAAACTCCTAGATTCTTTTGAGATTCATTGAACTGTTCAATGGCATGTTTCAATCTCGAGTGTGCCCTTCAGGTTTTGTGACTGGGATGCCGAGGATCACAAAACAAGGTGTGAATAACCAAGCAAATATGCTTGGTACCCTTAATATTTACCCCTTAATCTGTGTGCCGGTTAACCACACACGCTCCACCAATACTATGATAAATATTAAGTTACCCTTTGCCTACCTTGTTAAGTCCAGGTTAGTGTGCCGGTTAACCACACACGCTCCACTAACGACTTAAGCAAAGTGCAAAGTGTAATTTCATGGGTTAGCACCAAAATTCACATTTTCCTAAGTAACTAAGATTGGGTATTAATAAGAGTTTAGTTACTTAGTATTTATCATTAATACTTTTAATGAATGGAGAATTATAGTCCTTGTCCTACCCGTTCGGCTAACGACCCTCCACCAGTCAAGGAAGCGGTGGGTGAGAGTGGACACCCATTAAACTGCCATTTTATAGGCAGTAACCTTATACCCCCCTTATAGACCGGCTTCGTGAATGAGGCCTACTAACGGTAAGACTGACTTTACTCTTATACATATATATAAATATTATTAACTTATAATATTATAAAGTATAAGGGTTGAATTTTAACTTTTAAAATTCTAAGGGCTAACTTGGAATTAAAGTATTCATAAGTGAAAACTTTTCAAATTCCAAAACTTGAGGGCAAGTTTTGAAACTATTCAAAACTAATTAATTCCATAACTTATGAATTTAAAGTAGTTTTAATTTAAAAAAAAAACTCTTCAAGTTCCATAACTTGAGGACAAGTTATGGAAGACTTTAAACTAATTAATAAAAAAAATAACTTTTTTTTTATTGTAACTTATGGAACTAATTAAGGTTACACCTTTTTTTTAATTTAATGAAGAGACTCTTGAACCTCCATAACTTGAGGACAAGTTATGGAGTCATAAAACCATTTAATTAGAACTAGACTCTTCATTTTGTAACCTTTGCCAACTTTTATGAGTTTTATGATTCTTAAATGTGACTTTTCATATAACTTGAGGACAAGTTACAAAAACACACTTTGGAATCAACTCTTAGATTAAAATGGATTGAAAACAACTATCTCATAATTTTTCCTATTAATCTAAACAAACTCATAAACATGAACATTCATAATCAACATTTTTCAAGCATCATATAAACATGTATAAAACTTGAAACTTTGATTATTATCTTTTATTTGGATGAGAATAAACATTACCATAGTATCAAAAACAAATTTTATGAACAAAAACACTTTGCGGTAATGATTCTAATCCAAAACAGGCCAAAAAAATAATAATAATTCGATTTTTTTTCAGTTTTTTTTCCAGCAACTTGCATCAAGTATAATTGAAAAATAACCTGGCTCTGATACCACTGTAGGGTTATGAGCATTCTAACACTCCTAAGTGTACATGCAACCCTAAATACCTTGGATCTATGTTTTCTCTATTATACATACAATTATGAACATCCAAGATATTATCCTAATCTAGCATACAAAATAATAAATATAACAAGATAGAATACATACCTCTTTGATGTAGAATGTCTTCATGAAGCTTGAGTGCCTAGTGCCCCAAGTGTGACACCTCAAATGGTTCACACAACACCAAATACACTTGGAATAACTTGAGAGAAACTTGAACACTCCTTGAAATCGTCTAGCCCTCACACTCACACATAGTGTATGATTTCTTGAGCCATGGGATTCTTTTATATGGTGGCTATTAGGGTTACTCCATGTAACTCATAACTTTACCCATTCCTTAAGCTCCATGGATTTTAACCTCCATGGAGTATCCATGGGTCACCCCATGGACTTAGTCCAACATAAGGAATCTTGGATTACAAGCCCACATATATAAGAATGAATGATTTACACAATCAACCCATATATTTAATTAGTCTCATTTTGATCACTTAATTAATTCCAAATTAATTCTTGATCAATACTAATTAAATAACCTTATTAATATATTAGAACTTATAATATATTAATAAACTTTAAGTGTTATTTCTCTCATTTTAGTCTATCCAAATGCATGATGCCATGCAACCCAAATGGACCATGTCGGGTCGGGTCAAGTCTTACCAATTATAGTTATGGACTTAGACATTAATCCAACAGTTACCTCACTGACAAACTGATTGTCAAGTTTGAGGAACCAATTGCAGCCTTTCGAACTGGGGAAGAGACTGATGAGGCGACTGAGGGGAGAGAACTTCAGGTGGGAGCGCGTCAAGGGAAAAGAAATCGGGCACCAGGTTCGACATTTTCAATGATGGGCAAAGAGTTTGATGTTGCTAACCTAGGTACTGGATGCCAGAAGGACCATCCCAAGCACATTAAGTTTGGAGGAACCCATGAGCATGTGCGTTGTAAGTTCAAATGTGGTATGTGCGGACGGAAGGGCCATGTTCACCAAGATTGCACCCTGGAGGCGGTATTATGTTATCGTTGTCATCAGTCTGGTCATATTTTGGGAAAATTGCCCACATTTGACGACCGGAGTACCTCAGACTCCATCATTTGTGGTTTTCTAGGAAGCGGAGTCAGGACCTCAATACCTCGCATGTATGTATCATATTTGAACCCTTCATGCTCTTATTATTTATGTTTATGATCATATGATGGTATGTGTGAGACGTTATGATCGATTTAGTTAAGTCTCCATCTAAGAATCAGAGTTTCGTTAAAATTGCTTGGTTATTATTATTATTCAATAGATTGTCATATGCCATTTTGCATGCGAAGACCGGTGTTTATAGGGTATGGGATGTGCCAGTTTGAGTTTTGGTATGTTTGCAGTGTCAGTTTGTAACACTCAGAAAAATTCATGAAAATTTGAACTTTTTCAATCAACTAAAAATCATAATTGTTTACATCGTAGTTTTCAAAACGAGTTTAAACATCAGAGAAATCCCAAAATCAAGAAACAAAACATGAGGATGTGCACGATCACACATTCGCATTCCCGCGATCCTATGAGGTACCTGAAACATAATCCAAAATTGTAAGCCCAGAGCTTAGTGAGTTTCCCCAAAATACAACCACCACACAAAACCATAATAATATCATAAACAACATGCATACAGAGCCTTCAGTCTGACTGGAATGCCCCACTGGCCTACAGTCTATCTGGTACGCTCACATAACCTATAGCATGATTAGTACGCCACCTTGGGCCTTCAACCTATCTGGAACGTTCTCCGGGCCTTCAGCCTGACTGGTACGCCCTACTGGCCTTCAGCACAAAGCAGGACCGCCTCAACCCAACCACATATAACATGTCGACATATACATTACACATAAACATATAACTAGGCAACATACAAACAGGCAGATCTTACAGATCACTAAGCATAGTATCATCCTATCTACCAGGATACAAATCCAATAGATCACAACAGTAATCAATCATGCAATAACCAGGATAACAATCCAAAAGGGCTGGCCTTGGTGCCTTCGATCCCATAAGTATGGTGAGGAACACTCACCTCACAAGTAGTGTCGAACTGATAAGATCTAACTCCGAATCTCAGTTCCCGAGTCAAATGCCTACAACCACCATGTGACTAATTCGATCAAAACCCCGAAATACCCAAAATGCCCTCAAAAGTCAAACTTGGTCAACCATGGTCAAAGTCAAAGTCAACGGTCAAGGTCAACAGTCCATGTTGACCCAACTCGTCGAGTGCACCAATGAACTCGTTGAGCTCCTATAGTAATGTAACACCCCGACTCCCAGGTATATTTTTCAAAGCTTTCTATTCATTTTATTGAAGTAACTTGACGAGTTGGAGGCCCCAACTCGTCGTGTAGAACCTAGTCATCCTGCGTGGGTTTTGACTCCTACTCGACGAGTAGGGGTTGTGCATGGAAACCCTAATTTTTAGGGTTTTCACCCTATTTAAAGGACCTTAAGTCCTTTCCTATGGCCCCTTACTACCCTTGTGATGGCTAGAAGAAACCCTAATCGCTATTAACCTTGTTCTTGAGTGTTTGTGGGGCTTAAAGAGTAATTTTTGTGCATTTTGTGAAGAAGGTGTGAAGTATAAGAAGCTTGGAGCGAAGAGGAGCTTGTAGATCTGACTCTACTCCATCTTGGCATCATTTTGAAGGTAACAAGTTGTTACCTTGGCTTATCTTTAATTAGATCTCTTCATGCTTAAGCTTAATGCCATCTTTAGGATATTTGGGAGTCATTTTGGGTATTTGTGCAAGATCCGAAGTTGTAACTTCAGATATGGACTCCCCTTTGTCCTTATAGCCATAAAGTTATGAGATTTGGCAAGCTTGGGCCTTTTCCTTTGATTTAACCTTTCCCTTAGTCATTTAGGACCATGCATCTACGTAAAGTTTGCAACTTTACGTGGAAACCATGTCCTAGGAGGTTGGATCTGTAATATGGAGCTTTGGGGTGGCTTAAAAACATCTGTATAAGAAATGGACTGCATGAACTTGATGAGTCACTTAGCTGACTCGGCGAGTCAGATGAAGGTTGTCCGTGTCTGATTCTGCATGAACTCGGTGAGTCAGTAAGAGGACTCGACGAGTCAGTTAGGGTTTTCCCCGGTATCTGGACACGCATGGACTCGATGAGTTGGTTGGAAACTCGGTGATTCAGTTAGGTTTTTATGACTTCCTGGTTCCTTGAGGAACTCGACGAGTTGCTAGCTGCACTCGACGATTCGGGTCAACATGGACCGTTGACTTTGACTTTGACCAAGGGTTGACCGGTTGGACTTTTGAGGGTATTTTGGTAAATTGGGATTCTGATGGACTTGGTCCTATGGTGGTTATAGGGGTGGGGTTCGTGACAGTGATTCAGGAGTTGATTTTATCGCTATATTTCGACACTTGTGAGGTGAGTTCTCCTCACTATATCAACAGGGTCTAAGGCACCAATGCCGACCCTTTTCAGATTTGTATTCGGGTTATTGCATGATATGCTTATTGATTTACATCCTGGTAGTTAGGATGGTGATATGCTTAGTGACCTAGTTGGGTCGGTATCCTGGTATATATGATGATGCTATGTTAGTGACCGGTTAGGTCTATATCCTGGTTATAGGATGTTGCTATGATTAGTGATCTGTTAGATCGGTTTGACTGTCATATATGCTAGCGTATGATATTTATGTGCACATGTTTGTTTGATTGGGGGTTGGGTTGAGGCGGTCCTGCTTTGTGCTAAAGGCCAACATACCCAGGGCGGTCCGGATAGACTACAGCCCCGGGAGGGCATACTAGTCAGGCCGAAGGCCCGACAAGCGGTTTGGATAGGCTGTAGGCCCTACGAGGCGATCCAGACGTGTCAAAAGCTCGGAGAGCAGTCCAGATAGGTTGAAGGCCTGCGAGGCGGTCCAGTCAGGCTGAAGGCTCATTATGCATGCTGTTTGCTTATATGTTATTGATATGTTTCATGGAGTTGGTATTTTGGGGGTAACTCACTAAGCCTTCGAGCTTACATTTATCAATTATTGTTTCAGGTACTTCTGATGATCGCGGGAAGGCAAAGGCGTGATCGCACACCTCCTTATGTTTTCATGATTTGATTCTGGGATACTCTGACATTATGCTATTTTGAAAACAAGTTTTGTAATAATCATTGGTTTTGAAATGATTTAAAAAGTTTAAATTTGGTATGATTTTTTATGGATGTTACAAGTTGGTATCAAAGCCTTGGTTTGAGTGAATTGGAGGAAACACTCACGTATATCCAGTCTCAAACTGAGGACAAGATTTTAAAATGATTTTCTTAAAATGTTTTCAAAATAATAAAGGAGGATGCAAGTGTACGATCAGCCGGAGCTCGCGGATAGACCCCAAAATACCCTACGGATTATTTGATTTATGTGATATGTTAGAACAGCTAGCTAGTACTAGGCTAGAGATCTTCAGGAATTGCATGATAGAATTGCATGATTATATGATGCCTGATAGCCTAGGGTTTTTCTGTATATGAAGTTGACATCATTACTGTAGTTGCTTAGTGTATGCATCATGACAGTACATAATTAAGATCTTATAGCCTGAGAATGTTTGGTTTGGCCTTATTTCCTGTTCTTGTTTGATGAAGGGATTAGGGTAGGATCAGGTATTCGAAAGTCTATAGGGTCCAGCATTATGTATGGCTAGCATACACGAGTGCTGCAGGGTTGGTGGAAGTTTCATGGATGGGTTGTTTGGGATGACTCCACCAGTTATGAGATATTTAGCCTTCCTCTAGGAGTGAGGATTGAGTGTATGCCATGCTTATGTATAGTTTTAGGGCGTTGTGATGATACTTGAGACAAATATGGGTAGGTGTGGAAGGTAGTATGGGCCCGTACTACTGAAAGCACAGGACCCATACGCGTAGCAAGGAAGTCACAACCCCTAGGGTTTTGTTGGGAGTTGGTTCCCGGATTGTTATGTGGGATATCTGATATCTTCCTGGTATATTTTTCAGCATGGTGGTTACTCGACGATTTGTGACTGGATCCGGGTCAGGATCAAGAAGCGGACAGGAGGCACCGACAGCGCCCGAGACTATCAGTCATATGGGGCCAGACGAGATGGACGCCAGGATCCGGGAGATCCTGCATGATGAGGTGTCTGCGATGTTTTGGGCTCAGTTACCGAAGATGTTTGGGTCCATCAAGACCGCCATGGTGGAGTATTTCGATGATCACTATGCAGCCCTCACTGAGGCGGCTGCCACAGCAGCCACAACGGCTGTAACGACGACAGGGGTAGGAGCCAGTCAGGCTTTTTCAGCATCGGGACTTCGACAACACGAAGCCCCCTGCTTTTGATGGGACTCAGGACCCCATCAAAGCCATGAGGTGGCTATTTGACGTGGAGGGGTGTTTCTTTACGTGTTCATGTCCTACTGCCCAGAAGGTCAGATGTACCCTGAACTTGCTGAGGTCTGGGGCAAAGGACTGGTGGAGGTTGATGACTGGATTGTATTCGGATGATCAGAGAGTTGCGGTTACTTGGGATCAGTTCAGGGATATGTTCCGCGCTCGCTACATTCCACGAGTCGAGCGGGAACGGTTAGCTCAGGAGTTTCTGGATTTGAGACAGGACAGTGAGACGGTGACGGAGATCACCCGCATGTTCACAGAAAGGGCGATTCTCTGCCCGGAGTTTGCTTTTGATCAGGCTCAAATGACACGTTATCTGAGCATGCTCAATACTGATATTTGGCAGTTTGTGGCGACCCAGCATTGTGATACGCTTCTGGATTTACAGGAGGCCGCTAGGCAGCATGAGTTGGAGATTGAGCTGCAGTTGAGGGAGCAGCGGCAGTCCCCGACACAGTCAAAGTCGGCACCAAAGCGGTCTAAGACCGCTGATTCAAGGTCAGGGGGACAGCAGGGCCGCACTTGTGGCAAGTGTTGGAAGGGTCACTCGAGGGTTTGCAGGTTTAGCAGTGCGTGCCGCAAATACGACAGGGAGGGGCCTTACGCGAAGGATTGTCGCCAGATAGCCCTGATTTAGTATATGAGGATCTGCTACTACTGTCATCAGGTTGGTCACGTGAAGACCAACTGTCCACAGCTCGCAACCAGGCCGGCGCAGGCTCCAGCACCGGCTACACTGAGGATTACTGACGGGAGTCGGGGTCGAGAAACGTCCCCGAGGGCTCAGGGACGCGCCTTCCAACTTACAGCAGAGGAAGCCATGGCAGTACCAAATGTGGTTGCTGGTATGTTTCTATCCCTTATCTTACTGATTATATCGGTTTTATGCTTATATGTTTGTACATGTGATTAGGTACGTTTTTAGTGAACTCCTTACCTGCTTTGGTATTATTTGACTCGGGGGCGAGTCAGTCGTTTGTCTCTCAGAAATTTAGTAGGGCGTTCAGTGTGCCAAGTAGGAGAGCTTCTTAGGATTGGCTGGGTACTACCGGAGATTCATACATGATTTCTCCAAGATTGTTGTAACATCCCATTATTTTATACTTGTAAAGTCAACCCTAGTCAACCAAAGTCAAACTTGGGTCAACTAAAGTCCTATTTGTTATATTGGAGTTTGTTAAGGTTAATATAATAACCTTTACATGTTTAAAACCCTAAGAATATTAAATGTATGAGAAAGGAGTAAGTTGGATTCGACTAATTTCACATTATCTTTCTTCCTTCTTTTCCTTCGGACCAAGAAACCTTGCAACCGAGAACAGACTTCGGCCGTGAACCCCTCGGACCGTGAACCCTCGCATATATATATATATATATATATATATATATATATATATATATATATTTTCCAGCTAGTTTTTGCTTCATTTCTTCACTTTCACTCGAGATTTCAACCTTTTTCTCTCAAGTATCATCAAGCAAGAACACTCTCTCTCCTCAAAAACATGCTAGGATCATCCTTTCTCATCATATTCAAGTGTTAATCACTAGTTCTTCATAACATCTAACAAGTATCATTTCTTGATCTTCTTATCACTTCAAGAACACCCTTCCATCTTCTTATACTAGGCTAAAATCCATTGATTTCACTAGTTTTCACGAAGAACACGCGAAGAACACGAAGAACACACATCAGGAAACCTTTGAATCTTCTTAGAAACTTGCTTAGGATCATCAAGTGTTCATCATTCATCAAGAACTTAGGGCCGTGAACACCTCCAGGGTCGTGAACCCTTCATGCTCTTGGGCCGTGAGCACCCCTCCTGGCCGTGAACACCATTCAGCCTCCATTTTAGCTTCTAACACTCCTATTTGTAAGTTATACTTACAAATTAGTCCAATTTCTAATCATTCCTATGATTATATTAGCTAATTGGTTGCATATATGCTATACAAATTACTATATAGGACTTGTTTTACTACGGGATTACACTTGTGGAAGTAAACATCCTATATCAAATCATCATTTGAATCACCCTCTAAAAGGTGAGTTCATACCCCCGTATTTTCATAGTTTTTACTGTTTTAAAGAGGAGGGGGGGGGGGGGAATACAAGTCTAACACAAGGATTTGTGTTACAAGCAAATGGTTCAAAATATATTACCAAAATGAATTTCAATTGTCATCAAATCAAATGGTTTTAAATTGTGTTAAAATGACATCAAGTCACCAAAAGTATTTCAAAATGTTAAATTCTTTAAATGATTTTATAAACTTATATTTTCCCTAAAAATCATATATATATATATATATATATATATATATATATATATATATATATATATATATAAGATTTAAATGGCTTAGGACTGATAACTCGCTTTATTTCATTTTCCTTGTTTGGATGTGGGCTTAGAGTATCGGTCATTTGTCCGACTGTCGTTTAACTTTTATTTATATATATTTGTATATGTATATAAATATAAAGGTTATTTAATTCAATTTCATTACCCTTTGTAACATGTCGAGCAAGGGGTTACATTCATGAACAGTTAGTATCAATTCAGAAAGTACATATAAATTATAATAGGTATAATTTATGATTCATAAAACATTAATTCACGATCCAAGTATACTAGAGTACACCATTTTACAAGAACAAGGGTTTGATTCAAAACTAATCAAGAGTATACATCTTTCAAATACATGTTAAGAATACTAATTCAGAAGCATAGGATCAATCATTTATTTCAGAATGATTGGGTTTTCACTTCTATTATACACGTAACGTGTATATGCTTTTCATGAGTCAATAGATTCAGGTTGTTTATTTATTTAAACAACATAGTTAAAGTCCTGACATTATAACCAGAATCTCCAGTTGGGGATCGAAACAAGTGTGTATAGATCTATATTGGGATTGGCAACCCCGCACTCAGACTGCTAGCTACAGCCGGGCATACACGCCTACGAGTGACAATTGTTATCAACAGGTTTGACGCCTTCAAAGCGTTGTTTCAGGCCATCTAGTCTCAGTATAGTTATAATAACTCATTAAAAAGATATTAACAATACGATTAGTGTATAATTAACTAAACATGAGTACATTTTCAAAGTACCAGTTTACTAAAATACAATTTACAATATTACATCTTGGTTTACAATAACAGTTGGTAAAGCCAGACACACACAGTTTTACAGGCTATACAAAAGAATTCAAATACAGAACACTGGTTTACAAACATAACGGTTTTATGTGATTAAAACTACTTTTCATATGCAGCAGAAAATATAGGATTTTCTGGGACAGTTTACATATTCAAGAAACAGAAAACATACTTTCAAACATAAATACTTCTGCACTCACTCAACTTTATGTTGATACTCTCTTTTCAAATTACTTGTATTCTCAGGGAATCAGTAGTCAGGTACTCCCCTAGCTTTTGAGAAGATGGAGCTTGTATAACTATTTTGGTGTTAATATACATTGATTGAACACATGTAAAAACTTATACTTATTAATGCAATGGTTGTGATACTACAAATGAAGTCATCCACCCCCGGACGTTTCCGCCGTCTGGTTTGGGGGTGTGACAATTTTAGTACCCCTCACTCATCTGACGAGGAAGCGGGTGGATTTCCGGTGGGGCCCCGAGCAGCAGAGGGCGTTTGAGACCCTCAGACAGCGACTATGCGAGGCTCCAATATTAACTCTCCCGGAAGGAGTTGAGGATTTTGTGTTGTTCTGTGATGCATCCATCACAGGACTGGGAGCGGTCCTCATGCAGAGAGGGCGAGTGATAGCTTACGCATCGCGGCAGTTAAAGTCGCATGAGACGACCTACTCATGATCTAGAGTTGGGAACGGTGGTATTTGCTCTCAAGATTTGGATACATTACCTCTATGGGGTCCGCTGTACCATTTACACGGACCACAAGAGTCTGAGGCACATCATGGATCAGCCGAACCTGAACATGAGACAACGCAGGTGGCTTGACGTAGTCAAGGATTATGACTGCGAGATCATTTACCATCCTGGTAAAGCGAACGTGGTGGCGGATGCTCTGAGCCGCAAGTCAGTTGGATCTTCTACTCTAGTTACGTGCATGAGGATTTCAATGGACTCTCCACTTGTGGGCTTGATCAGGGAAGCCCAGGCTGAAGGTATGCGTCAGGAGAACTGGAAGCATGAGAGGATTAGGGTGAGAACACCCGGTTTGTACAGGATAACCGGGGATTATTGACCCGTTGTGGTCGGGTCTGGGTTTCGATGTCTGATGGGGTCAGACAGACTATATTGGAGGAGGCTCATAAGTCTCGTTTCTCTATTCACCCGGGGGCCACCAAAATGTACTGGGATTTGCGATTGAGTTACTGGAGGCCATGCATGAAGCGAGAGATCGCTTGGTACGTTGAGAGGTGCCTGACCTGTAGGATGGTCAAGGCCGAGCACCAAAGACCGCATGACAAGTTGCAGCCTCTAGAGATTCCCATGTGGAAATGGGAGCAGATCACGATGGACTTCATCACCAAATTGTCGAGAACGGCGAAGGGGTTCGACGCTATATGGGTCATCGTGGATCGATTGACCAAGAGTGCTCACTTTCTGCCCATTCGGGAGAGCTCATCGGCCGAGAAACTGTCTGATGTGTATATACACGAGAATACGAGATTGTTGCTCACCATGGGGTTCTGAACTCTATCGTGTCAGACCGTGATGTTCGGTTCACCTCCGGTTTCTGGCAGAAGTTCCGCGAGGAGTTGGGCACGCGGCTGCACTTCAGTACAACCTATCATCCGCAGATGGACAGTCAGAGTGAGTGGACCATATAGACTCTCGAGGATATGCTGAGAGCATGCGTTATTGATTTCGGTGAGAGCTGGGACTCCTACCTACCCCTTGCAGAGTTCTCCTACAATAACAACTTTCACTTCAGCATTGGTACTCCACCTTATGAGCTGTTGTATGGACGGAGATGTCGCACCCCAGTCTGTTGGGGTGAGGTTGGTCACAGGGTGATGGGACGGACCGAGGTGGTCCTGCAGACTACCGAGATCATAGTATTTTAATGAGTAATTAAATAAACTAATTTTTTTATTAAAATGACGATAAACTTTATAGCAATAAACAAAGAAAAATCATAGTATTTTAATGAGTAATTACATATCCTAACAGCTAACCGACGATCCGTGAAGCTCTCCTAGCATTCTTGATTGCAAATTGGTTGATCAATTCTTCATAGTCTATACTTTCTAAGATTTCGTTCTCGATAGATATTATTGTCAAACCGCTAAGTCTTTCTTGTGTCATTGTGAAGCGTAAGTAAGATTTCACAAACTTCAATTTCGAAAAACTCCTTTCTGCAGATGCAACTGTTACTGGAATAGTCAACAATATTCTATATGCAATGCTTGCATTTGGGAAATAATCAAGTTCTTTAAAAAACTTCAAAACATCTATAGGGTTTCTAAATTCATCGGTTTCCAGTGTCTCAAATAATTTCAACTCTGTATAAAGTTCATCGGCATCAATATCCGATCTTTCTTCAAACTTGAGTGCTTTTTCAAGACGATGACAATACGAATTAAGATCTTTATCTTCAATTCCCCTCAAATTATGTGGAAATAAAAAACCAAATACTTTGTCATACTCTTTGAATTGTTCAAATCTTGTCTCAAGAGAAGAAATAGCTTGATCAACAATGAATAAGAAATAACTGACTCTAAAATTCTCTTCAGGTGTAAATGAAATTTCTTCACTAGTTGAACTCGCATCAAACCTTTTTTTCCTTTCAATCAAACGCTTTTGTGGAAATATTGGATCAATACCCATTTCAATAGCAATCTCCTTAGCTTCAACAATCGCTTTTGAAAAACCAGTTTCTCTATAATCCTTGAAGTACCCAATCAATTTGTTTATTTCTGTAATAGCATTATCAAGATGCATATCCTTTGATTATAACTTCTTACTCACAATATTCACATGGTTTAAATCTTCATACCAAATAAAGTTGATACCAAAAATTCAAAGTCACCAAGTTCTTTTTCTGCTAGTGAAGTTGCTTCACTTGCAATTGCAACATCATTATCTTTTTCTCCAACTTGAAGTAAAGCTTCCCGTACATCCACAATTTGAAGTTTAATAGCCTTTACACTCTCAACCCAACTTTCCCAACGAGTTTGACACAATGACTTAAGACTCCAAGCTTTAACATTATCTTTCAAAATTTCCCACCTCTTAGTAGAATTTGCAAAGATAGTACAAATGCGTTGGATGAATCCAAAAAAGTTCTTTCCTTTAACACACTTGTTAGCCATATCACATAATTTTAGGTTAAGAGAATGGCAACCACAAGGAGTGTAAAATGCTCTAGGATTTATATCTAAAAATCTCTTTTGCACTCCTTGGTGTTTTCCTTTCATGTTTGCTCCATTATCATAGCCTTGACCACACATAACATCAATTTTAAGACCAATTGACTTTAACTCCTCAAGTGTAATATCAAATAGTCCTTTTCCAGAGGTATCATCAACATACAAAAAACCTAAAAATGGCTCATCAACAGTAACAAAATTATATGATAACGTTAAATACCTCACTATTATAGTCATATGTTCCTGGTGACTTGAATCGGGAGTACAATCAAGTATGATTGAGTAGTACTTTGCTTCCTTTATCTTATTGGTAAGTTCTTTTTTTTAATTTCTTGAGCTAGCAAAGATATTAGTTCGTTTTGGATTAAGTGGCCAAGATAATGCACATGAAGCCCATCACTTGTGATCCGCCGCACATGCTCTTTGATAACCGGGTCAAACTCTTCCAACATTTCAATGACACCCAAAAAATTTCCGTTACGTATTATATACAATTAACAAATAAGAAGTGAAATTAGTCATAATAATTAACAAAAAGATATTTGGTGGAATTAGAACAAAAAAATTACAATTTATAGTTACCTTTTTTATACAACTTTTCATTGGATCCACGAAATGCTAAATTATGTTTAGCAAGAAACTTCACTACTGCAATGATTCTCAAAAGGACTTGTTTCCAGTAATCTCTTTCTTTCTTGAATTGTTCGTATTGAACTTTATCAATTGTTTCATTCAAGTTCAATCTTTTACGCATATCAAACCAATTATTCCTATTTGTAAGATGATCCAATGAAATTTAGTGTTCTTTAACCCTAAGTGGTAACATGGTGCCAATATGTATAACCTTCACCATCCAATTTACCTTTTGAAATCCCTTTTCTAAACACTTTACAACAGAAACAAAATACATTGTCTAGCTCTTTCGAATATACTAGCCATTCTCTATCACACTTCTCCAAATTTGGTAAAGTTATTGTCAGAAAACCGTCTACCAAATTTATCGTAGGGACCATACATAATACTATTATCTCTTTTAGGACCTTTCTGGACCAAAAGTTTAATTTCCTCAGAATTAAGTTTTTCCCACTTTCTTGGATCATATATATCAACAAGCTCTTTAACGGGCTCTTGCTCTTCTACTTCTATATGCTCTTGCTCTTCAACATGCTCTTCAATGTGCTCTTTAATGTGCTCTTCAATGTGCTCTTCAACATGCTCTTCAATAGGTTGTCTATGGATAAACTTATCTAGAGCACCAGCGTCAGCCTTTCTCTTTTCTTCATCTAGTTTTCTTTTTTTACGTTTTTGACTACCGGATGGTTGTTTAGACTTCATCTCTACAATTTTACAAACAATAAACATAATTTGATTTTTTAAACACTATGGTTTCTGAATTCCAAATTTCTGATAAACAATTATACAATAAACATAATCTCATAATTTAATTTCTGTTTAATAATCTATTTCAAAATCATTCATTGATTTCATTCAACATTGTGAATCATTCAATCAGATTTCAATATGATAATATGACATAATGACAATACAACATAGTGATAAATAATTAAACATTCATGAATAACATTCAAGAATCTAAAACATTGAAGAGTTAAAAGATAAACAGTTAAACAATTACATAATTAAACATACCATGAATCTGAAAAATTGATAATCTATTTAATCTATAATTCATTCAAGCATTCAACTGATTCAAGTATGCAATTGAATTGACAATTATAATTTACAAACTCATAAAGTCATAATCCTTAATTCCTTATTCCTCATTCCTTAATTTCTCATAATCTATTACATTAGCAGCCTAGCAGGACCAAGAATCAAGAATGAAGAAGAAGAATCATTGATAAAGTGAATATGTGATCGACCCTCACCTAGAATAGAATTTGTTGTATCGGAGGATGCACGATGAATGATGAATCGATGATTGTTGTCGCTGAGGCGTGTGATTGCTGCAATCAAACTTTTTTTTTAACAAAAATGAAACTATTGCTCAATTGCTGCAATCGTTTGTTGCTTCGTGCGCTGTTGTCTTTGGTTTGGCGCTGTTCCGATGATGTTGGATTGCTTGGGCTGAACGATACATAATCTACTATATATATATATATATATATGGGATATATATATATATATATATATATATATATATATATATATATGGGCCTCTGAAAATTTTGGTCTCTGTTCCTTTGCCCATATTGCCCCTGCCCTAAGTCGGGCTTGCCGAAGAACTCTCCCGAATTGCTAGAAAATGGGCGCTCTTGGTCAGTTGATCCACGATGACCCAAATAGCATCAAAACCCCTTGCCGTCTTCGGCAACTTGGTGATGAAGTCCATCGAAATCTGCTCCAATTTCCACATGGGAACCTCCAGAGGCTGCAGCTTGCCATGCGACCTATGATGCTCGGCCTTGACCATCCTACAGGTCAAGCACCTCTCGACGTACCAGACGATTTCGCTCTTCATGCACGGCCACCAATAGCCCAACCTCAGATCCCGATACATCTTGGTGGCTACCGGATGGATAGAAAAACGAGACTTGTGAGCCTCCTCCAACACAATCTGCCTGACCCCACCAGACACAGGAACCCATACCCGACCGCAACGGGTCAACAAACCACGGCTGTCCGGAACAAACCTGGTGATCTCGCCCCTGATCCTCTCCATCTTCCAATTCTCTTCCCGAACACCCTCGATCTGAGCCTCCCTAATCATCCCACAAGAGGAGAATCCACATATATCCTCATACATGACGCCCCAATACAAGGTCCATCTGACTTGCGGCTCAAAGAATCCGCCACCACATTCGCTTTACCCGGATGGTAAAGGATCTCGCAGTCATAATCCTTGACTACGTCCAACCACCTGCGTTGCCTCATGTTCAGGTTCGGATGGTCCATAATATGTCTCAAACTCTTGTGATGCGTGTAGATGGTACAACGGACCCCATAAAGGTAATGCTCCAAATCTTGAGGGCAAAAACCACAGCTCCCAACTCAAAATCATGAGTGGGATATCTCGAATCCTGTGGCTTCAGCTGCCGCGAAGCATAAGCTATCACTCGTCCTATCTGCATGAGTACTGCTCCCAACCCAGTAATTGACGCATCACAGAAAACTACAAAATCCTTTATTCCCTCCGGGAGGGTCAAAACTGGGGCCTCGCAAAGCCTCTACCAAAGAGTCTTGAGTGTTGTCTATTGCTCGGGGCCCCACTGGAAATCCACCCCCTTCCTCGTCAGACGAGTGAGGGGTACTGCAATCTTGGAGAAATCCTGAATGAATCTCCGGTAGTACCCTGCCAAACCCAAGAAGCTCCTGATATCTGAGGGATATTTCGAAACCTCCCACTGCATCATCGCCTCGATCTTGGCCGGATCGACCAAAATCCCATCCTGGTTAACGAGGTGTCCAAGGAATCGAACCTCTTGTAAGCAGAACTCGCACTTTGAGAACTTAGCATAAAGTCGTTCTGCCTCAAAACCCCCAGGAGCTCGCGAAGATGCTCCTCATGCTGCTCTCTGGTCTTGGAATATACCAAGATATCATCAATAAACACGATCACCAAACGATTGAGCATTAGCTTGCATACCCGATTCATCAAATCCATGAATACCGCAGGCGCGTTGGTGAGCCCAAATGGCATCACCACGAATTTGTAATGCCCATAACGAGTCTGGAACGCGGTCTTCTCCACGTCCTCCTCTCTCACCTTGACCTGATGATACCCGGACCTCAGATCTTGTTGGATTAGGTGTCTAAGCCCATAACTATAATTGGTATGTACTTGAATTGATAGCAGCACAGTCCTTTTGGGTTGCCCTCAAACCTAGCAACTGGACAAGGAAATTATGAAAGGAGAGATATTAATTTATAAGATTAATAAATTAATATAAATGATTTATTAATATGTTAAAAGATTAATATATTAATTAGAAATCGTTATGTTTAATTAATAGTTAGCCAGAAATTAATCAGAATTAATTTTGGGGTTAAAAGTATTAATTATAAAGTGCAGGGACTAGTTTGCAATTATCAGATAGTTGAGTGGAAGGCTCCAGAACCTCCTTGGAAGGAGGTGGACGAAATCTATAGGGGAAACCCTAAGGATTTCGTCCAAGGGGCTTTGGATAAGGCATTTGGATTAGCTTAGGCCCCAAGCAAAGGAGTATTAGGGTTTTCCCTAAACCCTAGACCCCTCAGCTATATAAGGAGCCTCCCAGCTCCTAAATTCGGCCACTCCTACCTTGGAAGAAACCCTAGGCCGATTTTTGCATACCCTACCCTCTCTCCTTTAAGTTTCCTTCTTGCTAGTTCTTGGGTGTGATTCCATTAGAGACATTACATTTGTGGTGCTAGGTTTCCAAGAAGATCAAGTTCAAGAGGATTATCAATTGTTTGCTATAACAATTGAAAGGTATGTAACTCTTAAACCCTAGTTAGTTATTTTCGAAAATAGCCTCTCTCCTCTAGGGTTCTTGTTTTGCAATTCAAAGTTATATGTTCAATAGTTAAAACATAGATCCAAAGTAGGTTGCATGTGAACTTAGGAATTGTTTTCTAGTTTATTTGTTTCACCTCAAACCCATCAGTGGTATCAGAGTCATTGTTTGTTTTAAATTGAATTGCTATAATAGTTGAATTGCAAATTAGGGTTTATAGCCATTAAACCCTAGAGGCCAAAATTTTCGATTTTAGGGTTTTGGTTCAAAGGGTTTTCGAAAAACCCTAGCCTCCATGAACCCTAATCGAAATTAGGGTTAGGGTTTTGGAAACCCTTGCCTCCTCCCTTAAAATTTTGAAATTTGCTAGTCCCTTTTAGGGTTTCTTTGTTTTGGATAATAGTTGCCTTATTGAATAATTGAGAAAAATAAGGAAATTATCCTATCCCCATATTTTCGAAATCTAGAAGGGATATGGATTAGGATTAAATTAACTGTTTAATTTAATTAGATAATCCTTACAAGATTTAATAAATTAGTTAAAAGTTAATTAATAGATAAATATTAAATCTAGTTATTTGATTTATTTTAAATTTAAAATTAATGTCTTAATTTTCGAAATTTATATATAAACCCTAAAGTTTTAAAAAGTTTAAAACACACCTTATATATATATATATATATATATATATATATATATTATAATTAAAAGTTAAATATTATATATGTATAAGAATATGGTCAATCAAATCGCTAGTATGCCTCATTCACGAAGCTAGTCTATAAGGGGGGTATAAGGAAACTGCCTATAAAATGGTAGTTGAATGGGTGTCCACTCTCACCCACCGCTTCCTTGATTAGTGGAGGGTCGTTAGCAGAACGGGTTTGATAGGACAACTACATCTCATTAAAAGTATAATGTTATTAAAGAAAGTACTAGAACATTATTTTACAAAATCCCAACTCTAGTTACTTTAGGAAAAATGTGAAAAGTATGCTAATCCATGAAATTGCACATTATGTTTTATTGGTCGTTAGTGGAGCGTGTGTGGTTAACCAGCATACTAAAAGGCACTAATAAAGAGTAGTAATGGGTATCTCATAATTATCATTTTGATGGAGCGTGTGTGGTTTACCAGCACATCAATAGTTAATGATAAAGACAATGAGGTTACCAAGCACATTTGCATGGTTATTCACATCTTGTTTGTGATCCTCGACATCCCAGTCACAAATAGGATAGCATAATCTGAGATTAAAACATGTCATTGAATAGTTTCAATGTATCTCAAAAGAATTAGGAATTTCACTTCGTTTATTTCGTCTAATGGTGGAATTGGTGAATCGTCATTCACCTACCTTTATGAAATTTACACTTGGATCTCGGCATCCCATTTCTAAGTTGTGAATCTTCATAGTTGGATCCTAACCTTAATATTATATCTTTGGGTTATTATATTGAGGTATCTTGAAATCTAACTAAAACTTTCTTTCCTTTAAGATGTCTACTCCTGGAAACACTTCTGTTTCATCATCCTCCAACCACAACTTCTCTTTGCTCAACATTTGCTCCAAAGTCGTTATGGATGGCTCTAACTATAACGATTGGATGCGTAACATCAAGATGGCGCTTCGATTTGAGGACAAAGAATATGTCCTTGAAAAGGAGCTCAAAGAGCTTGATGAGTCTAAAGCTACTCCTGAAGAATATGCTGCCTACAAGAAACACTATGATGATGCTACCAAAGTGGCATGCATCATGGTCGCAACCATGTCCCCAGAACTGCAGAGGTACTATGAGGACTACTGGCCCTTTGAGATGAACAAGGACCTTATGGAAAAGTACCATAAGCGAGCTCGTCAAGAAAAGTTTGAAGTAGTCAAGTCACTCATGGCTTGCAAGATGAAAGAAGGGGAGTCGGTTGTGTCTCGTGTGCAAAGAATGCAACGCTACATAGAGCGTTTGGTCAAGCTCAACATTCACTTTGATGAGGAATTGGCCATTGACATGGTCTTGAACTCATTACCTGATTGTTATGGTCAGTTTATTCTAACTTACCATTTGAACAACACTGAGCAGACACTGGCCCAATTGCACAACTTGTTGCAGACAGCTGAAGCAGGGATGAAGGGTAAAAGTATAGCCTCCACTCCTGCAAGTGCCCCTGTCTTGGCTATTGGACAGGGAAAGGGGAAAAAGAGGAAAGGTCCTCCTAAGCAAAACTGGAAGAACAAGGCTCAAGTTGGGTCATCTAGTAATGGCCCAAAGGCTAAGCCCAATGCTACCATTCCCCATGTTTCTGATCCAAAAGATGCAGATTGCTTTTATTGCAATGACAATGGGCACTGGAAGAGAAGCTGCCCAAAATATCTACAGGATATCAAAGATGGCAAAGTGAAGCCATCTTCAGCAGGTATTTACACTATTTCTTCTAATAACTCATTATCTTCTCGTTCATGGGTCCTTGATACAGGATGTGGTTTTCACATCTGTTCTGATTTACAGGGGCTAAAAGAAAGTGAGGAGATAGAGCGAGGAAGGATAAACTTGATCATGGGAAACAAAAAGTCTTCACCAGTGACCAAGATCGGAGTTTATCAACTTTTGCTTAGTAATGATGTTAGATTAGATTTATTAAATTGTTGCTATTCGTCTGAGATGACAAGAAACATTATTTCATTTCATGCATTGTTCAGACAAGGTTTTAAATATTCTTTTAATGATTTTAATGGTTCAATTTCTATTTATAAGAATGGTGTTTTTGTGTTTGAAGCTTTGCCTTGTGATGGTGTGTATGAAACAGTGACTTGTGTTGATAGCTTAGGAAATAGTGTGTATTTAATATTGACTTGTCTAATAGTGTAGACAAGGCATGCTTGTGGCATTGTCGTCTTGGACACATTAACAAGAAACACATAGCCCAACTCCAAAAGGATGGAGTGTTGGAATCATTTGACCTAAAATCAGATGATATGTGTGAATCTTGTCTTTTGGGAAAGATGACAAAATCACCATTCACAGGGTCTTGTGAAAGAGGTGAAGGTCTGTTGGATCTTATACATATAGATGTGTGTGGACCCTTCAGATCAACTACAAGGGATGCTAATCGATTCTATGTGACTTTCACTGATGATTATAGCAGATATGGTTATATCTACTTAATCAAACATAAGTCAGAAACCTTTGAAAAGTTCAAAGAGTTTAAGCATGAGGTCGAAAATCAATTGGGCAGGAAGATAAAGGTACTTAGATTCGATAGAGGTGGGGAGTATCTTAGTATCGAGTTCAACGACTATCTGAAAGAATGTGGGATAGTCTCACAATTAACTCCTCCTAGGACACCACAGTTAAATGGTGTAGCTGAGAGGCGTAATCGAACCTTGTTAGACATGGTTCGTTCTATGATGAGTCGTGCTTCGCTTCCTATTCACTTCTGGGGGTATGCCTTAGAGACAGCCGCCTACATCCTCAATCTTGTCCCTACAAAGAAGGTTGCCAAAACACCTCACGAAATGTGGACGGGGAAAGTTCCCTCGTTAGCACATATTAAAGTTTGGGGTTGTGAAGCTTTCGTAAGACGGGAGACTCACGACAAGCTAGCAGCTAGAAGTGAGAAATGTGTTTTCATTGGTTACCCAAAGCAGTCTTTTGGATATTTGTTCTACAGACCTAGTGAAAACGTGGTCTTTGTAGCACGAAGAGGAGTCTTTCTAGAAAGAGAGCTCATATTCAAAGAGGACAGTGGGAGCACCATTGACCTTGAAGAAATTCAAGAGTTAGCCAATGAAGGAACCTTAGATGACACTAGCACTCAACCAGAGGAAACAGTTCCTGTTGAACCAGTTGATAACTCATTATCTCTTCGAATATCCACTAGGGTGAGTGTGCCACCTGAGTTGTATGGTTTTCATATTACTTCAGACGGTGACACATTCATCAGTGATAGGACACTGGTAAATTTAGATGAACCAGTTACTTATAAGGAAGCAATGGCAGGCCCAGAGGCTTCCAAGTGGAAAGAGGCAATGGACAGTGAGATTAAGTCCATGTATGACAACCAAGTTTGGAATTTGGTTGATAGTGCACCAGGTCGTAAGACAGTTGGGTGCAAATGGATCGTCAAGAAGAAGACAGACATGGATGGAAATGTGCACACATTCAAGGCTCGACTGGTTGCAAAAGGTTTCACTCAAACCCCAGGGGTTGACTATGATGAGACCTTCTCGCCAGTAGCTAAGATTAAATCTATTAGGATATTGCTCGCCATAGCTGCCTTTCATGACTATGAAATCTGGCAGATGGATGTCAAGACTGCTTTCCTTAACGGGAAGTTGGCTGAGGATGTTTACATGAATCAGCCAGAGGGTTTTGTTGATGCAAAGTTTCCCAATAGAGTGTGCAAGCTTGAGAAATCCATTTATGGATTGAAACAAGTATCTCGCAGCTGGAATCTTTGCTTCCATGAGAAAGTTAAAGAGTTTGGTTTCTCTAGAAGTGAAAATGAGTTTTGTGTGTATATCAAGGATAGTGGGAGTATAGTAACTTTTCTGGTGTTATATGTCGATGACATATTACTCATTGGTAACGACGTTCCAACCTTGAAAGATGTTAAGTCTTGGCTTGGAAAGTGTTTTGCCATGAAAGATCTTGGAGAAGCTGCCTATATTCTTGGGATTAGAATATTGAGAGATAGAAAGAAGAGACTAATTGGACTTAGTCAGAGCACATACTTGGATAAGGTACTAAAGAGGTTTAGTATGGAAAATTCCAAGAAGGGAGAGCTACCTATCCAAAGCAATACCAAATTAAGTAAGACTCAATGCCCAAGTACATATGAGGAAATAGCAGACATGAGTCGTGTACCTTATGCTTCCGCTGTCAGATCGATCATGTACGCTATGACATGTACTCGCCCTGATGTGGCATTTGCTTTGAGCATGGTCAGTCGCTATCAGGGAAACCCGGGTAGAGCTCATTGGATAGCGGTTAAGAATATACTCAAGTATTTGCGAAGGACAAAGGACTGGGTCCTTGTGCTTGGTGGCAATGATACTTTGAGAGTAGATGGTTACAGTGATGCCAGTTTTCAAACGGATAGAGATAACTTCCGTTCTCAATCTGGCTGGGTATTTTTACTGAATGGAGGAGCGGTTACTTGGAAAAGTTCCAAGCAAGATACGGTGGCTGATTCTACTTGTGAATCAGAGTACATAGCAGCGAGTGAAGCGTCGAAAGAAGCAGCTTGGTTAAGGAACTTTATCGGAGATCTCGGAGTTGTTCCAACCATCCAGGAGCCTATGGAACTGTTCTGCGATAATGAGGGAGCGGTTGCCTTAACAAAGGAACCGAGAGATCATGGTAAAACCAGACATATCGACAAAAAGTACCATTTTATCAGACATAGAGTAGAAGAAGGCCATCTTGTAGTAAAGAGGGTGTCATCTGAAGATAACCCAACAGACCCCCTCACAAAGGGTCTGAGTAGGGCTAAGCATATTCAGCATGCTCGGAGCATAGGACTGAAAGATGATATTAGTTTTAGTAGTTAGATTAGTTTTGTTCTGAAACTTGTAACAAAGTAAATGTAATTGACTTTTGGTGATTAAATAATAAAGTATTATTTATAAGTTTGGTTACTGCCTTTTGTCGATTGTTTATTATTGTGTTTCATATGTTGCATGTTTTACTTCCCGAATAATAAGATTATTCAAACTCCACAGTCGCTCGTACTTTTGGAAGTAAGTAGTGAATTAAGACTGTCGTGAATTGGATTGCAGATTGTCTGAGGATAGACATGGCAATAGAATTGCTGCAATGTTCATGAGTACTCGGAAATTGAGATTTGAGTATTGGATAAACCCTCGCTCAGAGTATCACTTCATGGAATTCATCACGAGTAATACTGAGACGATAATATTCTTATAATCTTGAAACGAAGATATATGAGCTGTAATTTACAAAGTCGGTTATACATTGGTGATACGAAAACGCATTAGTAACTTGGTGTTATAAAACGTATTGTCATGTATAATTTGATGAGTAAAAGATACAAGCATATGAATCAACGTTTATTCGTTCCTTTTGCCCTAACCGGAAAAGCGATATATGTGGGCCCCTCGATGATTTGGTGTTGACTTATGTGCTGGGCCCAGCCAGGACTAAATTGATGTGTTCAATTAGAAGTCCTACATCATCACAAATCAGAAATCGGGAAACATAGATTCTGGACAAAGAGATTGATTACGTTCCATGTCTTATGTCTAGGGATATCTTGCAGAACGAAGGATTATATGATCATTTATCTAAGGACACGTAACTGACTGGGTCAGAGTTCATCAGTAGCTTTTGGAAGCTACAATTTGCTGGGCAAATTTAGAAGGCATACTAGCAATTATAGTTACAAACTTATCCAAGTGGGAGACTGTTGGATTAGGTGTCTAAGCCCATAACTATAATTGGTATGTACTTGAATTGATAGCAGCACAGTCCTTTTGGGTTGCCCTCAAACCTAGCAACTGGACAAGGAAATTATGAAAGGAGAGATATTAATTTATAAGATTAATAAATTAATATAAATGATTTATTAATATGTTAAAAGATTAATATATTAATTAGAAATCGTTATGTTTAATTAATAGTTAGCCAGAAATTAATCAGAATTAATTTTGGGGTTAAAAGTATTAATTATAAAGTGCAGGGACTAGTTTGCAATTATCAGATAGTTGAGTGGAAGGCTCCAGAACCTCCTTGGAAGGAGGTGGACGAAATCTATAGGGGAAACCCTAAGGATTTCGTCCAAGGGGCTTTGGATAAGGCATTTGGATTAGCTTAGGCCCCAAGCAAAGGAGTATTAGGGTTTTCCCTAAACCCTATACCCCTCAGCTATATAAGGAGCCTCCCAGCTCCTAAATTCGGCCACTCCTACCTTGGAAGAAACCCTAGGCCGATTTTTGCATACCCTACCCTCTCTCCTTCAAGTTTCCTTCTTGCTAGTTCTTGGGTGTGATTCCATTAGAGGCATTACATTTGTGGTGCTAGGCTTCCAAGAAGATCAAGTTCAAGAGGATTATCAATTGTTTGCTATAACAATTGAAAGGTATGTAACTCTTAAACCCTAGTTAGTTATTTTCGAAAATAGCCTCTCTCCTCTAGGGTTCTTGTTTTGCAATTCAAAGTTATATGTTCAATAGTTAAAACATAGATCCAAAGTAGGTTGCATGTGAACTTAGGAATTGTTTTCTAGTTTATTTGTTTCACCTAAAACCCATCAGATCTATCTTGGAGAACCAAGATGCACCCTGCAACTGATCAAAGAGGTCATCAATCCACGGAAGGGGATAACGGTTCTTCACCGTTAACTTGTTCAACTCCCGGTAATCAATACACATCCGATGTGAACCATCATTCTTCTTGACAAATAAAATATGTGCTCCCCACGAAGAACTACTCGACCTGATGAACTGCTTGCCCAGAAGTTCCTGCAACTGAGATGATAACTCCTGCATCTCAGGCGGTGCCAACCGGTACGACGCCTTGGCAATCGGGGCCGCACCTGGCACGAGGTCAATCCTGAACTCGACCTGCCTCTCTGGAGGCACGCCGGGTAACTCCTCTGGGAATACATCAACGAACTCCCTGACAACCGGAACATCAGCAACCGACACCCGGTCCCCAACTCGTGTATCCACCACACAGGCCAAGTAACCTGCACACCTGTTCTGAATATACTGTCGAGCCATGGCTGCAGAACAAAACTCTGAACCCACCCTGGTGCCCTCTCCATAAATAATCAGTTCTCCCCCACTTGGGGTTCGAACTACCACGCGCTGACCCTCGCAGTCGATCATGGCACCGCAGTGGTCATCGTTGGCCACGTCGTGACCGCTAAACGACAAAGCAGACGGGTTCTTACCTAGTCATCAAGTCATGGAAACCTAAGACCACGTCGTGGGGACTGGTCTGGACAACTTAATCCATTAAGCCATTTTCCTACAACTTCAAGAGCTTCAAAGCTCAGATATGGTCCTGCCCATGGTCTTGATTGATAAAGTTTCCAACTTTATCCATTAAGACACCTTAAAAAGTCAAGATCCCAAACCCTAATTCCTTAAAGGTGACTAAATGCATAAAGTCACCCATTAAGCATCCAATCTCTAGAGTTGTTCACCCAAGGTTTCCAGAATGGTTTCTTACACCTAATAAGCCATAAAGTTCGTAGCTTTATAAACATGCATTTCCAATGCACGTCCTTTCCATTTTAGGTAAAAAAAACATGGAAATAAGGAACTTAAGCTTGAGCATGGGACCAAAAACTCCATAGATTCTCAAATCTGGAACATATGACACTAAATGACCACATGGATCCACAAAGTTGTCAAATTTATGAGATCCAACCTTTCAATTTCTCACACCATGAAGATTTAGGGACAAAAGGGCTAGATCTAGAGACAAATAACATAAAGATTGGATCTTGGGGACTTAGAAGAGTCCGATAACGTGCTCAAGGTAGATGGGGAAAGTTGTTTGCTGAAACAAAGCTCAAGGGTGCCTTCTTCTTCTTCAAAACAACACCAAAACACATAAAAGCTCAAAGCGTAGCAATTGAGGCTAGGGTTTTCACTTGGAGGTTGAGGGAGAGTGATTGAGGATGAGGGTGGGCAACCCTAGCCATCACATTCCCTTAAAGGGGTTCAAACCCCAGATTAGGGTTTGCCACTAAACAACGGCCACGCTGTGGCGAATAGAAGTCATGCTGTGGCGCTAGCTCAAAGCTCAACTTTGGCCTTGGCCACGCCGTGGGACTCCATCACCACGCCGTGGCCACCAGAAATCCAACATCCAACATATAAACTTACTAAAAAGAAACATAGCTGAAACTCGACGTTACACGAAAATAACCGAAACCCGAATTACCCGTCCGACCCGTTTTCAATTCGGGCAAATCAGGTTAGGTAAGTTGGGTATATATTTTTAGGTATTCGGGTAACCTAATTTTTTATTAGGTCAGATATATTTTCGGGTAATACCCGATTTATTTTAAAAATAAAGGGTTCATCTTCCTATTCTAATAAAAGAATAATTTTATTCTTCTTTTGACATGTGTCATCCTATTAGTCTCCTAATTAATGCATATTTTATTCTCATTTTGCCATGTGTCACCCTATTATGCATCTTAATTAATGCATACCACTTGTCAACCTATTGATTCTCTATTTTAAAATTTAAATTTCTCACTCTAATTACATTAAATTAATAACATTAAAATAGAAATTAAAATAAAATTAATACAAATTATAAAGTGATATAATTTCACATATTTATTTAAATCAATGATTATAATGTTATATAACTAAAAAAAATCTCTTAATTAAGAATTTATTTAAAATAATTGATTAATAATTTTGAGTTTTTACTATAAAAATTTAATTTATTTTTGTAACTATGGTTCCCACGGATTATAAACTAGTTAGTTAATATCCGCTTATCCATAATGTTATTTACTCTCATTCCCAATCATTCACGTCAAAAAAATCCTCGTCTATTTCTTGATTCTTCCATCGAACCCTACGAATATATCTAAAGACTAAACTACCCTTTTGGTGTTTACTAATTACTAGTACCCACGAATATATCTAAAGACTAAACTACCCTTTTGGTGTTTACTAATTACTAGTACCCAGAGAGGAATTTAAAAAAAAATAAAGATCAGCTGCAAAAGTTGGGTAAGTGATCATTTCTCAATTCCAATGTGTGGACCATGTTAACACACTTAGCATGTCTAAAATCAATCTTTTATAACAATAAAAATAGGTAAATCGGTAATTAAACTCAAAATTTATAGGTAAAATATAAACTATTTGGAGGGTAAAATTTTGTTCCCAGTATTAAAACAATTGATAAAATGTTTTGCTCATGATCATAATAAGTTTACCTCACAAAGAAGCATATACCCAAATGCTTAAATGTCAAGAAAATCACAATTGTAATAACAATCTTTTAATCAAGAAAAAAAAACAGATTAAAATTGAATTAAGAAGAAAAAGAAAAAGGATATATATATATATATATATATATATATATATATATATATATATATATATATATATATATATATATATAGATGAAAACCAACCATGTGAAGAGGAATGGTAACTTGTTCACATTATGATTCGACAAAATTGCAAAAACGGTCCCTGTGGTATGTATTTTTTTGAGGTTTCAGTCTAAACCTTGACTTTTTTGGATTCATGGTCATTTTGGCCTAGTTTGTACGTAGAATTAGTCTCCTGAGTTAACTTCCGTTAAGTTGTTGCTGTTAACCCCCTCATGTGCCTCCCACATGAGGGTATATTTGTCTTTTCACTTCTAAGGGACCATTTTTGCACCTGAATAAAATATATCTCATTCTTTTTAAAAAAAATTAATACCTATTTATTTATTCTAATAATTAAAAAATAAAAGATGTCTCTCTCTCTCTCTCTCTCTCTCTCTCTCTCTCTCTCTCTCTCTCTCTCGTTGTGTGGTAAACCTGAAGAAACACACACATTACACACCATTTCCCTGCCACAAACCTTCAAGTCAATTTTCATCATCTTCAACGTCTTCATCTTTCAAGCATATCACACAAACCACCGCCATACACCACCTTTCAACCACCATCTCCAACCCTGGTTTTCAGATTTGTAATAAATGTGGTTTTCAGATCGAGTAAGGAAAGAAACGAACGAGACTGAAGATTGGAGTCTCCGGCAGTGGCTGGCGATTGTGGGGAGGGGTGGCGTCGATCTCCGACGAGCCCTCCTTCACTGTTCCTTTTCCCGATCCGGCATCAAAACACACATGGGAGGGAGGCATATGCAGTCGCCGATCAAAGGGAGTGTCACAGGTGCTCAATCGGGACCGATGAAGGAAGAATAAGATCGGAAACAGCAAGGGCTGCTTAAGCATTGATCTGCGAAGGAGAAGGAAGGAAGGAAGATCCGAGGGAAACAGGTAAGCTGCGATAGCAACTTTGGTGAGGAAATGTGCGAAGGGGGGAAGATGCGATGAACAACCGAAGGAGGTGGCGAGGCTGCTCCCCGGCGAGCCTCATCGTGGTTTCTTTCTCGTCATCGATAACAACGATTCGGAAGGGAATCAGAACAGCTACAACAACAACGGTTGAGGTGGGGTGTTTGGGGTTGTAGCTCCTCGTGATCTCGCCTGAAATAGCCATCCAAGGGCGTGTTTGTTTGTTTGATGCTCGACATGGGATTTTGGGTGATGCTTCTTCAACAATGTTTTTTGGGAAGAAGAAAAGGGAAGATGGAGAGAGAGAGAGAGAGAGAGAGAGAGAGAGAGAGAGAGAGAGAGAGACCTCTTTTATTTTTTAATTATTAAAATAAATAAATAGGTATTAATTTTTTTTTTTTAAATGGGGATATATTTTTTTCAGGTGCAAAAATGGTCCTTTAGAAATGAAAAGACAAATATACCCTCATGTGGGAGGCACATGAGGGGGTTAACAACAACAATTTAACGGAAGTTAAGTCTGGGGACAAATTCTACGTACAAACTAGGCCAAAAGGACCATGAATCCAAAAAAAATCAAGGTTTAGACTGAAACCCCAAAAAAATGCATACCTAAGGACATTTTTGCAATTTTATCTTATGATTTTTAATTTTTATAATAAAATATATACATGTCACTTGTTTTAATTAAAAAATAGGCCTAGTATGTATGTATATTTTTTGTAATGAAATTTTGATTTATTGTTTAAAAAACCAAGTATCTTAAAATTCATCCGATCCAACCCGAAATTCAATTTGGTTCGGGTTTCAGTTATAATTTTACTTGATATTTACCCGAAAACCTGAAACCCGACGGATATATCCGAACGATAGGCATGTATCTTAAAATTCACGCGACCCAACCCGAAACCCAAATACCCAAAATTCAATTTGGTTCGGGTTTCGGTTATAGTTTTACTTGATATTTACCCAAAACCCGAAACCCGCCAGGTATATCCGAACAACATGCCTAAACTATTTTTTATTTTTCTTATAAAAATTTCTAAAAAATAAATTATTTTTCGTGTAATATAATACATGTAATAATAAGCTGATAAGAAATAGATTCACACTTTGTTCAACAAAATAGAAGTCCCTTTGTATAGAAGTGCTCTGTTCCACCGGCGACGATCAAGGCAAATCCAACCCTTCAATTTTCTCTCTTCGAGGTTTACTTTCCATCTCCTCTCTATCTCTTGATCCCGACCACTTTATGTTTTAATCATTCAAAATAATTGTTAAATTCTGATTGAATTTTCATATACACGTAGATTTTTTTCTCTTTTAGTTTGGGCAAGTTTTGTAATAAATGCGAGGTTATTTCATCTTCTTCAGTAGAGTTTTCGATCGGATCTGACGGCAAACGAGGTTTTTCTCGCAGAAGTTTGAGCCATGGTGAGAGCTTGTAAATCCTTTTTAACTAGTTGCGTTTTCATAACCATTTTATTGAATTAGGGTTTCTATCATCAGTTGCTTACATATCTAGAAAAAACCATCTAACAATCATCATTAATTCTCAATGTTCGCATAGACCAAGGATGCATTTGATTGTGCTCAGGAACTAGGATAGTGCCTTTTTTCACGCTAATTATTTTGAAACAATGCTTCTTTCTAGAATGAGCATTAATTGTGGAACAAAAGGGACTATACAACGACTAGAACTGTGTTATTTCTCTTTTAGGGTTCTTGTGGTGGGGTGATGCATCCCATGAACTTAATTGAGTGACATCTAAATCTATCATGTTGTGAACTAGGTTTTCTGCAAGTGCAGGTCAAATGTAACAAGAGTAGTAAGGATCAGAAGTTTATAAAATCAGGAATTTAGATTTATCATTTATGCAATTGGTGTAAATGTATAGATATGAGCATTTGTGGCATTGAAACTTGGAAATGATATGTTATAACTAATTTTTTGTTGCAGATTCATTTTGTTCTGTTAATAAGTCGACAAGGAAAAGTCAGGTTGACAAAATGGTATTCACCTTATACCCAGAAAGAAAGAAGTAAGGTATGTAATTGCAAGAATTAACAAGTTGTCATCTTTTTGATTTATGTATTTCACTTTTTCTTATGTTTCATAATATTACTGACATTCATGGACTTTATGTAGGTAATACGAGAGCTGAGTGGGATGATTCTCACACGTGGTCCCAAGCTTTGCAACTTTGTTGAGTGGAGAGGATTTAAAGTCGTTTATAAACGGTATCCCTTAAAATTAATACAACGTTTCCATTTTTAAAGAAGCTTTATTGCTCATTTTTTTGTAACTTTTTTTTTAAAAAAAATAAAAAAACTTATCAGATATGCCAGTCTCTACTTCTGTATGTGCATCAACCAGGAAGACAATGAATTGGAAGTCCTTGAAATTATTCATCATTATGTTGAGATTCTAGATCGCTATTTCGGAAGTGTAAGCCATCTAATCTATAAGAAATATTGGAAATGTGTTGTTTAGTATTTTATAAAATTTTGAATTTGTGTATGATAGGTTTGTGAGCTGGACCTGATCTTTAATTTTCACAAGGTATGTTTTCGCTTTCAGTTTTTGTCCTATTCACATCAGTCTCAGTCAAAGTCAAACAGTCAAACACAGTATGATAGTACAACCTGTTCTGTTGTGTTCTGTCATGTTTTGTTGCAGGCTTATTATATACTGGATGAGGTGCTAATAGCAGGAGAGCTTCAGGAATCGAGCAAGAAGACGGTGGCCCGTCTAGTGGCAGCACAGGTAAGATTTAAAAATCCCGGTGGCACATGTCCATGTGGCGGGTTGTGAGTGGCTGAAGTTTTGGTGGTTTTTGTGTTTGCAGGATTCTTTGGTGGAGGCTGCTAAAGAAGAAGCAAATTCTATAAGCAATATAATTGCACAGGCAACCAAATAAGCTTCTACTTGCCCTTATCTCTATCATATTGATATATTCACATCTCATTTTTACTATCTTTTTCTGTTGTTTTTTCCCTTTTGTTTGTGTGGAAATCTTTTTTTTAAGTGTTAGAATTTTGAAATTTGAAAAGTCAACTGATATTAATCAAATGTATGGATGTGTGTATTTGTTCATTTTGAGTTTCTAGATGTGTAACAACGATATATCTTAACTTGCAAGTGTTTACATGCTTCATAGTCTTCTAAAAATAAATATGTGTTTGATAAATATGGTTGTCTAGATCTCATGCATAAACAAATATGAATTTATACCATATAGGCAAATTACATGTAAAATGAATGTACTTTAGAAGATGTACATTTATAATTAACTTTTAAGCGTTAATCTTATAAGGTTAGAATCAAATAAGGGACAAGTTACAAAAATCTTTTGTAACTTATAAGACACAAAATATATCATACCTACAAACAAAGGGGTGGATCGGACATTTTTAAACTGTTAAAAAACGTGTATGTTAAAGGTTATAGAGATTTGACTTTGGGCGAATAAAATTGTGATTTAACTTTGTCAATGTGGGACAAGGACTTGGAAAGATATATGGTTACATTTTGGGAAAATGACGTACTATAATGTTTTTAGGGTTTATCCATTTAGCCACTTAATTTATTTTGTGGTTTAATAAGGGAACGAAGTATCTGTTACCTATCAATATAATCCCTTTCACCTATTGTAGCCGGTATACGTTGCCACATAAACCTAGCCTAACACGTAAGCGATGACATGGCAAGAATTTAAAGGCGTCGAACTACCGCAACGACGTCGTATTGAAGGTGAATCGTAAGGAGCAAGGATCGACTGTTCAAGCGACTCCATATAAAATCAAGACTTTCTTGACCTAAAATGGCACATCTGCAAACTTCATTACCCCAATCTCGTCTCTAAGTTTACTCCAAAATGCCTTCGATCGCACATGCAGAACACAACTGGTCTCCAAACTACCGTCGTCACATGGATGAGAATCATTCGAATGGTGTAACCAACGAAGACATGGCCATCAATCTACTGCAAACCCAGCTGGAACTATCTCTTATACGGGAGGACTTCCAAGACCAATTGCGTGAGCTCCGTCAGGCAGTTAATCGAGACTTGGATGCCATGAACCGTGAGGTCGATGACGTTCGCGCTGGTCAGTCGAATATCTCAAATATCGTTGCTGATCTTAAAAATCATTTCGTTTCTTTGCAAGGAGCATATGTGAAGATGGTCTTCCAGCACAACAAACGTAAGAAGCTGAAGTATTGTATTGGGATTGTTGGTGTTGTTACTGTGTCTGTGGTGACGTATATGTTCTTTAACTAAAAAAAGTTGTGTAGGTTGAAGCATTTCAGTCCTGGGTTTGTGTTTTGGTGTGTTATTTATGTTGTTTAGTGTGTTGCTGGTATTAGTCTGTGATGTTGGTGTGTAGATTTGGTGGTGGTGTTGCCTGGGCTGCTGATGGTCATCGTTTTTTGATGAAATTTTTTGTCGATGATCTGTAATAGGTTATTCAATAGCAGAAAGTGATGTAAACAAACCCATGACTGAAATGTGTTTTAAAATGTTATTATTAAAAAAATTTGTCTTACACCTGTATCTGTATGTGTGCATGAAAGAAAGAAACATTTGGGGATTATATATGTTTCAAGAACTTGTTCCCAAGCCAATCATGTGGATGTCCATCGACTGGGACGGGACCACAAGCCAAAGCAAAATGAATATACTTTTTTAATGCACATAGACAGGGACCACAAATGGTGCAGTTTGGGAAAAGGGACAAAACTAAACAATATCTTTGCACACGATGCATTGTGTCTGCTTGTCTGCAAACCTTTTTTGGAAAAAAAATATAGGGAAGTTTTCTAAAGATGGACTTTTTTCATGTTGAATGGATTAAGTCACAAGTACCCTGTTTTTGACAATGACTTAATTACCCCCACACCCAAAATGGTCAATTTACAATGACTTAATTACCCCCACATCCAAAATGGTCAATTTACAATGACTTAATTACCCCCACATCCAAAATGGTTAATTTACAATGACGTAATTACCCCCACACCCAAAATGGTCAATTTACAATGACTTAATTACCCCCACATCCAAATTGGTCAATTTACTTTGTAATGACTAAAATGCCCATAAAAGCCCTACATATTCGTGGCACGGGACAACAATAACATTCCATATAACAACTTACCACATAACAAAACAACATAGTTGACCATAAAAGAACATACGTAGATCATTTGTTTATTGCAACACACATTCACTACAAATAACAAACAATTATCTAATCCAACTCCATGGCCGTTGCAAGACTGCTACCTTCACCTCCCACATTTTTTACAAGCTTCATTTTAATGATTCTTTCTGACTTCTTTCGTTTGTTAAGCGGTTTAACATGCTTGACTTGATGAACACGAGCATTGACCTTCACCCCTTCCTCCTGTCCATTGACTCCCACCATCTGCTCTTCCTTACCAGTCCTCTCCAAAGCATCACTAGCATCTACCATTACCTCATCATCCCCAACCCCTGTGGCAACGTTTACAGACTCCTGCGTAGGTATAGTTTTTTGTTTCTTTGTTCCATTTTGTTTGGATGTCCCTACACCTTTACTACAAGTTGCCTTGTTGTTTCCTTTCTCCTTACATATACTACAAGAAACTTTCTTCCCTGCCTTGGAGACAGTGTGTTTTCCCATCCGTTCAGAAGCATCTCTTCTTCTCTTTATTGTTGGCCTGCCTGGCATACGTCTTTTCAATGGAGGCAAAGGGGGTATCAAGTCAGTAGAAGGCCACAAATTTTTTCCATTCATACCATGGATTGGCTGTTTGTAAGTATTATGGTATAATGCAGCCAAGTACATTGGATCTACATATGGACCATCAGGTGTGATATTTAAGTAGGCTAAGGTGGCAACTGAGTGTACACAGCCATATCCATTAAGTTGCCATAGCCTGCAGCTGCATTCCTTTTTTTCAACATCAACAGTAAACGCCTCGTCCATTTTCCTTGCCTCAAACTTCATCCCCCCACAAGATATGACCTGTCAATGCCTACATATATAGATGAAAACCGCAAATATCATGAGATGTGAAGAGTAAGGTACTAATGTAATTGGATAAATGTACAAACCTTTGCTCAGTCTGGAGCATATTCAACTGTATTCTGATATTTGGACAAACAGAATAACGATTCCATCCTTGTCCGGTTAGTTTCATAGTCACCATCCTTTGCATCACATATATACGAATGTCCTCTAACATGCTTATTATTGGTTTCTGCCGGGCATCCAAAATCACACTATTAAAACTCTCTGAAAAACCATTCTCTACTAACTCACAAGAATTATGAACTCTGAAAAAAGCCAAAGACCAAGTCTTTGGATCTCTATCCATAAGATGCACAACTTCTTCCGGATTTAATTTTCCAATCTCTTTCATAACTACATTAAATTGTGCTTCAGTTGTTGCCTTGCTCGCTTTCCAAAACATATTTTCAAACTTGGATCCACTAAATCTCTTTCTAAAATTCGCATAGATATGTCTAGCACACTGCCTATGTTCGGTTGCTGGAAATACTTCCTTTACTGCCTCAATCAAACCCTACATAAGTCACATTAATGTTTGAAATTAGAATAGCAATTAGTAATTTTAGAACATGCACTAGTTTTGAACCATACCTTGTGTTGATCCGAAATTAGAACCATACCATGTCCATCATTCCAACATTGCAAATCTTCTGAAAGAGTTTCTATGAACCATTTCCAATTATCTTTGTTTTCCACACTAACAACTGTCCAAGCAATCGGGAATATTCCATTGTTAGCATCTCTACCCACAACACAAAGCAACTCCCCTTGACAAAAACTTTTCAGAAAACAACCATCCAGGTTAATGATCCTCCTACATCCTCCCCCCATCCCTCTTTTACCAAAGCAAAACATATGTATATTTTGCTGAAATAATTCTTACCATCAGGCATTGAATCAGCACAAATTTTAACTGTCGATCCAGGATTTGATCTTCTAATCTCCTCACCATATGACCATATTCTTGCATAATTTTCAGCTATTGTGCCTTCAGCTAGACTCAATGCATAATTCTTGGCTCGCCTACACTGACTCATACTCACATTAATCCCAAAAGCGGTTTTTACCTCCTCTCTAAGTAATCGGACGCTCATCTTTTGATTGTTATAAAATTGGTGCTTAAAGTGGGTCCCTATCCATTTGTAAGTCACAATTGATCCGAATTTGAAATTTTGTGCACAATTATGCTCACCGATAAGAGACTTTATCTGGAAATACTTATCAACACTCATCCAAGAACCCCAAAGCCTAAAAGTACATTTTCCATCACAGCATTTGACAAGTAATCGCCTAGTATCATTCTTAACAAAACATAATTGATAACCATTCGCGACAGCATAGTTACAAAGCATGTGTTTCAATTGCTTAGGACTCTCAAACCTCATACCTAAAACAGGTTCCTGCTCCTTCCAATTGAGCTTATCATTGAAAATGTTTGGCAATTCGGGATAAACATCTTCATTGTCACCCATGTCTTCTTCTACTGCCTCACATACACCTGCTTTCTCACCCATGTCTACCTGAATCTCATTACCCTTTATAAAAAAATGAGGCTTATGATGGTCATCCTCATCGTCATCGACATCCTCATCCTCGTCGTCAGCATCGCCGCCATTCGCTTCCTCATCGTTTGTGTCACCCACATCCCGATGCCCTGTTGCAACTTCCTTAACCAGTCCTACACCATCAAGTACTTCTTCCTGTACGTTACCAACAAACTCATTTTTGTGTTCATCCAACCATTCCTGTGTGTTACTATTCCCAAAATGGTCTACATACATAGGGAGTATAACACCACATTCATATGCAATTGCTATGAAGTCGTAATAATCGGGGTCATTGCAGATTAGAGTCAAACCTTTTGGAAAATCAATATCAGGTTGGCAGTAATAGAGTTTCTCACACTTTTCCCCAGTGAACCTTTCGATGAACGCAACACACCCATCCTTGTCCATTCCTGCGAAATCGATGTCCGAAAACCTCTGAGTAATTCGACCGGTGTAGCGTATGGGGTTTCTGGCGAACATTCCTTGGAAGTGGACATCTACTTGTAAGAATACAGGTTCCATGCTTGAGGATGCAGAAGCAGCTCACAAAAAAAGGTTTATCGATGAAGTGTTGAACAGTGGAGGTAAAAGGGTTCTTTTATAAAGCATATATCGACAGTAAGAAGGAAGCGACTAATTAATGACATGGCATTAGACGAAAGTCACGGTCAGCATCCGATGTGGTGTTAGTAGAAGGAGGTGGACTTAAAATGACCGGCTAACTCCTTCACAATTGAAATAAGGACTTAATCGACCCGACAAAGAGTAATTTGTTACCTTATTAAGCCACAAAATAAGTTAAGTGGCTAAATAGATAAACCCTAAAAACATTATAGGGCCTATACGTCATTTTCCCTTACATTTTTTGTATGTTATCTTATAAAAACCCTGACTTGGAAACAGCAAGGGCATTAAAATGAATTGATTTTTCTTTGGTTTATTTCTCTTTTTGACCTAGTTGTATCAACATATAGGTGTCCATTCAAATGTTGTGATGAGGGTTCTAAGTTCTATTATGGACGAAAGGTATAAATTTAGAAATAGAATAAAAATAATAATAATAATAAGATTAATTTTTGAAGTTTGAAAATTATGTACAAGTAGAGTGAGTGATTAACTTATTTTTGTGAGAGTGTGATCTGGTCGCTAATGTGTTTTGAGACATGTATCATCCACCTCACAAATACAATACAAATTTCTGCAATCATGTTTTCTTCTGTTATGAAAAAGACACAGGACCTATTATTATTGCAGGAGAAATGAAATGTTATTGATGAAAAACTTGCATTTTGAATTTTAAATAAATAAGAAGAGTGAGCAGAGCATATTATACAGAAATGGCATCATCACCAAGAAAGAAAGAGGTCCTATTACCTATACACATGTGGCTAACTAATTACCAAGTAAATGTTATATCATCACAAAAGGGGAAGGGGAAGGGGAAGGGGTGGGGTAAATTTGTAATAACACAAGCCCAAAAAAAATTGGTACTCTTCTTACTGCTTGAAAGAATGGATTGGAATTGGGTGATGACGTGGAAAATGAATTTTGCAGAAAATGGAATTCAATCGGATGCAGAATCATAGAAGTCGCTTGGGCATGGAGTCATAACCTCGGATTCAAGTGTTTTGACGACCCTGTCCATTGTGGGCCGATCTTCAGGACTCGGACTCACACACTGAATTGCAACCGACAGCAGAGCATCAGATGTCTCCGCCTCCACCCCCTCACACTCTCCATCAATTATCTCTCGCTGCCTATCCTCCGTCACCAAATAATTCAACTGCAATAAAATCAAAAATTAAATCAAATAACAGAAATAAAAAAAACATGTATCTTACCACAAAAGACAAACAATAGATGGATGACATCACATGACATACCCAGCCAACAATATTAAGGCCTTTCTCTATGAAAGAAGCATCCGTGGGCCTCTTTCTACTTACAACCTCAAGCATCAGCACACCAAAACTATAAACATCCGTCTTCTCTGTTGCTCTACCACTTTGCATGTATTCTGCATCAAACAATAATTAAATAACATGTACATATACTTTTTGATTGATGTTGGTTTGTTACCTGGAGCTAAGTATCCAAAAGTTCCTGCAACAATGGTGGTGATGTGAGATTCTTCATCTTCCAGCAGTTTTGCAAGTCCAAAATCAGAAACCCGAGCTTCGGAATTTCCATCAAGCAAAATGTTGCTTGATTTTATATCACGGTGTATAATTCGAGGGGAACAGTCATGATGCAAATAAGCCAGCCCTTTTGCAGCTCCCATGATTATCTTCACCCGTGTCTCCCATGCCAGTTGTTCATCACCATTTTCTGATAACAAATAATTCCTCCCTCAATCTCAATCACAACAACAAAATTATTATAAAACAAAATTATTACCATGGAGAGCTTCATCTAGGCTGCCACCTGCTAAGTAGTCATAGAGCAAGAGTTTTGAAGTTGGAGAATTGCAGTATCCTCTCAAATTCACCAAGTATTTATGTTTGATGCTTCCAAGAATTGCAAGCTCTCTCTCAAAAAAACGATCAAATCCTTCGTTTAATTTTACGATTCTTTTTAAAGCAAAAACGTTTCCATCATCCATTGAAAGCTTGTAGACTGTTCCAAATCCTCCAGCACCAATTATATGCTCATCATTTAAAGCTTCCAGCTTTTTTATTATATCCTTTGATGAATATGGCAAGTCTCCATGAAACATCACAATCGATGCACCTGAACCAATCAATAACAAAAAAAATACTCTTATTAATAATTATAAAGCTCATATTATTCTATTTAAAACTTATTTCAATCTTTACTTACCTCCACTCACATCCTTTGCAATCCCTTTTGCATCATTTTTCCCAAGTTTTTTATAGAGAAAACAACCCCAGAAACACATGAGGGCAACAAGAAGCAATGCACCAACAGTAGCAGAAGCACTAATAAGTAACCTTCCAGAATTCTTTTTCACATTTTGACTCCCTACACAAACAAAATAAATCACTCAAATGTAAAAAGTCAACCAACAACTTTTACAAGGAAGAAAATAAAACCTGTAGGCTGTTGATTTCCAACTTCATCTTTGCATAACTTATTAATTTGCTTCCCACATAAGTCACTGTTTCCAACAAACCTGTAGGTATCCAACCAAAAGTAAGCACCAACTTTGCCTTACAACACATTTTTATTTTCATTTTTTTAGATAATAAAATATGTGATAATTAGGAAATTTAAGTTCAGAACTCACGAGTTACTTCCAAATTGGTCAAAAACACCATCTGTTGGGATTGGCCCAGCTAGAAAATTGGATGAGACATTGCTTCATGGGTAACAAAGAATTAAAGTCAGTAGAAGGTTGGAAAATAATATTTTAAAAAAGATCAAATGGGGAAAAGAAAATAATCATGCTTACAGGTTTAGAAGGTTCCTCAAATTCCCAAGTGATGTGGGAATTCTACCATCAAGAGAGTTACTAGAAATATCCCTGCAACAAGAAGCAAAATGTATATTAGTTATCAGATGATACAATTTCAAATGCACAGCTTTTATAATTGTACTTAAAGTGTTCAAAAGCTACCATAAAAGAGTTAACTTACAATGTTTGAAGGTTCGAAAGGTTTCCCAATCCAGTAGGAATAAATCCACTCAAGTAATTATTCTGCAAAAATCTGTCAAAATAATAACAACAGAAAAAAAAAGGAAGCGATCATCAATATCTCAAAAAACAAGAATATAATCCAATCATATCATATTACAACAACTTGTGCTTACAATCCTTGCAGCTCTGTACAATTTCCCAACTCTGGAGGAATTTCTCCATAAAAATTGTTGTAATGAAGATCTCTACAGCATGTCACATATACAGCATCAGTAGTTGTATTAACTATTAAGCATGCAAAAAGTTGTTAAAAAGAGTTTAAAAATCACATACAAGAATTTCAAGTGATCTAGCTTTCCAATATCTGGTGATATGAGTCCCTTTAACTTGTGATTGGAAACATTCAAAGATATAACTCTCATGGTTTTTTGATCACATATTACCCCTTTCCATCCACATGGATCAGGATCCTCTGGTCTCCATTGACCAAGAACATCATCTGAACTAATAATGCTTGTCCGGAAGTTCACAAGAGCTTCACCTAAACAATTAACACAAAACATTCTAAAATTCTTAAAAGATTGCATCATAGAAAACATACTGATATCAAAATATGATTATGATTTGAAGATGGTCATTTACATCCTTAAAAAAAAACAACAACAAATAAGAAGGAATAAAGTTGACATACCATCTGCAGTGAGACTTTGGCATATGTCCACCAAACAACATAGCAATAGAATGTACAATGGCAATGACCCTTGAAAATCTTTAAGGAGAATTCCCATTGCTGTGCTGATTGAGCATAATAAATAAAATTCCTACAGATCATCTGATACACAAGGCATCAAAAAATCTCCCTTGGAAACACATTTGCTGATTAACGTGACCATCTAGCAGCTGCAGGATGTACAAGTTTCCATTTAAGAGAATAATTCAATAACACGAAAAGAAAATATATAAATTTATCACAAGAATTATTTGCATTAAGTAACAACCATTATTGCATCATATGCATCTTTTGTGAATTAGGACAAGTGATTCGTGAAAGATTTAAAAATTAATAATTTGTTGATTTGATTGCTCTGAGATGAAAGTATAACCTGGCAGCAGAAGACAACTTTCTATTTAGGCTGAAGACCAGAAGTTCATCGACTATTATTATTAGAAACCTGAGAAAGAGAGAGATAAGGAAAATATCTACATCAGCACCACCCAAGAAATAAGATTTATAAAATGGATAAGAGAGTGAATAAAGAAACAAAGAAAAAGCATCAATTAAGGGTACCACATTTCCTTTTGTGAAAATCAGGCTTAAGCATTTCCAATACAATATACCACAGCTTCCAGGTAGGTGCAAAATGATGAAATAATTAAAGATAAAACATTTTAAGAAAACCCCGCAGAGTGCACATAGCTTATGACTAGAGTTATCAGAAGAATAACATGTATGCACCTGCAACATAAGCAAGTGATCCATATTATCCTAGAAGGTAACTTGGTCAAAATAAAGTAGAAATGTTATGCAGCAAGATTATGCTTATCAGAGTAAACCAAGAACATCGTGAACAATCATTACAACAGAATTTTGGAATGTCTAAGCTAACAATAATCTACGAGGATAAAAGGAAGTCACGAGCTTAAAACCCTCTGCAATTTATGAATATGAATGTATGTTACAGTTTACACATGTTGAGGATTTGAGGATTTTACATATACAGATGAAGATGATAATACCATTGAAGTGGCTTCTAATCTCTCCTCTTTCTGGTGTACAAATTCTGCAGCAGTATGGCCGAAATGTCCTCCTTCCCTGCCCATGAATAAGTACAATGTTCAGATAGCTACCCAACACCTAACATGGTACTGATATAGTCCTCAATCACAACGATACGTTTAGGAAATAATAGTTACATGCCCCTTATTCTAATCATTACTATCACCCCTTTGGTATTAAACCCATATGCAAAAACCCCTAAATGACAGTGTAATCTATAAAGACATTCAAACGTTATCCACTATTAGCAAATCAGAAATCATCATTGTGGCTAGACACAATCAGAAGGCTAGTAAGGCAGCTATAACTGGAGCTACTTTTGCTTCATTCAAGTAAATTACATGTATCGCTACTGAAATTAAGCCGATAAAAAACAAATTTAATCAGTATAGAACTGATAGTCACCGTGTTTTGGATCTGCAATTGAGGAGTTGAGCAAGTAGAAGCCGGAAGTTTGAGCTGTAAAGTAGAGAAACCCCTAATAGAAAAAGGAGTGTGTGTGTGTGATCATGAAGGGGAGAGAGAAGATGCTCTAGACATAAATATGGGGCAGGGCATCAGCGTCACCAATTAGCACAGAGTGGCGTCGCACGTGGGAGAACGATTGTTCATACGTGCGACCGACGCTCGCTTCATATAAGTTGGACTGTTGGACCATAACCCGTGTCATGTTTTTTTCTTTTTCAAAATATCTCCTCCAACTTTGACCGAACAAAAACATGATATTAGAATTTTTAGTAAATTACTATTTTGGTCCGTGAGGTATATATTGTTGTGTAGGTTAGATTCTAGGTTTATAAAATTTGACGGACTACCACGGGAATTTTCTGATCATTGTCCGCTCCTGTTAAGCACTGCGGTGGTGGATTTCGGTCCATCTCCTTTTAGATTTTTCAACAGGTGGCTTAATGATACTAGTTTGGTGGAGGTTGTTAACATCGTGAATGGATCTTTTCTTTTCACGGGTCCTCCCGACAAACTCCTATCTTGTAAGCTTAGGCGGATCAAGAATATGATCAAGGATTGGAATGCCAAAAAGAGAGAATTGGAATTAGGTGAGCTGATTAAACTGAGATAATGGATCGATGCCCTTGATCTTATTGCAGAATCCAGGGGCCTTTCTAGTGTGAAACTTGAGAATCGGCTGGAATGGAAAAAGAAATTACTAGAGCTTGAGCAAAACAGGTGCCTTGATCTCAAACAAAAAGCTAGGATCAAGTGGGCATTGGATTGCGAGGAAAACTCCCAATTTTTTCATGGGATTATTGATTCCAATCAATCAAATAACCGTCTTCATGGCCTTTCCATTAATGGGATATGGACAACTGATCCTGCTGCTATAAAAAATGAGGTGTTTTCTTTTTTTAATGATAAGTTCTCCGAACCCTTCATATCTAGACCAAAGCTCTCCTGTAATTTTTATCGCACTCTCTCGGATTCTGATGCAGCTCATCTAACAGCCCCTTTCATATCCTCTGAAATCAAAGCAGCTGTTTGGGCTTGTGGTAATGAGCGAGCCCCCGGGCCCGATGGCTTCTCTTTCAAGTTCATTAAATTCTTTTGGGGCTCTCTTGAAGCTGACTTCGTGAATATCTTTAACCAGATTCACACAGGTGGTACTCTCAACGTGGGGTGCAACTCCTCGTTTATTTCCCTAGTTCCAAAGACCAAGGATCCGATTTCTCTATCGGATTATCGCATGATTAACCTAATTGGATGCATTTATAAGGTGATTGCAAAAGTCTTCGCCAATCGCCTCAGGACTATTATTGGCTCGGTTGTGGGAGAGGTTCAGTCTGCATTCATTGCGGGACGCAACATTTTAGACGGGCCTCTTATGATCAATGAGGTCATCTCTTGGTTAAAAAGATCTAAAAGACAGGCACTTCTATTTAAGGTGGATTTTAATAAGGCTTTCGACTCCTTGAGTTGGTCTTTCCTGGAGTTGATCATGGAACAATTGGGTTTTCCTCAGCTTTGGCGCACACGGATCATGGGTTGCCTCTCTTCATCTCGCACCTTGGTTCTGGTAAACGGTTCCCCAACTGTTGAATTTTCAGTCTCCAAGGGCGTTAGGCAAGGGGACTCCCTGGCCCCGTTTCTCTTCATGGTTGCAATGGAGGCTCTGAATGCGGTTATGACAAAAACATGTGATCTAAGTGTTTTTTCAGAGATTAACCTCCCTCATGATGGCCCGCGTCTCTCGCATCTCTCCTATGTTGACGACGCTCTTTTATTCGGAGAATGGTCACAAGCTAATCTCCTCAATCTTGCGAGAATTCTAAGGTGCTTCAACTTAGCCTCTGGTCTTAAGGTAAATTTTTCAAAAAGTCGAGTCTTTGGTATTGGTGTTAACTCAAGCACTGTGGAACTTTCACTCACTTCCTTCACTGCCAGCCTTCTGTTCTTCCATTCACTTACTTAGGTTTATCGGTTGGGTCCAATATGTCATTGGTTCGGAATTGGCAGCCCGTCCTCGACAAATTCTGTGACAAGTTGTCAAATTGGAAGGCAAAAACACTTTCTTTTGGCGGACGAATTACTCTACTTAATTTGGTCTTAGGGAGTCTACCCCTTTTTTACTTCTCGCTCTTTAAAGCTCCTTTGAAGATTATAGATGACCTCGATAGAATCCGTAGAAAATTTATTTGGGGTGGGTGTGACTCTAGAAACAAAATCTGTTGGGTTAGCTGGGATAAAGTTCTAACGCCTAAAAGATTTGGTGGCTTGGGTGTGATAAATTTGAGAGCCTCAAACTTGGCTCTATTGGCCAAATGGATTTGGAGGCTTAAAGTGGAATCGTCTGCCCAATGGTCCAATCTGATCAAGTCTCTGCACTCCCTACATAGATCTTGGAAAATGTTCCATGTTCGGCTAGGTGTTTCCGGGGTTTGGAAAAATATTGTTGGCACTATTTCTGATTTCGGTTCTCAAAATATTACGCTTCAAGACATGTTCAAAAGAGTAATAGGGATTGGGAACTCTTTTTCTTTCTGGTTCGACAATTGGGCTGGGAATTCTGATCTTAGATCTAAATACCCTTCTCTTTTTGCTCTTGAATCCTTTTAAAATTTGTTCCATTGCAGATAGATGTCAGAAAATGGACGGTTCGTTGGTTGTCTCATGGAATTGGCGGAGTCCTCCTAGCTCCATCACAGAACTGTTGGAACTTGATAGTTGTTTGAACGACCTCTCATTGGTTTCTATCGGTACCTCATATGATAAATGGAGTTGGCGTGGTTGCAGTTCTGGGGTTTTCTCTGTGAGCTCTTTACGTGGAGCTTGGGAGTCAAAAGTCTATCCCCCACTTGAGTATAAACACTTTTGGAATAATCTGGTATCTATTAAAATCAACTTTTTTGCCTGGCGAGCTGTACTGAATAGGTTACCTGTGAAAACTGATCTCATAAAAAGAGGAGTTGTTTTGAACTCTGGTACATGTGATCTATGTGGTGCAGGTGTTGAATATGTTATACATCTTCCCTGGGAATGTTGTTGGGTTCGAGATGTCTGGAGTATGGTTCAATACTGGTGCGAGCTTGATCTCTCTGATATTAATTCTGTTGAACATCTCCTCTCTGCCTCCCACTCCTTTGCCAAATCGCCTTCTCAAATAAAGATGACTCACGCGATCATTTTTTCTGCTCTTTGGTCTTTGTGGAAAGCCAGAAACGACTGCTCCTTTAACAATATTACTCCATCTCAGGCCCATATTTTTGAAGATATTAAGGCGAACTCTTTTCATGTGGATAAAAAACAGGAGAGGGGTACCTCCTTAAATTGGTCTTCTTGGTGCATTTTCCCTTTGATGTAATTCTTGTACTTTTGTCTTTTCTACTGTTCTACTTTGCCCTAGCTGCTTGCTAGCGGTTTAATAAAAATTTCGCCGTTCAAAAAAATAAAATAAAATTTGACACTTCTTATGGTCGGGAAATCTTTCAGTTTTGGTCCCCATCAGTATCACATTTCTCGTCGATGTTATTTCGTTAAGTACGTATGAAATAACTAAAGTGACCATATTTTTGCATTTTTCTGATTTTGTCTTTTCTGTTTCTTAAAACTAGTATTATTACTAAATTATATAATCTCTGTATCACCACCATAACCACATTATACCATTATTGTTGTTACCGCTCCACCAATATCGTTGTCGGACTCACCACACCAAACACCATTGTCACCACCACCAATCACCACTATCACCATCGCCAATCACCACCATCACCATCATCCACCAACCACTAGCACCGCTAATACTATCACCTGCACCAAATTTAAATCACAAACCAAAAATTAGAATCAAATCAAAATCTTATCATATAATCAAATAAAAATAATGAATGGAAATGAAACCACTAATTAAATTAAAAAATAAGAGATTATAGTTGCAGGGGAAGAAAGAAAGGGAAATCAAAGAAGATCCAACCTCTTCTTTCACTTGGGCCCTATATAAAGATACTAACCCCAGGGTTCATCATTTCACAACCTCCATCTCCTCATAAAACAAACCCTATCCCCTGAGAGTGTTCATGATTGAGTTTGGACCCTTAGAATATATAAAGCTTCCACATTTATGATTTTTAGTTCATAAATCTTGTTGATATGTCCCTTTTGGTTCCTTTTGATGGACGTTCTTGGAGTTTGAGCAACTCGAGAACCCTATAAAGTGTATTAAGATGATTTTTGGACTTAATATGACAGAAAAGAGGGTGTGACAACCGTCAAATTCTGGTCAAGTCAAAGTCAATTAAAGTCAACAAGTCAAACCGGTCAACTCTACTAACTCTTGTATACTAGGGTTCACTTTATGTAATTACTGTACAACTCACTATTTTAATAAGAAATCATCACTTGAAAAGTTTGTATTTTTAGATTTCTTGAACCCTAATCGGGGTAAGTGAGGTAGTAAAGCGATAAAACACTATTACATACCCTTCGGGGGTGTGTAAGACCCTTAAACATGGCTAAACGAGGTTTGCGGACCTTGCGTTTCAAAGCCAAACACTCAAATCTCTCTAAGTATGTGAAATCTCTCCCAAATCTCTCTAAGTATGTGAAATCTCTCCCAAATCTCTCTAAGTATGTGAAATCTCTCCCAAATCTCTCTAAGTATACAAAATCTCTCCAAGTATGTCAAATCTCTCCCAAATCTCTCCAAGTATGTCAAATATCTCCCAAATCTCTCTAAGTATGTGAAATCTCTCTCAAATCTCTCTAAGTATGTGAAATCTCTCCCAAATCTCTCTAAGTATGAGAAATCTCTCCAAGAATGTGAAATCTCTCCCAAATCTCTCCAAGTATGTGAAATCTCTCCCAAATCTCTCTCTGTATGAGAAATCTCTCTAAGTATGCGAAATCTCTCCCAAATCTCTCTCTGTATGAGAAATCTCTCCAAGAGTGTAAAATCTCTCCCAAATCTCTCTCAAAATCCCTCTCAACTTCTTCGTATCACTCGGGGCATCCCGACCCTTAATTTAGTCGAAAACCGCTCGAAACCGGAAGTCTACCCGAAAAACAGCCTTAAGGAGCCGAACCTCCCTTAAGGAACCAAAACCTTGTCAGAAGCGAAGCTGTTGGAAGCACCTTGAGGACCGAACTTGGCATCAGAACCGAAACCCTCTCAGCCGAAATGGACCGAGGATTCGGTCTATTTCGGTTCCCTGGTTATGTCGGACCGAGACCTGACCTTCGGCCCTTCCCCTCGCACCTTCGGTCCGAGAAGCGACTCTTCACAGCCGAACCTTACTCTCGGTTCCTCATCCACTTTCGGTTCTATGAGCTGGAACCGAACCTCCGGCCCTGAATTTCGAAAATTGGCAATTTTTGCCCAGTTTTCAATATTTTTAGCGTTTTGAGCCCGTTTTTCGAGATTTTAACACGGGATTTTCACCCAAACTCGTATTTTAACATAATAAACCCTAAATATTCATATTTAATTATGTTTTTAGGAAAATCCTTACTTAAGAATAAAAATCTAATGGGTAAGGCTTAGAGGTGGAGTGTTGACTTTGCTTTAGTGTATGACACAAGTAACCACCCCATGCCCACTCCATGAACCACCCTTGTCCTTCCACCATACCTAGTCATTCCATAGTACTTTTCCCACCATTTTCAGCCACACACTTGGTCAAGAGCTGGAAAGCCCTCCCCTCTCCTCACATTTCCCTCATTCCCCTCATTTTCCACCAAAGAACAAACTTCATTCTCTCTCACTTTCTCTCTCTAAATTTCGAGATTCAAGGCTATTCTCCAGACTTTTCTTTTACTTTTGGTAAGTATTATCATCCTCCATATGATTATTTCACTCCTTTCTACTCCAATCATAGGTTGTTTACACAAACTTCATCATATTTGTGTTAGTTCTTCGAATCTTCAAGCAACCTTCTAAGTGTTCTTGAGTTGAACACTACCTTTCTTCAACATCCACCCACTGAAATCACACAAGGTGAGTTCATACCCCTATCTTTTCATGTTTTTCTTAAGTTTTAATGGGGGGGGGGGATACAAGTTAAAACACCAAGAACACAACTAAACTCATTCAACAGCTTTCATCAGAAAAGTTTAACTCCATTCACGGACTTTTTTGGTCAACTTAAACATTTTAGTTTTCAAAACTGTATTAGATGCAAATAGTTCAGGTTTATACCTTTAAAATGACTACCTGCACACGTTCATACGACTTTTCTACTAATTATGGTGATTTTTACAAAACTGCCTATCACTGTAGCTATGAATTCGGACCAGTCAGTGAATATGAACGTTTTCACACCGTTTAGGAACTTCTAAAAATCATAATAAAAATTATGAACAAACTAGACACATTTTCTAAACTCTCAGAGTTTACGGATCTAGTTTTCGGTTTCGTATGAATTTTCTGTGATTTTCTAAATCAGTGCAAAAATGGTAAAAACGAATTTACAGTTTACAACTTTCATAACACTTGTAACATGTTGAGCAAAGTGTTAAACCTTGATGACTTCATATTTTGCATGTGTTTTCTGTTATGATAAAATTATATAACAAAAAAATAGACATTAATTTGTAAGAATCCTTATTATTACAAAATGAGGCATAATAAACCTAGTTATGTTTTTGCTATAAATCTACATCACAGAAAAATGTTCTTTTACATTACAAACACTTATGATAAACTATGGTTAGTATAGTTTATGTTTCATACACATTACAAACAATTATGTTAAACTATAATAGGTATAGTTTATGTTTCATTAACCGGTCAAACTCATTACCAAGGGGTTTTCAGTTCAGTTCACGTAAATCTGTTAATGAATAAATTTGTGAGACATTCGCTTCGTGTTACCTTCATAGTAACAAAGTCAAAAGTCCTGTAAATTGTAACCAGAGTCTCTTGTATGGAGAGCGTGATAGTTGTGTATAGATCTATATTGGGTCTGACAAACCCGCACCTGAGCTGCATGCAACAGCTAGACCGGCAGGTCTGAGGTGACAAGTATCATTTAACTTGCGACGCCTGAAGAACGTCGTATTATGAGGTCGTCTGAGTCTTAGTATGGTTATAATAACTCACATGGGGTGTTAACAAAACATAAGATTTACGAGTTTTACTTCTAAATTAAACGAGTTTATGTCGATTTAAACCTGCATGAATTACTTTAAGTATGGAAAAATACTTGTACATTTCGGTCGTGACTTTTAAGACTACATGACTTTTATAAGGAAAATATTGGATTTTTTGGAATCATACTCTATCGTTTTTACAAGGAAAACGACTTTTTACTCAAACAAAACTCTTATGAACTCACCAACTTAATTGTTGACACTTTTTCAAAACTACTTGTATTCTCAGGAAATCAGTAAACATGTAATTGGCCGCTTTTGGAGGATGGAACGCTAAGGCGTCAAACATTGTATTTTTGTCAACATAATGTAATTGATTCAGAAACATGTAAACATATACTATGATATAACTTTTTCAATTATATTTATGTTGGTTGTCTATACTTTGAGCATTATTATGTTCGTTGTTGTGATACTATACATGAAGTCCTCCACCCCCGGACGTTTCCGCCATCCTAGGTTTGGGGGTGTGACAGAGGGCATGCATGGGCTCCCATTGATCTATACACAAGTTCTTAGCCATTTTGGATCATTTATGCGTTAGGGTTTGAGTTTGAATGTGATTAGGCATAGATCTTGATAAAGTTGGAAACTTTATCCATCAAGTCCATTGTGAGATTCAAATATGAAAGTATAAGCCCTAATTTGAAGGGATTAATTGCTTAGTAAGAAAAAGGCTTATGCCTTGAAAATCATGACGCGACCAAGGAAGGGTCGCAACGCGAGTTTAGGAAGAAAATCACAATTTTTTGGTTGCCATGTGATCGCGAAGCAACTAGTATTTGGGTCGCAACGTGTTAACCTTTGATCGTTGACCATTGACTTTTGGTTAAACTTTGAGGATTTGAATTGTGGACCGAGGTTTGACCTCTATTTGACTTAGGTGGTGTGTGTATTTGATTCATTTTGCGGGTTCATGTGAGTGCGTGATTTCATATCTTCGTATTAATGTGAATTTTCTCACTATATTACTTATGTCATTATTGGATTTAGTGTATGTAGAATGCTTGTGTAATGTTATGATGTGATCGTATGCTTAGTTAGACTAGTTAAGTATTGTCTGTTTGTTTACATGCTTAGTATGGGATGATGTTTGATATCGGTGTTGTGTTATGAGCCTATAGGTCCGTTTGGAATATGGAGATACCGGTGCTATGTTGTAACCTATATGTTTGTTTGGATGATGATGATATCGATGTTGTGTTGTGAGCCTTCAGGTCCGTGTGGATGATGTCAATAACGGTGTTGCTTCGTGAGCCTACAGATCCATTTGGATGATGGCGATACCGGTGTTGTGTCGCGAGCCTACACGTCCGTTTGGATGATGGCAATACCGGTGTTGTGCTGTGAGCCTACAGGTATGAGGGATGATGACAAAAGCCCACATGCCCAAGGTATGTGGTATTTTAGGGAACCCAATAAGTTTTGTGCTTACATTTTAAAGTTAAATGTTTTTCAGATAGTTCTATTATCGGAGGAAATGGCTCAACTTGATTGCACTGCACGCACATCATTATTGATTATGATTTAGAATTTCGTTGGTTTGACATGATTATGATACATTCTTTTTTATGGCATGGTTTTATGATGTTAAGCACTTTAGTAATTCTATCTTTTTTATGGAAAATGAATATTTTACTTATATTCAAAACGAAAATTTTGTTTGAAATTTTGGGACGTTACAAAGTTGACATGAGCGGGCGAGATAGACGTTACGAATGTGAAAGGCAATGGAGGCATCGGTGGTTGCGTCGCCGTATATGGATACGATCTTCTTCATAAATGATTTCTCGAGTGGGTGTCAGATTTGACAGGAGCAAGAGAGACGAGTGAGACTGGAGTGAGAGAGATAGATGCGGCATAGGCGAAGGCAGTAATGTCAATGGAGATGGAAACGACGACATAGTGGAGGTTGATGAGGGAGAGAGGTGAGTGATGCAATGTTTGGGCCTTGGGTTTAAGGATTTATATGAGTTTCCTGTGAATTTATTGAAATGGTCCTCGTGGTTTTAGGTTTTGTCAATTTTAGTTTGAGGGCAATCTTGTCATTTTAAAGGAAATAACAAGACTAACGGTAACTGTCTCAAGAATCAAAACTAAAGGATTTACCAACCATAAAGATCATGTCTCAAGGATCAAAACTAAAGGATTTACCAACCATAAAGATCAGTGGACAGTGGTATCAAATTTCTAAAACAAGAATCAAACCTATAAAAAGATGTATACTATAGAGACCAAAACTATAATTTACTCTAGAATTTATTGTTACACATATTTTAATCAAAATTGAGATTTTTATTCCGTTCAAAACTAGCAGGTGATAACTATCAAATACAATTATGATAATTATTTTAACCTTACATGTTTAACGTGAATTTCTTTTTTCAAAAACTGTGAAAATTAAATATAAGCCATTCTAGCGATTCTACTTTTCTCATGTCAAAAAGGAAATGATAACTATTTGCTACGCTTAATTTATAATTTTTTATACATAAAACATTTCATTGTTTTGAATTTGCCCCATTTAAATGTTTATCTGGATCTATCCTTCAATTGCAAGTAAGGGATCGTATTATTCATATATAAAGTAAAAAGAACATATGATATAACACAATTTACAATGAATACAATGTCTACGTTTTACCTTGAAAAATATCCCCATGCAATACAAAACACAGCACCTTTTTGTTTTGAGTTGCGATAAATATACAATATTTCTGTTAAGTCCTTTAGTGAAATTACCTATTGGCCCATCATTATTTATTACGGATACTTGGCTAGTGATTTTTTGTTTAGCTCTTAATGAGTTGAATAAGAGCCAACGTCAGTATTTGATTGTACATATATAAAGAGTATTTCTAGAAAGAAAAAAAAAATTATGTATGTTATCCAATGAGTGAATGAGCAACACCTCTTAATCACTAAGCCCTCAACATTTGCCTTTTTATTACGCGCATGCTAATTGCGTGAGAGTTCAAAACCAGATATTAGACTTAATTTTTAGACCCACGAATCTATGATACTGTGTTTTCTATGCAACCTAATCGCATTTGGTTATATATCTACTTAATACATATAGACATTTGCATCTTTATTAGACGATAAGTCAACAAATTTGAACAAACTTATTCAGTTTAGACTCAATGCCTATAAAAAAGAAGTTAGATAAGTGCCTTTATTAGAGGATGTTTAGGATTGTGCTTTGCAACGATTTATTGATTTTTTTTTCTTTTATCACCGTTATAAGTTAAAATAAATATTAAATGTTCGTCATTACTTAATGATTTTTTTTAAACTTCTTTTTACTCCCACTGAGATTGTAGGGATGCTTGTGACAATGTCATCTCAATTATCAGCCATCATCAATTTTGCCACACTACAAACACAACATACCATTTAGATGTGTGGGTAAAAAAATGACATTCAATATGGTCAAAATATAGGTGGAAGTTCAACTTGTCCTCTCTCCCAAACAACCCATTGTCGTGGGCTCTCTCTCACTTTGGCATGCCACCATTGTGGGCCGGTGTTTGCCGAGCATGCCATGGTGGAACCGAGCATAAAGTCGACGAACTTCTCCGAGTTTAATAGCTTGTTTTTCAAAAGTCAATTCTATTTACACATGTCTCACCTAATAACCACAATTTCTGAAAATATCAACATATGACCATGATTATCAAAAAAATATCTGATTAACCCAAAATCTAGAAAAAATAACTGAACACCACATCTATGACATGCGTTTGACGAAACCAGTCGGTAGCTGGAACCGAAGCTTTTATATGTGTAGAAATGCTCGATAAACTACGTGGAAGTTGTAGAAGTGTAAAAAATTACATAAAAATCAAAAGTTAAAAGCTCCGAAAATTTACTTAAAATAATTTTTGAATTAATAGTTCTTTTGTTAAAATAAAAGTTAAAAATTTATATTGTCGAACCACATGTTTTTTCTTTAATTCGAGTTTTTTAAAAGCTCCTAATTCTTTTTTTAAAATAACATTATCCCTTAATTTTAATAAACAAACCATAATTTAACTCTGGTGCTTGGGTTGGCCGACAGTTATTTTGCTCTAGTCGCCCAAAGCCCAAAAAACGCTAGCGGCCCACCCAAACCCTAGCATCGCACAGGACAGGACACATAATAATATCTCCGTCTCGACTCTCACTTCCCTTCAAAATGTGTATACGCTTTGTAGTCGCTTACTTGGTTTGATATGTTTCTCCTTATGCCTTGTTTTCTCTATTTCGATTTTGTTGAGTTTGATTTTTTGCACTTCATTTTGTGCATTGTTATCCATCATAATTCATAAACTTATGGGTCAGGTAGGATCGTTTCATAGGAATGACATGATTCATTAGATTATAAATGTAATTGGGTAAAATAGTTATTTATTGTTTCTTGGTAGATTAACAGTAGGATTCACCTGCATGCTTCATTTCTAGGTTGTGAGTTTTAAATGCTCATAATCTGCCATTGAAGAACGTTATTTTGTGTCCTTAGGGTTTTCCAATTTGAAAGCTTTACACGGTGACTAATTAGCCATTCACATGATGATAATCGATATGTGAATGGTCAGTAAGCTCACCAACATTATTGTGTTAAACAGTCTTATTATGTGGGACTGGAATTCGTTTAGTATCACATCAAGTCTATTAACTACATATCTTATAATCATTTCTGATTTATAATTACAGTTTTGGTGGCTAATTAGCCAATCACATATATTTTGTGCGATTGGTCAGTAAGCTCACCTACATTACAATGTTAGCAGCCTTTTGGTTTCCATATGAGATTTTTCATTTTCATGCCAAGGCTATAACTACATGTCTTAACTTTTTCTTATAAAAAATTGTTGTTATTAGTTTTGTAAACAGAATTATGAGAAAACAGTAGTTATGCTAAATTTGATGTGATGAGGTTGGATTCTGGATTCTGTGTTAGCAGCCATCTCCCGTAATCTTGTATCAATTGTTGGAGTAACAAGGGTACAAGTCTGTCTACTAAAGCTTGCATCATTCTGTAATATAAAATAATATGTCACAAAAAAAAAAACTTAATATTACTGCATGTTTCAAGTCCTATGAAACAGAGTAAATGTACTTACAAGCTGCCTGGAACCTCTACAGCAGATGTTGGCAGCATGGTAAATGGTTGGGTGTATATCTACATAATCAACAAATTAATGAATTAAAGCATAATCTAGCATGGAATGGGGTAAATCACAAATCATACATGATATGTTTAATGTAGAGAAAATACCTCAAGAGTGAGATCTAGCTTCACGTCAACATCCAGATATGGTTCAGAGTTCTTTGTGCACCAAGTTATGTAATTTGTCATCTCCGCTGTATTATATACACAATTAATCCATAATATTATAGAAGACATTATTGTTGTTACAAGCAAATTGATGTTGCGTCTCTTTGTTATTATGGGAGGGTGGGTATCTAAGATTTTTGACAAATAATCACACCTTTTGCTTCGATCAAATCGTATCAAGTCAAACATTGTAATTTAATTGGATCAAAGTATTTCATGTTTTTAGTAATTGTATACACAAATTAAACAAAGTTTACAACATCATTATCAAAATTATATCAAGTCTGAGCAAATACCTGAAAAATGCTCATTTTGTTGTGTCACGACTTCGGAACCCTCAAACTGCAGAAAATGTATAAATAAAAAAATGAATTTAAACTTTGATTGAAAAACCTTTTTCCTAGATTTACATTATCATTTCATATTGTATCTGTTTCCAGGAACTAAATTCCGGGCATTAGTTAGTTAGTTACCTTGCAACATAACAACTCCACCATGCAATCTTCAGTTGTTGGGGTCACACGCAAATCTATCACAGGAGAGACCTCAAAGTTTAGCAAATTCAGTTGTGGCAAAGTACACCTGCAAAACAATTCTCATTAAAAAGCAAGAACACGAGCAACTCCTGTAAATGGTATCATTATGTTATAAAGAAAGCAGCAAAATGCGAACCTGTAAGTGGTAAGATCGAGTTGTTCAAATTTTTGCAGGGCTTGAGTATTTAGAAGTGCTTCAATTCCAGATGGATGGCTTAGAAATTCCCTAATTGGATATATTTTTTTCCCTCTTCCATGTAGGTCATTGTAGCTTGGAATATTGACTCGATCCTTCTTCCTAGCAGATAATTTAGCCTTTTTGACATTAGAGTCAAATTTCTCATTACTGCTATTGGAAATAATGCTTAATCTCCTCCTGGAACAAAATCGATTACGTGATTCCTAGTGCCAAAACAAAAGAATATTAAAGATTATACTAGCATAAGATAATTAAATAACTGTATCACAAATTCACAATTATCAAGTTAAGGTTCCACATGTTTGAAATCATGAAATGTAGGCCATTGAACTGATGTCGCTGTAATTTCAATTTCCAATTCCAACTTTTTTATAATTGTGCATTGGGAGCTCTCGTTGAAGGGAGGAGAACATGAAAATTGGAGATATCTATCAAAATTTATGTATTTCTTAAAACTCAATGGTAGTTAGTTAGTAAAGAACCTGGGAATGAAAAGCTTTTGGAAGAATCAGGGAAGCTTCAAATTTGAAAACCTTCATCATTCCAATACGAAATATATATACTCCTGCTATTCAATTATGCATTTAGCAATAACTAGAAAGAAATTAGAAAAAGGTAAGCAATGTCTATGGTCTAAGAAAGAACCCGATTTACCTGATCGCTCGTGGAAATGGTGTGTGGTTGTGAGTGAGTGTTTGTGTCAGAGAGAGATAAAGAGAACTGCTATTGACCAAACAACCCGCCAACGACTGTTGCTGTAAAAAAGAAAAAAAAAAAATATATATATATATATATATATATATATATATATATATATATATATATATATATATATATATATATTCATCTGAAATTAAAAAAAAATGCTATACTTCTTTAAGTTCATTTAAAAATTATTCGACATAAATTTAAAATAATTGATTTATAATCAAATACAAATAATAAAAAGCACATATATATGTATCTTCAACGAAAAAAAAAGTTTTATTTTATTTTATATTTTACACTAATAATTTACAAATATACATTTTTGAAGTAAATATCGGTAACGATTACATGTATTTGAACTGAAGTAATTTATTAAAGACTTTCTTAATCTATTTAAAATTTTCATTCTTAGAAACCATAACAATTTTACAACATTTTCGCAAGAAACCATAGTTGGTTCAACACATATAAACCAAGTAAATATATTATATAGTGTAAACAGAAAATAAGCCAACGACCATTCCAAAGCTTATCGCGCTCTTTACAAGTCCATACAAACAAAGCCGTTTCCAAGCCTCTAAATACTTTCTAGAAACATATTCTATGCATTCTACAAAAACGATAGTCTCTATTTATAACTCAAATAGATGACATTCCAATCACAAATACCTAACCGATCAAAGTATCACCAGCTGGTTAGTACTCAAATAGACATTTTGTAGATCCTGATGTATCAGGCACGTTAATATTAACGTGCCTGACACATACTGCATATTGTATGTATCAGACACATCACATCATGTATGTGTGTGTCTGACAGATACTTAAATGTATGAGTCACCATCACATGGTGCCTACAAAGGGATCTATCTTGCTTCAATCCCTTTGTATTACCCTGAGCTTAGCGCTCCTACAGCGAACATTGAGTTTCTCTTCATCTTGAGAGGGTGTTATGGGTCTTTTTGTAAGGATTGTCCCACCAACACCTCCAATCATCTGTTTGATCCATGGCTCGTTTTCAACATTTTTCAGATCAGGGGACGCGCTTCCACTTCCATCAACTGAATTGCTTTTGATGATATCGAGAAATGTTTGTTTTACGATTCTGTCCTCCAGACTGTGAAAAGATATAACAGCAAGCCTCCCACCGGGTGCAAGACACCTGAAACAATCATATAACGAAGCCTCGAGTGTCTTGAGTTCATCATTAACAGCAATTCTTAAAGCCTGGAACACTCTTGTTGCTGTCTTTATCCAACCTTGCCTCCCTCCTGTAACAAATACAAATACATTACTCATTCTCATTCCTGTTTGATTCCATTCCATCACACCAAACAGATTGTAACAATTGAACTCACCTTTTCCACCAGATGTACAACTCCTTATAAGATCTACTAGATCACTAGTAGAATGCAATCCACCAGTTAATCGGGCCTTAACAATCCTCTTCTGAAGTGCACGCCAATTGTTCTCTTCCCCATAATCACGTAAAATTCGTCCCACTTCAGCCTCTGGCCATAAATTTAGTATGTCTTCAGCTGTCAAACTTGCCTATAATAGTAATAGTAATATGCCTGTTCTAATCAGTTAAACGAACAAGATATATAGACAATGATTAATTAATTAATTACATATGCTAATTCTGATTCTCACCTGGGGATCCATTCTCATATCAAGGGGTCCATCACAAAGCACACTAAATCCTCTTTTAGCATTGTTCACCTGCATATATATACTTGTAAAACATTAATATTGAAGGTCATGGATCTTTACATGTGTGAAATGGTTAACAGTTTACATACCTGCATGGATGACATTCCCAAGTCCATTAGGATCCCATCAATTCCTGAAGTCAGAAGCTTCTCATCTACCTCAGATATTGTGGACTTGATGTTCTTGAAATTTCGCAAAAAGGTATGTGTTTTTAGGTTGGAAGTCGAGTCATGGGACATGGAACTTTGGATCGAATCAATCCTGGCTTTTGCTTTTTCATGGGCAACAGGATCAAAATCCAGTCCAACATATGACTGCATCTCGGGATGAGCCTGAATTATCTGTTAGCTCCAGCACAAGAAATTAACATCAGACCCAAAAGACACGAGTACAATCGACAAAACCCTTTTCCAAATTCCAGGGCTACACATTATCAAAGGATCCTTGACCAAATAACAACAAAATGAATTCGAAAATCAAGCATGTAATAAAAAATAGAGAAAGGGGGAATCAGATTCACATACGGCGGATGAATGTCCGGCGGCTCCAAGGGTACAATCGACAAACGTCTGAAGCTTGAGAGAATCAAAAACCTCCAATACCTCACCTAGCATCACCGGAATATGACTCTCGGTGTCACCAAATTGACGAAAGCTCTCCTCATCAAACTTTTTATCCGACCGAGTCCTCCTCTTCACTACAGAATCTATTAGAACTCTACGACTAGTACCGGTAACGGAATTATCTTTTCTGTTTAGCTTTTTCTTGTTACGAGTAGAAGCAGATAAGGTAGTGGAATAACTGGCGACTGCGAGAAGGGAAGAGGAAATTTGGCGGCGGTAGCAATGCAACGGCGATAAGGTGAATGAAGGATGAAATAACAGTTGCTTAACGGCGGCCGCCGCTGCCGTGGCAGCGGTAATAGAATGCGAGGACATGCTGATCGGTGGTGGTCTAGTAGAAGTGGACTGGATTCATTTTTACTCTTCGGCATCGAGCCCAACCTTTATTTCCCTAAAATAAACTACAATTCACGAAATTTTTGTTATAAACATTTGAACATTGAATGGTACCTCTACGTTTACGTTTATTGCTTTTGTACACTTTTTACAAGGGCATTTTTATAACGTTTTAAATGTGCTTTTATAATTTTTTTAAACTTTCATTTTATATATACTTTATTTAATTTTTTTAAATGAAGATATTTCTAAAAACAATATATCAATATATATGCTTTCGTTTATACCTTAAAGTTTTAACATATTTAATCGAAAAAAAAGGATAAACAAAAATATTTATATTATTATACTGTTTTTAGAATTTTTTTTTTATAAAGAAAGTATGTAAAAAAGGTTGTATGAAAGTTTAAAATATTTTAGAAAAAGTAGTAAAAACAAGTTTAAAATATTGTAAAAAAAGTTTAAGAAGATTTTTAAAAAAAAAGTGATAAGTAATATACAAAAAGCTATAATATATATATATATATATATATATATATATATATATATATATATATATATTAAAAGATGTTGTAAAAAGTCTTAAACAATTTCAAAAATGTTATAGAAAAGAGATGTAATAAAAGTCGGAAAAAAAGTATAAGAAAGCTTTTAAAAACTAATTTGAAAAAAATAAATAAATAATTTAGGTAGAATTTCGTTAGGTGCATTTTGTGCACATTTTATGCATCCATTTAGTGTAGTTTACTTCATTTTATATGCATTTTATTATAAGTCATGTTAGTTTCTATAACAATCTTATTTGCACGTTTTTATGATCTTTTCAGGTGATCCGAAGGTGGAAACGCGTTTTGGGAAGGTGTCGGGAAGCACGGGTGAAGATGGCGGGATGATTTGATGCGAAACAAAGAAATTGAAAAAAAAAATCAAGTTTGCATTTACAAGCAGATGTGGGCACGGGTCGTGTTGTATTTGCAATAAAAAACGAGCACAGGGCGTGTTTGACCAAAAAGGAGTCGTTGACCATGCTGAACACCACCCATGTTGATTTAGCCTATTTTGTCACGGGCCGTGTTGGTCCAGTTTTGCATTTTTGAGCAACTTACTTTGGAAGAAGATCCGTGTTGATTTACTCTATTTTGACACGGGCCGTGTTCGACCCAAAAACTGCCTTTTGACGGTTTTTCTTTTTTAACCTATCTCGGGATTTTGGGACATGGGACAGACACGCTTCATATCATAGCACATTTGGCAAGGAGATTTCAAAGGTTTTTGCAAGGTTTCGATTGTAATCGTTTGGAAACATTTTTCATTAGATTTGTAAGTCTTGTTTGCGGATTATTTCATCTTTTCTAGACTTGTTGATTGTTCTATAGCCATGTGTGGCTAGAACCCTAGTTTCTCCAACTTCATGTTTTGACGTTTTAGTTGTGATTTCAATCATATGACTTGATGTTTTCTTTCAATTTCTATCTAGTGAATTTGATTTTGTCTTAATCAAATGTTTGATTTTAATTGTAATTCTTATTGGTCATTTGAATTAGGGTTAAGTCATTTTAGTTATCTAATTGCAAAATCTATAATTGTTTTGTAAATTGGACCAAGTAACAAGCGCTAAACTGATTTCCATTGAATGAATTTAATGTAAATCTTATTCACACACTTTTACGCTCTCGAGCTTGTGAGGAGTATTGAGTGTTGTTGGGAACATTCACATAAAGCTTATTGTAACCTTTTGATTTCTATATAAGAGCTTGTTTAGACTTAAATTAGAAGGCTATGCTATTTTCAAAGAGCTTATTATGAATTTGACGTCTTGGTGAATTGGAAGTGTTAGAGCTTGTTAACACTTTCAAGTACCAACTTAGGTAGAACTGAGTGCATGTCATGTCATCTTTGAATCACATTGCGAGATTGTCATACATAGAGTTGGAGTCTTTCATAAATTCTGAATTTATTTCAATTAGTCAACATTTTTCTTGTTTCTTCAAGCTTTTACTTGAATTATTGTTTACAAAACCCCCCTTTTTACTTTTGGTGACCAAAGTAACTTACGCAAAGAGGCATAGACTGATTGTCCTGTGTCTCTGTGGTTCGGCCCTGCTTGCCCTGTACTACCTTTTAGTTCAATATAACAGTGTTCTTTTGGAGTATATTGTACCCTATCATTTGTTGGGTTTGACAACCTAACAAATTGGTGCCGTTGTCGGGGACACAATGTTAATAATTGTTTATGCCTAGATCTTTTCATACAGGCACACCATTTCCGATTGACACGGAGATAGAGAAGACTGCAAAGAGATTATGGAAGCAAGCCAAGTTTCGTAAGAGGCAACCGGGTTCCGAAACTTCTTCATCATATACCCCTCCGGTCATTAACATTTGGGAGGACATACCCCTCTCAAGTGTGTCGGAAACCGAAACAGAAACCCTCTCACTCTCACCTCAACCATCCTCATCCAAAAATACCACTCCATTCTCTTCACCCGCTCACAATATTTCAAACTTCATATACATAGAAACCTTAATTCCTACTTCTACCATGGGAGACCAAGGAGAAACAGAGGTAATAATAACAACAAAAACAATAATCGTGGTCCACCTAACTCGCCCGAACAAACCCTTCGCCAATGGGCGAGGCAAAAGGTTACTTAACTACCTCTTTGTATCACCTATACGGCAGCCATAAACCTTGAACTAAAATCCAGTCTTATCCATCTACTCCCAACCTTTAGAGGCCTTGAAAACGAAGATCCCTACAAGTTCCTCACTGAATTCCATGTTGTGTGTGTCTAAGTAGTCTGAGTGTTCGACGGCGTTTCGGAGCCGAGGGTATAATCGTAATTTGTTAATTTGGGCCTTTATGAATTTTGGGTTCTCGTTCAAGAAGCTTTAAGACTATGATCAGTTGCTAGAAGTGTAGGGCTTCTCGTCACCTTTCTGTGGATATAAGGATCGTCGATAACGGAGTTGAAACGAAGAAGATATGACTGTTCGAAGTTGGAAAGGATCTGGAAAAAACTGTGCTCACGACACGAGTAGTTGGAGCTCACGACGTGAGAAAAGATTAAACATAAATATTGATTTAAATTGTGCTCACAACGTGAGCATTAAGAGCTCACGACGTGAGTAACGCTGCAGCCCAAGCCCACGATCTTTTAGGGTTTCCATCGTATTTAAACCCCATAAGATCCATTTTAGGGTTCCAAACCAGCCTCCCTCACCCCTAAACTCAGTAAAACCCTAACCCTAGCCTCTCCTTGTGTTCTTGAACTTTTGGTGGAGTTTTGGAGGTGTAAAGAAGAAGAGGAAGAGCATCTAGTCCATCATTTCTGCATTCAAGCATCACCATCATCCATTTTAACACCTTCTCGACCTATTGTGAGTTTCAAGTTCATTGCTTTATGTGTCAATAAGCCGATATCTAGATTTTTGGTGCTTATTTCTCTAGATTAGTGTCTAAGTCCATAACTAGTGTTGTATTAGTGTATAAGTCCATAACTATAATTGGTATATACTTGACCCGACCCGGCATGGTCCATTTGGGTTGCATGGCATCGGAACATTTGGATAAACCTTTTGTGAGAAGAGGATATTTGTGACATATTAATATATTATAAGTTCTAATATATTAATATGAAATCATATTGTTTAATTAGTATTGATCAAAAATTAATTTGGAATTAATTTAGTGATCAAAAGAGACTAATTAAATATATGGGGATTGATTGTGTAAATCATTCATTCTTATATATCTGGGCTTATGATCCATGATTCCTTATGTTGGGTTTAACCCATGTGGTGACCCATGGATACTCCATGGAGGTTAAAACCCATGAAGCATAAGGAATGGGTAAAGTCATGAGTTACATGGTGTAACCCTAATAGCCACACTATATAAAGACCCCATTGGTTGGTGAAATCGGCACTAGTGCATACACAAGAGGGCAAGCCGATTTCTAGAGTGAAGTATCTCTTCTCATGGTTATTCCAAGTTGTTTTGATGTTGTGTGAACCATTTGAGGTGTCACACTTGGGGCACTAGGCTCTTGAGCTCCATGGAATCAAGCTACAACAAAGAGGTATGTAATTCTACTAGATTTTATATTACATGTACTTTATATTATGCTTGTTAGAACAATACCTTGGAAAATTGATATTTGCATGTATAATAGAGAAAACATAGATCCAAGGTATTTAGGGTTGCATGTACACCTTAGGAGTGTTAGAATGCTCATAACCCATCAGTGGTATCAGAGCCTAGGCTTGTTTTCAAGTTATACATGCTGAAATAGCTTAAAAATCGAAAATTTTGGCTTCCTGGGCACCGGACTCGCTGAGTCCACTGATGGACTCGCCGAGTCCATGAAGAAATTCATCCTACTCGTCGAGTAGGTTCATACACTTGACGAGTAGAAGCCCCTGACATCATATTTTCGACTTTTAAGGCTGCATTGGTCTAGAATCATTACCTTAAACTGTTTTGGACTTATAAAACCTGTTTTTGATGTGGTAATGATTATGGTAAACCAATTTCAAAGTCATTATCAAAGTTTCAAGTTTTATATATGTTTATATGATTCTTGAAAATTGTTGATATGGATTGTTCATGCTTATGAGTTTTGGTAGATCATAGAAATTATATGCAAATTGTTTGTTAGTGTAATTCTTGATCTTAATGAAATTGTATGGACTCCATAACTTGTCCTCAAGTTATGGATTACCTAATGTTTTTTTTGTTACCTTGTTTTGTGAGTTAATTTAGATTAATGAAAAAATTATGTGTTAGTTGTTTTCAATCCAAATTGATCTAAAAGTAGTTCATAAAATGTGTTTTTGTAACTTTTCCTCAAGTTATATGAAAAGTCACATTTATGAATCTTAAAACTCAATGAAGAGTCTTTTTCTCATAAATAGTTTTATGCACTTCATAACTTGTCCTCAAGTTATGGATGTTCAAGAGTCTCTTCATTAAAGTTTTTAAAACTTTAATTAAACTCATAAGTTATGAAAATCCAAGAGTTTTGAAAAGTTTCAATACTTGCCCTCAAGTTTTGGAATTTGTAAAGTTTTGCTTATGAATGATTTAATTCCAAATCAAACCCTAGAATTTTAAAAGTTTAAAATTCAACCCTTATACTATTATTATAATTTTAATTATATAGATATGTATAAGATAAAGTCAATCTTACCGTTAGTAGGCCTCATTCACGAAGCTGGTCTCTAAGGGGGGTATAAGGTTACTGCCTATAAAATTGCAGTTTAAAGGGTGTCCACTCTCACCCACCGCTTCCTTGACTGGTGGAAGGTCGTTAGTCGAACGGGTAGGATAGGACTCTAATTCTCCCTTCATTAAAAGTATAATGATAAAAACTAAGTAACTAAACACTTATTAATTCCCAATCATAGTTACTTAGGAAAATGTGAAATGGTGCTAACCCATGAAATTACACTTTGCACCTTTGTTAAGTCGTTAGTGGAGCGTATGTGGTTAACCGGCACACTAACGTGGGACTGACAATGTGTGGCAAAGGGTAACTTAATGTTTATCATAGATTGGTGGAGCGCGTGTGGTTAACCGGCACATCAATTAGGTGATAAAGTTAAGGGTACCAAGTTAATTTGCATGGTTATTCACACCTTGTTTGTGATCCTCGGCATCCCAGTCACAAACTTGATGTAACACCCTGAATACAGAAGACCTAGAAAGGAAAGAAAACCTCAAGATAAGGGAGTGACTCGTCGAGTAGATGGGTGACTCGATGAGTAGGGGCGCGATTTTGCTCGCAAGATAAGTGACTTACTCGACGAGTCAGAGGACTGACTCCGCGAGTTGGCCAGGTTTTGGGGAAAACCCTAAATCGGGAGTTGATGCCCTATTTAAGCATCTTATTCTCATTCTATCAGCCTCATTTGTAGCCCCCATTGTCCAGAACCTGTCCCACGAAACCCTAGTGTTCTCTTTGAGTGTGTGAGCCTTATTGAAGGATTTAGAGTGTTCTTGAAGTCTAGAAGAAGAAGAAGGAGGTTGAAGGTCCAAGGAGAAGGTTGTAGATCCAGGAAGTTTGCTTCATCTTCTTTATTTCCTGATAATCAAGTTCTCACCTTGACTTCTAGTTTGATAGATCTCTTTATGTCCCTTTTTATGGAGTTTATGGTCCAAGAAGGATGTCTTGTGGGATTTGGACGTCCCCAAGCTAGATCCTTCCAGATTTAGAGGTGTTCAGAGTAGTAGAGGCATAAAGGTGGAAGCTTTATGCCATTATACCTCTCCATGCAAAGTTTAAGTGTTTATTATGGCATTTTGAGCAAAAAGGGCCATGCAAGGGTGCAAAGGTAGCAGCTTTGTGTGATATCTCGATCCTAGGAGGCCATATCTGGGTCTTGGATGCCTTGAGCTTGTCTGAAATCGTCTGAATAATGTTGGACATAGAGAGACTCGGCGAGTTAGTTGAGGCACTCGGCGAGTCAGGCCAGTTCTTGCCCCAAAACCCTTCTGTTAAGGGTATGAGTTGAGATTGGAAAGGGACTCAGCCAGTCTGAGTCCATAATGGTTATGAAGCTCATCTTACTCGACGAGTTCAAGGAAGAACTCGGCGAGTCTAAGACAATCTCCTTAGTTTATGAAGATGGACTCGACGAGTTGTTCATACAACTCGGCGAGTCACAGACTAGATACATTCATACATGGATGATGAACTCGACGCATTCAAGGATGAACTCGGCGAGTCGGACGAAGTTGGTACCGATTGTGTGGTTGAAGGAGAACCCGTCGAGTTATTGCTAGACTCGACGAGTGGATTCGGGGATTTTATGGGGTTGGAGTAATATGGACTCGATGAGTTGGTGGACCAACTCTGCGAGTCAGGTCAACTGGATGTTGACTCTGACCGTTGACGTTGACCAAGTTTGACCAGGGTTGACTTTTGGTTTATTGTGGTCTAAATGTTGTTTTGGGTATTGATAGTTCGGGGAGCCGAAGGGTCAGCGGTTCAGAAGTTGCCGGTTAGCAGTCAGAAGTGTTCAGCGAGTTTTCAGCAGTGCGAGGTGAGTCTCCTCACTGTTTGTATGGGTATACGACCACAATGCCGGCCCATGTTATTATGTATGGTAGGAAGACCCGGGGGTTAGCCCTAGGCATTATGCATGAAAGACCAGGAGGAGGCTCCTGGCACACAGTATGTTATTATGAATGGTAGGAAGACCCGGGGGTTAGCCCTAGGCAACATGCATGAAAGACCAGGAGGTGGCTCCTGGCACACTGTATGCTATTATGAATGAAAGACCCGGAGGTGGCTCCTGGTACACTGTATGTTGAGTAGCCTAGTAGAGTAGTATGTATAGTTGTCTTTGTGATGCTTGCATATAAGACTAGGGGGTGGCCCTTGGCACTTGTCTGTAAGACCCAGGGAGTGGCCCCAGGCCTGACAAGAAAGACCACGTGCGGCCCGTGGCAATACAGCAAGACTATGTTTGGCACATAGCACCTCACTTGATTATGGATATGTTTGTTATGTATGGCTCATGGTTACGTATGGCATGTATGGATCAGTTGATATGTATGGTATGTGGTATCTGGGGAACTCACTAAGCTTCGTACTTACGGTTTTCAGTTATTTGTTTCAGGTATTAACGTTTTTCCAAGGAAGGAGCTCGGGGAGATCGCAGCGCATCACACCATGTTTTCCGCACTAGATGATCTTTGGGATTTAAAACTCTGATAAATGTCTTATTGAGAATGTTATTAAATGATTGATCAAGATTTATTTAGCGGTTTTTAATTAATCCAAAACGAAATTTTTGGTCCTGAATTTTGGGATGTTACAAGTTGGTATCAGAGCCTTGGTTTGAGGGATTCGGGCACACTCTCGGGTGTGTCTGGACTCAAACTGAGGGCTTGATATGAAAATTTTCAAAAGGAACCTGAAAAGTATTTGAAAGGAGAAAAGAACTTTGAAAAGAAAAAGGTGTGTGATGCGTGCAATCGACCGAGCTCAAGTAAGTGGTTCCCAAAATACCAATACATGTTTGATATGTGACATGATATGATTATATGAACTGCATGCTAGAGTAGGGCTGAGGATCTAGGAGGATGCCTTTTATGCCTGATATATGATTCTGAGAAGTGCATGCTAGGTTAGGGCTGAGGATCTAGGAGGATGCCTTGAATGCCTATTGTGTGAGCTACATGCTAGGACTGTCTAGTCAGCAGTAGGATAGCCTAATTATGTTATGTTTGATGTGGTTAATCAATGCACAAATGTTGCTTGCTTTGTGCTATAGGGGTCCTGACTAACTTTAACTAACTAGTGAGCGGATATGTAGCAGTGTTCGCAAGCTAGTTAGGGAAAGGAAGTAGGGATTCCTAGTGCAGCTGATGGCGGAGAGTAGGTCGGAGGGTGCCCTAGGAAAGCCTAGGACGAGATTAGTGGAAAAGGGTATCGGCAAAGGGACTTGGTGAAGTTGAAGCAATCCTTGAGGAAAGTACGGATAGATGTGGAAGGTAGTATGGGCCCGTACTACTGGAAGCAGAGGATCCGTACTCGAGTCAAGGAGGGCCGAGATGGAACCGGGAAACTTGGATGGTGTGTGAGACCTCTTGGGAGTATGTATGATCCTGACGTTTATGTGTTTATTCTCAGTATGGTGACCACACGACATGGAGCAGGATCTGGGTCAGGATCAGGATCAGGCTCGGGGGCAGGAACCGAGCAGGTTGATGACGGGCTACGCGAGTTCATCGCGTCTGAGATCACGAGAGGTATCCTTGAGTCGACCCCGGTCATTTTCGGGTCGATCAAGGAAGGGATTATTGAGCTGATGGAGGATCGCCTCAGAGCGTTCCGAAGTGATACGACATCCAGCCAGTCAGAATCGCGCACATTGTCCTTTAAGGGCTGCAGGGGGAGTGGCGCGCGAGACTTCCACGGGGTGAAGGACCCCATTATTGCCAGGAGATGGATTGCAGACATTGAGTCTGCACAGTTGACGAGCTTCTGTCCCGAGGGGTCGAAGGTTCGATTTGCTGCAGGATGCTTGCGGGACAGAGCTAGAGACTGGTGGGAGTCAGTTGGTGATTCCTTGGGAGCCTCAGCCATTGAGGCTATGACCTGGTCCGACTTTGTGACCAGGTTTAGGGCGGAGTTTGCGCCGGCTGTGGAGCTTCTGCAGCTGGCCAGGGAGTTCCTAGACATGAGACAGACGACAGAGTCGGTGGTGGAGATTACCGCCAAGTTTCGGGAGAGGGCCTTATTGGTGCCTCAGTATGCAGGGGATGATGAGATGCAGAGGACCCGCTATCATGACATGTTGAGAGCTGATATTCGGGAGCATGTCAGCTTCTCGGCATGCCCGACCCTGAACTCTATGATTGCCAGGGCGCGGGAAAGGGAGATTGATTTTGAGCATATTGCGAAGAGGAGGTCGGATCAGATGTATACTTTGGAGGGTCCCGGGAAGAGACCCAAGACTTCAGATCAGCGATTAGTAGGTCGGCAGGGCCGAAGTCAGTGCAGCACGTGCGAGAAACTGCACGAGGGAGTTTGTCGTTCCAGGGGTTCAGGCTGCTACAAGTGTGGCAGTGAGGGTCACGTCACTAGGGACTGCCCACAGGGGCAAGCCCATTATGTTTTCACTGCAATCAGGTGGGCCACAAGAAGGCCGACTGTCCGACGATGAGGGGAGGAGCAGGGAGTTCGTCTGCCCCGACAACTTTGAGGATTACGGATGGGTGAGAGGGTAGAGCCTTGCAGTGACAGATGAGGGAGATCTGGATTACAGCAGGGAATGTTGCAGGCATGTATCAATGGCTATTTTCGATTCTATATGTATTAGGATTGTTCTTACCTCGGTCTCGGGTGATAGTATGTATAAGTTGTCTCTCTGCTTATATTCGGATTGTATTTTCAGAATTGTCATATGCCAATTGCATACCAGAAATATTAGTAGCTAGTGTAAGGTCATCTTTCACTTCGGGTTCGAAGTGTCCAGTATTATCTCGGTTACGGCCGAAAACAGTTCAAGAGCGTTACGTGGGGGTCGGTGGGCAGGGTCCATGGAGTAGTCATCCACCATCATCAGGGTTCGGTGGTTCTAGTCTTGATGTTTGGGATAGCTTTTGGAAGCATCAAGGGAAGTGGTCTATCACTAAAGAGGTTGCTCTGAGCATTAGTTATTCGGACCTTAAGGACGTCAGTTTGAGCTCAGGGGATTATCAGTATCGGGGATGCAGGAAGTGTTCATCCAATATTCGGTATTTGGAGTGGGCTAGTGACGGATCGCTAGCAATATTAAGGCGATGGTAGTTATCATGCTTTTGTGAAAGGGAGGAAGTAATGGAAATCCTCGGATTTTCGCGTGCCGTAAAGACTTAGTCGAAGCTAAGTGGGGGAGAAACAATCATGTTATGGGAGCAGAAGCGGTTTTGAAACTGGGATAAGTTTCGCTCTCCTGTCAGGGAGAAAGACGGCCCAGGCGGCTGTATGAATTGAGGATAGTGTGAATTGGAAGTTCGGAAAACTTGCCAATTGTGAGATCGCATTCTCGGGATGTCTGATAGCAGATTGCAGAAGAATCGGTTGGGAGTTTTAGTTGGGACATGAGTACAGCTTGGGGGTACTAGATTGTGCTTGTATACTCGACTATGGGTTAGCCGTAGCATCAACTAGCAGCCAGTCGGTGTGGAAGGTGATGTCAGACTACCGGATAGCCATAGCATTCACCAGTGGTCAGATAGTAAGAGAAGGGTGGTAAGACTGCGGGGCGGTCCGTAGCAACGGTTAGCAGATAGTGTATGAGTGTTGTAAGACTATGGGGTGGCCCGTAGCGTTCGCTAGTTAGCAGGTAAAGTAAGGGAGTTGTAAGACTGCGGTGTGGCCCGTAGCAATCGTATATGGGTATAGTTAGATTGCGGTGTGGCCCGTAGCATTAGTATAGTAAGACTGCGGGGTGGCACGTAGCATTAGACGGCAGATAGTGTAGAAGTGTGGTGAGATTGCGGGGTGGCCCGTAACGTTAGTTGGCTGGTAGCGTAGAAGTGTTGTGAGACTATGGGGGTGGCCCGTAGCATTCACTAGTTGGCAGAACGAGTATAGTAAGACTACGGGGTGGCCCATAACATTCGTCGGTTCCTATTCGACAATACGAGTGTATCAGATGCGTGATTCGCTGGCAAGGTTTTTCAGATAGTTTAAGATAGGGCCGGGCAGCCGCCCGGATGTGAGTGGGCCACAATATGATTGGATTCGGAAGGCGGTAGGTCATTGGAGACCAGGAGTGATGTAAGTGTTGGGCTTTTAGCATTCTAACACTCCTATGGTGTACATGCAACCCTATAAACCTTGGATCTATGTTTTCTCTATTATACATGCAAATATTAAATATTCCAAGGTTTCATCCTAACTAGCATATTATGAAACACCTATACTACAAAGTTCTAGTTAGATGACATACCTTTTGATGTAGCTTGATGTCTTCAAGCTTTAAGAGCTTAGCCCCAATAGTGTGGAAGCCTCAAGTGGAATCACAAATCACCAAAACACCTTGGAAAACCTTTAGAGAATATGGATACTTGGCTCACACTATGAAATCGGTTATTGCCCTCTTTAGTGTATCCACACTAGCCACTAGCATAATTTCATAAACCATAAGACCCTTTATATAGTGTGGAGGATTAGGGTTAAACCCTAATACCCATGACCTTTCATTTCCTAGGATTCATGGGTTAAAGCTCCATGGACTATCCATGAAGACTTAGCCCAACCTAAATGAACTTGGCCCACTACACATATATATATCTAAGAGTCCATATTTAATTAGTTCATTTTGATCACTTAATTAATTATAAATTAATTCTTGATCAATACTAATTAAATAATATGATTATATATTAATATATTAGAACTTATAATATATTAATATAAATCATAAATATACTATTCTCAAAAGACTATCCATATAAATTGTGTCGGTGAAGTGCAACCCAAATGGACCATGCCGGGTCGGGTCAAGTACATACCAAATATAGTTATGGACTTAGACATTAATCCAACAGTCTCCCACTTGGATAAGTCTAAAACTATTATTGAGTATGACTTCAAAAACCAACTGGCAATCGTAGCTCTTAGAGCCGCTGTCGAACTCTGGCCTTGTCAATGACTTGTCCATTAGATAAGGGATCATATATTCCTCCATTCTAGATATCATATGGACTGAGACATGGATTATAAATCATTCTCTCTGTCCATCTGTTGTTTCCCGATTTCCGATTCATGATGACTGACTGATTGAACAGATCAAATCAGTCCTGGCTTGGCCAGCACTCACATGTGTCATCGCTAAATCATCGAGGGGCCCACAAATATCGCTTTTATCCCGAAGGTAAAAGGAATGGATAAACTTCGACTCATATGGCTTGTTCTACTACTTGTTGAATCATACACAAAGGCACGTTTTATAACATCGAGTTACCAATGCGTTTTCGTGCAATCAATGTACTATCAACTCATAGTAACAACTCATATCTCTAGGTTTGAAGAATATACGATATTATCGTCTCATGATCACTCGTGATAAAATCCATGAAGTGATTCAAATGAGCGCGGGTTGAATCCAATACTCAGAACTTATGAGCACTCATGAGTGTTGTAGCACCACTTTGTCCACCAACTTGGACCTCTACAAGCCAACTCATGACAGTCTTGATTCATATCTACTTCCAACATATGACCGACTGTGGATGGTTTGAATAACTTAGTCATTCAGGAAGAATAACCTAATTTATTCTGGAAGTCAAAACATGCAAGATGAAACACAAGAATAAATGAATCTAATATGGTATCAAACTATGAATATAAATAAAACACTTTTTATTTATCACCATACTGATTACTCATTATTCATTGTTTCGGTTTTATCAACTTTATACTTGAATTAAAAACACTAGTTGTCCCATGCTCCAAGCATGTACACTATGTTTTTCTTAAACAATAGCTTTGCCATACACCAAGTATGCACTCTATGTTTGTCTATGATCCTTACTTTGTGAAATAAACCAATTAAACATAATTTCAATGATTCTAATTTCACACTCCCAAATCCTTATCGAAAAATGTGAGAATTTCAAATTCCTAACATTTACCAAAATCTGTTTAGATTTTAAACTTATATGCACAGACCCTCTTGTAATGAATATGTACAAAGTCACAAAGACTTGTCATCAGTCATTACAGGTTATTCCAATGGAGGTCAATTCCATGGAGACGAAGTATCAAAGCACATTGCTTTGAATATCCTTCTTGCATTAAGTTTTCTAATCTTGCACATATAACATCCACCTATGGAGACAACTCCATATTCCTATTTTGACTACTACTTCTGAACAAGAGTTGTCTCTTTTCCAGAATATGTCAATATGGTCCTTCCAATATTAACAGTATACTTCTAACTGTCCTTGAGCAACCAATCTTTGGTAAAACCTTAGATTGTCCTCGACAATTGCTTAATCATTTTAGTCATATCCAATTTTAGACCTTTTCCCTTCTTAATGCCTCTCGGCATTTGGAAAAATTTAGAAAGGACAAATATTATAGCACATGCAATCGATCCTGTACCCAAAGCAAATGGGACACGATTCATGATGTCTCACATAAAGACATGATTCTAGACCAGTCTTTTGCTACAATATTTTTATTTGCCATGTTTTCAAAATTTGACTATGAAGAGGGATGCCGTAATCATAATCGAATTTTTGAGAACGCAATATATAGAATTTCCTTAAGTTGAACCAATCCAACATGAATTCATATATATATATTCTTGACTAAAGATAATGAACTATATCCTCTCCCTTAATTATAGCAAAACAACTTTTTCAATCCCTGCAGCCTCACGAATTGAAACTTTTGTTTTCTATAATTAACATTGCTAACTTGCAACACTAACAATAATTATCATGCTCCCACTAACACGATGATTATTAGCATAACACTTATGCTCCCACTAGCTTTGACATGTACTCAAAAATCAGCTGGACTTCTAGAAATCAATACTTTATTTACTTTCTTACCAAAGTTCAGATTTCTGATACGAGATGCTTTGATAAAACTTTATCAAAATCATACACCTTTCCTTAGATAGCATGCATGTGTGTCTAAACAATTTCAGAACTATGAAAAGGGATGCCGTAATCATAGTCTCAATTGTTTAGACCTTTTGCCATGTGCTTCAAATCTACTTGGTGGAAGTGTTTCCTCACCATCATTTTCATGAATCGGAGAGAAACCTTATGACCCTTAGATTTTATGGTGTATGTGTTCTTATCCATGTGAATCGTCAAAACCATAGTCACAAGACAAGGATAATGACAAATCCAAACTCATATGGACTGAACTTATGCAATCTTAACTTCTTGCCACCTGGCAGTACAGGGCCTGCCATTGCTTCCAAGTTGTTATGCAACCAATTGAGAACTTTCAGAACTCCTATGCAAAGCCAACTTTAACAGGAATGGGCACAGAATATGTCAACACGATAGGTTATAAACCTCAAGTCGTGTGCTAGTGAAGAACCTCAGGTTTTATTCTTGATTAGTTCTTGAAATTCTTTTTAGGATCTTTAAGACTCCCACTATCCTCTTGACATATAAGACTATCTTGCCAAATATTCAAGAGATAGTGCGGATTCTTTATCAAGACAAACACTTCACACAATTGGCCTTAGTTGGTCTTTGTTTTATCCAAAACATCACAACTTACCAATTTCAAATGTACAAGAGTAGGACACTTTTACTCTTACATTTGACAAGTGTTTTAAACATTTCTTTAAGATATGTCACTCAAGTTACAATCTTGGAGTATGACTATAAGAATTGTTTTGGAACGAAGTATGACTCATCTTCCTGATCTAACCATTTCAACAATTCATGACTCCTCTTCTTAGTCATAAGAATGCACTAAGATGACCTTTAGAGGACTAATTGTGATATGATCTCTAAATCATTAAGATGATCACAAACATGATACTAAAGTACTCTCCCATCTTTTCAGATTTGAGAAACTTTTATCTTTCTGCCTAAGTTGATTCTTCCCATTCGTTCTGCCATACATTGAGACTTTTCCAATGTTTCACAATTATACTTAAACTTGTAAGTATAACCATATTTACTAAACTTTAGTAAATCAAATAGTCTTAACGAGCTTTGTGGTGGACATGACCAGTGCACAAGAATGTGTACTCGATCCCTTTAGTCCTTCACTTGACTCACACATCCATGTGAACAAGTAATTAGTCTTGATTTTCCAATGCTTGAAAGTTCTCATTCATCATACTATTCAACTTGCATGATTCCAAGTTTCGGTCCAATTGAAACTTGGGTGATGAGGAACTTTCCTGATTTGGTAAATTTAGACAGTACCACAAATGAAAGAATCAAATCCATTTTCCAATATTGCTGTCAGTGGAATCATATAAGCAACAATTTTCCACAAATACCATTGTAAGGATACTTCAAATAAATAAAATTAAACAATTTTCTTTTATTTTAAAACTTTGCGAAAAAACTTATCCTTACAATCCACATGGAAAATTGTTGTTATCTATTCCTTAGCAATATATCATAACTTCTTAAGCAACTGCTCAAAATTTTGATGCGATCGAAATCCACCTTCGCGATCAGAATCAACATATACTTCCTTTAAGATTTCTCTCTATTCTTTGATTGTTAAAACATCAACATGTGACCCAGTCACATCATGTAATGAGGATCTCAGAATAGAACTTAATAGAGTTAGATAATGGGCTCTACCTGATGTAGAGTCAAACTTATTGACTTTAACATCCTTAGGTAAATTTGGCAGCTTTGCAATCAACGCCCCTTCCTTTGGCAAAATAAACATATGGACCCTTTGGTAATGGGACTATCTCAGACTTAGCCTTTCTCTTTACCATTTGGTCAACCGGGTTGACTATGGCCAATCCCTTTCCATTGGGAAGAGAATGCTTTTTCTGGATTTCGAGTGTCACCATTGTCACTGTCCATAAAGTTTTTAGGAAGTTGATCTTCTAATCAAATTTGCTTTACTATCGTTCCAAATCATTGCTGATTCAGCAGCACCAAGCAAATAGATATGATCATTAAGGTTCATGTCATAGTCTGTTTCATAGTAGTCCCAAATGAACTCACTATGTGACTTAGAAAGTGATTAAACATCCAACTTTCTCAAGACTTTGACACCCAACTCTCCCGGCTTGTCAATATGTGACTTCATCTCTAAGATGTGATCACACATAGACCTTGCTTGCCATTAGGGCTTGAGTGACCTTGAACTTGTGGGTTAGGGAGAATAATTGGAGGAGGTGGAGGAAGAGAAGTATGACTTCCATGAGCCAAACTCGGGAAGTCATATTCATTAGGAAAGCTTGGTTTGGAAAGATCATTGTTGTCTAAACCAGACATCAACAATGGGAGAAATTCACGTAAAGTTGATTTAAGTCCTTAATATAACACCCAATATGATATATTAAGGCTAGGACCCAACAAACTATTTTATAACTTGGAAGAGAGATGCCGTAATCCAAGCTATAAAATATTTGAAGGTAGGTGAATGACGATTCACCAATTTCCACCAAGATAAACGAAATGTATTATTAGGTTTTAATTGGTTTTGAAACTCCTAGATTCTTTTGAGATTCATTGAACTTTTCAATGGCATGTTTCAATCTCGAGTGTGTCCTTCAGGTTTTGTGACTGGGATGCCGAGGATCACAAAACAAGGTGTGAAGTAACCATGCAAATATACTTGGTACCCTTAATATTTACCCCTCAATCGATGTGTCGGTTAACCACACACGCTCCAACGATACTATGATAAACATTAAGTTACCCTTTGCCTACCTTGTTAAGTCCAGGTTAGTGTGCCGGTTAACCACACACGCTCCACTAACAGCTTAAACAAAGTGCAAAGTGTAATTTCATGGATTAGCACCTTATTCACATTTTCCTAAGTAACTAAGATTGGGAATTTATAAGTGTTTAGTTACATAGTATTTATCATTATACTTATAATGAAGGGAGAATTATAGTCCTTGTCCTACCTGTTCGGCTAACAACCCTCCACCGGTCAAGGAAGCGGTGAGTGAGAGTGGACACCCATTAAACTGCCATTTTATAGGCAGTAACCTTATACCCCCCTTATAGACCGGCTTCGTGAATGAGGCCTACTAATGGTAAGACGACTTGCTCTTATACATATAATATATTAAACTTTTAATATTATAATAGTATAAGGGTGTATTTTAGACATTTAAAATATTTGGTGGTTTAATCGATTAATTAAACTATACTCTTAATTTAATTAAATTTAAACCATGTCATTATGAAATTATTAATTCTCTTTTAATTAAACACTTTAATTATCTATTAATAAAGTCCATAAGAGATAATTGAATTATTCAATAAAAACATCATAATTCCAATTATTAAATTCAAAATTAAAACCATTTAATTAATTGTTTAAGTTATGAACCCAAGAATTTTAGAATTCAATTCTTTTTTTTTATCATAAAAAAACTTTTTCCAAATTCCAAAACTTGAGGGCAAGTTTTGTAACTCTTGAAAACTTTTGGATTCCATAACTTATGGAGTTAAATACTTGTTTTATGATGAAACTTTTCATGTTCCATAACTTAAGAACAAGTTATGGAATTCTTTAAAACATTAAGACTAAGTTTTGTAACTCTATAAAAAACTTTGAATCAATTTTTTTAAAACCTTTTCATATCCATAACTTATGGAGGTTTCAAAAAACTCTTTAGATCAAACTTTTAAAACTAATAAAATAATCATATCATTTTAACTTTTACTAAATTTGACCTAATTCAACTCATATAGCAAATGATTCAAATTGTACAAATAATTAGTTTTTTCACAAAAACAAGTAATTATCTTAAAATTTGACAAACGTCATGTTTTTTTCCTTTTTTTTCCAACTTTGAAAATAAAACATTTGCATCAATATAACAGAAAACAACCCATGGCTCTGATACCACTGTTGGGCTTTGAGCATTCTAACACTCCTATGGTGTACATGCAACCCTATAAACCTTGGATCTATGTTTTCTCTATTATACATGCAAATATTAAATATTCCAAGGTTTCATCCTAACTAGCATATTATGAAACACATATACTACAAAGTTCTAGTTAGATGACATACCTTTTGATGTAGCTTGATGTCTTCAAGCTTTAAGAGCTTAGCCCCAATAGTGTGGAAGCCTCAAGTGGAATCACAAATCACCAAAACACCTTGGAAAACCTTTAGAGAATATGGATACTTGGCTCACACTATGAAATCGGTTATTGCCCTCTTTAGTGTATCCACACTAGCCACTAGCATAATTTCATGAACCATAAGACCCTTTATATAGTGTGGAGGATTAGGGTTAAACCCTAATACCCATGACCTTTCATTTCCTAGGATCCATGGGTTAAAGCTCCATGGACTATCCATGAAGACTTAGCCCAACCTAAAATAACTTGGCCCACTACACATATATATATCTAAGAGTCCATATTTAATTAGTTCCTTTTGATCACTTAATTAATTATAAATTAATTCTTGATCAATACTAATTAAATAATATGATTATATATTAATATATTAGAACTTATAATATATTAATATAAATCATAAATATACTATTCTCAAAAGACTATCCATATAAATTGTGTCGGTGAAGTGCAACCCAAATGGACCATGTCGGGTCGGGTCAAGTACATACCAAATATAGTTATGGACTTAGACATTAATCCAACAGTAAGACTGCGGGTAAGTCGTAGCATTCATTAGCAGCTTAGTTTGCGGAGTGTGGGCGGGGGCCCGTATCTCCGAGTTAGCATGATAAGAATCAGGAAAGTTTAGCTAGTTGAGATTAGACGAGGAGGGGGTCTGCATAGCCCTGGATAGGTGAGACATGTAGGAGAGGCCGCACCGAAGTATAGATGGGTGAGACCCGTGGGCGAGGCCCGAGTTCTATTAGCAACAGGTGAGACCTGGTAGAGACCTTAGGGTAAGGTAGGGGATCGGGGATCCTAGATCTTCTACAGCCAGAGTGGCTGGGTTGGTAGAGCAATTCTGGTAGTCGTTGTAACTTCTTAAGTCGCTGAGAGCGACTGAGGGAATGTTCTTGCATTCGGTAACCGGTGGGGGGACCGGTATTTCGAGTAATGATAGATCAGTTGGGACCAGGGTGGTCTCGGTTCATCCGGTAGGCGGATGGGAGTCAGCAGGACTTCATGCAGGAATGATGGTGAGGGATTTGTTGCAAGAAGCCTTGAGCTGATCGGGTGGTGCTGAGTTGCTCACCGCGGAATCAAATGATCTCAGAGTAAATGATTTGGCTTGGTGATGCTGTCCTCGTCTGAGCCTTAAACGTAGCAGAGAGGGATATGTTGCTCGAAGGATTGTCTGAATTCTCACGCTGGGTGGAGTTTTCAGAATTGGACCATTGTATATGGGTTTATTCCGTGAGTACTGGTATGATGGCCGGCATTGGTAGTGGCCGGGATTGCGGTTTCAGCAAAGTATTGGTCCTCGAAGGAGATTGGAAAGGTTTGTTGCTTGTGGAAAGTGCCTTGGAAAGGCCAGTGACAGTGCAGGGTAAAAGGGTAAATTCCTTGTGTATCAAGGGTAAGTGTAACAGGAGTATCGGTAGGGTTACCGGTTGAGTAAAAGTGTTGTACTCGAAGTAGTAATGATCGGGTCATTATGAAGATGACACCTTCCAGGTTTGGATCGGATGGGCGGAGTGTGTAGCCGGTGGTAAAGTGGTAACCAGATGGTATGGTAGTTGACCATGGCGGACTTCGAGGACGAAGTCTAGTTTAAGTGGGGGAGAGTTGTAACACCCTGAATTCAGAAGACCTAGAAAGGAAAGAAAACCTCAAGATAAGGGAGTGACTCGTCGAGTAGATGGGTGACCCAACGAGTAGAGGCGCGATTTTGGTCGTAGGATAAGTGACTTACTCGACGAGTCAGAGGACTGACTTGGCGAGTTGGCCAGGTTTTGGGGAAAACCCTAAATTAGGAGTTGGTGCCCTATTTAAGCATCTTATTCTCATTCTATCAGCCTCATTTGTAGCCCCTATTATCCAGAACCTGTCCCACGAAACCCTAGTGTTCTCTTTGAGTCTGTGAGCCTTATTGAAGGATTTAGAGTGTTCTTGAAGTCTAGAAGAAGAAGAAGGAGGTTGAAGGTCCAAGGAGAAGGTTGTAGATCCAGGAAGTTTGCTTCATCTTCTTCATTTCCTGGTAATCAAGTTCTCACCTTGACTTCTAGTTTGATAGATCTCTTTATGTCCCTTTTTATGGAGTTTATGGTCCAAGAAGGATGTCTTGTGGGATTTGGACGTCCCCAAGCTAGATCCTTCCAGATTTAGAGGTGTTCAGAGTAGTAGATGTTGGATTAATGTCTAAGTCCATAACTATATTTGGTATGTACTTGACCCGACCCGGCATGGTCCATTTGGGTTGCACTTCACCGGCACAATTTATATGGATAGTCTTTTGAGAATAGTATATTTATGATTTATATTAATATATTATAAGTTCTAATATATTAATATGGAATCATATTATTTAATTAGTATTGATCAAGAATTAATTTAGAATTAATTAAGTGATCAAAAAGAACTAATTAAATATGGACTCTTATATATATGGAATGGGCCAAGTTCATTTAGGTTGGGCTAAGCTTTCATGGATGGTCCATGGAGCTTTTAACCCATGGATCCTATGTAAATGAAAGGTCATGGGTATTAGGGTTTACATGGATGTAACCCTAATCCTCCATAATATATAAAGGGGTCCTTGGCTCACAAAATTGGCACAAGTGTGTGAAAATAAGAGTGGGCCGATTTTAGTGTGCATACATATTCTCTCAAGTTCTTCCAAGGTGTTTTGGTGATTTGTGATTCCATTTGAGGCTTCCACACTATTGGGGCTAAGCTCTTAAAGCTTGAAGACATCAAGCTACATCAAAAGGTATGTCATCTAACTAGAACTTTGTAGTATAGGTGCTTTATAATATGCTAGTTAGGATGAAACCTTGGAATAGTTAATATTTGCATGTATAATAGAGAAAACATAGATCCAAGGTTTATAGGGTTGCATGTACACCATAGGAGTGTTAGAATGCTCAAAACCCAACAGTAGAGGCATAAAGGTGGAAGCTTTATGCTATTATATGTAACATCCAAAATTTTACGCCCAATTTAAACTTTTCAAGCATAAATAAAACCCAATAGTATTGTTTACAAAAAATGTTTTCAAATCATTATTCAACCAGAGTGTCCCAAAAGCCAGATCACAAGGATGAGGAGCGGTACGGTCACGCCTTCGCCTTGCCATGAACTCCTGAAGTACCTGAAACAATAAACTGAAAACTGTAAGCCCGAGGGCTTAGTGAGCTACCCCCAAAATACCAATACCACACTGATAATACCATATCCGTAATAATCAATCAATCAACATACCTACTGGGCCATCGGCCTGACTGGACCGCCCTACAGGGCCTACAGTCCAACTGAATCTATATCGAGCCTTCGGCATGACTGGACCGCCACGTGGGCCTACAGTCTCCCCGGACCGCTCATAGGGTGTGTTGGCCTTCAGCACAGAGCAGGACCGCCTCAACCCAAGCAACAAGCTACTAATCATGTGCACATAACTAACATATACTGGCATATACAATCATCAAACATATCTATCTCACTGATCACCAAACATAGCAATCACTCATAACTAGAGCACTGACCTAGCAGGTCACTAACATATTATTTAATTAGTATTGATCAAGAATTAATTTAGAATTAATTAAGTGATCAAAAAGAACTAATTAAATATGGACTCTTATATATGGAATGGGCCAAGTTCATTTAGGTTGGGCTAAGCTTTCATGGATGGTCCATGGAGCTTTTAACCCATGGATCCTATGTAAATGAAAGGTCATGGGTATTAGGGTTTACATGGATGTAACCCTAATCCTCCATAATATATAAAGGGGTCCTTGGCTCACAAAATTGGCACAAGTGTGTGAAAATAAGAGTGGGCCGATTTTAGTGTGCATACATATTCTCTCAAGTTCTTCCAAGGTGTTTTGGTGATTTGTGATTCCATTTGAGGCTTCCACACTATTGGGGCTAAGCTCTTAAAGCTTGAAGATATCAAGCTACATCAAAATGTATGTTATCTAACTAGAACTTTGTAGTATAGGTGCTTCATAATATGCTAGTTAGGATGAAACCTTGGAATAGTTAATATTTGCATGTATAATAGAGAAAACATAGATCCAAGGTTTATAGGGTTGCATGTACACCATAGGAGTGTTAGAATGCTCAAAACCCAACAGTGGTATCAGAGCCATGGGTTGTTTTCTGTTATATTGATGCAAATGTTTTATTTTCAAGTTGAAAAAAAAAGGAAAAAAAAAAACATGACGTTTGTCAAATTTTAAGATAATTACTTGTTTTGTGAAAAACGAGTTATTTGTAAAATATGAATCATTTGTTATATGAGTTGAATTAGGTCAAATTTAGTAAAAGATAAAATGATATGATTATTTTATTAGTTTTAAAAGTTTGATCTAAATGTTTTAAGGAGTTACATATTTTGTCATAAAATTTTGGAGCTCAAAAGTTTTTTTTAAGTTGTAATCTTAAGGGTTTTTGAAACTTCCATAAGTTATGGATATAAAAGTTTTTTTTAAAAAAAAAATTTGATTCAAAGTTTTTATGGAGTTACAAAATTTGGTGTTAATGTTTTAAAGAATTCCATAACTTGTTCTTAAGTTATGGAACATGGAAAGTTTCATCATAAAACACCATTAATTCCATAAGTTATGGAATCCAAAGGTTTTCAAGAATTACAAAACTTGCCCTCAAGTTTTGGAATTTGAGAAAAGTTTTTTATGAAAAAAAGAATTGAATTCTAAAACTCTTGGGTTCATAACTTAAACAATTAATTAAATGGTTTTAATTTTGAGTTTAATAATTGGAATTATGATGTTTTGTTGAATAGTTCAAATTAACTCTTATGGACTTTATTAATAGTTAATTAAAGCGTTTAATTAAAAGAGTATTATTACTCCATAAATATATGGTTTGAGTTTAATTAAATTAAAAGTCTAGTTTAATTAATAGATTAAACCACCAAGTATTTTAAATGTCTAAAATACACCCTTATACTATTATAATATTAAAAGTTTAATATATTATATGTATAAGAGCAAGTCGTCTTACCATTAGTAGGCCTCATTCACGAAGTCGGTCTATAAGGGGGGTATAAGGTTACCGCCTATAAAATGGCAGTTTAATGGGTGTCCACTCTCACTCACCGCTTCCTTGACCGGTGGAGGGTTGTTAGCCGAACAGGTAGGACAAGGACTATAATTCTCCCTTCATTATAAGTATAATGATAAATACTATGTAACTAAACACTTATAAATTCCCAATCTTAGCTACTTAGGAAAATGTGAATAAGGTGCTAATCCATGAAATTACACTTTGCACTTTGTTTAAGCTGTTAGTGGAGCGTATGTGGTTAACCGGCACACTAACCTGGACTTAACAAGGTAGGCAAAGGGTAACTTAATGTTTATCATAGTATCGTTGGAGCGTGTGTGGTTAACCGACACATCGATTGAGGGGTAAATATTAAGGGTACCAAGTATATTTGCATGGTTACTTCACACCTTGTTTTGTGATCCTCGGCATCCCAGTCACAAAACCTGAAGGACACACTCGAGATTGAAACATGCCATTGAAAAGTTCAATGAATCTCAAAAGAATCTAGGAGTTTCAAAACCAATTAAAACCTAATAATACATTTCGTTTATCTTGGTGGAAATTGGTGAATCGTCATTCACCTACCTTCAAATATTTTATAGCTTGGATTACGGCATCCCTCTTCCAAGTTATAAAATAGTTTGTTGGGTCCTAGCCTTAATATATCTTATTGGGTGTTATATTAAGGACTTAAATCAACTTTACGTGAATTTCTCCCATTGTTGATGTCTGGTTTAGACAACAATGATCTTCCCAAACCAAGCTTTCCTAATGAATATGACTTCCCGAGTTTGGCTCATGGAAGTCATACTTCTCTTCCTCCACCTCCTCCAATTATTCTCCCTAACCCACAAGTTCAAGGTCACTCAAGCCCTAATGGCAAGCAAGGTCTATGTGTGATCACATCATAGAGATGAAGTCACATATTGACAAGCCGGGAGAGTTGGGTGTCAAAGTCTTGAGAAAGTTGGATGTTCAATCACTTTCTAAGTCACATAGTGAGTTCATTTGGGACTACTATGAAACAGACTATGACATGAACCTTAATGATCATATCTATTTGCTTGGTGCTGCTGAATCAGCAATGATTTGGAACGATAGTAAAGCAAATTTGATTAGAAGATCAACTTCCTAAAAACTTTATGGACAGTGACAATGGTGACACTGGAAATCCAGAAAAAACATTCTCTTCCCAATGGAAAGGGATTGGCCATAGTCAACCCGGTTGACCAAATGGTAAAGAGAAAGGCTAAGTCTGAGATAGTCCCATTACCAAAGGGTCCATATGTTTATTTTGCCAAAGGAAGGGGCGTTGATTGCAAAGCTGCCAAATTTACCTAAGGATGTTAAAGTCAATAAGTTTGACTCTACATCAGGTAGAGCCCATTATCTAACTCTGTTAAGTTCTATTTTGAGATCCTCATTACATGATGTGACTGGGTCACATGTTGATGTTTTAACAATCAAAGAATAGAGAGAAATCTTAAAGGAAGTATATGTTGATTCTGATCGTGAAGGTGAATTTCGATCGCATCAGAATTTTGAGCAGTTGCTTAAGAAGTTATGATATATTGCTAAGGAATAGATAACAACAATTTTCCATGTGGATTGTAAGGATAAGTTTTTTCGCAAAGTTTTAAAATAAAAGAAAATTGTTTAATTTTATTTATTTGAAGTATCCTTACAATGGCATTTGTGGAAAATTGTTGCTTATATGATTCCACTGACAGCAATATTGGAAAATGGATTTGATTCTTTCATTTTTGGTAGTGTATAAATTTACCAAATCAGGAAAGTTCCTCATCACCCAAGTTCCAATTGGACCGAAACTTGGAATCATGCAAGTTGAATAGTATGATGAATGAGAACTTTCAAGCATTGGAAAATCAAGACTAATTACTTGTTCACATGGATGTGTGAGTCAAGTGAAGGACTAAAGGGATCGAGTACACATTCTTGTGCACTGGTCATGTCCACCACAAAGCTCGTTAAGACTATTTGATTTACTAAATTTTAGTAAATATGGTTATACTTACAAGTTTAAGTATAATTGTGAAACATTGGAAAAGTTTCAATGTATGGCAGAACGAATGGGAAGAATCAACTTCGGCAGAAAGATAAAAGTTTCTCAAATCTGAAAAGATGGGAGAGTACTTTAGTATCATGTTTGTGATCATCTTAATGATTTAGAAATCATATCACAATTAGTCCTCTAAAGGTCATCTTAGTGCATTCTTATGACTAAGAAGAGGAGTCATGAATTGTTGAAATGGTTAGATCAGGAAGATGAGTCATACTTCGTTCCAAAACAATTCTTAGAGTCATACTCCAAGATTGTAACTTGAGTGACATATCTTAAAGAAATCTTTAAAACACTTGTCAAATGTAAGAGTAAAAGTGTCCTACTCTTGTACATTTGAAATTGGTAAGTTGTGATGTTTTGGATAAAACAAAGACCAACTAAGGCCAATTGTGTGAAGTGTTTGTCTTGATAAAGAATCCGCACTATCTCTTGAATATTTGGCAAGATAGTCTTATATGTCAAGAGGATAGTGGGAGTCTTAAAGATCCTAAAAAGAATTTCAAGAACTAATCAAGAATAAAACCTGAGGTTCTTCACTAGCACACGACTTGAGGTTTATAACCTATCGTGTTGACATATTCTGTGCCCATTCCAGTTAAAGTTGGCTTTGCATAGGAGTTCTGAAAGTTCTCAATTGGTTGCATAACAACTTGGAAGCAATGGCAGGCCCTGTACTGCCAGGTGGCAAGAAGTTAAGATTGCATAAGTTCAGTCCATATGAGTTTGGATTTGTCATTATCCTTGTCTTGTGACTATGGTTTTGACGATTCACATGGATAAGAACACATACACCATAAAATCTAAGGGTCATAAGGTTTCTCTCCGATTCATGAAAATGATGGCGAGGAAACACTTCCACCAAGTAGATTTGAAGCACATGGCAAAATGTCTAAACAATTGAGACTATGATTACGACATCCCTTTTCATAGTTCTGAAATTGTTTAGACACACATGCATGCTATCTAAGGAAAGATGTATGATTTTGATAAAGTTTTATCAAAGCATCTCGTATCAGAAATCTGAACTTTGGTAAGAAAGTCAATAAAGTATTGATTTCTAGAAGTCCAACTGATTTCTGAGTATATGTCAAAGCTAGTGGGAGCATAAGTGTTATGCTAATAATCATCATGTTAGTGGGAGCATGATAATTATTGTTAGTGTTGCATGTTAGCATTGTTAATTATAGAAAACAAAAGTTTCAATTCGTGAGGCTGCAGGGATTGAAAAAGCTATTTTGCTATAATTAAGGGAGAGGATATACTTCATTTCAGTTCTAAAGGCTTAGATTGAGACCTTAATCATCTTTAGTCAAGAATATATATATGAATTTCAGTTCATAGGGTTTGATACCATATTTGATTCATTTATTCTTGTGTTTCACTTTGCATGTTTTGACTTCCAGAATAACTAAGTCGCTCTTCACTGAATGATTAAGTTATTCAAACCATCCACAGTCGGTCATATGTTGGAAGTAGATATGAATCAAGACTGTCATGGGTTGGTTTGTAGAGGTCCAAGTTGGTGGACAAAGTGGTGCTACAACACTTATGGGTGCTCATAAGTTCTGAGTATTGGATTCAACCCGCGCTCATTTGAATCACTTCATGGATTTTATCACGAGTGATCATAAGACGATAATATATTATATTCTTCAAACCTAGAGATATGAGTTGTTACTATGAGTTGGTTATACATTGATTGCACGAAAACGCATTTGGTAACTCGATGTTATAAAACGTGCCTTTGTGTATGATTCAACAAGTAGTAGAACAAGCCATATGAGTCGAAGTTTATCCATTCCTTTTACCTTCGGGATAAAAGCGATATCTGTAGGCCCCTCGATGATTTAGCGATGACACATGTGAGTGCTTGGCCAAGCCAGGACTGATTTGATTTGTTCAATCAGTCAGTCATCATAAATCGAAATCGGGAAACAACACATGGACAGAGAGAATGATTATAATCCATGTCTCAGTCCATATGATATCTAGAATGGAGGAATATATGATCCCTTATCTAATGGACAAGTCATTGACAAGGTCAGAGTTCGACAGCGGCTTTAAGAGCTACGATTGCCAGTTAGGTTTTGAAGTCATACTCAATAATAGTTTTAGACTTATCCAAGTGGAAGACTGTTGGATTAATGTCTAAGTCCATAACTATATTTGGTATGTACTTGACCCGACCCGGCATGGTCCATTTGGGTTGCACTTCACCGGCACAATTTATATGGATAGTCTTTTGAGAATAGTATATTTATGATTTATATTAATATATTATAAGTTCTAATATATTAATATGGAATCATATTATTTAATTAGTATTGATCAAGAATTAATTTAGAATTAATTAAGTGATCAAAAAGAACTAATTAAATATGGACTCTTATATATATGGAATGGGCCAAGTTCATTTAGGTTGGGCTAAGCTTTCATGGATGGTCCATGGAGCTTTTAACCCATGGATCCTATGTAAATGAAAGGTCATGGGTATTAGGGTTTACATGGATGTAACCTTAATCCTCCATAATATATAAAGGGGTCCTTGGCTCACAAAATTGGCACAAGTGTGTGAAAATAAGAGTGGACCGATTTTAGTGTGCATACATATTCTCTCAAGTTCTTCCAAGGTGTTTTGGTGATTTGTGATTCCATTTGAGGCTTCCACACTATTGGGGCTAAGCTCTTAAAGCTTGAAGACATCAAGCTACATCAAAAGGTATGTCATCTAACTAGAACTTTGTAGTATAGGTGCTTCATAATATGCTAGTTAGGATGAAACCTTGGAATAGTTAATATTTGCATGTATAATAGAGAAAACATAGATCCAAGGTTTATAGGGTTGCATGTACACCATAGGAGTGTTAGAATGCTCAAAACCCAACAGTAGAGGCATAAAGGTGGAAGCTTTATGCTATTATATGTAACATCCAAAATTTTACGCCCAATTTAAACTTTTCAAGCATAAATAAAACCCAATAGTATTGTTTACGAAAATGTTTTCAAATCATTATTCAACCAGAGTGTCCCAAAAGCCAGATCACAAGGATGAGGAGCGGTACGGTCACGCCTTCGCCTTGCCATGAACTCCTGAAGTACCTGAAACAATAAACTGAAAACTGTAAGCCCGAGGGCTTAGTGAGCTACCCCCAAAATATCAATACCACACTGATAATACCATATCCGTAATAATCAATCAATCAACATACATACTGGGCCATCGGCCTGACTGGACCGCCCTACAGGGCCTACAGTCCAACTGAATCTATATCGAGCCTTCGGCATGACTGGACCGCCACGTGGGCCTACAGTCTCCCCGGACCGCTCATAGGGTGTGTTGGCCTTCAGCACAGAGCAGGACCGCCTCAACCCAAGCAACAAGCTACTAATCATGTGCACATAACTAATATATACTGGCATATACAATCATCAAACATATCTATCTCACTGATCACCAAACATAGCAATCACTCATAACTAGAGCACTGACCTAGCAGGTCACTAACATATTAATCCCTACGGATCATAAAAGCATAACATACTGTCTATCCTGATTCCGGTCTAACAGATCATATCCACATGTAACATACCATAACGATAACAACTAAAGGGTCGGCCTTGGTGCCTTATGTTGGATTAATGTCTAAGTCCATAACTATAATTGGTAAGACTTGACCCGACCCGCCATGGTCCATTTGGGTTGCATGGCATCGGAACAATTGGATAGACAAGATGAGGAAAAAGGATACTAGTGATTTATATTAATATATTATAAGTTCTAATATATTAATATATAATCATATTATTTAATTAGTATTGATCAAGAATTAATTTATAATTAATTAAGTGATCAAAAGGAACTAATTAAATATGGACTCTAAGATATATGTGTGTGATGGGCCAAGTTCATTTAGGTTGGGCTAAGCTTTCATGGATAGTCCATGGAGTGTTTAACCCATGGATCATATGAAATGAAAGGTCATAGGTATTAGGGTTTAACCCTAATCTCCACACTATATAAAGATGTCCTTGGTTGGTGAAATGGGCACTAGTGTGTGTACACAAAAGGGCAAGGCCGATTTCACTAGAGAGAACCAAAGTATCCTTATTCTCAAGGTTATTCCAAGTGTTCATGGTGTTGTGTGAACCATTTGAGGTGTCACACTTGGGGCACTAGGCACTCAAGCTTCATGAAGACAAGTTACATAAAAAAAAGGTATGTATTCTATCTATTTTATTACCCAAGTATATGATATTTGTATGCTAGTATAGGGTAATATCTTGGAAACTTCATATTTGCATGTATAATAGAGAAAACATAGATCCAAGGTATTTAGGGTTGTATGTGCACCATAGGATGTTGTAGTATACTAAAATCTAACACCTTAGACCCTATCGATATAGTGAGGATAACTCACCTCGCAGATGTCGACTCGGTAGATAAGTCCCAACTCTCGGATCACTTGCCAAAGACTCCCCCACCTATCACCATAGTACGAAATACTCATAAGTCCTTAACCTCACAAGGTACTCCATAAACCGACTAGTCAACCCCTGGTCAAAGTCAAAGTCCTCAGTCAAGGTCAACAGTCCATGTTGACCTTAACTCGCCGAGTACCCTCAACTACTCGCCGAGTTCCTTGAAGTTCTTCCCCACTCGCCGAGTCACCGGGGTGACTCGTCGAGTTCCTACGATTTTCAATCGAAACCCTAAGGCCACCCGCCGAGTTTCCTTCTTACAACACGACGGATACACACACCTTCATAACTTGGGGAAAACTCATCCGACCCGCCGAGTTGTTCATACAACTCGTCGAGTCTATGGCAATCTTCATCGGACTCGCCGAGTTGCTCATCCAACTCGTCGAGTTCAAGGCCATCTTCATACAACTCGTCGAGTCAACCTTGCGACTCGCCGAGTTCCTTCAGCCCTTAAGCCATACAGACTCATTTAAGCCATGCAATGGCTCCAAATTACAGATCCAAGCTTCTAGGGCATGCTTTTCACGTAAAGTTGCAAACTTTACGTGTATGCATGGCTAAAAAGGCACTTAATGGCAATTCTAAGCTGAGGTAAGTTCTGCTTCCCACACCTTCCTTGCTTCAACTCCTTTGCTCTGCAAGCTTTTCCCTCCTAGCCAACCTTCTTTCCAAGGCTTAAATCACACCAAGAAGAGTACCACATGAATTAGGGTTTCACTGAGCTCTCAAAGACTGTAAAGAGGCCAAAGGAGGCTGAGGCTCCTTTAAATAGGGTGCAAAACCCCGGGATTTAGGGTTTCATCTGCCAGCTCCTACTCGTCGAGTCCCTTCATGGACTCGGCAAGTAGGTCACTAAACCCGCGATCCCACCCCGCTGCTACTCGACGATTAGGGCAACCAACTCGTCGAGTAGGACATAAAACCAAATAACCTTTTATTTAAATCCATACCTGAGAATCGGGGCGTTACATTATACCTCTCCATGCAAAGTTTAAGTGTTTATTATGGCCTTTTGAGCAAAAAGGGCCATGCAAGGGTGCAAAGGTAGCAGCTTTGTGTGATATCTCGATCCTAGGAGGCCAGATCTGGGTCGTGGATGCCTTGAGCTTGTCTGAAATCGTCTGAATAATGTTGGACATAGAGAGACTAGGCGAGTTAGTTGAGGCACTCGGCGAGTCAGGCCAGTTCTTGCCCCAAAACCCTTCTGTTAAGGGTATGAGTTGAGATTGGAAAGGGACTCAGCCAGTCTGAGTCCATAATGGTTATGAAGCTCATCTTACTCGACGAGTTCAAGGAAGAACTCGGCGAGTCTAAGACAATCTCCTTAGTTTATAAAGATGGACTCGACGAGTTGTTCATATAACTCGGCGAGTCACAAACTAGATACATTCATACATGGATGATGAACTCGACGAGTTCAAGGATGAACTCGGCGAGCCCGACAAAGTTGGTCCCGATTGTGTGGTTGAAGGAGAACCCGTCGAGTTATTGCTAGACTCGAAGAGTGGATTCAGAGATTTTATGGGGTTGGAGTAATATGGACTCGATGAGTTGGTGGACCAACTCGGCGAGTCAGGTCAACTGGATGTTGACTCTGACCGTTGACGTTGACCAAGTTTGACCATGTCTGACTTTTGGTTTATTGTGGTCTAAATGTTGTTTTGGGTATTGATAGTTCGGGGAGCCGAAGGGTCAGCGGTTCAGAAGTTGTCGGTTAGCAGTCAGAAGTGTTCAACGAGTTTTCAGCAGTGCGAAGTGAGTCTCCTCACTGTTTGTATGGGTCTACGGCCACAATGTCGGCCCATGTTATTATGTGTGGTAGGAAGACCCGGGGGTTAGCCCTAGGCATTATACATGAAA